>NW_024881842.1:0-600000 GCF_019059575.1 Amphibalanus amphitrite
AGGAGAGAGGAGAGAGAGAGAGAGAGAGAGAGAGAGGAGAGAGAGAGAGAGAGAGAGAGAGAGAGAGAGAGGAGAGAGAGAGAGAGAGAGAGAGAGAGAGAGAGAGGAGAGAGGAGAAGAGAGAGAGAGAGAGGAGAGAGAGAGAAGAGAGAGAGAGACGACAAAAGGCAGTTTTGCTTATCTGCTACTTTGTCATTTACCCCTCACCCGTTGGTGTTTTGCCAGCCTCGAACGTATAAGGGTTGGGGGTGGGCCTGGGGGTCCGTTGGGACCCTCCCCCTGCCGTTTCACCCCTGATCGAGCTAGAGCTTCGCAGAAAAAAAACGAGCATGCTGCCTGTGGCGAGAGGAAGCCGATGATACCCAATTTTAAGGTCCATAGGTCATTGGTTGACCTTCCAGTTCCGGCCAATGACCCAAAAGTCGAGAAAATCGGGACCTGTTAGAACGTCGTTAAGTGTGGCTGCTATGGTTTTTCGGGGGTGCTGATCACGAATATCATGTAAGTTCACAGATGATGTCTTCATGCATTTAGGCCAGGCCGGGTCAGATCAGGTCAGGTCAACCAGTAGGGGTCCTGCCGCCTGCCGGGTATTCGCAGTAGGTGGCAAGCGCCTCTGATAGCTTCGTAACATGTTACGAAGGCACCAAAACTACTTCGTAAATGTTCAAATGGTTGCTGAATTCGAAAACAGCTCCAACAACTAGCCTAGAAACATGTAAAACTCGAAAAAGTGAGCCGCTGTCATCAAAGGTCAATGACCTGGCCTGACCTTCAGATGACCTTGACTGCACCCTATTGCATGGGAACAACATCATATCACTTGTTTGAACGCTTGAAACCACGAAAAGACTGCAAACGCGCGGCTAATGCGAGCCGACATACGCCGAATCGCGATTCCGGCCAAACATGGTCTTGAGAAGTAGATCACAGGTCAAAGGTCATTTGGGTCACGGTCATGGAATTTACAGCGTAGGTGTAAAATTGATTATGGGGATGGTAGTGAAAGTTTCGTCGCGATCGGTCACTTTTTATGCAAGTTATCCGCGAAAAACCGAGGAGGGTTTCGTTCGACCCCCCCCCCCCTCCCTAAAAGAACGAGGGTTGTAGTTAGCTAATCGCAGCTTCTCACTTCCCAGCTGCAGACGAAGCATATATTTAATGATCAAGCACCTCTCAAAGGGTTATGGGCACATTTATGAACGACAAAAAGTCTCTTTTACGGGATCAATGTTGCCTTGCCAACCGACTTCAAACACAAAACACGACACCTATATAGGTGTCTCATATAATCGGAAGCACAGTAGCTGTTTATCACCAGCGAGAATAGCATATGCGAACAGGTTGGGAGGCAAGTTTGGTCAGATCGAGGCGATTTCGAAAGCGAATCAATTTGGAAATCAGACGGGATAAAACGTTTTTATTTTGGCTGCATTGACGTCTCGTCGCGTCCCAATCAGTGAACTCTGAACGGTATCAACAGACCCATTTCGTGAGTACCATGATGCTGGTGTGGTTTAAGGTGTTGGTTGGAATCCTGCTGATGCTGAATTTCTCCGTACCGTTGATCGCCATTGCAAGAGAGCCTCATCTTCGAGAGGAGCCATTGCCACTCCTGGTCTTGAACATGGTGGTGTGTGACCTTATTTTCGGCGCTCTGGTATTCTCCATTGGCATCTTGGACCTTGCGTTTCCTGAAGGTGTGCCTCCGACTCTGTGTGCTTCGTTTCAATACGCTGTACTCGGAAGCGCATTGTCGCTCAAGGCGGCGACGCTCTTTTTAGCTGTTGACCAGTTTGTGGCCATTGTTCACTCACTGCGTTACTACGTAGTCATGGAATCCCGGATGAAGAGAATGCTGCTCATATCCTGGAGCTGGATACCCATTGTCAGTCTGCACGGCTTCGTGTGCCACCAGCTCGGCCTGGAAACCAGCCAGGAGTTTGACCAGCGCGTGCTCGGCGTCCAAGAGACTGCCAGGGAATGTCGCTGGGCGAATGTGGCTCTGGAGACCGCGACTTTCTTCGAGGTGGTCCAGCTCCTGATGTCCGTGACCTCAACAGCGCTCTTCATCTACGCGGCCACGAAAGGTTTTCAACATGAACAGCGTAACAGGCGGCGTCCCGCTTCCCCTGACGGGCGCACAAACAGCAACTTCGTCCTGCGCTTCAAGTCCTTTAAACGTATCGTCAAGGTGATCCTGACGGTGCTCGTTTTGGACATCATCGGCACTGGATTCAGGATCAACCACCGCTGGCGTCCTCAGCTGGCTCTGAATCAGCTGGTCCACCTGATGCGAATGCTTCTTGTGGTCGTCGAGGCCTGGACGTACGGTCTCAGCTACCCTTCAGTGCGCAGCGCTATTGGGAAACTCTTTCGTGTTCGTCCTGTGCGTATTGGCGTCCAGGAGCAGCCCGCAGTAAGACGTCCTCCGCGTAATGCCAACGGGTGGCTGGGTATAGATATTGAGCAGGCTGTCAGGTTCTGATGATTGTAGTCCTTCCGATGCTCATTACGTAATGGTTAAGCATCTATACATTGTTGTAAGTGTAGTAATAAAGGCTGAGGATCATATTACATGACGTCACATGCATTTGTTTTATCAATAAACATTCAAAGATACAGCTGATGACGATGTCTTATCATCTCTTTGATGAAAAACACACAAAAACATTACACCATAAGGCGTACGGCGTACCAGGGAGATACCTGAATGAAAAGATACCATGTATGAAAGAACCAAATGGGAAAGCGAGACGACGGTAATTAGATGGAAATGCTAAGGGGCCCATAAATTGCGGACCGATTTCTTTCTACATACGCCGCTTAAGCAGGATCGTTTGAACTTTGTCATTTGATACTGTCTCCCAACTTTCGTCATCCTACAAACGTTGACCCGACTTCGCACGAGCATTTGGGGGATGAGCTACAAAAAAAGAACGAGTCATGAACAACACCGAGTGTGGCCTTTGCCCTTTATGCACACGGGGTAGATAGCCACGTGCGTGACTGTAAATATCAATGTACACATGTGGCTGCTGGCATTGTTCTTCACCTACAATCTGCTCCTGCACTTTGTGATGGTTTGAATACCTATATCATCGCAAATGTGTTAAAGGGGCCCTTCCACCTTCAAAAAAGTTCATGAATAGGCACAAAAGTGATGTATCAGGGTTCACAAAGTGCAAAAATGAATATCTTACAAATTTCATCGAAACATATTCACCGGTTTTTGAAATATTAGACTTCTACTTTTGCTTACTTTTTGGAGCCTACACTGTTCCTATGACGTCATTCGCAAGCAATAACTTGGCATCTTCAAAGTGCGGCAAATGTTGGGCGCAAAGCACCATGTCCCACCACAGCTGTAGGTACAAAGGCTTTAGCATAATATTTTAAAATCGCTAGATCTGCGCTAACGTCACAAATTCATAATTCGAATTCACAAAATCTGAATCCAAGTGCTGCAGCGTTGAAATTAAATATTTTCTAATTGAGACATTTCTCGACGTTCCGAGTGTCGAAACCGGTGATTGTGAGCCAGGGACCCCAGTTTGACTTTCTCAACTAAAATCTAATGTTGAGATGGGATGGTCACGTTAACGATATGCGGAGCCAATTAGTTTTTTTCTTTCGTCTTTGGTTACAAATATAAGTCACAGTTAAGCCCTTAACCCGCGCCCCGTAGGGTTATCGGCGGACCCTACCACCCGTAGGGGGGGGGGGGCGTTTCGCCCCCCCCCCCTAAGATCTCGAAAATATACCGGCTGATTTTCAAAATTCAAACGGCGTACGATAGCCCCACCGGGAAACTACCTTGTGACCAAATTTCATTGACCTTGGTCAAACCGATGACGTCACAGGTCAGGTCAAAGGTCGGATTTTCACCGTTCACAGGCATTTCAAGAAATGTGTTGTGAAATCGAGTAAATTGGTAAGTTATTGAAAAACCATCGATGGTACTTACATTGTTCGTCAAACACATACTTTGCTTTCTGAGATCACTGATTGATACCAGGTCAGGTCACAGAGGTCAGGTCACTGTGGGGTCACAATATGAAAGTGTCGTGTGATACATGTTTTATGGTCCATTTTACATGACAAATGCGATTATGTGGGTCAGGCAGTCTTTGGGGCCAGCTTGGGTCACGTTTTGGTCAAGGTGTGGTCAAGGTCAGGTCAAATTAGGTCAAATTTCAAAGTTGATATTTTTGCGTAAATTGGGTACCGATTCGATGCAGCTCGTCACGGGAATTCTTCGTCACGGGAAAACGGAAGGGGGCCGTTTCGCCCCCCCCCCCCCCTCCTTAAGGGGCGCGGGTTAAATTATGCTGTTTTCTCGTCATTCTAGCCCACTTCTGGCTGAGTTTGTGGTATGATATATTGTCGGCGTGTCCCAATTTCACGGTTCTGTGGTCCTGAATTGGCGAGCGTGATGTCCCTGCTCGTCTAGCATCAGGCTCTCGAGTAGCCGCGGATAACAAGTAGATCAACGAGTGAGAACGCGGCTCCACAACCCGAGGCTTCTGCCGAACGACTAGATTGGCTGATATGCCAAGGAGATACACTTTAGACGGAAAAGAAGAATGACTGACCGCGGAATTGGAAAATATCAACCCGAATTAAATCGCCGCCACCGTTATTTATATTTGAATAGTAACTGAACGAAGACGTAGTTAAATTAGTATGTAGGAATAGTTGCAGCTGTCCGTAATTACCCAGCGTGGCAAGCGGGCTGGCCATGCTTGGCTAACTGCAGCTAGCCATCCTACCGAGGTGCCTCAGACCCTAGCCCTGATTCTGGGTTCGCAGCGGCAGCGTGTAATAAACGTCTCGCCGCGTCAGTATTGCCGCGCCGTTCACACAACGGCACGCCAATTTAGTGGGCGCGACTCTCCGGCTAAATGACTGTTCCGAGGGCTGTCTTCAGCCGAACCAGTGCAGCATCTTGAGCCCTGACACACCAGTCAATACGCTGCACTGCACTGGGTTGGATAAGACTTGCGAGGATTGCAGAGGCAGATGAACATGATATGAATAGGTATTGTTTGGTGTTTAAGCAAACAGAAATCTTTTCAATTTTTAGATAAGTGAAGATAGAGTGTGGATTATGAACTATGGAGGCTTCGACTTCCGACATATCATGATTGAGATTTGGGCGACAAAATCGGTAAAACGCGTTGCTGCGCAGTGGCGGATCCAGGGGGGGGGGCAAAATGGGCATTTGCCTCCCCCCAAACGGCATAATTTTAACATTACGCCTATGGACGATGCATGGAAAGAATCGACAAATTGTTATGGTTTGCCCCCCCCCCCAAAAAAAAAACTCTGAGCTGGATCCGCCTCTGTTGCTGCGAGTGGGAGGGCCTGGGACTCGATCCCTAGTGGCACCGTCGCTATGCGCATCACATATACATCATTGAGCGACGGATTAGGAACAGCAACAGTTTGGGGCGTATAGGATGCAGCCACAGTAGAGTTGCAAAGTTTTCCCAATGGGCTGCTACCGGCACCGCCCCGCCCCACAAACATTTTCTGGGATACCGGCTTGCTACCACGCCCCAAGCAAAAAAAAAAAAAAAACGCCAAATTACCGGCATACTAAAGAACCTGCATTCTTGATTCTGGCTTACCCCTACATGAGATGCCCCATTTTGGCAATTTCAGTAACCGCCCCACCCAGCAGCCACCCATTGTCCAACTTATTACAATTCAATAGCCTCTTAGTGTCCAAAGTTTGAATCATATGCTGATGTTTTTTTTGTGCAAAATAAAAAATACCGGCATGGTACCGGCAAAACATGCCAGATACCACGAAAAAACCTGCGGTAGTGAAAAATTACCGGCATGCCGGTAGTGCGGTAGGTAAATTTTGCAACTCTAAGCCACAGCCCCAAACCAAGTGCAAGTTAATCGCTGCACGCACCTCTCGTCCCTTCTGTGCGTGTTAACCTTAGTGTCAATGTGCCAGTAATGCAACGCGAGCTAGGAGAAAATACATTACATAAGCAATACCTGGGCGCAATCATATAAATCTGCCCACCTGCCACACCGCTTCTGAGAGCAGCCATTGACTTTTTCAGATGAAATCCGGACTTTTGAGAGAGCGAGCTGAGAGCAACTTTTCTCCGTTAATTCTTTACGAGTATAGGTATGCACGCACTGCAATTCTTTCTACAAACTTACATAACGCGACTCGATCAGGGTGACTAAGAAGGATTAGGCAGTCTGATACTCGCCCAATAATTCGCTCAACAACTCTTCCCTCCCCTCCCTCCCCCCCCCCCCCACACACAAACACATGCAACACCTCTCACCGACCTCTCAGCTCTTCCTCTCGACTCTCTCAGCTCTTCCTCTCGACTCTCTCACCTCCTCCTCTCGACTCTCTCAGCTCTTCCTCTCGCCTCTCTCAGCTCCTCCTCTCAACTCTCTCAGCTCCTCCTCCTCACACCCTCCCCTCCCCTCCCCTCCCCTTTCCGCTGCCACTGGACTCTGCCCGCAGGCGGCGAAATCAGCCATTTGCTGACCGCTAGTAGCACCGAAGGCTATTGATTGCTTATTTTAGGCCCCATTTAGATTCGGGAGATTGAGAGGCGGCCATCTAGGGGGAAGGAAGGAGGAGGGAGGGAGCTCTCCCTCACTGTCCGTCGCGGGCGGAACGGGAACCATACGGTTTTCTGACTTCAGGACATTTTGCTGGAATTGGGACTGGGTGGAACTGAGCTCCAAGTGCCGACAGTCTACAAGTCTACAGGTCTCACAACCAAGCTATAGTTTCATTTAAAATGCCCCAGAATATAAACACGATTAATTACAGTCGCATAAAATGTCAAAATGATGTATGAACGATGTTTGTATGTAGATGTTATGTGCAGAACATCACAAAAATCAGGATTAGGTTTCCTGAGACAATGGTTAATATATCAAGCAAATATGAAATTATTCCTATAATGCTATGCTGTTTTACCAAAAGCTAATGTTTTACCAAAAGCTTCAATGCTAAAGCGTCTTTATCCAATATAACTTTACAATCACCAATTTTTTCGCCTAGTGGCTTCCATTCCTTGACCTCACCTGACAGCCATTTCCGTCCGAGCAAATATCACGCACGCTTCCACAAAAGATCATTTTCGTCAGCGGAAATCCCCACCTTTGATCTGCTCATTTCACCTATAATCCGACCTGGCCGCTCAATCTCCGTCTTGGCTGGATCCGCACCCCCACACTCCCGAGAAGAGTCCCTCACCTCTCCTCTCTTCCCCTAGGGAAAGTCTGGGTATATGGGGAGATGGCCCTACTCTGACCAGCCGCTGTCTTTTTACAGCGGGCGCCAGCTGGAGAACGGTCACATATCTATTCAGGGTCCGGCCGACCGGGCGCACCGAAAACCAACAAAGGCCCGCCTGATAAATGGTCGTCATAACAGGCCCGACCGGCGCCGGCGGTTATTAAAGATGGAGTCGGTGGACAGTGCTGACGTAGACCGGCCACTGTGCTTGCCGCAGGGCTACTGTCCACCCTGCCGGGGTCGACCCGGGGTGATATGTCGTCCACTGTGCCGGGGCAGCGAAACTGCGGCTATGCTGCGACCTGCCAGTCACCGGTCTCTCGTAAGTTCACCTGAGGCGAGTGGCTAATCGAGGTTGGAGTGGCTGAAGTTCATACATCGCTTGCTAGATAAGCCTTTCGCAAGGCTCGAGGGTTCAGCACAGCAATACAAGCGGACATTGCTCAATGGCTTGCTATACCTATGCGTTTCGTTGGCGCCAAGCCGTTCAGAAGCAGAGCGCATCTTCTACGCCACCTCAGCAAGAGAAGTAAAAATTGTTTCACACATCGTTTCTGATTACATCTGGCCTTACAAGCGTAACGTCTTGTGCTAACGTCTCTTTCCTTCAGCAACGCTCTCCTTCCCCTGCTCCACTGTACCCATTTATACCGTACAACACGGCGACACGGCTAAATGCAATAGCGACGAACAAACAACTTGTCGCCGTAATGGTCCCCTAGGAGACCCAATAAGACGACGTCGGCCGGCCTGACTGCGACGTCGGCCGGCCGGGGGTGCCGAAATTGACCCCCACTCGGTAACATTCCGCCTCGGGCCACTCGGTGGTCGTTCCGGGCCGCCGGATGTCTCCGAGAGGGGAGAAAAGACGAGGGAGACGAGGGGAGGTGGTGTGCGCCAATCGACCGCGGCCCGCAGACTTCCCGGCGCGGCTCCGCGGCCTGGTGTGGTGGGACACCCCAGGGATGGGGATGGTGCCGACACCAGCACGGCTCGCTGTCGAGAGAGGACGTTCACCCGCCAAGTTCGCACTAATGATGGGGAAGGGTAACGGGAGCTGGCACTTTGTCATTGTTACGTTATTGGATACCGGGACGGGTGAGAGGAATTCCGCATGGAGGCTGTACGATACGAAGCACGCGCTGCAGAGAGAGGCAAATTGGACATCAGATATGTCTTCATCTAATAACACATTTGTCGTCTGTTGCTCCATTTTGGCTAAGGTAGTGTAAGTTTGTTTAGATAAATCGCTGTAACATGTTAATACGATTCAATTATTGCAATAAAAATGAGTGATGTCCCTTTCAAGTTACAGCTAAGCTAAAAAGACAGGGATGGAGCAAACGGATGCAAACAGGTGATTAAAGGAAGAAAACACTTTGAAATCCACCGACTGCTAACTCCACTGCAATCAAGCCGTCTCCTCACCAAGCCAACACAGTGATTGTGTGAGAGCCGTCACCCCTGCTCGCCATCCGCCTCTCGTTTTACGGACGACCAACTTCACTCGTCGCCGATTGAGTTAGAGCGTCTGGGCCGCTGTCGTTCGGCTACTTCAGTCTCCGTGACACGCACGAAAACAAGTCCCCCGTCTGGCCGTGCCCAAACTGGATAACAGTCTGGCTTGATTCTGTCTGATTAGCGTCTACAAATGGCGCCAGGTCGTCAGGGGACCGAGCAGGCTGCCCTCCCTTCACCGGACAGACAATCGGGTTAGCCAGACGGAGCTCTCGCAGTCTGAGCACCGCTGTTTGTTCTAGAGTTAGCGCACTTGAGATAGGGACTCACATTCCACAGAAAAGATTCACATAGGTCGCAGAGGCTTGCGTACCAAATCAAGTGAGTGCTGCTATCGTTTCACAACTGCTCGCTCCTCGCCTATCTACGGGTACCAGTGTCCAGTAAGCCAGAAGTATACGATAGGATTTGTGCTTGACAATCTCAGTCTACCACCCGACCAGCCGACTACCTAACTAACTGAAGTAACTGTCATGCATTCAAGCCGTTAGAGCAAGGAGGGTTACCACTGCGACGGTCAGATCTCAAACACCACCCGCCCTCTGTCGCCTTACCGAGCGCGTGCCACCTCCGGATCTCCGGATCTCCGGATCTCCGGAGCTCCGGGCCAGTCCCGAATCCCGGAGGGCGTCACGCCGGAAGCGGAGCTGATTGCAGCGACAGCCCCGACGGGTGCCGCTTTACGACTGTCGTGTTTACAGAGGTGATAGACGCGCGTCGGACGCCCTTGTTTCGACGCCGCGCCGTGCTGTCAGCCTTTACGAGCCGCCGCCGTCTCCGCCGGCGGGGAGCTAAGAAGAAATTGGCACCGATCCCCCGGGAAGTTACGGCGATGCTATTTGTCATTCAGTTTGAATGTGACGGTTCAGAGGTGTTTTTGGATCCGACTAGTGTCTCAGTATACGCTGGCCGGCTCACAGTAAAGTAGAAAGGTGTAAAATATTCTTTTTAGAAGCAGAACCTTCTTAAAGCCTTTTTGAAGTCTAGTGGACGTGGAGTGACTCATCGCTCAGGATAACACTACAACAAGGCTTTGCGCTGACCACCGAGTCTGTAAAGGTCATCGAATTATCCTTTTAGTTTGTCCTTTCATGGCGTCTTCATCCGCGTTTTGGGTTTGATATTTACAGAAGCAATGAAGAGCAAAGTTTATATCTGTAAAACAAAAACTGCAAAAGGAAAGTTTCAGTTGAAGAAACAATACCCGCGCCCCAGTGTCAGTCCGAATTTTCCACGACCTGGTGTGGGGGGTGTTTGAACACACCCCCCCCCCCCACTAACTCGGCTCCTTGGTCACGTAGCGACACGCGGTAAGCGGCAATCGAAAGAACGTCCAAAATAAGAACGGAAACACTTCAGTCATTTTTTGGGTCAGGTCAAAGGTCAGGTCACCAGAGGTCACCAAAGGTAAAATGTTGACTATTTCAACATTTTGGTAACTGCCAAAGGCTATCTCGGGAACCGATAGAGCTACAGCGCCGCGGTAAAGCGCATTCGATAGCCCTTCTACAGACCTTTCTGTGTAATGTTCTCAGATTTGACCTCAGGTCAACGGTTTAGCCTCCAGAGGGCAAAAACTCCAAAAATAGCCGTTTTTCGAAAATCGTTTTTTCGGCGATACCTTTTGACTCAAAAGAGCCATGACATTACTTTTGCCAGCATCGTGTTCCTCTCGTCGAGACGCGTCGAATGAACTATAAGTTGACCTTGAAAGGTCAACTTGAAAATTTGACCTCAGGTCAAGGCCATGACCTGACCGGAAAAGGTCATGTTGCATATCAGTCGATCCGCAACGTCGAGCCGAACACATCTAAGGCGTTTTCAGCGCTCTAGCACGCCTCTATCAGAGGTTATTAGAGAAAAACTGTTAGATTCTGTTCGTGACCTGAGGTGACCTCGGGGACATAACGAGGGATCACAGTTGCCATTTTCCGGTTCAGTGTGTCAATTTTACCTACATCTGGATGTTTGAGAGTGTTTAGAATAGCGTTCGTGCAAAACAGACGCTTTTCAATTTTCTCACACTGACTTATAATAATGGAGAGGCCGCAAAGTTGACCTGACCTTAGGTCACCGATATCAAAAATCCGAGATATGCATTTTATAGATACTGTTACCCTCATCAATCGCTGAAAGTTTCAAAGTGATCGGTCACTCGGTGTAGCTATGGCAGACATTGAAACTTTTTATGAGGTGAGGTCACTTCAAGTGACCTGGTGACCTGACCTTGAATGACCTTGGTCTGAAATTTTCACAACATGTGTAGAATTGATGTATGATAAGGTGTACCGATATCTGCGAAAAACCGCAGGGGGGGGGGGGTGTTCAAACCCCCCCCCCCCCAAACTTGGGCGCGGGTTAATATCATTTTGATGGAAAACAGAAAAAATAGATATTTTCACTATTCCGTCGTCTCTTAGGGTTCGGCTCAAAGGAAATATACATCGCTTTCCATAGCGATGTAAATCTGCGAGATGTACATACCCCGGGCACCTTTTCCTAGTCCGTACCGTGTCGGCCTATCTGGCCACCCGCCTCCCTCCGTTCATTGTTCCAGCGGGGGTCGGTGGATAATGGGATTATCCCCCGGAGTTGAGTCTGACTTCATTGGCGCACCTTGCTGACTGGCTGGCTAATGCATATCGCCTAATCGAATTCCGTCCCGTAGAAGGGTAATTTGGCCTCATGTTGTCTACAGATAGCGGGCCCTACGACGACGGTACAAAAAGGTAGTAGTGGAATAACCGAATAAGACGCTGAAACAGAGAACCAAGGGACCGGAAGCTGCCATTTGGAGGCACCTACGTTTTCACGGCGTGGAAGTTTTTGTTTGAAAATTCAAAGACGTAAAATATCGACATTATATTCAGGTCTTGCACGGCATTGACGGTATGCTACAAACAGCTCTATGAATAAATATTTATTGAGCATAAATTCAAAATAAAATGAAACTAGATGTAAAAGAACTACATCTCATGCATGTGTGTCCTTGGTAGCATTGTCAGGGGCTATAACGCTTTCCTTTGGAGGCACTGTAAACCCAAATTTGTTGACTACCTCCAAGAACTTTTCTATTTCGTCCGTATCGCCCAGGTTCTTATACACCCACAGACCCCACTCCAGCTTAGATGCCTCGTTCATGGCCTTAGCCTTGAGACACGCGTTGTACTCAGTCTTTCCCATCTCCCTAAAACAGGTTACCCTGTGATGCACCTGAACCAAGTCCGGGTCTGGCATTCGTATCACATCCACCCTGCTCTTCACATACCTCTCGTACAGCATAATGTCCAGATCGTGATCCACGCTGCCGCCGAACGGGTCACTGAACCTGCGGAAATCGGACAGGTGCTGGCACGAGACCCCGTAGTCCTCGTCTAGCCAGTAGCCAAGCTCGGGCTGGTGCAGTCGCCCACTGTCATAGTTTTCCACCACCGAGCGCACCTTCCTCTTGAACACGCCGTACACCACGCGCGGGTTGTAGGTGCTGAACGTAATTGGGTAGTAGGCCCTCCGGCCGGACTCTGTGTTCGCTCGACATCTCTGCAGGAAACTTTCCCCAAACAGCAGGTCGACATAGGCCAGCATCACGATCCCGTCTTCTGCAGTCGCCTCCGTGGCTGTCACCCAGCCTCTCCCGGCTGAGAACATCCCGTCGGCCTCCAGGAGTCTCACCGGAGGAACGAACGCGCCTCCCAGCTCTCGTGCGGCGTTTGCCACCAGCTTATCAACTCTTAGTCGGTCGTTTTCCTCCTCATCTGTGTCCATCCTCGGAAAGCCACTGGAAAACCGGACGATAGTGAGTGCCAGCGGCTGCGGCTTCTGCGCCATCTGAACGAAGCGCGTCAGGAACCTCTCCAGCGCCTCCAGTCGGTTGTAGTAGGGCAGGATAATGTGCACCAGCTGACTGGACGTCCTGCCAACGTACTCTACCTCCAGATCTCCCATCGGTCGCTGCAGCAGCACTTTGTGGTGGGTGAGCACTGGCTTGGAGTCGAAGTCATCCGAATTGGCGTCAGATGAAGGCATTTCCACAGAGTTTCGTGCCACCCGATCCCGGAGGTACACCTCATACTCGACACCTAGACCCGGCAGATAGCGCAGGCGGCCACCGATACAGTCGGTACCGCTCCGTCCGGCAGCTCCCTGCGACTTCGGTATCACCATGGAAGCTTCGTGGACCACCCGCTGAATCTCAGTGGCCTCGTGCCCCGCGGCTATGGGTCGGCTGGCCCACCCGTAGCCAGCCTCCAGCAGGTGTCGCCGGTAGTGACCATAGTGGAGCTGGATCCATGGGTACTGCGACGGCCTGCGAGCAGCAAACGGGGAGAGGCGTTATGACCAGGACACGGAAATGAACAGGAGCAATGAGAATATGCACTGGTGTTACTTTATATGTGATATGTATAAAAATTTACGAGCCGGCACAATATTTATGACTTTCATCAGAAATACACTGTTCCTGCCACTGATCACAAATGAAACGTGAGAAATTACCACATGTCTCAATTGCGTCACTAGATGACTTAGCGTATATGTATGAGCCATAAGAACATATCACAAGTTCAGGCATTTGAACTTAATGTACCAATGTCCTGTTACGTTAAGCTAGGGATATAAACCGTCACGAATGCACTTCAAATCACGTTGAGGTTGGTTCAGCTCAAAATTGTTGCTGGTTACCTAGCTGATAATTAACATTTTTAATGCTTGTACGAAACACTGTAACCATGGATCTGTAACCATTTTATTCCGCCGTCGCCAGCGTCCACCGCGCTGCTCAAAACTTACTCGATGTCTCCACTGAAGCCTGGAAATGCTTCCTTTGAGTGTCCGATGTTCGATAATCTTAGGTATTGTTCTGTAGAAAGAAGCGGCACTGGCGACGACGAAGAAGAAGAAGGCTCTTGCGGCTCTTTATAATATGGCGATTCATGGTCACCTGCAGCATTGAAAGAAAATGTTTTAAGGTTAGCTGTGTGGATAAAATAGCGAGACATAAATTTGTATCTGGGTTTGTCATGCATTCCAAATGCGGAAAATTGTCGAAGCCGTTGATGTTCAATTTACTTATGCCATCGTAACCGGAAGTCAAATGATTACTGTTGACATTGCATGTTTGTAAGTGTAGTTATAACAAAGAGTAGTAATGCAAAAGATAAGCCTTCTTACCTTTGGCTGCAATGGCTCGTTCACGATAGAAGGTGGTCCTTCTTATCAGTACAAACAGTACAAGGGTTATGACGAATATCGGAACCAGCAAACAGCCTATCAGCAGCCGTCCGCGTACCATTTTGGCTGACGAGCATATGTTCGTCCGCAACAGACGTGGTTTGAGAAATGAGATTTCTTTGCTCCTTCAATATGTTTCGGTGTGTGCAGTTTTTTGCCACTCTTGTCACTTGATTTCAGTTACGAGTAGATGTGCCATCAAGGGCACTGATAACTTTTTCTCTCATCAATGTTTCAAAATTTTCACGATGCTCTCGTTCGTTGAGAATCAGTCCCGGCAAGCAAGATAATGCTTTTCTCTAAGAAGCACTTCGGTGATACAGCTTGTAAAAGCCATCAAGAGGATGCCAACTGTCTTAAAATAGCTATATATCAATTACTTCCGGTCATCTCGAAAAAAAACTTTCTTCAGCGTCCATGGTATAATTCCTCGTCCTTTCTTGAAGAAATCGCACAGGCTCTCGTTTCAAGAACGTTCAGTCCGTCGTTCAACGGAAATCCTGTTCGTCTTCAGCCACTAACATCACCTCACTCTCTCCACATCACTCACCGCACGTCATATCACCGACACGTCATTTCTCTGCGTCACAGACCTTCTGCAGAGCCGTCGCGCTGTTCTCAGGCCACCCACAGATGGGAACTGAGGCGTCCCTTCAGGTGTGAGCTCTGTGCTAGCGTCACGGCAACAGCTGAGACCGATAACATCCCGGATAAGCTACGGTTAGATAGGGAGGGAGGTGTCAGCTGTGTGTACCCAGGGAGTGTCAACATGAGTGCGTCTGTGGAGATGTCTGTATTTAATTATTAAAATGAAATAATGTGATGTACAGGGTGACAAAAAAAAAACAGTCATCACCAAATTTCGAATAACTTCGGAAGCTTTATTCAGATCATCACCAAACTTCGGCCACTTAAGGTCACACCTATGTAGCATACATCCACCAAGTTTCAAGTCTTCACTACGAATACTTTTAGTACAGTGTGTGTTTTACTGACGCTCCACAATGTGCTCCAGGTGAGCGCCACGGCGCTGCAGGGCGTAGGCACACTTGCATCCGGCGGGCAAAGTTGTCGATAACCCGATGGCTGTGCACTTTACAGAGTGCAATGGCCTCTGGAGACAGTGCTCAGGGGGTGTGCTACCCCTGAAACGTTATTCTTATCGGGTTATCGGCAACTTTGCCCGCCGGATGCAGGTGTGCCTACGCCCTGCAGCGCCGGGGCGCTCACCTGGAGCTCATTATGGAGCGTCCGTAAAACACACACTGTACTAAAAGTATTCGTAGTGAAGACTTGAAACTTGGTGGATGTCTGCTACATAGGTGTGACCTAAAGTGGCCGAAGTTTGGTGATGATCTGAATAAAACTTCCGAAGTTATTCGAATTTTGGTGATGACCGCTTTTTTTGTGTCACCCTGAATTGTATTGCTTGCTGAATGCGTTGTCGTTGTTGGTTCATGAGTGCGTGGAACGAAAAGCAGGCTGCCTTGTGTGCTGTTCAAGTCAGATGAAGTCTCGTTTTGGCCATGACTTGTTGAAATCTGCTCTTTTGCCGAGACGGACCCTCCGAGCCCTTGTATCGTGACAGGACCGGCGACAGGGGCAGAATTTAATCGCTCTCTGAGACAGCCTCACTATTTGGTGCGCTGTAGCGGGGGAGACGGACAGGGAACTGATACCCGGGCGAGCGGGCGGCGCAGTCAGGGGTAGCCTCCCTCTGAGGCAGCGGCGACAGCAGGCAGGGCGCGCGTCTCACAACACCTTGCAAATTTGGTTTGTTTAGCGTCGGGGAGAGGGCAGGAAGGGAGATTAACATATAGATTGGCACAGGACAGGGGAGTTCCATTCAATACTGTTTACGAAAGGCGCCAATAGACTGAAAAATGTCTTTGTTTCTGGGAAGCACGTGTGGATGTTGACACACCTTGACAGCACAGACGTGATTTTTCCGCTGGGAAGTTCATCGAAGTTGGTAATTTTCCATAAATAAACATACTATTGAACCGAGTTCAAAATAAGGTGATTTAAGCCCAGCTGATAAGGCCAAATATAAGCGGATTTTCTATCAGCCGTGGGCGTGAAGCATCTCGGTGACAGGAAGGCTAAAAGACAAATATTCATCGCTTAGGTCGAGCTTTTGCCGAAGTAATAAGTAATAAATCAGAATAAATCACAAATTACACTATGCAACAGTCATTTTGTTCCTGAGTAACGACCGATTTTTTTGGACTCATTGGGTCCCATTATAACCGAAATGGGCATTTGTTTTGATCTGAAAATGCTTTTCCGGTTTTCAGAGACGATTTTCGATTTTTGGCCCCGAAATTCGGTTTTTGGCCCACTGTGTCCGGTGTAATTGAGTAATCGACTCGCGGTAACTTTCATCGCCCTTCCTATGCCACAAGCTTTCGAATGATATCCGGTTTTGCATATTTGCGTGTAAAAATAACGTCATAAATCTATGTTAAAGTAAGAAAATATTGAAATTTTGTAAAAATTTGACATTTTTTTCGATTTCATTTCAAAATAGAGTAAAAACTAAAGGCCCTATCCAAATTCTGAGCCCAGTTCCTTGAAGAGCATTCAATTTCCGTTCGGAAGGTACTATTTTAGTGCATTTTATCGGTTTACTGTGGCGTCCAGATTGAGTCACTTGAAAAACGGGCCCCCAACAGATCAAGATTCTGAGCGACAGGACTGCTCAAAAGTAAGTTCCTGCGTGTGACCCGAGGTCACAAGGGGTCAACAAAATGACCTCAGTTGACCCCTCGTTGATCCTATGGCGTTAACATACGTTATCAGGTTAATGCTATGTGATATGACTTAGGATATGTGTTTAGGTTAACTCAATCTGGACGCCACAGGAATCCGATAAAATGCACTAAAAAGGTACCTTCCGAACGGAAATTGAATGCTCTTCAAGGAACTGGGCTCAGAATTTTGATGAGGCCTTTATTTTTCCTCTATTTTGAAATGAAATCGAAAAAAATGTCAAATTTTTACAAAATTTCAACATTTTCTTACTTTAACATAGATTTATGACGTTATTTTTGCACGCAAATATGCAAAACCAGATATCATTCGAAAGCTTGTGGCATAGGAAAGGCGATGAAAGTTACCGCGAGTCGATTACTCAATTACATCGGACACGGTGGGCCAAAAACCGAATTTCGGGGCCAAAAATCGAAAATCGTCTCTGAAAACCGGAAAAGCATTTTCAGATCAAAACTAATGCCCATTTCGGTTATAATAGGACCCAATGAATAAGAAAAATTCGGTCGCTTTCCAGGAACAGAAAATTTTTTCATTTTTTGTTGCATAGTGATTGATGACAGTTATTGTGTACAACTAATAATGTAATGGTATGAACTACGACTATGCTTAGAGTAAATACATAATTGATGAGCCCGCTTTTATCAAATTCCGAGCTGTGTAACATCATTTGACACACATGGGAAACCATTAGGTAATATATAAATTGCCAAGAAATCACATGGTATTCTCACCTCATTCCTGGCTCAACAATTACTGCACGCAAGTTCCGAAGTGCCCACTCCACTCACGAAAACGTTTACTTTACTTTGCCCATTACCAATCTTTTGCGGGAAGGCTATTGTTCTTGGTTGTTTTACCTCCTTCAAGACTTGAAACGGATAGGTAGGTTTATGCTGTAGCATGGCCCAATGGCCTATTCGACTTTCAAAACTCAAAACCAAGCCAGTCTATAACGGAAGGGAGAGTGTAAGGAGTGTCTATCTCAGAATGTATACGTTTTGGTCTAAATGAATATCCTACCTACAAGTGATTCAGTCGTGCCATGCGGTACAGCCTAATCCGCAGGCGCAAGCTGATTGGCCACCTAGCGGCGGATGCTGGAAGTAATAGTTACTCCACTGCCTTACCAGGTGGCTAGCACATCAATTGCTAAGGAAGCTAAGGAATAAGGAATCCTCTGCGCTGTTTCACCGTTTTATCGTTTCGTCCGGATCGATCATGATAATGATTTATCGATATCTTCACGTAATATTACATAGAGTATCGCCAGTTGAACAGCTTATTACAGCCCTTGTGAAAATGTTTTGGAAATTTTACAGATTGGGTAATTAGGTTCCAAATGCTTTTTTATACGGCATTATTTATGTTATGCTACCAGAGTAATCGTTAACCCTCGCCGGCACAGGCCATTTTGAGTCCTTCGACGGTACAAGGGGTGGGGGGTACGACCCCCCCTCGCGTTTGGCCCCTGATCGAGCTAGAGCTTCGCGGAAAAAACGAGCGTGTTGCCCGTCACGAGACGAAGCCGATGATACCCAATTTTAAGGTCCTAGGTCATCGGGTGACCTTCCAGGTCAGGCCAATGACCCGAAAACCGGGAAAATCGGGACCTGTTAGAAAGTCGTAAAGTGTGGCTGCTATGTGGTTTTCCGGGGTGCTGATCACGAATATCGTGTTAGTTTTGATCAGAGATGATGTTTTTAAGCATTTAGACCAGGTCGGGTCAGGTCAGGTCAGGTCAACCGGTAGGGGTTGTGACGGGTATTCGTAATACGTGTCAACCGCCTCGGACAGCTTCGTAACATGCTACGAAGGCACCAAAACTACTTCGTAAATGTTCAAATGGCTGCTAAATTCGAATTCAGCTCCAAAAACTAGCCTAGAAACATGTAAAACTCGAAAAAGTGAACCGAGGTCACCCGAGGTCACCAAAAGGTCAATGACCTGACCTGACCTTCAGGTGACCTTGAAACCCACACTAATGCATGGGAGCAACATCAAATCACATGTTTGAACGTTTGAAACCACGAAAAGCTTGCAAACGCGCGGCTAATGCGAGCCGACATGCGCCGAACAGCGATTTCGGCCAAACATGGTCCAGAAAAGAGGTTACAGGTCAAAGGTCATTGGGGTCAGGGTCATGAAATTTTCAGGGTAGGTGTAAAAGTGATCAATGCGAGGGTACTGAAAGTTTCGTTGCGATCGGCCGCTTTTTACGCGAGTTATTCGCGAAAAACCTTAGGGGGGGTTGCATCAACCCCCTCCCCCCCCTGTGCCGGCGAGGGTTAATCTTTCTTCATACATGACAGCGTACCTGATGTCATAAGCTCTACAGCAAGCCGTCGTCACCTAACCGACCGACCACCCACTCGAAGCTTCAAGCTAATTTCAAGTTTTCACCGACTCCAGTCCGCTCCGGCTCGTAAGTTGCTGTCGGTCGGCCGGCGCGTCCCCTGCCTGCAGTTCCATCACTGAGCCGGTGCTATACCCCTCCCGGGAGGTGCCACCCGGCCGGCCGGCGTCCTAAAGGGACGACGGACGGCCGACGAGGTCAGTCCGCGCCCGCCGAATGGTTGTGTTTACGGTGGGAAGTGGGCATTAGCTGGCCACTCGAGTAGCGTGGCGTAGGAGAGAACGGCAGTGTGTTTTGGTGTGTGTGGGCTTTTAAGCAGTATGTTGATGAAGGAACTGTAAAATTCTATAATTTTAATGGTAATGTGCTGTCAATGGTTGTTTTTAGAATCATCATATTAATTTCAACTGACTTGCTTTCTATATGAACACTTTTTTTGGGTATATGTAATTCATCTCATTCTCACTTAACATCTTTATTTGAAATAAAACTCCTGGACTCTCTCTTCCTAGCCCTCCACCACTCACCGCTCAGCCATCTCACCATCCCGTGGATCAATCCCAAAATGCTTCCTCTTCACTTTTGCGCCACCTCATTCAAGGTCACGGCCGCAACTAATCCCCAATCGTCGTGGAGCTTCTCCGGCCGCCGTGCGTCAGATTAAGTAGCTTCTGGTGTCGGCAATTTGCCGCTGGGTGCCCTCGGACGTGTCCCTTGTCGTCGGAGCTCGTCGAGTCGCGATGGTCGGGTCGGTGGCCCTCCGCAGATTAATTGCCGCAGACCGGCGCTGTGGAGAGGTCATCATTAGACGTCAGAGAACAGGTGCGGCGGCGGCGAGCCGCGCTGACGGGCCGGCGCAGAGGTGAGAGGAGGGGGTGAGAGGGGAGAGAGAGAGAGAGAGAGAGAGAGAGAGAGAGAGAGAGAGAGAGAGAGAGAGAGAGGAGAGGGGGAGACATGTCTGACGGCACGTCAGAGGGGTGGTGAGCGGGATATCATAGATGAGAGAAGGGAAATGAGAGAGAGAGAAAAAAGAGAGGAGAGAGAGAGAAGAGAGAGAGAGAGAGAGAGAGAGAGAGAGAGAGAGAGAGAGAGAGAGAGAGAGAGAGAGAGAGAGAGAGAGAGAGAGAGAGAGAGAGAGAGAGAGAGAGAGAGAGAGAGAGAGAGAGAGAGAGAGAGAGAGAGAGAGAGAAGAAGAATAGAAAGAGGACCTGCTACGACGATCGGATGGAAGCGTTTATGCTTTAACCCTCGCCCCGTTGGGGGGGGCATTTTGGCCCCCCCCTGTGTTTTTTCCTGAATAGCAAGAAAACGGCGGCGCGCAGCGCCGCCAAATTTTTAGTACCTTCCCGGGCATCAATTTGACACCTTCACACCGAATTTCAAGTCTTAGGTCACCTTACGTCAGGAGTTATTGAGGTCAAACTGAGGTCATGTTCGAGCAAAAATGAGCAAAAAACATGCAATCTTGAAACGCTCACCAAATTTACAGTTACCAAGCAATTTCAAAGTTCTTTATATGGTCTAGTAGACAAAAAGCGGCACTACAAAACTGCTATCTCGGATTTTCAAAATGTTGGGTTTTTGACCCCCAAAAATTCAAAAAATTGATTTTTTTTTAGAAAACTAAAAAAAAAATCCAAAAAATCCGAATTTCGAAAAACCCGGAACATATATGATATTTCCTGTGCTCTTCTATATACATACCAAATTTCAGATCGATATCTCGTTTTTTGGCCAAGTTATAGCGAAAAAACTGTTCAAAAATGATGATGTCAATTTTTTAACTCAATTTTTAGCGATTCTACACCACGTAGGGCAAACCAAAGACCACCATTGAACTCCCCGTGACGAGCTGCATCGAATCGATACCCATTTTATGCAAAATATCAACTTTGAAATTTGACCTAGTTTGACCTGACCTTGACCTGACCTTGACCTGACCTTGACCAAAAGGTGCCTAAGCTGGCCCAAAAGTCTGCCTGACCCACATAATCGCATTTGTTATGTAAAATGGACCATAAAACATGTATCACACGACACTTTCATATTGTGACCCCCCAGTGACCTGACCTCTGTGACCTGACCTGGTATCAGTGACCGCAAATAGCAAAATATGTGTTTGAAGAACATTTCCCCATCGATGATTTTCAATGAAATGCATTTTACTCGATTCTACGACGCATTTCTTGAAATGCCTGTAAACGGTGAAAGTTCGACCTTTGACCTGACCTGTGACGTCATGGGTTTACCTAGGTCAATAAAATTTGGTCACAAGGTAGTTCCCTGATAGGGCTATCCAACACCGTTTGCCGCTTGTCGCTAGGTTGCGTGGTTCTCGAGATCTGGGGGGGCAAATTGCCCCCCCCCAACGGGGCGCGTTGCTCGGCAGAGCCCAACGGGGCGCGGGTTTTGAAAACTCTCAGATAGCGCACGGCGAATAATTTACATCAAATTTTGTTTCCTTGTAATCTAGGTCTCACGTGAAATCTAGGTCTCACGAAATCCGGGAAGCAGTTGGCTGCAGTACAGACCAGCAGTTCTGAAAATTATTCGCGAAAGCCATTCCCAGTGGAATGCTCCGAGACCTATATAGGGTGAATATTGCTTACAATTCTATCGAATTTATAGCCGCATATCTTTCCATTATCATTCCGAGCTGCTTCATAAAGCTTCGTAAAAAGAGCAATTCACGCTATCTTACAATGACGGCAAACTATGAGTAACTTAGGACCACGCGCTGCTTTCATTCTTTGTCCGGAGCCTCATAGCTCATCATATCTCCCCGGAACATCTATCTCCCTACAATAACTTTTACAGTCTGTCCGGAAGTGCCATAAATTCTGACGGGGCTTGATCATCTGGCCGCGAGACTGCAGATTTCATGTCGCCGTCCAGAATATATGGCCGGGTATATCAGGGTAACTAACGCCTCCCCGCCGACGCCCCCGCCCTCGCCTCCTCCCGTCGCCGTCGCCCCCCGCGACACCTCCACACACAAATGGGCCGCCGAGCGGTAATGGGTCAGAGCGACCCCTCGGCTGTCGTATTGGTGGCGCCGGGTGACGAATGGGTGCGGCCAGTGACAACCAGTGGTGACGCATGACCCATCCAGGTCCCGGCAGTGACGGCAGTGCCCGGTCAGACCTGTGCTGTACTTGTCTGGACTGAGCAGAGTGGCGTGAGAGACTTGGGGGACCTCCCAGAATCGGACTTCGCTAAAAGAGAGACTCCAAATAAAATGGAAGTACGATTGCGCATGCGGTTTTGCTCTCTTATAAGAAGAGCGTTTGGTTACTGTCTATGGACGTGGAAAGTGATTAAAGAAAGGGCGCCTGGTCAATCGCTAACATTGTTCAACGATTATTGCAACCGCACATGCTTTCCAGAAGTTACACCACCCAGTTATCCCGTCTCAGATCCTGACCGTTGCTGTCGCTGTACTTTTGACGTCATACTGTAATAAGGACACGAAACGTGGACGCAAGACGCAACTTGAGCGATAAACTACTTGCCTCGGTGCAGCATTAGTTCGAGCAAGTTTGTTAGTAACTTCGGTTAGACCTCCTCCTGGCAGTTGTTCGGGTGTTCGGGTGTTCGGGTCTTACTGTTAGATTCTGTCGGTGGATAGGCGGAAGTGATAAACCGGAGTTTACTTAAAGCCAGATATATGTCACTGAGTCAGTAGCAACATGAAAATGCGTGCTTTAAGCATTGGTTTTAAAAATGATGCTGTATTTTGCTGAGAGCGAAAGTTAGCATGCCTACTTATGGCTGCAGCACACATGCATAGGCATTTGACAAACAGTTTGTAAGTGTAGGCTAGCCAACAACCATGCAAGTAGGTTAGGTAGGTACTAGGTACAGCACTTGGCCTTGGTTGAATGGATACAAACCCCTTTTGTTCGTTTTACTTTTTGATTGTAATTATATTTCAATTTAAGCGGTCATGGGCCATGTGAGCTCTTTTAAGTTCATCATATATCACTGGACCATAGTTAATTCGTTTTAGTCTTTGTGTGTTGACCTTCGCTTTTAACAAGCCAAGCCCTGGGATCAACACCTAGAGTGAGTATTCCGGGAGACACCCTCTGTGTGGCTGGCTTTACTGCGCTCAGGATGGGACCCAGACGCCTCTGCGCCTACATTCAGCCCGTGTATTTTATGGCCGGCCATCTAACTTATGTTTATGGTCTAATCGATTCAGTTATTACTCCACCAAAGTGTTTCGCCTTTGTGTGAGGAAATAAAGGGACTTGACTTTTGGTACTTCATATATTTATCCCATACATTTGCTCCATGGTTTAAGTGTGCAGCGCGCGGGGAATAAAATGATGCAAAGAGAGAGAGAGAGAGAGAGAGAGAGAGAGAGAGAGAGAGAGAGAGAGAGAGAGAGAGAGAGAGAGAGAGAGAGAGAGAGAGAGAGAGAGAGAGCGAGAGCCTCTCCAGGCCGGTGCCTATATTGTCACGAATATAATCAGCTATTCATTTATCAACTATTCATTTATTCACTGCACACACGCGAGAATTTCACATAGTGGCTAATTGCTTTTCAAATCATATCTAGGCCGATGGTATCGCTAACATTCACATGCCTATAGCATTTGTGAAATTTGGTGCACATGATACTTCCTTGGGCCTTTTCATTGTCTTTTACTGGCATTTATCATATTGCAAAAAAATATCACCCAAGACCTGTAATCAAACGACCAGAGAGCGATCAGCATCGTTCCGTTCTGCGCCAATCTCCCAGCTGTTTTCCGTCTTCCGGTGGTGAATATATTTTCGTCGCCGTATTTCCGCGGCGACTCGGGAGACGGATGGCTGCCAGCGCACATCTCGCAATCTCCCCCAATTTTACGGCCATAATTCGCCGCCGGCATATAACCGACCGCGCCGTGATGTATTGTTTGAAGTTGTGTCGGATAAGCCGGGTGCACCCACCGGCCGGGCACTGAGCGATGGACGGAGCGGCGCTACACGCTCCCGAAATCTATGTGCAATGAACTGAAGAGGTTTCGACAAATGGCCACACCGGCTCGGGCGGGTAAACATGGTCTGTTTGGTGCGGCGCCCCCCCCCCCCGTCCGACCAACACTGGATGGCAGTGAACGGTGCGCTACTTTGTACCGGCTGATGGCGTGAAAACGACCGGCGAGCTCCGTAAATAGGAGCAGAGCGTTCTAAAAACGGAGATGGATGAATTGTGATTGAATAAAAGATGTATGATTGTTTTGATGAACTATGATTTTCGGCTTCAGCTGACTGAAAAAACAACCCTAGTCGGCAAAGGCATCACACCATTACAAACAATAAGCAATAACATCATCAATCCCACTTCTATCACTTTATTGCGCTTCCACTTTCATCGATTCTATTTATGGAAGATTCCGATACACGTGTGGCCCGACTCCTACAACTTCCGTCTCGCCCACCCATTCCAGTTTCGTTCATCGTTTACAGCGCCTTCCGAGGGCGGTTGGAGCTCTCTGTTCGTTCCCTCGCTCCCATTATAGCGCGATTGTAAAACAGGCGCGTGCGGCATTTTTCGTCGCCGACGCGCCGGAGACCGCCGACGGCCCCCATCTGCTGCCGTCCGTCTCCGTCCGTCGGCAGACCCGGCGGTCCCCGGGGAGTGCGTCCCCGCCGGCTGTACGGCCCTACCCCCGCCGCCTCCCCCAGTCGACTCCCCCAGTCACCGTGTCGACTCCCCGCGCCTTCTACTTTTCACGTCATTCGCTCGTGCTCCTTCCCTTTTCCTCTTCTTTTATGTCTGTCTGTCTGTCTGTCTGTCTGTCTGTCTGTCTGTCTGTCTGTCTGTCTGTCTGTCTGTCTGTCTGTCTGTCTGTCTGTCTGTCTGTCTGTCTGTCTGTCTGTCTGTCTGTCTCTCTCTCTCTCTCTCTCTCTCTCTCTCTCTCTCTCTCTCTCTCTGTCTCTGTCTCTCTCTCTCTCTCTCTCTCGCTCTCTCTCTACCTCTCTACCTATCTATCTATTATCTATTTATCTTCGATTTGATCGGTCGCTTGGCACATAACCAAAATGCTAACCTTACACGTCAAAGCAATACTTTGATTCGAACACTGATGCAACTGCACTGTTCCTTTCAAATCCACCTCATCTTTCCACGTCTTTTTTTCCTGGCACATTTTGCCATGACAAACATTCTCTTCTTACACTTATCCAGCCATTTATTATCCCTGATCTCTCTCATTTCACGACACCATCCTATCACGATCATCGCCAGCCAAGCATACCAACATCACAGACCACGCGGCTCAGCTCTGCTTTTTCCGTTCGCATTTCTGCCGCTCATACGTTATTGTATTACAAAGCCGGGTAGCTGTGATTGAATTTGAAATAGAAATATCGGCAGGCATTCTGGTGGTGGAGAGCGCTGTGCGGCATATCACGTGGAAAATCCCCAGATTTGCCTGATTTGGCAGCCGGAAGGCGTGCCAGCGCCGGTGAATTTCTCGAAGGATATCTGCCACACGAATTTTGTATTACGCATAACGGTTTTAAGAAGCAACGTGCTTGCTTCAGTGCTAAGACGTTACCCAGTAGAAAAAAAGATATTGCCTTTAACGGGTGCACTGAGAAATACATACATGGTGATAGTTTTTTTTGTGCGCTTTTTCTACCTTTTTAAATGGCAATGTCATAAAAATTGCGCGTATAAAATGTTACTTAACTCGATGTTTTACTTGTAGGGATTTCATGTGTGCATAATAACCTTTTACTTATAGACGTTCTTCAGTAGCATGTATTTACAGAGACGAGACAGAGTTCCTTTTTCCCCCTCATCCTTGAGTGCATTACACTGAAAATTTCCGACTGAAAGTAAATTTTGAATTGAAATAGATAAATGTGAATTTTATCTCAAAGTGTCTGGCTATTTTGACGACAATATGCATGCCTACATAACTGGATCTGGTGATTTTTTAAGCAAAATCACTGTTCATATTCAAGGGAGCTCTAGCAAGCTACAGACTGCTTGATATCAATCCAGCTTATCTAGTTATCCATTACGGACATTTATGGATAACTAGGTGAATAACATGCCAGAGATTTTGTGATTTTTGTCACGCAGCCTGGATCACTATTCACCACCGTTGCTTGCACCGATTGAAGACGAATTGTGCAGTGCAACGACGCAAACACGTGTACGCATATCCTCCGGAATTTCCGTGAATAATTACACATGTGTACAAAGGCAGCAGAAAGTCGGGGCGAGGTGATTACCAATCACCTCCGTGAAGGACGCCGTAAATACTGAGCAGTCTGCTGTCGGATAAAAGGTCGGTGTCGGCCGGCGGAGCTCTGAACGTCCGGTGCGCCGGCGATAATTTGTTCTCGGGGCTGTTTGCTCGCTGTCAATGTTCTCACGCTCTAACAATGGGTGTTTGGGCTCGATGGTGCCGGCTACGTGGCAGAACCACCGCCTCTTGGAGAAAGACAAACGACGCGCACGCACACTGATTGAACTGAGAATTGAATATCCCAGACAGCCAGACAGGGCCTTTAGACAACAACAGTGAAGTACAAGGCAAAGAACAAGAAAAGATACTTTGGTAAATGACGCTAGTTTGGTGAACAATCTTAGCCTTTTTCAATAAACGACTGCATCCCACTTCAATATGCGCCACAATAATAAATGATGCCCTGACAATTGCAACGCAAAATAGATTCATCATGAAGTGTCAAAACACCAACTCTCAACTCACTGACTTTCTGCCTCGAATCCCACCCACGTGGCACCCTCTCCGGGCAGATTTGTCACTGCACGTAAGAATTTGTCACTGCGCGTGCGAATTTGTCACAGTTCGCTTCGTCTTAATCAGTGGCGCCAGACTGAGGGTGATCCATTATGATGACATTTCACCCCGGCTGTCGACAGCTGTACTTCCAATAAACCTGCCACCGGGAGGAGCGTTACTGATGGTTCTCGCCGCCCTCGGCCGGACTGGCGTATTGGTAAACGCTCTGATGGATTCGCCCCGGCAAAAAAGCGGCCCCATTTGGCCGAATGTTCTGCGCTTATTTTTTAAGATGTGCCTGCCGCTTTACTTTGAGGTTAATGCTTGTTAAATGAGCCGTAAAATGAGTGTCGAATTGTAAGAGAAAGAGATAAATATTGGTATGTGAAGCCAATGCGAGCAGACCGATAAGCAAACGGACTGAACCATTCAGCTTATTCATACTGCTCGCGAGTCGTGATAGGCATAATTACTTCGCACGAACGCTTCAAAGCTTATGTTCAGTAAGTAGGTAACACACTTACCTTTAGCGACCTATATATAGAAGTAAGTAGGTAGTAAGTAGGAATGCATGGTATGCGAAGACATATTTACGTTCTTATAGTCATGAGGGCAGTTGAACTGCGCTAACAGTTTACGTCACTGCCAGCATTTTAAACCGCATCCATTTTCCGTTCTTGACGAAGCCTCGAGCATTTTCTAGTAATAACACCCATCTGGAACGGCCTCTGCACCTCTGAAGTGCTTCATTAAACGCCATTAATGCACGGTCCAGCCGTTCCGGAAGGCTGCATCTGCCAGTCAGCTTTTCTGCCGGTTTCATTTGGGGCGTGACACCTCATTTGCTGGGTGTCACTTAGAATGCAGTGGTGAGGCCGCGGCTGGTGCCCACGTCTACTGCGGAGCAGCGGAGCAGTAATTATCGCCGGCGACTGCCCCGACACCTCTCGGCAGGCGCTGGAACTAACGTCGAGCCGACTGACCGTCCTAAACGGTCAGGCCATTCTTATAAAGAAAAAGGACGGAGGGACGGAAGGAAAAAAAGAACTCAATGAATTAAACGATTCCGTCCTTTTTGGTTATCATAAAGGTTCCGTCCCTCTACCCCTCCCCCTTCGTTGTTTTGCTAGGATGCGTTTTTCGTCTAAATGATCAAGAGCTTTAGTAAATGAAACAGGAATTATTTCCTGCAATATTCTCTTATAAATTTCGTCACAAAGAATGCTATAAGACTAAGAAAATACTGTGTGATCGCTATATGGGTATAATTAAATGAGAACCTGCAATTATTTGGGATCATATTTGAATTTTTATGGGACCGGGGACTGTTGTCTGCTACGATACATAGCCTTGGCCAGAGGCCTTGGCTACGATCAAGGATAATATAGATAGGCAAATAATGTAATATGTTGTAGTCTTTCCTGCTAGGCTGAAACCCACCAAAGATTGTTTTTGCGTATAAATGTGGTAATGCCTGTGTCTTACTCAGTGATAGGATGTCTACACTGAGAAAACAGTGTCCCGATTTTCGGGCTCAGAGACCAGTTTTCGGGCTAATGTACCATATTCAAAACAGACAGCACATTTCGAGAATACTTTCTGAGCTAGCGCCACATGGGCTCATACGATCCCTTAAATCGGTATCATTGATCGCAGAAACAGAGCTCAGTCAGTACCCATTATCGGTGTCAAGCTCTAAAACTAGTCTCACTATGATACCAGTTTTCAGCCTGATCCCCATTTTCGAGCTCACCTGATTCCAGTTTGAGGGCTCAAATTGTGTGGTGAAGCCAATATTAGGGCTCACGTCATCGCTTTTCGGGGCTTTGGTAAAAGCTGGATTGCGTCAGCTGGCTGGCCAGCTGGCGACGCACGAAAGGTATTTAATTTTAGATATACCTAAGCGCGGTAGTAGGATGGACATAAATATTTCAAATGGCTTTAAATGAAAAATTGATTGGTAAATATTCATTCTTTTATATCTAGCATTGATATGTAAGAAGCTCTGCTAGCGCCACCATACGGCGCCAGCTGGCAAAAAATCCAGTTAATACCAGAGCCCGCTTTTCGTCCGATGCAGCCCCTCCTCCCCCCTCCCCCGTGTCCAGCAGCTGCGAATAAGACGAAGCCGCGGACAAACTTTTTTTTGCTCGGCCAGCCTAGCGCCAGTCTCGAGCGGTGGGACAGTTAACCGGCAATTTTGGCCGGGATGCAAAAGTTACGTTAAACCGGTTTATGTTAACCCGGGAGCAAATAACAACGTGGGAGCCTATCTTAGGTGTGGCAAAGCTAACGGATTACTTACTTGTTGCCGAGGTGCCCAAAGAAGGTACTGGAACCGAAAACACAACATTGGTTCATGTATTTATTAACATTCATACACACAGTCATACTTGTGCAAGGTGTCAGTGTTCGGTTGTGGGGTGTAATAGCCAGGGAAAAAGTTCTATGAACTGAAAAACCCGGCGCCTATTACTTCGCAACATGGTTGTGTATTCAACATGAACTGCAAGGAGTGCAGACGACATTGCCTGTGCTAACTTAACGTCTCACGGGCAGCGCCGCGCTCTGACACCTTGGTCCCAGAAGCGGCGGCGTTTCTGACCGCAAATCGCCGGAGAGCCGGTCGACGCCGTTGAGGGGACTGAGCAGGCCGCTGCCAGCTCCACCTTCACGTCCGCGCGGCGCAGCTCGGTGTGCGGCGGCGGCTCATCGCGCGGGCCGCACCCGTCCGTCCGCTGCACGAGCCGCTTTTCGATCCGACAGCGCAACACCGGCACGCCATTGTGCTGGCTGAGCGGCGGCAGCGGCACGTAGGCAACAAAACAGTAGAAATCGATGGGCCTGGATCGGCGTTGCCAGCAACGCCGGCAGCGGCGCGGCGGGAGGCGCCAGTGCCGCCGTCGGGGACGTGTGCCCTTCGCTGCGCTCATTCGAGTTGGCCGGCCGGCCGCGCGGCGTAGTCCTTTTGACACGGTGCGAGAAGAGCCGGATGAAGGTGGACTTTTTATTGGCGTTGCTGGTGCTCACGCCGCCGGCGTCCAGTTTGGGCGGCAAGTCCGAGTACCAGGAGTCGGACAAGTCCCGCGCGAACGCCGCCAGCCGGTCGTCGTCACTGCTGGCGGCGGCCCGCCGACGGCGCTGCCTCAGAATCGGACGAGTCGGTGGTACTGAGCACCTCGCGGGACGGGTAGCTGGGAGTGGGCCGGCCGCGGCCCCTGCCAGGCCGCGCCACCTTCACCGGCGCAGCCGCCTTCAAACTGCCCTTGCTGGGCGGCGGGTTGGTCGGCGGAGGCGGCAGCGGTGCCTCGACGTCAGTCCGAGTCGCTGTCACTGGGCGGCCGCCGCGGAGACGGCTTCTGTTTGACCCGCAGCCGGCCTGGGCCGGCTCGGCGCCCTCGGCCGGCGGCGCGCGCCGTTTCGAGCGTTTCACCTTTTCACTGTTACTCTCGCCTGGTCCTCAGCGTCGAGCGGCTCGGCGCTGTTCGGTTTCATGTGGCCCATGCTGCTGGGAAACTCGGGTGGGGACAGCTTTCTGACTGGAGTGCCGTCGAAGATGGAGGAGACGGGGGTGCTCGCAGAGTCCTTGCCCAATGCCCATGATAGAGCCGAGGCTCCACTGGACGCCCAGCTTAATCGGGCTATCGCCGCCCTCCTTCTATGGTGGATTCTTCGGCCCCCTACAGCCACTAGGGCCATCATATACTCCCAGATGGCGGCACCTAGGGGATGAGGGGGGGGGGGTGTCTGGGCCACTTGTCCACCTCGTGGCGTCGCCAGCGACGCCTGCGAGTCGGAGCAAATGATTATGGGGTCTTCCTCGAAGGACGGGTGCTTCAGATGTTGCTTTGCCGTTTTGGGCGCCACCATCTCAGATCGGTAAATGGAGCAAATCCTCCCCGCCGCCTCCCGCAGTACCAATGTTGTACTGTCTGGGTGCTCGGTGAGGACCCCAGCGCCGCCTTCCTATTACTCCCCCGGTCGCAGACCCGTCGACCCAGGCCCACGTCGCACGCTGGGGGAGCGCTCCCAGTCACGCCTCCGCAGCACTCCTCCTCGCTGTCGCGGACGCCCCGATCGGCAGCAGGTCCAGGTGGACCGTGACGCCGTCTGTTGGCGTCTACGGGGGCAGTCTCGTGGATAAGCGCGCCTCGGCGGGCAGCGCCACTCCAGTGGTCCCACACCGCTCCCCCGCGCTCTCTCCAGCCGGTCACTGACTTCAGTCACGGTTGGGGGGGGGGGCTTCCGCCACGACGCGGCGGGTCCTCCGACGGGAGGGAGGGCGCCTTCGCCAGTAGGCGCGATGCCAGCGCATCCCTCCTCATCTCTCCATCGGCACGACGCCCGCCTCGGCTCTCACGGCGAGTCTTGGAGCATGGAAATCGGGCAGCCAGTGATGACTCATGCCACCATCAGCATCTCCGCCTCCAGGACGCCAAGATGTGTGGCCGCAGCCGCAGGCAGCCACGCCGACCCCGCTGCCCGCATGCCCAAGTAGTCTCGAATCGCTGACACCTCTCCTGAAACAAGAGTGGTGTCGTAAACTTAAACCCCTTGCTGGAGCCCGCCAGCCGCGACAACACCGCCACACCAATTTTTGTGACCCCGGAACTTCCGTCCCGAGCCTTATTTCACGGCACGATGCTACAGTGCGCTACACGTATTGTGGTATTCAGCTTCCATGGAAACATCAACTAATTTGGACGCTCAAACATGGGAGTCAGGAGTGGTTAAGGCCCAGAGCGTCAGTGTTCCATTTTTCAGACTTTTTGGTGGCAAATCACACCTAATCGGGAAAATATTTTCATCCCTAAAATGTGAATGACCGACTTTACTTCATCTCTGAAAAAGTTTCATGTATTCCCAACAGCCAGTTTACATGTCACTTGACAGTTGATGCACCCACATCCTTTTATTTCACACCCTGTCAAGATCCTGACATGCAATCCTGGTTTATCAGTTGGAATAAAAATTAGCATTTACACCATTTTGCAAAAACACTTCAGTTATTTACTTCCTTTTTTTCTCATCCTAGGATTTCTTTTTCTTCATCGGCACACCCAACCAATATCCAATTTTAGAACACTGCAGAGCGTTCTGTCTGGTTTATAAAACCTTGGCCAGCAGATGTAAACGTGCTTTTTGTATAAGTGGCTTAATTTTGACGCAAAAGGGCACTAACCTTCGGCGCAAATAATGCAGAAATTTCAGCACAAATTGCAAAATAGCTTGCGCCGAACTTCGGCGCATGACGGCTTCACGGGCGTCCGGCGTACCATATGGATGTTTTCCAGTTTGGGCTGCAGGTTTTAGCTCTAGGTTTTAGACTGTAGGTTTTGGGTTGGGTTGGGTTGGGCTGGGCTGGGCTGGGCTGGGCTGGGCTGGGCTGGGCTGGGCTGGGCTGGGTTGGGCTGGGCTGGGCTGGTTGGGGTGGTTGGGTTGGGTTGGATTAGGTTAGGTAAGTTTAGGTTAGTTTAGTTTAGGATAGATATGAATACCTATTTTTTGTAAGTTGAATTATTTTTTTCATTTTGTAGCATCATATGCCTTCCATCTTTGAACTGCCATATTCAAGCACCAGAATAAGTATGGACTTGAACCTTTTCCAGTCTGGATGCCTGTATGGAAGTTGTGCAAAATCATGCAGTTGAAGGTATTGTAACCACAAATAAGAGCTCATGACTCAAGTCTCAACTTGTCCATAATTGGTTATCTTGATGTATACTTGTAGACCCTTCCTCTTACTTGGCACACAGGCATGGTGTCACAGTGTTCTAAAATTGGATTTCAATTGGGTGTCCCAATAAAAAAAATCTGAAGACAAAATGAGATAGATTTAGTCTTTCCGCAAAACTGCATAATGCCATTTTTACCTCAGATTTTGTCAGAACCTTCACAGGATCTGAAATGAAATGATGTAGAGTAGATGCATCAACTGTCAAGTCATGCGTAACCTGGCAGCTGGCTGTTGAATCAAACTTTTGACATATTTTTTTAGCAAAGATGAAATAAAGCCACTTGTCATATTTTTAGGATGAAAACATTTTCCCCATCATGTATGGTTATTCACCTAAAATTCTGAAACATGGAACACTGTCATACCAGCATTCCATCATGTCAACCAGCATTCCGCAGCATGTTAGCAGAAGCAGCAGCATGTTATAAGTATATGAAAGATCCAAATAGGTTGTAGGTTGGTAGGTATTGGTACTAAGTTTAACTTAATAGGTTAGTAGGCAAGGTTAGGATTAATTTTAGTTGAGCATCAAGATAACCATTATGAACAAGTAACAAAATCCTTACCTACCCTTGAAAGCATCCCTTCAATCACATCATCACGAAGAACCAGACAAAATTTTTGCACATTCTTACACTATTTGACATCCTGAATCCAGATATGATGCTTTCATGTGGCGCAAATACAAGAAAAACGAATAATCAAACCCGTGCGTATTCGTATCAACGGCGCCACAATTGTAGATCAGACCTTTTCTGAACAAATGCCACCACAATTTTAATTGATAAGGGATTAAAATGGCATGAGCATCAACATCTTGATTTTTTCTAAAAGATAGCGATAACTGATAACTAATAACTTACCATTCATTTTGAAATCACGGCGGTAGGTACACCAACACATGGCACTGAAAACAGCAAAAGACGGAATGGCGGAATGTCGTATGGAGCCCTAAAACGCAGCTCGAATTGAGCCCGAAAAGGAAGACGAACTGATGCCGCTTTCGGGGCTAATGTACTTTGAGCCCGAAAAGGGCGCCTAACTGATCCCGATTTTAAAATCATACAGATTTGAGCCCTGTTTTGGCACTCATATGAGCCCTTATTCAAAAATGTTCTCAAAGTGTTTTCTGAGTGTAATAAGCGGTAAGGGAACAACGCAGACACCCTGAGTTAGCGTGGCGGCTCGGGACAAGCGGTAGAGATAAAAGAGGAGGGGATACTGATAAGGCATCTTATCGCTCTAGGGGACGACGCGGCGCGCGGCGAACGCGCGCGGCGGCTCGGGATGAAAGGGAGGGAGAGAGGGAAGGAGTAGGTAAAGAGAGAGACGGGGGGCGCAGGTGTTGTTTTGACGAACTGACGCTAAAGAGGGGGGAGGGGGAGCGGGGGAAGAAATGGCCTGTGGATCTTATCTGTGTGGGGACAGCGAGGACAGTCCAGCGAGAGCGCTTTAGCGTGGCGGAGTGTATACGAATTTCTCTGCGTGCAAACAAGAACTTTAAGTGCTAACGAGAAGTTGTAGTGCCACGTGACTCAGACCTCCAACCGTGATACCAGTCGAGGCGCCAGAGGACACAGGACACAGGCCAGGTGAGGGTGGAGCTACTGGGAGGCAGTTGCAAACAGTAAACACCTACCACTTACTGGATATTGCATCTCAAGGTGTCCAATCCTGCCTGTTAATGTGTATGCCCGATAAACAACGATAGCTGCAGAACGATAAGGTGGCGGTCTATAGGTACTTGGTCTGCATGTCAAATTGACCAATTTCCGTGTGAAATAACTCCCGACCAATGTCATACAGTTCACATATCGATTAGCATGCAGCCTGAAACACATTTCTCACAAGTTGCTCTCGCAACCAGCTAAATATCGTATCAATGCCGTAAAAAAGCGCTGCTGAAGAGCAGCGCTATTTCTGATGCGTTATTTTTCACGAACAACGCAAAGTCTTACGTCACCAGAGGCGTCTTTGCCTCTTTATGATACGGAAACGCGTCCTTTTGGGTGGGGGTAACGTCAATCTGGCTTCGTTCTTTTAACGGGTTCCGTCTTTCGTCTTCGTCCTTTTATGATAACCAAATTCCGTCTAATCTCAGAAATGACGGAGCGTCCCTCCGTTCTTTTCTTTATAAGAATGGCCCTGAATGCCGTTTATCCTCGCAAGACGGACCCGTTTATATTTATACCTACCTCTACCTTATGATGTTTACTCGCGATGCGTTGCTCAGTGTTTCTGTTACAAAAATCGGCTTGTAGATCAAAGACAATTAAAATAAGCCCATCGATACCAAAACGAAACGACGTTGCACTCACCTGTTCACTCACCTGGTGGGGTTCCCAATCTCACGTCTGCAGACAGGAAGGAGTAGGCAGGGATACAGTAGGAACCCGCAGACACAAGGCGCACCAGCAGTTGCTACTACCGGAGTGGAGCGCCTGCACATACGTTTGCGCGAAAACAGGCACGGTTCAAGATGCAAACAAGAGTAGTTATGTTGTACATAATTGATGCAGGAGAAAGACAAAGTCAATGCTACTTTAAATGTGTCCATGGTACAGTGCATTTCGCAAGACGGAGAACAAAACAAGGCGGTTAGTGAAAGTCATACAGAGCGTCGCCTAGGGCATCCGCCAGCAAACCCTTAAAGGTTTTGTAGTTAGGTTCCATTACGACGTGCTCCGGGAGGGAGTTCCATAGTCTCACACCGCGCACCGAGAATGACCTACGCCTGACATCAGACTGCGAGCGGGAATGGAAAATCTTAAAGCAATGTCCGCGCATGCCTAACTGAGGAGGTAGAGTGAACAAGTCAGCGGGGGACACCGCACATTTGCCATGGAACACCTTCCAGTACTGAATCATATCAGCCCTTAGCAGTCTGCCTTGAGTTGAATACAAGTTCAGCGATAAGAGCCGGGACCGATAATCCAGACTCGACAGGCCAGCGATATGCTTGGTCCAGCGACGCTGGACCGACTCCAGAGCGCGCAGGTCCCCCAGGTACCCAGTGTGCCACACACACGAGCAGTACTCGATAACTGGTCTTATATGAGTACGGAAAAGTGTCAGCATAAAGTCCGGAGATCGGCACACCGTGCTCCTCAGGAGGTTTTGAGAAAGACCTGCGGCCTTGTGGACAGTAGCGGATATGTGGTCGTGGAATTTGAGGCTCGAGTCCACCAGTACTCCGAGATCCGGATGGGAGGGGACAACTCGAATCGGGGAATTATCGATGTCATACACTGGAGGTGGAAGAGATTGGGATTGAGCCTTGCTCTGAAAACGTATGACCACACATTTGTCACGGTTCAGGCGAAGGTCCCATGACGAAGAAATACGGTGCAGGGCAGTGATGTCCTGTTGACAAAGCGAGGAGGCATGGTCATATGCGTCTGCTGAGCTGTGGGCAACTTTCATGTAAAGCTTCAGATCGTCAGCGAAAATCTTGTGACTAGATGCGAGACTGCTACCAATATGGTTAATGAAAACTAAAAACAAAATCGGACCAAGGACCGAGCCCTGTGGGACCCCACTGGACACGGGGCGAGTTTTGCTCAGTACACCTTTCACTGACACAGACAGAGATCGACCAATCAGAAAATCTTCAATCCAGTAGATGAGGGGCTCTGCAATGCCGATCATGCGAAGCTTGCGAAGAAGGATAGAGTGAGAGACAACATCAAATGCTTTGGCAAAGTCAAACATCACGAGGTCAGTAACACAGCCATCATCAAGCCATTTAGACACCTCGTCATAGACAAGGATCAGCTGGTCCTGAGTGGATCTCCCGGCTCTGAAACCGAATTGGTTATTTGTCAGCATAGAGTTCTCTTCCAGGTAGGTTGTAAGCTGCTGGCAGATCAGGCGCTCTAGACATTTGCAAGACACCGAGGTCAAGCTGATGGGACGATAGTTCAGGGGGTTATACCTCGAGCCCTTCTTGAATAAAGGAATTACGACGGATATCTTCCAAGAAGCAGGTAAGCGACGTTCTCTGAGTGACTGTCTGAAAATAACAAACAAGGGAAATGCTAGGCTGTTTGCACAGGCTCGTAAGAGCGATGGGTGAAGGTTGTCTGGGCCAGCAGCTGAGTGGGGGTCCAGTGATCGCAGCACTGCAAGAACCTCGTCAACAGAGAAGTCAACGGGTGGCATAACAGAGTCCGCTGTTTCGTGAGGGGACTGGTTAGGGTTGGGGGGACCGCGGCCGAAGACGCTCTCAAAGGCCTCAGCAAAGGCTTCAGCCATTGTAGCAGGGTCATCTGAAAGCGTGTCGTTGCAAAGTCGTAAGGGACCAACGCCAGGGCAGCCTACCTTTTTACGCCTGAGATGTGCATGCAGAGCCTTAGGGTTAGAGGCAGACTCCTGGAGCAGTTTCTGTTCGTAGCACGCCTGGGACTCCAGGGCAAACCTTTTCAGAGAGCGATTGAGGGTGAAGAAAGTATCGAGTGCTGATATGGCCGCTGCAGATCGCCTGCCATGGGTAAGTCTCATCTTTTTGTACGTCTCCCATGCGTGTCTCCTCCGGTGTCTGAGGCTGCCAGGGGGGTTTGTCCTCCATGGGGGACGGGTGTTGTCAGCAGAGGAAGTTCCTGTAGGGACAAAATCGTCGATAAGAGGCGACAGTCTGTCCAGGAAGCGGGTGTACATCTGGTTGACATCGCAGCCTGTAAATTCAGCGCTCCAGTCAATAACGTTCAGTTCGCGGGAGATGCGATCAAATTTCGCCCTGTGCCACTTCCTGAACTGAGTGCTAGATTGGGAGGTTGGGGGAGAATAGTCAAACACATAGTTACAAAGCACCGGGCAGTGATCGCAGCCCGGCAGGGGCGGAAGTACCGAAGAAGTACCCATCCTGTCAGTTTCAGTTGTAAGCACAAGATCGAGTGTGCTTCCAGAGCGGGGGTAAGTGGGGACGCAGATCCATTGAGTTAATCCAAGAGACATGAAGGTGTCATAGAAATCAGTGTCACAGCCTGACGCGCGAGATGAGGGGCTGCTGGAATCCCACGCGAGGGACGGGAGATTGAAGTCCCCCATGAGCACGACTTCACGGTCTGCACAAAAAGAAATGAGAAAATCCAAGAGATGCTGATTGGCTTCAGGCTCCGACGACGGGGGGCGGTAGACTGCAACAATATGTACACTGAACTCTGGCAATACAATGGCGACAGTGTTAGGACAATCAGTTTCAATTTGTTCGAACTTCAAGCAATTTTTAACATAGATACAAACACCGTGCTTGGCAAAAGAGCCTTCAGTATCTTTTCTGACCACTCTGAAGCCAGGAATGTCGATAAATGAATCTGGCATAGAGCTGAGGAGATGAGATTCCGTTATACACATGATATGGACACTGTGACACAGTATAAAATCTTGCACCACCGGCAGCTTACGGACTAGCGAGTTCACATTAGACTGACTTATGTTAAGGACGAATGTGTTGCGGCTGTAGGAACTGGTAGTCGAAACTACACGTTTGACTCAGGGTCAGGGACATCATTGTTGTTGGGGTTGTTAGGGTGGTCATCAGAGGGCGGGGCAGCAGGGGCCGGGAGGTTGTCATCCTGGGTGTCCTGGTTCCCGTCCCTGACACGAGCTGGTTGAACACTCGTATTGACAGCTGGTTCTGGTACTCTGCTCTCGCGCCTAGAATCAGCAGTATGGTGAGGGTTGGAGGCAGTGCCAGTCTCAGTAGCAGCACGCTTAGCTCGGAGCTCCGATCTCTGTTTGTAAGTTAGATCTCTGCGAATAAAGACGGAGCCAAAACGGTCCGAGTCTTTCAGCTGCTTGGCCCTGTCGAGTATGAGCTTCCGGACATCATCATCACAAACTTTGCCTCTGTAAAGGTCAGTTTCCGAGGGGATTCGGACTACATCAGTCAGAGAAACTTTCTGGTGAATGAGGAAATCAGTCACCTGTTCGAAGGCCTGTACAGCAGCATTAGCTGAGCGGGCCCCCAGGCCTCGAATGACCAGGGAAGACCTGCGCTTTTGCTGCTCCTGCAGCTCACGCAGCTCCTCTCGAACAACTTTCCTGTACTCAGATGAGGCTGAGGCGGGAGGGACATCAGGGTTAGCTGGTGGTCTGGGGACTTCACGTTGGGCAGCACCGGGAGTGGCAGCAGCGTCAGGCACTGGTGGATTGGAGGCAGACAGGCTAGGCCACGACGGATCAGGTGGAGGCCCGGCACGTATCAGGCCAATCTCCGCCTTCAACTGCTGCACGACAGAGCTCATTCCATGTAACTGTTGGGACAGATGTTTGACCAGTTCAACCAGCTGAGTCTCAGTACTGTTCGCGTGAGAGCCCCCATGCCAGGCAGTGAGACTAAAATCAAGTCTACATTTGGTGCATATGTACATGATGCCAGCTCCTTCATACTTTTCAATAGCCTGTATCATATCACACGAGAGACCGCAGCACATCTCAGTGCAGTGAACCCAGGCCTGGCATCCATCACATCCAATAGAGCTACCTTCAACATCCTTGCCACATGTTCCGCATAACTGCTCATCAGGGACCATAGCTTTAGCACTGCGTCCTCTGCGGGTGCCAGCCGCCGAAGCAGCAGTCACAGCAGAAGGGCTCGCTGCAGCATCAGGTGCAACAGAGGACATTTCCGCAGCAGGCGATGGAGCACCAGCACCATGCCCGCCACGCCCACCACCCCGCCCGCCACGCCCACCGCGCACGCCACGCGACATTCCGACACAGTTAGCAGCCACCACACAAGTAAGCAACACTCAGGGGCGAAGAAAAAGTGGAAAGACCGGAAAGGCTGGGCAAGAACACACAGAGCCGTGGGATGGGCTGGGATTAGGTCGGATCAGTTGCATCGCTGATCCGACCTAATTTCTATAATCGTCCTGCTCTTCTCCTAACTCCGACACACCAATAGTCCGAGTGGAGTACACACTAGCGCTCACGCTATGTTGGAGTTTGCGTCGTGAGACAGTCGCGACGCACCCCCGCATTGTAGCGCGTCAGAGACAAATGCACCATTTCGGTGGTCTGTTTGTGCTTCGTTTTTTCTTCGGGCTCTTGGCTGGCTCTCAGGCTACTGTGCTACTGATGGTACTAATGGAAAACGCCAGAGTTTTTCGGTGCTAATGCTGAACATGTGCACTGTTTAAATAGATAATGTAATACAATTTGCTTGTTGTTTTTTTTTTTAAACCTGATTAAGACTCGCTTCCGGAGGTTCAGACAAACGCAATGTCTCCAGTCTCCCTCCCGTTTAAGGGTCTCATTCGAGCCATGCAGTGTCCCCGCCTCCCCTCCCGCAGACATGGCATGCACAAGGCGCTCGCAGTACCCGAGCGTCGTTTCAAAGGCACGTGCAACGCTATGCAAGGAATCCGGATCCGGAACCCACTCGATCTGTGTTACGTGTGTTACTGGAACCATACGCAGCAGAGTACCAATAGATTGAGTTCGGCTGTCATTTAGTGCCCGGTGAATGGGCGAGTGAGACGTCTGGAGACAGCGGGGGTTCTTACATTACTGCGTCGGTGAGAGAGGACACTGCTGCGTGTGGGAGTCATTCACCCCCCCCCCACCCCCCAGATGAGGGGGATGTGGGTGGAGGGGTGACGCCTGAGAGAGCTGGAACTCTGACTCACGTGCGTAATTCGTGCGGACATTGCGCCGACCCAGTAATTTGCTGGTGGCACTGGGCCTCTGATAAGCCCCTCTGGAAGCAGTTAAATCCGTTAATTACCAAGTTTATTAAACGTTGCCAGGAAATAACGTCAACACAAGTGGCGGCGGTGCTTCAGGTTTTAATGTGTTGGTTCAGTTCCATCACTGATAAGGTGACTTATTACCGCTTAAATGAGATATGTATAAACTGGCACGTCGCATTTGTTGGCTGAAAATTGCTTATTACATATAGTGAGCACCTCCAGCACTTTTCCAAGAGAGGAAATATGAGTTTATTTGCAAATACTTACTTCGTTATTCTGGTGACTTGAAGATTGGATAGCACGTCAAATTTCATTAAGATTGCATTAGATCCAGCTCATGATTTGAGCTAAATAAATAAACTAAATGAATATATGTTTTCCAATCATTTCCAAGACAGATTTGCAATTATTTTATAAATGTTATTATGCCAACTATTTGTGCAAAAATCAATATATGATTCTTTATCTCCAATGCTGTAGCATTCAAAGAAGTAAGCGCCAAAGTTCAACTTCACCTGGTCCAAGCGAAAGACAATGCAGACGGTTCTCATGCCGCGGTATTTCTATTCTCCGTGCAGTGTGCACGCCAGACAAAGCCACAATCCCATCACAATGCTCATCGGATTTGCATATATCACTCAGTTTGAATAGAGATCAAAATGCAAAGATTGAAATATGCATGGGGGCAATAACTGCATTTGAATAATGTGAGCCGCTGGGTCATATGAGATGAAAGCGCGAAACTTTTTGAGGGGTGCTTCATTTGCTGCTGCTGGCTTTGTTTTTGTGTGCGCAGAACAGAAGTTGAATGTCACTTGCAGTTGCAATGGTGAAGAACCAAGTATATTTTGACGGTGTGATAACTGGCGAATGGTGAGTAAGCTGGCTTCGTTGAAAATTAGCTCATCATGTTTGTTTTTAGCATGTATATAGTCCTGAGTACATCCGACTGGAATTGGTCATCAGCCTGTCAAATAAGCAATTCAGTCTGTCTGCTTGCGGACTGTCATGGTGTTCATTTTACATTTGTTTCAAAGATAAGCTGACTTACTAGCAAGAGTGGTTCAATTCAACAGAATAACTAAAGAAAAACCATAAAGAAAGAAACCGAATGCAGCCAAACTGATGAAGACAATCTCAATCAGCCCAGTTGTGCTAATGATTCAGTAGTTTTCCAGTAGCTGCCTCGGCAGATAACCAAACATCTCACACTGCAAGTGCAATAAATGGTGTGTCGCGGTGCTGGCGCCAGGCAGGGCGACGTTTTAACACTTACTGTCACCCGAGTGTCCATCTGCAGCAGTTGGGTGAGACTGACCCCTGCTGACCTCGAGTGACCTTGGCGGTCACTGACGCGGGGTGATGTCTGTTCATCTGCAGCGGGTGTCGGCCAGACTGTCGCCCGGCTGATGAGGGCTAGCCAGCGGGCTGCTTAGCAGCGCAGGGACAACCAAAGAGGTCTCAGGGTCGTTCAGAGGGGCCCCATTTTATTTTTGTTGGTTTGTTTTATTGGGTGCAAATTTGTATCTGGTCTACTACACTGCAATGACCTCTATATAAGTAGTTAGTGCTGGCAAAATTAAAACAGCATCACTATTCCTACCTGCAGAAGCTTATCATCTGTTTCGATCTCCTTCCGACTGCTGCTCGGCGTCGGGGCCACCGGTAGCTAGTTTTTCCTACTTATTCCCCTTCCTTGTATTTCTTTCTTTCGCAAAACTCTGATCTCCTTTCTCAATCCCCCTCCCCCCGACATCCTTCGAAAGACCGACTACCGCTGACATTTACCGGACGTCTCCTGTCTGGCTGCTGATTCATGGATCGCCGATCTCTGTTTACCGGGATCAGCGACTCTGTGTTTGTGCAGACCGACTCAGTGAGCAGGCTGTCACTCTGAACACCCCCTCCCCCCTCCAGCAGCACTCCCCTCCCGGTATCCCATCCCTCCCCCCCCCCCCCAGACACACCAGTGAAGTGGAGCCACGCGGGTTCGCATATGACGTGCGTTCAATATATTTGCTTTCTTTATGCAGGAAAAATTGTTTTAATAATCGTGGTATTCATTCAACTCAAGATGATCTCCGAAAAGGTGTACCTAATAAGCAATACAGCTCTTTTTCACCTTCCCGTGTTCTTGAATAGATACCTACTTTTGCATGCGTGCAGATTTACCTGGATTGTAGGTATGCAACATACATTTTCCGCTGCTAACTCACTTGCTTATCTCCTTGACTTACTGTCCTTTATTTACTCCTTGACTTGTATGTCTGTCTGTCTGTCTGTCTGTCTGTGTGACTGAGTGTCTGACTGAGTGTACCCCTCTCTTTCCCTTTTTCTCTTTCTTTGTTTCTTTCTTTCTCTCTCTCTCTCTCTCTCTCTCTCTCTCTCTCTCTCTCTCTCTCTCTCTCTCTCTCTCTCTCTCTCTCTCTCTCTCTCTCTCTCTCTCTCTCTCTCTCTCTCTCTCTCTCTCTCTCTGTCTCTCTCTCTCTCACTCTCTCTCTTTATTTCACTCTTCAGAAGTTCCTTCACATTTCAGTCACTTGTCAGTCCTTTCTTTCTAGCGGTTGTGCTGTTGCAGTGTGCCCATTCAGTTTCGTGGCTCCCATTCCTCAAGCACTCAATACAGCCACTAGTGGTTTTGTCTTCGTTAACGAGCTAAGCCTAGTGGTTGGGTGAACCTAGAGAGGTCTTTGTTTTGCGGAACCCAGCCATGAACAACACAAGTTTGGGGCAAAAGCCGCAGTTCTTTTAAATAGCCTGCAGACTACTTGACGTTGGTTCTGACTCGATTATATTTTGTTTCCCATAATTCGAACTGATTTTATTTCCAATTTTTGGTAATTTGTTATATGTAGATATTGATCTATATCTATACATAAAATAAATTCGTCACTTCAGGTTTCCGTTGAGCATCTGCCATCGATTGCCCCTGAGCTGGAAGGCTGTCGTTCTGAGCAGGAGCGGATCCCCTGCTAGACACTGCAGCTATTGACTCCGAGTCCAGACTCTGAGCCCGATAGCCGAAATTGGCCGCCCGCCAAGTCATTTGTCTTTCCGGTTAAAACTTAAAACATTTCCATCGAGAAATAGCCAATCTGCTACATACCGTCGGATAAATGATGGCGTGGGCGAGATCGGACGATTGTTAATGGTAACTGCGAACGGCGTTGTCAGTGGCTCTTTCTTGGCTTGAACAAATGTGGTCATTTCAGCCTGTTGAAAAAGCGGTGAGCCGATTAAATAGCTAGTTTTGGGATGAGACCGACATCAATTCAGATGGCTGATCCAAATAGTGTGGGGCTGATCTCTAACTTTATCTTTATTTATACCAATCGGATTATATGCGACCAAAGCAAACTTTTCCTTCTAGAGCAATCGGCATTGGAAATAAAGGGCAGCATTTGATGAATGTCGTCGCCTTCGATGAATACAAGGAGGGCCTCTATATTTAAAAATCAGTTCTTCGCAGATCTCGTCAACGCCATAAGAACAACCAATCATAGCCGACGTTTTGTTCTTGTAATGCTAGGGAAGCTCCTTCGAATGCATAAAGTGCTCTTTAAAATGCTCCTCCTAGAATACCTGTTCCTAGGAATATTCACGAAATAAAACAATCCATGCCTAAAGCGTAGCTATGCAACTACAGAAAGTGTTTGAAAGTCAAAAGAATTTTCAGATGTGAGAAATGTGTTCAGGAAATGACCACCCAGACTAGCTATAAAAGGAAGCTCCATCATCATTCTATCTCGCTTGGCCCTGTGGCCCCGGGGGTCGGACAGATATCACCCCGTGCATAAGGTTAACGCGCGATGTGGACCCGTGGGAGGGAAATGAGGTCGGTCAGGTGCGGGGGCACAAAATTACTGCAGCGAACAGGTCATTAGTGTGGGACGCAGACGATGAGCTGGATTGGATTGTAATTCGGTCTATGACTTTTGTTCGAGTATGTCAGTTATGTTGAGTAGTTGCATTAACTGGACTTTGAAATAGAGATAATATTTTGTTCATGTTTGTTGACATTGAGGTAACATTTTGAAGCTGAAATGCCTGCCATATGAGATAAATGGTATAGTCACAAATTACTTCAGAGACCAGAGAGATGGCACACGGACATTCTTAACCCTCGCCGGCCGAGGGGGGGGGGGCGGGTGCCGCCCCCCCCCCATAGGGTTTTTTCGCGATAGCTCCGAACACGCTGGCGATAGAGAGCTGAAACTTGGCATACCTGACCTTTGATCCAAACCGAATCTTTTGACACCAACCGCATTTTTGGGTCAGGTCAGGTCACTGACCTATGACGTCATAAGTGAACCTCTGCACGGTCTTCAGATGTCGCAACTTCGCAACGCCCTCACTGCCAGAGGAGATGTCACAGGGAAATGAAACTTGCAGCATCTAGTATCCATTATGAGTTCCACAACTTGTTTATCTCGGATTTTTCCTAAAGGTCATATGAGGTCAGGTCATTTTCGTGACCTCACCATTATAAGTCAATGGGGAAAAATGAAAACTGCTATTCTGGCGCCGGGAACGATCTCCAACTATCTCAAGCACACAGAATCGTGATTTGATGCACTCCTTGCAAGGTTAGATGCGTCACTTTTGCAATGTTGACCTTGCGTGACGTCATTTATGACGTCATCAAGGTCATATTAGTTTTTCGTCAATAACTCTTGATCAAATTGAGCTAGCGAGTCGGGAAAGCCACCAATGGACTCAGGAAGACCTGCCGAATCGAATGATATGCGACATGACCTCTTTCGACCAGCTTCGTGACCTGGGGGTGCTGACCTGACCTTGACCTGAGGTCAACACCCCAAGTTGACCTGACCCGGACAAAAAGTATACCATTCGACGCGCCTGAGCGAGACGAACACGATGCTGTCAAAATCGGCGCTCTGCGGCCGTTTTTTGCGAAGTTATTCACCAAAAACTGAACCGTACCTTGGGGCACTTGACCTGACCTCAGAGGTCACCGGTTGACCTAGGACCTTAAAATCGGGTACCAATCTCTGCGTCTCGTAACGGCGCACACGCTCGTTTTTCCGCGACGCGCTAGCTCCACCAGGGGCGAAACGGCGAGGGGGGGTCGTACCCGCCCCCCCCCCCCCCTCGGCCGGCGCGTATGTAGAAAACCAATAGGTCCGGCGAGGGTTAAACCTTCGTCGCTTTGAGTCCATCGATATCATAAGGAAACATACCGAGGGCACAGCGGCACAAGCCTTGAAGCTTTCAGCAAAGTGATGTTGGAGATATTCACTTGAATATGTACGAAATTATTGTTGTAGGGGTGATTACAGACCAATAGTTGGCGTAGATTCCGATTCAAATTGTGCAAGATTGATCAAATGATGCAGGGGCAATGACATTATGATGTGCAGGGTATAAGTACATACCTTCCGTCGCGGGGTATAATCCGGTCACTCCAGAGTGTGCCTGGTGTGTGCTCGGTGTGTACCGGAGTGTACCCGGAGTGTATCCGGTGTGTACCCGGTGTGTACCCGGTGTGTTCCGGTGTGCTCCGGTGTGCTCCGGTGTGCTCCGGTGTGTACCCGGTGTGTTCCGTTGTGCTCCGGTGTGCTCCGGTGTGCTCCGGCGTGTGTGGGCGGTCCCGGTCCGGGGTCGCCGTACGATCTGACGGTCTCACTCGGTCCATCCAGTGTCTCCGTAACTCAGAGTAATGGTGCATTGTGCCGCCGGCAGCAGCAATGTGTCAGGGGAGACGAGCCGCCATGGCGGGCTGGTGCCCAGGCGAGCTGGTGCAGGTGCTCAGATGCACGTCACTGGTGCAGCTGGTGATGGCTGGTGACAACGACATTGTAGGGTAAGACGAAGCACCGTAGACTGTAGAGTGTAGAGTTGTGTGCATTGTGGGATATAGACCTATAGGCAGGGGGCCGGAAAAGGCACTTTTTGTGAAATGAGGCTGGTTGATCACTGTTCGCGCAAAGTATTGTCGAGATTTCATTTTGTTGATGCAGGATTGCGCATTGCACAATCATACAAAAGAGCTTCCAGCGCGTGAGTGAAGGCTGTGCCTGTGTGAGTTTGGTACTGGTGAAGCGTGGTGGGTGTATTCGCGCCCCTTTGTGAGGTCGTCGCATCTTCGTCAGCGCCTGACTGATGGGACCATAGCAGGTCGGTTTTTAGAACCGCACCGCCTCACTGAGCGCTGCAGAGGTGCTCCCAATCTGGAAATATGGCCGATTACAATACTCTGATCCGGTGGAACACCTCTCTTGGTGATCGTCACTCGGTGAAATGGAGCTCGCCCGTGCTTTGTGTCGACTGAGTGGGCGATATTCGCCGCTCCAAGCGGGAGCCGAGAGACTGCTCGACACCCACATGCCGAGTGCATTAGTAAAATCAACATATAGATTTTCGCCGACCAGCGGGGATAGTTTCTATCGATCCGTGTCTTTAGTGCTTGATTGCTCGCTTAATCGTTGGTTAGTATGAATAACAAGTGGAGTTAATCATGTGATAATTTGGCGGGTATTAGTACTCATCTGTCGACCTGTGTCATAAACCACCGGTCCATTTTAGCAGAGCCTTGGTAGGAGAAGATACGACACTGGGACACGCAAAGACTAACTCACTCGTTTCAGCAACTTGAAAGGCAGCCAGGTTGTTCTGTAGTTTTAATAAATTGCATCTAGATTCAGCAGACAATGAGGGTATCCTGTCCATTGAACGGTTGGTCAGATGTGGAAATGATGTGGGAGTTACCAATTTCCAAAGTCACAAAAATGTAATAAATGGAAATAATCTAAAATATGAATAAATGCGTGAAATTAATTAGCATAGATAAATGCCTCAAAGTTTGGCTTGACTCAAAGATCAATGTCCCAAGTCCTTTTTTCTCAGCAGTGAGTACTGAGTGTGCAGACCGCAAACCAGCGTTGAGGTCCGGTCGTTGACAAGGAGAAGACATATGAAGGTAAGAGACGAGGGCGAAAAGGTAGACGGAAGACATGCAGCAGGTGGGACAGCGACGGATACGCGGGACGCGTGTTCTCATGGCCCGTCTGCCTCTACATAGTTCGTCACTGGCCGTGGGTCGGGCGGCCTGATGAATCCTCCCGTCAAACGGGGTGCACACTGATCAATTGCAGTCAGTGTACCGACACCCCGAGCCGCCCGCTGCCGGCTCCGGTTACTGCGAGACGCCGACGTACGCGACGAGACTGCGGCGTTTTTTGGCGCCCCACGCCGCGCCGCGTCACTCTTGTCGCGTCTGCGCCATGGAGTGTCGCGGCACGGCGCGGCTCCGCTTACGCGCCGTGTTGGCGATTTCTCGGCTGTCGGTGCGGCGCCGGCAGATGCGCCGTTTTTGCCGCCTGTCATGTCACTGCCGCACCACGACCGCCGCGGTGTCGGGGGCGTGTCACGGGGCGGCCAGTGGTCACTGCCGGCCTCAGTGGGTCACGGGGTCTCAGCAAGCGTGACGAATGGATGGGATTATGTGAGTGTGGTCAGATTGGTGTCTAATAACACGAGGGATAACAAGATATGGGAGAGGACCAGTTTTGCGCCATATTTTCCCTCTCTTTCGCGCATCTGCCAAGTGCCATGTTCTTCGTCCTTGTTGCTGATTCTTGAATACTAATCGGCTATTGAGCAGAGCCGACATGATTTTTTTACAATGAACTATCGATTTTTCCGAAGGCGCAACGCGATTGATTGGCATTGGGAAATCAAGTCACCCTGTGCTCTTCACTTGTAAAAAACCAGTACACTAACTACCTGGTCTTAGTTTACCAGTAGTGCTTTGCCTTTTGCGCGCAGTGTCTTGCTAATTCTAGCATGGTGACTGCAGCGCCACAATAACATCGAATCTCCCGGGAGCACCCAACTCATGATGCATGCCTAACGTAGCATTAAATAATGCCTTACAGTCGGCCGGCGCGGTGGCCACCCTCGCTGCGTTAGTTAGTCCCTGCCGGCCTCCCGGACATCATACAGATTACCCTGGCGTGACGCTCGGATCTCCTAGATTGAGATTCCCCCCGCGTCTGTGTCTGAATCATAGTGAGGGCGGCAGAGGGTCAAACGCTCATCTGGGCCCCACGTGCCGGCCGGAAAGGCACCCCTGGGGCGGAGAGCTGCGCAGCCGGCTGGTGTCCAGGGTATTAGCGATCGTCTGGTGATGAAGGGTGGTCGGGGAGGTGTGATGGGATCGGGTAATAGGAATCGCAACAAGCCATGTCCAACGCTGAGCTACATATACCTGCTGACTAGCAAAAACATTAACTTAACCCGCGCCCCGCTGGGGGGGGGGGCAGAATCTGCCCCCCCTCCCGTTTTTCGCCAATAACTTCTAAACGCGTTACGCCAGCGACGTCAAACTTTCAGTACCTTATCATACATTAATTTGACACGTTCCCTGAAAATTTGAACGAAATCCGTCGGAAAATTTTTGAGAAATTGACGTTTTAGTGACGTCTTGTTCGCCATTTTCGCCGCAAAAACGGCAAAATTTCAAACGCCGCTAACATCTTCATTTTTAAAGGAATCAAGACGTAACAAAAAAGGTTATACGTGATTCCACGTTGTCTATCAAATGGCTATCTCGGTTTTTTGACAATTTTGGATTTTGGCCCAAAATTTTTCAAAAAACTGATTTTTTGGGAAAATAGTTATAAGATCCAAAATGTTGAGTGTATCGAAAAAACCGGAATATATGTCAGAGAAGTGGTCAGTGTGCATCTACATACCAATTTTTAGAAGAATCGGTTCAAAAATGTGGGAGTTATTCAAAATTTTATGACGTCACGACACACAAAATTTTTGAAAAATGATTTTTTTGGAAGTTCTAGACCTCTTAAGGAAACAAAAATAGCACCATTCGATTCGTCGTGAAAAACTGCATCAGATAGACACCTTTTTGGGCCTTAACAACCAACTTCAAAATTTGACCTCACTTGACCTGACCTTGACCTGACCTCGACCTGAAATTCATCCAGAGGTGGTCTATATCACTTATTGAGTGTGCCTATTGAATTCTATGAGTAAAATGACCCATAAAACATGTGTCGCACATGCCCTTTTCTGTATTTTGTTTTTGGTGACCTGACCTGACCTGACCTGACCTTGACCTTGACCTTTGAATGACATTATATGCAACGAATATTGTCTTGGTAGTCTCAGAACACGTTTTGGGCAATCAGTCTCAGTCCATTCTTCGGCAACTACGGTGCAAGGCCGATACTGTAGAAACTTGCATTTTGTACCCTTGACCTGACCTTGACCTGACCTCTGACCTACTTAAGCAAAAAATTTTGGGCTCTTAAGATCCGCCTTGTTGAGAGCTTTCGATTGCCGTTTTCCCCGTCTTTCTACGACCATCGGTTCGGAAGTTAGACAGGGGGGGGGCAGAATCTGCCCCCCCCCCCCCCCAGCAGGGCGCGTATGGCTGAATAGCCCAGCGGGGCGCGGGTTAACGCAAAAACGTAACGCCTTTCTTTTGTCAAATTTTGTAGCAAACAGGTATGTGCAATGATAATGAAGCCATATGTCATCATATAATTGAAGCTACTTTAATGTCCTTCCAAAGCTACGCTGTCACAATCTCATATGTCATGCTCAGTTCAACATTTTCTGCGCACCGTCGCGACAAAGCAACAGCGTCGATCATCACATCTGACAGAACAGAAGAGACAACGACTGACGACAGAGATCCCTGGTGAATCCCTAGTGATTTGACCGAATCTCGACCCCTGCGCAGACCATACACCGAAGAGGGTCCAAACTCATATTCGAGTGCATTTTTCCTTGTTAATATTCCACAGGCTGGCATCCACTTAGAACAAGCCTCTCTCGGAAAAATGCGTTGCGTCGTCCCACTGGACCCAGGAGAATAACGACTTTCATAAATAACTGATTCCCCTTGTTATGAACCCTTCCCACCTTTTCACCGAGCCCGTCAGAGCCCCGGGCGTCCCTCGTAGTGCCAGCGCGCCTGATGCTGCCATCCAGTCCCGAAACCACCTTGGGAGCCGACCAAGATCAATATCGATGGGCATCTCCCCCGCACCAAATCAGTCTTAGTTAATCCGCGATATCTGGTGGCAGCGTCAGCGCTTTTTCCGGTGGCCATTTTGGCGCATCTCGGGCCAATGTGGCCGTCAGCAGACCCGGCGCGCTCGGAGCGGTGCTGGTCCCTGATCAGCGCCAGCGATAGCAGCTATAGTTGACGTAATTGGCCAATATGTGGGCCGCCGGCCAGGAATGAACATCGGGACAGGGATATTGGCCGGCAGAGCGACGCTGGTCGCTGCGATGACCCGGCGCGGGTCACTGCTGATGGGTACTGCAGTCAGCCCTGACATTGCTGAACTGGCGTTATGTTGGTGCTGATCAGTGGTCATCACGATACTGCTCAGTACATGATGTGGAACAGCGCTGCACTGGCCTCGTGCTGGTCAATGCAATGTCGGTATCCTCTTTGCAGGATGCCTATCACTGGACAGTGTTGGCGCGGTGTGACTATATTCGATAACCACTATCTGCAGTAGCAGTTGAAGGCTTGCAAATAGTGATGGGCCATACGAGTATCACCTCTGGCCTATGTACATATGTATAATACCGGTGTAGTACAGAGGGTCTATGGATGGACAAGGATATGTGTACATACAAAAGACACCAATCTTGCCGCCCAGTATCAAAGCCCACACTACGTCTGAGTTCACCCGGACGTAATTTCAGCGGCGATGTCTTTTTAAAATGTCGATGTTGTCCAGACGCCACTCCAAATGTCATCGGCGAGCCGTAACATTTCGAATCACTCCCTTACGTCTCCATGACCTGACCTTCTCGTCCCACCTTCTGTGGAATCCAGTCCCGCGTGGCGTCGGGAGTCACCTCTAGAACCTGTCTCTCTTTTCAGGCGGCTCAGGGCTGACTCTGTTGCTCTGTGTTGTGATGAGGCCGCGCTGTACCACGGTCACGTATAATCTGGAACGGTCACAGCTGACCAATGCCGGTCGTTAGTTGACCTGAGCGGTGTGTGTTTGTCCAGTAATTGTTCGACAGTGGTTCAAAGGCTGTGTGCAGTAGTGAACCAATCATGGTCCGATATTGGTCCTATTGTGGTCCGAATGTGATCATGTTCTGGTTCATGTGCAGATATGATGATCGTGTCACTCCAGACGATGTTAATTTCAAAGCTAAGCAGAATTCGGCTGAATCCTTCTGTGGGTCTCTTGTTGAGGTTCAGGGGATCAACCTCATCTGCAACAAGCCATGGCGGTGATGCATTAAGACTTCAGAAACCATCATAGACGACATCCCGGATATGTGGCAGTTGCCTCTCTTCATTTTTAGTTTCTTTTATATCCTAATATCAGATTCTCGTGGTTTCATGATGATGAGATGGATATTTCAGCTTGAACTGCACACTCGGACATGAAGCGGAGATGGCGAACGCCTGATGACGCTGGTGCCCACCTGACAACGTTCGGAGGCAGCGGATGTCGTCTAATGACCTCTGATGACGCGCCTAATGACGCCCCATGACGTTTGCCGAATTGTAACGACGCCCAGTGACATCGCGTGCAATTGGGGGACTACTAGGCTGAGGTGGCAGAAAACGCCTGCCCAGGTCACCCAAGCGGACGCGAATAGAGAAAATTGCTCTTGGACTATTTGGCATGGCTGTAAACGAGCCTGATTAGGTGCCATTTGGATGCGGTGGAGCATGGTCGGTCCGTTTGTAAGGAAAATGCCACTGGGCGTGCGTGCCAGGTGTGTGCAATTTGTGGTGGCGAGGGAGCTGTCAGAAAGGCTGCCGTCTGATACGGGGTCTTCATTAATGAAGTGGGTGCACACACATGGTCATGATAAGGATTTCATTGTGTGATGGCATGGCTTTGTCCCAGCAAACTGCAGATTACCAAAGTTTCATTAACGGAAAAGTTGGTGGAGCTTTGGCGCCGCGACTTCCTTGAGTAAAGTGTTACGAAACGGCTCCTATTACGGGCAACTTGGCCGCTGAATGGCTCGGTCTTCAGAACAGTTAGGAAGCAGAAGTTTCCGAATGGCCTCGACCTACGCTGGGACTGTGTTTTATCCTGTTGATAAGGCCGGCAGCAACTGGAAGCACTTGGGGCTCAATGGAAAGCCGGACTCGACTTTGTACATTGTCGACGTCGACAAAGATTGCGGCCCTGTAGCGCAAGGCTTATTCAGTGACTGCATTTACACGTGAATGCAATTCATTCACTTCATTTCACAATCCATTTCGTGAAAGTTTGATAATGAAAGGGTCTGCAAAAAAGAAACTCATGAAGCTTTTTCATACCATCTGAAATGTTGATTTCGCATGTAGATACTGATGACTCTCTGGGTTGTGACAGCTGTTTCACATCTATCGATTCAGATTCGGGGCTGATATCCACAAACCCCCAATTCCAAGCTGCGTATCTGCTATCTCACATCGATGGCCGCTCTCCCCAGGCACCCCTTCTTCACTCCGTTCGGCCTGGCGTCAACAATCAGCTCACGTTAATCAGCGGAGCATCCCACCCCTCATAAACCCGGCTGACTAACACACACGCAGACACACAAATACGCTGGTTCACTCCCCAAACAGGCTGATTAGAGGCAAAAGGGGTGCAGGAACGGCCAACTGTCACCGTCGACAGCCGTCGGTCCCGACAGCGTCATCTGATTACGGCACAACGGTGTGACATGAATGATTTAGCTGCGCTGTTCGCGATGTGATTTGACGAGCTGCAACGTAGTGAACGGAGCAATTTAGAAAGCTATCCATTACTATAAAAAGTAAACAGCACAGCGATGTTCATGACGTAGGAAGGTACTTTGTATCGATGACTGAAAAGTACTTTGAATGGGCAACGCGGTGTAACTTTTTTATAATCATTTATTATATATTGCCAAAAATCCTGACATTCGGTTAGGGATGAAATGGAAATGAAGGCATCACATTTATGTAAAAACTGACGTAACTTAAACTTCCACCACAACATCTAATCATAACGCCCGCTTGCTAACAGCACTCTCTGCCTTCTCCTTTTGTTTTCACAAAAAGCGATACCTATCCTTATATCGTTTCAGCCATATTCACGAATACCTTGATCTCTAACTTAACCATTCTCCTGGTTTACCGAGCTCACATTGTCACTGAAAAGCATCACTGGTCGGGTGCGATCGCGCCTAAAAGCATCGACTCATTACGGCGGCTAACTTGGCGCAACGCGTGCGTATCGTCGCCGGCGCGCCGTTCCACGCCGCATCTGATCAAAGTTAGTCGTCGCCCTACCATTATACGAGCCAACTTTGGGGAGCTTTTAGCACGTCTTCTCTCGCCTGTGGGGAAGCGCGCGAGAGGGCAGCCGGCAGCTGGCAGCGCCGAGATTCAAAAGCAGCTCTGGGAAACCTCGGCAGCTCTAGGAAAACTCGAAAAGCTCGACAGCTTGGCAGCTTGGCAACTTTGCGGCTCGACAGCTTGGAAGCTAGGCAGTTCGACGGCTAAGAGTATCGGCAGCTGTCAGCTCCAAGGACCTAAAGCAGCTCTAGGGAAACTCGGCAGCTCTGGGATAAATTGACAGCTCAGCTCGGTAGCCGGCAGCTTGACAGCTCAGCAGCTCGCATCTCGGCAGAAGGCAGCTTGGCATCTCGGTAGCTCACGCAGCTCGACAGCTCGCCAGCCCTCAGAGCTCAGCTTGAGTAGCTCGCCAGCTCGACAGCTAGTTAGTTGGCTCTATCACGAGTGAGCCAAGAGTTGGACTCGCCCTGCTCCCCGTGATGGACGGCCCACCGATCGGCAACTCACAACACTCCCTGTCTCGTCGGATTATACACCCAGGAGTCGCGTGAATAGATTAAGATGTGCTGTTGATTTGTGCACTTGCCCCAGTCGTTAGTTAGGATTTTGGTGTTTGAAAAATGACACGTGCTGATGCACACCACAATTGGGTGGATGCTGGATGCTGTTCGTTGTGCATCCTTTGTTGTTGGAGGGAGAAAGATGTCCTCAATAAAGCACTTCACACATAATCTTACACTCAAGTCAGACCAATGTCAATATATTTACACAAATAATCAGGCTGTTGAAATACCAGAAGCACCAAGCTCACCTTTAAAACTGGGCGTGCCAACTTTAGCCAAATATCTTGCGCTGTAAGAGAGATGCATTTATGTGGATCCATTGTAATTCCTGGTGCACCCTACCTTACAAATTGTAAGTAATCTTAGCTTGGCACCGTTGGAAATTCCTATTAACTTAACCGTGGTACCTAGGATGGCTATAACAGCACCGCCTTTTGCATACAGAACTGGCTAAATGCGCCGCCTAAATATACACTATGCATGTCCGGGCCCCGAACAGCAGCCTAATGAATTCAGTTGTGTGCGCTAAATAAAGCAGCAATCTTCCTGCCACGGCGTTAAAATATGCTCCAACGGCATATCGAGACGTGTTCGGTATGCCATCTCATGCATATAATTTAATTGAGAAATACTGCTTAGGGGAGAGTGGGGTGGGTTGTATCAGTTTTTACTCAGAGACCCATAACCTCGTAACTATCCGTGATAAACTCATTATTTTCATACTATCTCCTTCCTTGATTCTTCTGCTTTTTTTGTGCAAAGTAACTTTTCCGCTACCTCTACCAGTTTTTCTTCTACGGTCTGCCGAATAGAACAATGTTTTTGATACAACTTGCCCCATGGCTTGGGTGAGTTGTATCACATGGTGGGGTAATTTGTATCACTAGGTATTTCACGTTTCAGGGAGTGTGCTTGCTACTGGTTTTGAACATAACAGCAACATTAAATGGTGTTCATACAATGTATATGCTCAAAGGCTTCACTTTTATTAGACTAAGCTTAGGTCAATGCAATCCGAAGTGAACGAAACATCGAAACGAACGAAACATCAACAGACTAGATGCAAAAGTGGCCCGTTAAGAGCAAAGAAGCCAACACATTGTGCCGAAATGGAACGAGTATTGACTAGCTACCTACAAACGCGAGACAGGGCTTAGCTTTCGCGATCAAAAGCAACATACCCATACATACATACATGTTACAACATACCCCACCCGGCTCTGATACAACATGTACCTCGCCGCCATCTTGGAAAAAACGTCCTCGTGCTCAAAAACAGCGGACAGCTGGAGAAATCCATTTTCACTCACACAGCCTTAGAACCTATCCTCACCACCGCTACGGAGATCTTTCAAATTCGTGCACATCTAAATGCCCAAAACACACATTTTCTTCCAACTCATTTTTTAGAATGACATTAAAAAAACATAAAATCGGCTCTCAACTCGAGATGCGTCCACCCAGCCACACGACAGAACAGGGAAAGATGGCGCCCGGAAAACCTCGTCGGCTGGTCGTGTCACGAGCGCTATCTATTGGATAAGTTTGGCACAATTCGCCCTGATACAACTTGGACATGATACAACTCTCCCCGCTCTCCCCTATGCATACATTGCCATACTACATTGGATTGCTAGAGCCACGTATACGTATAGAGTAGGTAGTTTAAATTTTCTCCTTCGCATGGAGTTGCATTTTTTTCATTTGGAAGAACAAATGGGCAATATGTGCAGCAAAAAGCAGCAAGACCTTGGTCTCTATCTCTGTACTGGTATCCCTCCTGATCGGAGAAATGAATGACTCCAGCTTTCCTTTTCATCTGCGCTGGCGACGCCTCTGACCGGGGAAATGAATGACCCTGTCCTCCCTCTGTCTCTGCGCTGGGGACGCCTCTGCATGCCGGCGTGATTTAGCGTCGCCAGTAACCGTCGTTGGCCGAGCCGGCGTCCCAGTGTATTAATGTAGGATTTAGGGCGAAATATTGCGATGGAATTGGAGACGATATCACTTGCCATCGCTTTCTTTTGAAATATATCCAGTCTATTTTGGGTTTCTGATGATGACAGTATTGCTGGGTATTCAAACACAAGTAGATTTCAATCTGGATAAAATTTGAGCGTTCGCCTTATGATATTGCTTTGGGAAAACATTTATCCCATTCTCAAAACCCTTCTGTATAACATTTCTGCCCCTCATACCTTGCTGATATTATGCTTCCTTTTGTGGTTCATGAGTGGCTCGTATTATTCTGGCACCATGAACGAGGCTTCATCACTTCATGAGTGTTCAAAAGTTTGGTCTGGCCGATATTAATAAATATGTTTTATTGAATTGGGTTTAAAAATAGATATGAAGACAGATTAAATCAAATGAAGTATATCGCGTCGTGTTGCAGCTATTTGGCGTGACCTCCCAAGTCCAAACCGTAATGACAGGCATATACCAGCTTTTCTCATGCATTGATTTGCCGTCCGAATTATTATAAGTAATAACATTTTTACAGAAACATGTCATTAACTGCATCTTTTTTTGCAGGCAGACGTCAATCTTTGCATGAAACGCCAACGACACAAAATCTGGTCCAGTTGAACCGACCAAAAGACCTAATCTTTTCCATTTATCCCAGTTGAAGTAGCCTAGTTATTTTTATTGATATCCTGAGTAACTACTGCCCACATAATAATGACGTGCAGCAGTCCTCCGAAACTTAATAATGCTTCTTCAAACCGGCATAAAAACGTCGGTAAGATTAAGAAATGCCATCACAAGCCACCAGATTGTGACAACTAACCCCATATGTCTCTCTTTACCGCAACAAACTACTGTCTTGCTCTCCAGCCTGCCCGTCCGCTTTTTCGGCACTGCGTCACATTCGTCTCTCGACACACGACGCCAGCTGGCCTCTGAGCACGTGTGACGTCACCAAGTTGAGTATTTTGCCGACCAAACAGTGATAAATGGTCGACATGTGCAACCGACGCTGTTTTCGCACGTGTGGTGAGCACGCGGCGCGAGCCTTTTTGGCGCGCTTTTCGCCTCGTGAGATTTAGCGAACGATCATGAAAACTTCCTACGTGCTGGTAGAACGGCATGATACGAGGATATACTCGTACTCTGAGAGATATCAGCACCTGGTTAATGTTATAGCACCGCCCGCCGTGGAAACGTCGACCGGGCCTGGTAAAATATTTATACAGCAATTTCGGAAGGCCTTCATGAAGCTTCCCTTGCATTAAAAGGCGTGAGCGGCGAGGCTCTTAACCGCCCGCCCGCCGCCGATAACATTATCCCATCGCGGTGAATTTCGTCATGCAGACCTCGTTTCTACGCCATGTTTCTGATTTCAGCTGATCGCCTGCGCCGCGCAGCAAATGCCGCAGCTCAGCAGAACATTTGGCAGCACCAGCAGCTGTTTCCATATTCTGCTGCCGCCTTCCGACACGATTAGGCGTTAATCCAGGAAGCTACAGAATGGCTGCGGTGACAACAGCGTAGTTAATTACCTTGGCGTTTCATTAAATGGCGATGAGGTGAACTCATCGCACCACGAGCATACTGATGGCTGTCTGGGAGAGGAGTCAAAGGGGAACACGGTGTTCGGGGAGAGCAAATACCTAGCTAGCTCTGCTGCTCCCAGCCATGCCAGAAATTAGATGCCTCGCGTTCCGACCACGAGAAGAGTGACGTTTAATGTAATGCACACACTGAACCGTAAAAGGGTGAAGAGTTCATACCATCCCGGGGTTATTACAGGAAAGAAAAGGGATGAGACAAATTCGATGAACTTGTCTTCCCCGGCTTGGAATGCTGACAAAGAAATTGAGATGTAGGCAGAGGCTTTTTTCGAGCCCATCCAGCGTTGATTGGCAGCTTTGACAACTTCGAGGGCCTTTAATAGCAATGAATCATGATCGTACTTACATTATTTGTATTGAGGCATGCGCACATGCTTTTTTAGTACAGACACACAATAACATAACAATAACATAACATTGGGCATCAACAAATGTTATTACTATTGCACAGAAAACTTAATGGGAATCTGCCATCTGCTATTGCTGAGCTTTTTGTAACCTCCGAACCTACTAGAATTAATCGTTCCGTTAAACATTTCTATGAGTCATTTGCATATTGAGTTTACAAAACTCATACTTTATCATGGGCTGGGCCTAGAATTTGGAACAGAATTATGGTACCTTTATTTCCTAGACTTTCTACGGTGCCAACTTCGAAATCCGTTATCAAAAACATCTCCAAAAGTTTCTTCCTAAGCCAGTATGGTTGATTCATTGAATACAGTGTTTCTCATCAATATATGTTCCATGTATATTAGTATGTACGTTTTATACACATAAAAAACATCTTTATTATCGAGTAGCTAGTTCTGTTACCCGTCCTTCCTTTTCGGTTACCCCTTTTCCTTTGTGTGTATGTGATTTTTGTGTTCTTTGTTTTTGTTTTTGTTTTTTGCTTGTGTTTTTTTTGCGTCTTTTGATATCGCCTCCCAGTCTCGTTATGTTGCCTTTATTGCTTTATTGCCTTAACTGTCCTAATTTCTACACCAGCCACTTCGGAACTGGCCTCTGTGGGCCGTCTGACAACAAGCCTTGCTTAGTTGGACGGCCCTACAGAGGCTCAGTAAATGACCCTGCCTGAATTTGACCAGAGATGTTACCTACAACAATCCACTATGTATGTATGACTGTATCCCCCTCAGTTGTCTTCCTCCCACTAACATTCCCCTGTGTGAGTGAGCATCAGTGGGCGTTTCAGGGATGTAGGAGGGCAGTCACTAACTGTTTGCAGTTGTGACTACTTTGCTTCTTTTATACCATCTATTAACAGCATGCTTACTCCTCTGATATTCGCCTTCTTTTGTTTTTTTTTTCCTTTCTCTTAGCAGGGAGTGCCGCGACTTGTCATATTAAGTTTTCTGGTGTTAACGTAAGGTTCTGTGTGTCGCTGGGATAGAGGGAGGGGGCACTCCTGGTCACCTGTTCATGGGTGGCGGTGTAGAAAAAAAAAATAACACACCACAATAGGCACATAACACAACCTTGTTCCTATCAGACCCACGCATCACCCACCCCTTTAGTTGCCAAACACAGGTGGGTCAGACACCCCTGCGTGCCTTCTCCGCCACCCCTCCCTGGCGCACACCTCACCTCAGTGTTGCAGCGCTCTATTGTTACCGGCTCTGCGTGTGAGACCACCTAGAAGGGTGACTTATTAACACTGCGATCAAAGCGGCAACGTCCCACACGTCGGATTAAAGTGAGAGTCGGTGTCACACGCCTGATCCGACCGACGGCCGCTACAGGAAGTGACTAAGAATGTCTGTTCGGGGAACGAGCGACTCTGAGACGCGACATGTAGCAACGTCCGGAGAGAACACGACGGAGAAACAAGGCTGGGTGTCAGACTGCAGCGATGGAGAAGGTAAGTGCGTGGTTGTGCGGAATGGCGAGCTTACTGTTCAATGCCTATGTGGTTTATGAGTGTTGCTGTGAGAGAGAGAGAGAGAGAGAGAGAGAGAGAGAGAGAGAGAGAGAGAGAGAGAGAGAGAGAGAGAGAGAGAGAGGCGGATGGAGAGACCTTTCTAAAATTTTTATTTGAAAGCAAACAGGGAAAAAAACACTAACACCACCACTATGCAACTAACACACCGTCAAAACTCATAGGTATCTATGTACAGGTATCTATGTAATAGGTATCTATGTATATACAGAGCCCCTGGCCATGTTCAACCTTTTTAGGCAACGTCCTAACCACGCACATGCTCCAAACCAAAACATCTCCAACAACGCACGTAAGACGAAACCACTGAGAAAACTCGTCCGCTGCGGTCCCATGCCTCTCGGCTCCGATGTTGTGTTTGCATTTGATATGTCCACCGGCGCCGGTGTCTTCCTCCCTCTGTTTGCCAACAGATCGACCATTAATCTTGGCGACGTTTCGTGCAGCTCCCCATACTGAGAAGGGGAGGGGTGCGACTCGGGGGTGTTTATCCTCCCCATTGCAGCTCGATATAGCCGAGGTCCTCGGCCGCCGAACCGCTGTGGTGGCTGAGAGTTGCCGGTTTTTACGGCGGGCGTAGAAAACGTGACCCTTCGCGCGGCGGGAGGCTGCACGGCGCAGCGCCGATGAAAGAAGGCTGCTTTCAGTCCTCCGCTGCTGGGAGGAAGGAATTTTGCCTCCGCACGCTCCCCACGGTGTTGAAAAGAAGTCTGCTACCGTGTTCATCGGCCTGAGCTGCTGGCGAGAAGCTAAGGGTGTCCTGGCAATGGCTTGTTCCTGCAGTGTTGAATGTATGCATATTGGCCTTAATAACATAAACATGGTTGTAAGGGTATATAGATTGTGGAGTAAAATTTAAATGTGCTTCATTTTCATGGACATACCAGCCGATTTGCATTACTGAATTAGTTATTTGTCCATCTTATTCAATTTATATGCCTACACTGCGTCACTGTTTATTGCCTATCACACATACACAGCACACACCTTTTCAAAGTTACACAACGGTTCATTAGAGGCTGGAGCTCACGCAGTTTGTTATATTTGTTTTGCGATAAGCCTCTAAAACCAGCACACGCACACGTGTGTGTGCTCTGAGTTTGCGGACTGGGATGACGAGCCGCGGCGCCAGGGGGTCGGCGGTCAGGACTGCTCTCCATCATCAGCCCACCCTCTGCACGGCGCAGGTCATCCAGCGCCGGTGGACAGCTGTCAAAACGTCACCAGCCGTCGCAGCCGACAGTGCGTCTGTTTACAGACTTGCCAACCGATCGGCGGCGGCTGATACGGCCGGCCGCGCGCTGAAAGGGTCTCTGGTTGGACGGTGTCGCCGCGCGAGGCTGTTTATCGACAGAGAACACCGGCAAATATACAGAGGTGGTCCGTGCGTCAGCGGCAGACGGTACTCCGATGTGATAGCGAAGTAGACCGTGTCACCGACAGAGATAAGCCGTCGGATTAATTGAGCCGCTGGTTCCGCCGGCTACCGCAGACGCGGATGAGAGGGACTAACTCACTTGTGGGGTGAGGTCGGTGTCGTTTGTTTAAGGTGGTCTGTTTAATCGACAATGACGAAAGTGGGGCTGATGAAATGGATACTGAAGATAAATGATACCGATGTGCAGTGCTTATAAGGCTATGGAAATGAGTCGTCAATATCATTTTCAATTTCTCACTTTAACTAAGAACCAAATTGTTCCATTTAAGCAAAAATCCATGGAATTGGTTATTTCCAAGGGGTGAAGACGAGTAAGCATAAGCAAATGAAAGAAATGAAAATTGAACAAAGAAGCAGAAGCAGTTCATTGAGTTATTACGAATGACGAGTTGGCATCTCATCTCCTTTGAGGGCGAAAATCGTAATGGGGCAAGATCCTGATGAGCGAGAGCTGTGCAAGGACGGTGGTAGGAGTCTGCATGTTTGGTTGTTTAGGACGATGATGATACTTTGGCCCCAAATGAAGTGACTGAAGTGTAAGCATAGCAGCTCAAAGTTTTATACTGAATATGACCGAGCTGTATACGCTGGCCGGTTGCGTTTACTCTCGGGTAAATGAGATTTGGGTTGCACTGCAGATGGTATGTGTATGTACTTCAGTGTCAAGGGATACTGAAACTGAGGAGATCCTAATTGTCGGGTGGTGTGGACTGCGTGGGGTCTGTGGAGGACGATTCCTCCACCTCCCCCGACGAGATGAGGCTGTGGTAAACTGTGCACCTACGTGTGCGTGTGGCGGACTGAAGTGACGGGCGGGGAGGACCCCGGGTGGGCTGGCCGTTCATCTGTCAGAGCACATCACTGAAGTCGTTTTTTAGCCCTCTCCGCAGCCGTCTGGAGTGCAGCGAGCGGTCAGCAACCATCTAATGAGGACGACCGCTCGCGTGCCCCGACCGGCAGGTTTTCGGCGAGGGCGAACACGGCCCAACCCTCTGGCTAATCAGCAGCTCTGTGTTATTGTTTTATGGACAGGTGCTCGGTAAGACAAAGGCCCTTTGTAGCCGGACGGTTTTTGCATGTGTCCTTTGCCAGTGTTGTGCGTGCGGCGCTCCCACCTTTTATGATCACTATCTCCGCTTGAACAATGAGAGCACCAGTGCAAGCCTCTCCTCCGAAATGTTTCCACTGGTCCAGGTAGCTACAGTGATTTTAACAGCAATGTGTGAGGACATATACATAAAAACCACCTTTGTGTTGTTGTATTTACGAGTCGGCCGTATCAGAACTTCAGTGCTGTCTTAAAAAGTTTAAACGTTCATTCATCTAATGAAATGTTCTTCCATCGCTCAGCGCTACCACAAACTATGTGATGCCGCGATCTTGCACAAATGCATGCTACCCAGCCCAAAAGTGTTTGATACAAACGGTTAATGGGGCACGATCCATTTCGAGCTCGCCAATACGGCCAATAGAGCTGTCCCGAACCCTGAAATGCAATTCCATTGGTTCGTCTGAGACGGCATGCTCTAAAGGGTGACTGCAATGCAGCAGAAAGGTCAAGACTAACTTATTATTGAAATATTAAATTTGATACTTATATCCCTCCATAATCTTATTGCGGTGCACTCGTACAGTCTGGTCTTGTATCTATCCAGCACGAACCTTTCAAGTTTCAATGCATACTATTTCATACATTTCCTCATTTTCCCCAATCCATCTCAGTGCCACGCCCACATCAATAAGTTCCCACAGCTTCTTGGGCACGTTGATATGGGCGTCTCTGGATATGGGTGCCAAAGTGCGATTGCCGAAGCGTGGGTGTCTGGGTGTGGATATTCGAGATGTAGGCGCCGGGGTGCGGTTTCTCCGTCAGTCGCGGTGCCAGTCGCGCACACTGGCCGCGGCGCGCTGTGCTAAATGTCACGCTAACAGCCTCCATTCAGTGGCCCATTTGCATTCCACGGGCAACCCCTGACGCTAATCCCTGCGATCGCGGGCGGCAGCGAGCACTAGCAGACGGCAGAGGCGGCGTCAGCGAGCACTGAGAGGCGGGCAGAGGCGGCGTCAGCGAGCACTGGGAGGCGGACAGGGGCGGCGTCAGCGAACACTGGCAGACGGCAGGGGCGGCGTCAGCGAACACTGGGAGGCGGCAGAGGCGGCGTCAGTACAGATGGAGTGGGGGCTGAGGAAGGGAGAGGCAGTTGTCTATCCCAACCCCTATCCCTATTCCCAATACCCTGGATTGGGATAGAGATGCAGCATTATATACGAGATGGGATAGTAAATATCAGGGGATACATAATTACACACGGGCGCCACTTTCTGAAATTTGTTGGTAGGGCTCTAATGGCTAATTCTAGGATATCATTTAACTATTCTTACCATGCAGTGTCATGTGGCTAATGTTAAGATTCTGAAATCATTGGTAGGGCCCGGGCCCTACCAAGCCTATACAAAACGACACCCATGTAATTACATACTGACTACTGCTGATCTTAAATCTTTCACCTGACATTTTATTGGAAAGTTTGCACGATTAAACTTAAAACACAATTAAAACAATGAAGCTGGAAAAGTTTCACTTTCATTCCTTTTTTGTCTTTTCCATGTTTTGAATTAATTCGCCCAGCGTTATCAAAGTGGTTAAAGAGGCACTGATAGTCAATGTTCAAGTTTACTTACAATTGATCGAGGGAGGCTTAGCAGTACGGTCAGTTTGACTATTCCTAATCCTCTAAAAGCGGTTTTTAATAGCAGTGAATCACCACGATAAGCCTAATCCAACGCTTGTCGTTTATACCACAAGAAGCCACGCTTAGCATTCATTAGACTTAAGCCCTTCCATGATTGCAAATGCAGACGATAAGTCATTCGTTTGTGACGTCCATTAACCCGCGCCCCGCTGGGCTATTCAGCCATACGCGCCCTGCTGGGGGGGGGGGGCAGATTCTGCCCCCCTGTCTAACTTCCGAACCGATGGTCGTAGAAAGACGAGGAAAACGGCAATCGAAAGCTCTCAACAAGGCGGATCTTAAGAGCCCAAATTTTTTTTGCTTAAGTAGGTCAGACGTCAGGTCAAGGTCAGGTCAAGGGTACAAAATGCAAGTTTCTTCAGTATCGGCCTTGCACCGTAGTTGCCGAAGAATGGACTGAGACTGATTGCCCAAAACGTGTTCTTAGACTACCAAGACAATATTCGTTGCACACAATGTCATTCAAAGGTCAAGGTCAAGGTCAGGTCAGGTCAGGTCAGGTCACCAAAAACAAAATATAGAAAAGGGCATGTGCGACACATGTTTTATGGGTCATTTTACTCATGGAATTCAATAGGCACACTCAATAAGTGATATGGACCACCTCTGGATGAATTTCAGGTCAAGGTCAGGTCAAGGTCAGGTCAAGTGAGGTCAAATTTTGAAGTTGGTTGTTAAGGCCTAAAAAGGTGTCTATCCGATGCAGTTTTTCACGGCGAATCGAATGGTGCTATTTTTGTTTCCGTACGAGGTCTAGAACTTCCAAAAAAAAATCATTTTTTCAAAAAAAATGTGTGTCGTGACGTCATAAAATTTTGAATAACTCCCACATTTTTGAACCGATTCTTCTGAAAATTGGTATGTAGGTGCATATAGACCACTTCTTTGACATATATTCCGGTTTTTTCGATAAACTCAAAATTTTGGATTTTATAAATATTTTCCCTAAAAAGTCAGTTTTTTGGAAAAATTTTGGCCAAAATCCAAAATTTTCAAAAAACCGAGATGGCCATTTGATAGACAAAGTAGAATCACGTATAACCTTTTTTGTTACGTCTTGATTCCTTTAAAAAGGAAGATGTTAGCGGCGTTTGAAATTTTGCCGTTTTTGAGGCGAAAATGGCGAACATGACGTCACTAAAACGTCAATTTCTCAAAAAATTTCCGACGGATTTCGCTCAAATTTTCAGGGAACGTGTCAAATTGATGTATGATAAGGTACTGAAAGTTTGACGTCGCTGGCGTAACGCGTTTAGAAGTTATTGGCGAAAAACGGGAGGGGGGCAGATTCTGCCCCCCCCCCCAGCGGGGCGCGGGTTAAATATATGCCGAACTGTTGACACTGACAGCAGGCCGCTAAAGGTCCGACCTGGCGTATGGCTCATTAAAACGAGCTTAATGGCTCCTAAAGCAGGGCTAATCAGGGTGGAAACACAAGTGCTACTGGTCACGCTCAATGCAAATGGTCGCCTCAGCCGCGCTGTGATTTTCTAAAAAGGTGTATTTCGGGCTCGGTGTAAACCGATGTGTCATGTGATGTCGAGATTAAAGGTGATAAATAGCCGTGAAGAACATTCCGTGACTAAAATAGAAGCTCATTTGCCCTGCAGGTGCTGAGCGTGACAATTAATAAAATCTTGAGCTATTTTTGGAGCTGTGGCACTGTGTACTCAGATGACATGTCTGTATTTAAAATATGATAGTGGCTGAAAGAAATGAAAATGCATCCTGAAATAGTTCAAAAATAATCTCATGATGGCTAGTTAAGTGGAATTCACTAAATGCAAGCAAGACTTTCACAGAGTCCAACTTAATTTACGTCTGTCGTCAGTCACAATTAAACAAAGATCCACTTCAATCGACTAAAAACATGATGTCTTTCATTCATCAACATTCCAGGTGAACATCGAAACTAGTTAAAATGATCCAATAGGGTTGGGACCTATCTGCATGCTCTGTATGTTTTGGTAAAATAAAAAAGCTCAGAATTTTTAATGATTTAATTTAAAATCACTTTGTTAAAAAAATGCCTAGTTAGTTCAGAAATTAATTATTTGTGGCTGAAAACAACTTGCTTCTGATTGGTCGGGCTAATCATGACGTCACATGTAGGTATATAACTGTCTGTATATTTGGCGCAGTTGAGACATACATTTTCTATGTATTTTCCTATGGTAAATCGGAGTGATTGGTCGTGTTTTCAGTGTCTCTTTATTTTGCGCTGGTATTGCGTGGCTAAGAAGTTTTATCAAGAATGGCATATACTAAAATGTTCCTATAATAATGGAGCTTCAATATCTGTGAGATTTATTGGCAAGCGAAAACTGATTTCGCTGTTATTTTATCTGGAAATTACTCATTTTTTAGGTCAATATTCAAAATATTTTACGGGAACAAGTTGGCACTTTTCTTGATTTTTGCACTCAAATCGCGTGCGATTCAACTGTATTGGAACTTGCAAAAAAGCTTGGTGATTAATTAACTGTGTTGTTATGGCACTGTTTGCAAAGCATGGATAATGAAACTCTGCCAAAGACTTAGCTACATAGCAATGCCTCAAGTAATACGCAGGAGGGACAGAATTCAGAGTCCGATCGAGAAGAACCGGTGCAAATGCTACGAAGACAGGCAGCTCTGATACAATAGCTAGTCGTCTCACTACTCTCACTCCATTAGACCAGCTGATTCCTGACAGCACCGACTCGGATGCAAAGATGGAGCTCATCTTCCAAGCCAGAAACCAGTTCTTTGATGGAAGATGTGATGCTGCCTCTGTCTCTGCTTTGTTAGCCACTTTGGACGGGGCGGAGCTCTGCTCCTTGCGTGAGCGGTTATTCGCCTGTCATCCAGAAATAGTTCCTTCGTTTGCTGGCCGTTCCCTGATTAGGTGCAATACGGGGAGCTGTAATCAGGGAAGTAACTTTCCATATGAAAGGGGTGCAGGTGCACCCCCGTCCCCCATCCACTAGAAGTGCACCCCCATAGGCTAAGCGGCGCCCCACACGCCGCCCCACACGATTAGCTCTAGAGCAGATGGCGAGGGTGATTTCTCGGCTACATTCCATCTCGGCGTCGTGATGCTTGAGGGCTTGGAAAGCGTCCAGTCGTATGTAGGGTAGTGTAGGGGTAGGGTTGAGTTCAATAAGGTCCTTACATTTGAAAGGTTTGAACAACCCGCAATCAGCACAACATACCACAAGTTAAATAAAAAACTACCAAACTCCGCCCAACTAATATTAATAAACATTACAGCCAAACTAATGGCCTAAATAAAAATATATCTCAAATCCTAACAGTTATCGCGGGTGATGGCGCCATGAGTTGCTATTATCCAAAACAGATGCAAATAAATATGTTTGTATGTCCTATGTATGTTTGTTTTAAAAACGTTGCAGCGGCGCTGGGAACTGCAGTCTTAGATCTGGGTATGTTTGGCATCTGCAACTCTTCATATACCTACTTCACATTAACCCTATTTCGGACGGGGAGACCTTTCAGGATTTTCTTGTACAATTGCCAAACGCCGCGAGACATTCAGCTCATATTTGGTGACTTTTCCTAAATGCTCATTGCGCACATCTCAGAAAAAAAAAATGCCGGGTCAGGTCAGGTCAGGTAACCAGAGCGGGTTTGTTGACCCCACCTCAGAAAAGTTTGCAAACACGTCAGAGCTTGAGTTTTTCACGAAGTTATTTCCTTTCATCAAGTCTTCAAAACAGTGCCTGCAGTATGTGTCGTTTGTACATCTCAGAATTTTTGATCTGTGACCTGAGGTTAGGTCAGAGTCGTGACCTTTACATTGCAAGCCTATGGAAAAGTATTGAAATGCGACCTGCATCTCGAGTAAACGAGTCAAAACCACCCAATTCTTTAAGAATTATGACAAATTATCTTATCTGTAATGATCCAGGTGCCATTTACTGACAGGGACACCGGAGAGGGTTATCTGAGCCGAGATCATGTGAGGTGATATCTACCATACATCAATGCTCACAATGCTTACAATATTGACAATGCTTTTGCTTACAACACTTACAATACTTACGATGAGACCAGCAAGCACTCTGCCGTTACAGTTCTAACTTCTGTTTCGAAAAACGACGTTACACACATTCGCTGCCAGCATAACATGTATTGTTTGACAGTAACAAAATACAATTGACATCTGAACCCCAAACGGACCGCCATCCACTCAAATTTTATAACCCTGACCGGTCAGGGGGCGAATGGAGGTCATTTCCTGGGCATTACACTCAGCCCTTGCACAAAATATCTCACCTCACAGTGATCATTACAACAATAGCACCGACTTGATAGTGGATTTCAAAGTACTTGCATCAGCTCTTCCTGCTATTGCAGACGATCATCTCCTCAGGGTAATGTTGTTCGGGACATGAACGAAGATCGTTTTCGGAGTTTCATAAGTGCTACTGCAACAGCCTGGCACAAAACAGGACTTGTACGCTCTTCTCTGCACTTTGCCCTTCAGTATATCACAAAATAATTGTTTAGAATCCATCTTACGCTTCTTTCACAGTCTCCCTTGCCACCGTAGGGCGTAGATAGATTGCTGTTGCTGGTAAGTTAAGGCACGGTAGATAGAAATTACCTCGATTCTCAACGCCTTAAGTTATTTTCATAAAAAAGAACAAATAAATGATCAATAGGATGACAGGAATGTAAACATTTTAATCGTAAAGTAGTCCAAATATTGGAATGAGCTTTTGCTTTTCAGCATCCTCCGATTCATCATCTTTATCATTTGAAAATTCGAGGTACATAAAATGTTTATCACGCGCTCATGTTAAGTGGGAATATAGTACACGGCAGACACATCAATTTTTGACACTGAACATTTCATCCGTAAATGTTTTAGCATAATTTAAAGTTAAAAACAGCGCGAATGGCAGAGTGAAGCAAACAACATCTTTCACCCATTGATATAACATGTAATCTGCGGTGCGCCAGATGCGCCATTATTTGTCAACCGCAGAAGGTGACATGTGACGTAACAGCATCAAGAGCATCTTTTTTCAAGAACTTTTCAAAACAAGTTTCCTATCTTTCTTCCCCCATTTCTCTCAGCTTATTGATTTTATGAGGCAATGGTATGCACCATAAATTCTGTCAAAATAGTTTGATCATTTTCATGCATTCTTAAAAAATCGAGTTCCCAACCCCATTTGAAAAGCCGGATAGCAGTGATGCTCTCTCTCTCTCTCTCTCTCTCTCTCTCTCTCTCTCTCTCTCTCTCTCTCTCTCTCTCTCTCTCTCTCTCTCTCTCTCTCTCTCTCTCTCTCTCTCTCTCTCTCTCTCTCTCTCTCTCTCTCTCGCTCTCTCGCTCTCTCTCTCTCTCTCCTCTCTCTCTCTCTCGCTCTCTCGCTCTCTCTCTCTCTCTCCCTCTCTCTCTCTCGCTCTCTCTCTCCCTCTCTCTCTCTCGCTCTCTCGCTCTCCCTCTCGCTCTCTCTCCCCCTCTCTCTCTCTCTCTCTCTCTCTCTCTCTCTTTCTCAATTAACTCTCCGGGTTTAGCCACTTTACCGCGTGTTGCACCAATGCCCGCCTTGGCGGACATGCTTGTCATGCTGAAGAAATAGCTGGGTTTGTCTGCGGGGGACCGCTGGCGCCGCCACAGGGATCAAACCTGGTGTTCTGGTGTTGGCTTCCCGACAGGTGCAGCTCGGGTGCGGCCACCATCCGCGTGAGACATGCAACGCGCTCTCTCAGAGAAACAGCGGTCATTAGTGAGACACAAATCACACGGGTATGTGGGAGCGGTTGTGGGTCAGTGATAGTTTGAGGCCGTCTTCTCTAGAGATGCAACTGTTTTAGCCCGCGCTTGACTGAGTCGAGGACAAGTCTTCAGCCGACCGCCAGTTGACTGAGGGGTCTTCGCGAAAACGTCGAAAAAGTGTTGGGCGTGGACTTATCAGGTACAAGTAACGAGCAGCATCCGCGCTAACTTGGTTCATTGCATGTCTAAATTCGGATGTCATCTTCATAAACCATTCATTTGTGGCATATATTCATCATTAGGTGTCCCAGCAATAGACGATAGACCCGACCCCTATCAGACCCGGCCACATTCGTTTACGTAATTACGTTCTCAGATTCCTCCCACTGACTTGCGGTCCCGCTAAATCCCATACTAAACCCTCCCTCTGGACGATCAAAGTAGGCAGCGGATGTATCCGGCAGACTGCGTGCGACAGCCGTGCAGGCGCACGCAGCCGAGATGAACAGCGGAAAATTGAACGGGATCGCAGGCACGCGCCTATACACAGACTTAATCCGGACCGCATCGTGGTGGTGACTGGCTCACAATATAATTACTAATTAGCAAATTGGTTAAAGTATCAGCATAGTGTAATAAATAACAAGTGAAGACACTTCGATTATTTTGTGTAATGCGTTTTCTTCTGCCGGAAGTGCTCTCTCAGAAAATCAACGATATCTGATGACGATTGATGACGTTTTCGTCATTGTAGTGCAAAAGTTTCATCCCTGTAGTGAAAACTTCTAACCCAAGAAACTACTATCCAAGTTAGTAGTTATATAAGTGTTGGTTTTAACAGCTAATTCACCCTTATTTTCTACAAAACACTGAAAATAAATCCCTCTACACGCAACTTGAAATGAAATATCACTTAAACATAATGAGAAGACCAAAAACCTATTTTTACTACACATCTTTACAAGCTAAGAATGTCTTCTTTATGCCAAAATGGGTATAGCGTATGAACACAGGGACAGGCCCGACAGCTCGCAATACCTAAGAATTCATGTTCTCTTATCAGGCATATCGTTCGGAAGCTGTGTAAATGCCGACGCAGTGTTAAAATGAGCCAAACAGCTATTCATCAACTGGGCATTTCACCAGGCTGAAACGCATCGATGTCCCCTGATTTTGCATATTTTAGATAGATAGATAGATAGATAATGTATTAGGATCCTCCACAAAGTGGATTTTATGGTATCCACGTCAATACATAAATGCAAAACACTTTTGACAGACATTGCACAGACAAGACAAACCAACGCCAGACACCTATCTATCAAACATACAATGTTAAAATTGCACAGTCGTGCTAAACTGTGGCTACTCTAAAAATGAACACCCTATAAAAGTGGAAATATAGAAGGCAATGAAATAGGTGCCTGGTGCATGACATCAGCATACAAGCTGATGGTAAAATATGTAAATGGCTACAAAATAGATAGAAATCCTTAAAGAAAATAAGAACCACTAAAATGCATACATGTAGGTAGATACTATATAGATAAAAAAATAAAAGGCACGAGGACAGACCTATCACTTCAGAACACTGTTCCATGCAGCAACTGCTCTAAAAAGAAAACTGCGTCGCGCCATCTCTGTTTTGACGCGTGGCAACTGCAGCTGGCCACTCGCTGCTTCTCGGGTACTCTGGCCGGATATCTCAGAGCGATGCACGAGCTTCGCTCTCAGGATCTCCGATGCGTCTGACGCAGTGAGTAGTCGTTTTACAATCGAGATATCATGATCCTTCAGCATATCATCCAGCTTTCCCCATCCGAGCTGCTGCAGCACCGGTGTAACATGTTCGCGGCGGCCGAGTCCAGTTACAATCCTAGCACCGAAGTTCACAGCCTTCTGGATCCGCTTCTTCTGCTCTACCGTGCAGCTACCCCAAACACTGATACAATAGCGCACATGTGGAAGGACTAGCGCTTCAACGAGCAGGCGCTTGGTATCCTCTGGTAGTCGGTGACGCATCCTGGCCAGGCCTATCAACACAGCGTAGCAGCGCTGCACAGCTGCTGATACATGTTTTTCCCACGTCAGATGCCGATCAATGATGACGCCCAGAACCTTGACACTTTGAGCTGGGAGAATCGTATCTGTTCCAAATTTAACTGAGAAATTTTCCTCAAAGATTTTCCGCTTCGATTTAATAATAACCATTTCCGTTTTGGATGGATTTATCCTCAGTCTGTTCTGAGTGAACCACTTAAATGCAGTGGAGAGGTTACGTTCGACTCGATTTTTAAGAATGTCACTGTTTGAAGGCAGTTCTGTGTCCAGGAATTGGGCGTCATCTGCGTACAAAATCACTTTGCCGTAGGGCATGTGTGCGGTCAGGTCGTTCGTAAAAAGTAAAAATAGAACAGGTCCCAAAATGGATCCCTGGATCACACCATGCGTGACGTCATAGGCACGTGTCGACCTATATTATAATGCATTCAATAGGAACAATGAACATGCGATGACTCTCATTCATTTCGCGCAATAAAAAGCATAGGTTCTCAAGTCAAAGTGAAGGAAAAGACCGATCAAAATGACTCGTATAATACAGACTTTGTTTAAATACTCTACACTTTTAGGGGCTGGTACTGTTATGGTGTCCTCTATTTTTGAATATTTTCATACCGGTTCTGTCACATTGCATTCAGTTAGCGATCATACATGCAATAAAAACAGTGGGTTCTCGAGAGTAAAGTTACGGAATAGAGTGAATGCTGATACGATGTTCAACATGTTAGAGCGCAGTTAGATCGAGTAGGACTTTCATCGGGCTGTGGCACATCGATGTCCTCTGATTTTGAATATTTTCACGCATTTTATAAAAAAATGCGATTATTTTCTTTCATTAAATGCAATAAAAAACATGGGTTCTCGAGTTTATGTCAATCAAAGGACCGATCAAAATGGGTTATATTTTAGAGACGTTGTCAAAATACCCTACACTTTTTAGGAGCCGGTGGTCTTATGATGTCCTCTGTTTTTGAATATTTTCATACCGGTTCTGTCACAATGCATTCAGTAAGCGACCATACATGCAATAAAAACAGTGGGTTCTCGAGAGTAACGTTACGGAATAAGAGTGAATGCTGATACGATGTTCCGCATGTTAGAGCGCAGTTAGATCGAGTAAGACTTTCATCGGGCTGTGGCACACCGATGTCCTCTGATTTTGAATATTTTTACGCATTTTATAAGAAAATGCGATTATTTTCTTTCATTAAATGCAATAAAAAACATGGGTTCTCGAGTCTATGTCATTCATAAGACCGATCAAAATGGGTTATGTTTTAGAGACGTTGTCAAAATACCCTACACTTTTTAGGAGCCGGTGGTGTTATGATGTCCTCTGTTTTTGAATATTTTCATCAGGGCTGCGGAGTCGGAGTCGGAGTCGGAGTCGGAGTCGGAGTCGGAGTCGGAGTCGGAGTCGGTCGGAGTCGACAGTTTTGACTGGAGTCGGAGTCGGATTCGTAGTCGATTTTGGAAGCCGGAGTCGGAGTCGGAGTCGGAGTCACCGAAAAAAATCCATCGACTCCGCAGACCTGGCGGGCTGCGGAGTCGGGAGTCGGAGTTGGAGTCGGTCGGAGTCGATAGTTCTGCCCGGAGTCGGAGACGGAGTCGGAGTTGGTTTTTGAAAGCCGGAGTCGGAGTCGGAGTCGGAGTCACTGAAAATCTATCGACTCCGCAGCCCTGATTTTCATACCGGTTCTGTCAAATTACATTCAGTAAGCGACCATACATGCCATAAAAACAGTGGGTTCCCGAGAGTAACGTTACGGAATAGAGTGAATGCTGATACGATGTTCAACATGTTGGAGCGCACTGCGCAGTTAGATCGAGTAGCACTTTCATCGGGCTGTGGCACATCGATGTCCTCTGATTTTGAATATTTTCACGCATTTTATAAGAAAATGCGATTATTTTCTCTCATTAAATGCAATAAAAAACATGGGTTCTCGAGTCTATGTCATTCAAAGGACCGATCAAAATGGGTTATGTTTTAGAGACGTTGTCAAAATACCCTACACTTTTTAGGAGCCGGTGGTGTTATGATGTCCTATGTTTTTGAATATTTTCATACCGGTTCTGTCACAATGCATTCAGTAAGCGACCATACATGCAATAAAAACAGTGGGTTCTCGAGAGTAACGTTACGGAATAAGAGTGAATGCTGATACGATGTTCAGCATGTTAGAGCGCAGTTAGATCGAGTAAGACTTTCATCGGGCTGTGGCACACCGATGTCCTCTGATTTTGAATATTTTTACGCATTTTATAAGAAAATGCGATTATTTTCTTTCATTAAATGCAATAAAAAACATGGGTTATCGAGTCTATGTCATTCATAAGACCGATCAAAATGGGTTATGTTTTAGAGACGTTGTCAAAATACCCTACACTTTTTAGGAGCCGGTGGTGTTATGATGTCCTCTGTTTTTGAATATTTTCATACCGGTTCTGTCAAATTACATTCAGTAAGCGACCATACATGCCATAAAAACAGTGGGTTCTCGAGAGTAACGTTACGGAATAGAGTGAATGCTGATACGATGTTCAACATGTTGGAGCGCACTGCGCAGTTAGATCGAGTAGCACTTTCATCGGGCTGTGGCACATCGATGTCCTCTGATTTTGAATATTTTCACGCATTTTATAAGAAAATGCGATTATTTTCTCTCATTAAATGCAATAAAAAACATGGGTTCTCGAGTCTATGTCATTCAAAGGACCGATCAAAATGGGTTTTGTTTTAGAGACGTTGTCAAAATACCCTACACTTTTTAGGAGCCGGTGGTGTTATGATGTCCTCTGTTTTTGAATATTTTCATACCGGTTCTGTCACAATGCATTCAGTAAGCGACCATACATGCAATAAAAACAGTGGGTTCTCGAGAGTAACGTTACGGCATAAGAGTGAATGCTGATACGATGTTCAGCATGTTAGAGCGCAGTTAGATCGAGTCGGACTTTCATCGGGCTGTGGCACATCGATGTCCTCTGACTTTGTGTGTACCAAGGCATTCTGTAGGAGACTGGGATTATTTACCTTCATTTAGTGGAATAAAAAACGTGGGTTTTCATGTCTAAGTCAATTAAAAAATCCATCATGACGGGGCATGGAAGACGATGATGTAGGCTGAGGATAATGTTCAATGATTTAGGGAGTGACGTTTTATGACGTTTTATTACGTCATACTGCAGCGTGAGTAGCTACATAGCCCACTCCCAGCTGAAGAAAAGTTGTTACATGAGTTTGCATTATACATTGGTGAAGTGTCTTCACTTGTTATTTCTATATTACTATTTGAGGAGGGTGCGTCTGTCCGTTACCGAGGTCCCGACTTGGTGCTGCTTTGCGTGGACTACAGGCCAGACCGTTGCACCTAGCCCGGTGAAATTTGCACAACTTATAGATCAAGGATGCGCGACGTGCCTTTGAGGAGTCTCAGCTCGATCGGATTGATAGGGAGCGCGTGGCGCGTGCTCAAAAAGTGCAAATTCGCGTCATAGACTTTACATGTATAAATCGGCGTGCGAAATCGGGCGAAAACGGCTAATTTTGGCCGACACGGGTCCAGTTCCCGTGCAATATCTTGGTGACCAGGGGTCCGACCGGCACGGGGAAAACAGCATCGTGTACAGAATTTAACGGGCTATTGAATGGTGTGCAATGCAGAGGATAGCACGCGCCACGTGCACCAGAGAGGGCACTTTTATTTGAAAAATTGCGGTTTTTGAGGGATTTTGGAATTAATTTTGTTTTTAGGTGACCGTTAAATGGAGCGAGTTGAATCAACGCCTATTTGCAAGAGAAAGGTACCGCCTCTCATATAAAAATTGTGAAAAGCTGATTGATCCAAATCAAGGTGGTGCAAATCACAGGAGAAAATGGTGTTTGTCAATTTTGTGCCACTTTGTTAATCACACGGGGTTTGCTGCATAACCTGATACCTTTGGCAATTGAATATGGTACCATTGGATAGAGCATTCAATTCTGTCCAATATTCACTCTTCATTTTTGCATGATTAGCAACAGTATCCTTAAAAATGTAAATGTTCCAAACCATTACATTGTCATTTTTAGCGAAATTCATCGATGGCCCTCAAAAGACTTCACGCCAGTTTTCGAATCATTCTAAAGTAGAACGCATGATAATACGACACGGGCACCTCGATGCGATGCATCTTTTTTTGTTTTGGCCATCAAAAAGCATTCGAACGAAATGGATACCAACCAAATCGACACAGACCAACCCAATACCCACGGGTCACAAATAACCCTTCTTCGCGTTGCGGAGCACGCGGGTAACCCTAGTATTACACTATGGTATCAGGTATGCAACAAACAAAAACTAATTAATTTGGGTGAGGGTATCCGCATATACATGTCATCAGCCGCACATAGCATGCAGGCTCCTAACAAATCATGCGTGTCGTTCCACTCTTTTGTCCGGCCACGCCCTGAGTAACCTATTCCCCATACATGGAATAGAAAACCCGTACTCCTCAGTCCTCGCTTCTCCCTGAACGTCTATGGAGGTGAGTGCATTAATACTGGTTGTTAGTGGAGGCTGGGTTGACTATATCATTTTTTCTATGTGTATGTAGATAGTTAGGTGGTCCATTTCGGTATCAAACGAGCTGGATGGCACTATCAAACCCCAACGTCGATATGCGACAAATGGCGCATAACACTGGCGTGGAGTGCAAAATTAGGCGACATAAATGACAGTTATTGGTGTCAGACTAGCAATACAGGCTGACAATAACGCACCCTCATAATGTGGCCGCTGGTGGTGCAACATAGAAGCATCAACAGCCGTGTTTTGATGGAATTGATTGCATATTGCACAATGCAAAAGGCCGTTACAAGTTCATCAAACATATCATTATATGCAATATCCATTCTCCATAAAAGGTGCTCAGCTTGCGTCAAATAAACCTCGACTTTCTGTTGAATTACATTGGCAACACGCTTTTGGGAAAACTGTTTTCTCTTGCCGAGGCCCCGTGGTAAGAAACACCAGCAACTGCGAAAATTGGCAAATAAGCTCTAGGCGGTCGGAGAGGGGCGCCGACGGCGTGCCGATCCGTCGCTGTTGTTAGAAAACCGATGTATTGCGTAGGTAAGGCAGATGGTAGCTTGAGTCACATTGCACTGTCGCAGACAATATTTTACATTTGTCGTGATTTCATGATCGCGGTGATCATATCTAATTCATCGTTCTAGGCCTTTTACGTTAAAGCAAAGCTTAATCAATCGCTTCATTCAAAATCAAGTCATCACATCCGTGTCTCCATTTTTTCCCAGCCATTTCCCAACTCACGCAATTCAATAATGTCAAATTTCTCACGCGTCGACTATTGCCAGCGCCTCCGCGCAGATAATTCACAACACCCTCCCCCACGTGACCGGCGGCACGCTCAGCATCTGCTACCCTCAAGTAAATAAAGTCTTTGTACTGGCCGCCGTCGGTCACCATCTGTGGTGCGCAGTGTCGCCGATCGCACTCGTCCATCTCGGCCAGTGTGTAGCGCTGTGATGACACCGGTCTTCCATGTTAACCGGTTGGACTGTTCTCCCTCGACGAGTACTAAGTCACCGATAGCTGCTTCTCGGATCAGCTGTCTGTGTTGGAAATCTCTCAGATTTCTCAGGTATTCTCTCTGCCAGCGTCTCCAAAGGTGCACCGCAACTCTAGTCTGGTGACGCCGCCGGCCTCGGAGATCGTCCTCCTCTTCCTCTGCTCCTCCCAGTGGACACCTTAGGAAGTCAGCAGGTCTGAGCGGCTGCTGGTCACTCGGGTCATCAGTGACGGCTGTCAGAGGGCGCTGGTTGATAGCGCTCTCGATCTGGCAGAGAACTGTCTCGAGCTCTTCCCTACCGAGAAGGGCACTGCCAAGTGTTCTGCGGAGGGCAGCCTTGGTTAGTCCAACCAACCGCTCCCAAAAGCCCCCCCACCAGGGGGCTCGCTCAACAATGAAGTGCCAGCTCACGCCCTCAGTCGCTAAAACCTTAGCCGCTCCCTTGAAGTTTTTTGCGTTGTCGCTCAACACACTTCTGGGCTTTCCTCTGCGGGCTGCAAATCTGCGGTAAGCCTGGATGAAGTCCTCGGTCCCCTGTGACGAAACTAGCTCTAGATGGAGCGCGCGCGTAACCGCACACGTGAATACCACAAAATACAGCCTTGAAGCTTGATGACCTGCTCCCCCACGGACCAGCAGTGGTCCTCCAAGGTCCACACCGATGTGACTAAAGGGTTGTGAGGGGCGAATCCTGGTGCTTGGTAGAGGTGCTACCACTTGGCCAAGAGGTTGTGCACGGAAAATCAGGCACCTCTGACAGCTTCGTAACACTGACCGGACTACCTGGCGGCCTCGCAGAATCCAATATCTGTCCCTGAGCGCACTCAACACCTGCTGCACGCCGGCATGGCACAGCCGCAGATGAGTGTCTTCAACGAGCAGCTGTACTAGTCGGTGATCCGACGGCAGAATGATGGGGTGCTTCTCTTCATCATTCAGAAGGGCCTCTTGGAGACGACCCTCTTTCTTCAGTATACCGTTCTCTAGTCTGGCACCAAGACTATGCAGGCGCGACTTTGGAGACAGCGGCTGTCCCTTTCTCAGCGCTGACACGTCTTCATGGAACTTTGATTGCGCAGCTTTGATCCAGTATTCCAACGCGCCTTCTATCTCTTCGGTCACCAGTGGTCCCGTTTTCCTGTCTTGTCTGTCGTCTTGTCTGCAGTTGTGTACCCATCTCAGTACCCAAGCTGTCACGTTGAGTAAACGTTTCAAGGAGCCGTAGCCGACCGGATCAAAGAGCTGCTGCGTTCCAAAACTGTCACTAAGTACCACCAGAGCTTGCTTCCTTTCTTCCAGCTGACACTGTGATGGTTCGGGCTCATGATCCCTTTTCTGGGGCCATTGTGACTCGTGCTGTCTGAGCCACTCTGGTCCGTGCAACCAGAGGTCACCGTTCAGGCGGTCCGCTGACGTACCTCGGGAGGGCAGGTCCGCCGGGTTCTCGTTTCCGGGGCAGTGTCCCCATTCCTCTGCGGCGGTCAGCTCTTGTACCTCCTGCACGCGATTCCTCACGTACACGCCCCATCTATCCGCGTCGCTACGGATCCAGCTGAGGGCCACCATGGAGTCTGTCCATAGGAAGCTTTTCTGGGGTGGCACAGTTAGCTGTTTTTTCACGTAGGCTAGAAGCCGTGCGCCGATCAGAGCTGCCGTAAGCTCGAGCCTTGGAATGGTGATTTCTTGACTCGGCGAGAGACGTGACTTGCTGATGAGCAAATAGGTACTTGCACACTGCTCCGAATGCTCACTTCTGATGTAGAGGACGGCTGCATAGGCTTCTTTACTTGCATCACAGAATACGTGAATCTGGTACGGTCTCTCGGCCAGCGCACAGTTTCTAGGAATGGAAAACTTTCCCAAAGTGCGGAGTTCACGGAGCCACTTTCTCCACTGGCACTGGACGGCACTAGGAAGAGCTTCATCCCATCCCTTGCCCTCCTTCCAGAGTGCTTTTAGCATCATCTTAGCCCGCACCGACACAGGATTCAGGAGTCCCAGTGGGTCATAGAATCTCGCCGTAATCTTCAGGATGCTCCTCTTTGTCTCTGGCAGACAACTTCCAAGTTGAGCCAGCTGATCAGTTTCAACCACTAGATGATCTGTGGTTGGGGCCCAGCTCACTCCGAGCACCTTTCGTTCGCTGTTCGAGCAGTTGGCTAGCTCCTGGGGGTCAGTTGGCTGGAAGCTGGTAGTCCATTTTGTCATATTCATCTGAGCTTCACTGAATATTTGGACTGTCCTTTCCTTCACACAGCGTGCTTCTTCCTCTGAAGCAACGCTAGTGATTAAATCATCACAGTAGATGTCCCTGATGAGTCGGTCAACCAGTTCAGGATCGGAGCGCTTAAAATGGGTGAGATGCTGCCTTAGCGTCGCCTGCAGCAAGAACGGCGAGGCATTCACCCCGAACAGGACTCTTTTCATCCTGTAGGTGGTCGGCTTGAGGTCGCACGCCTTCTCCCTCCAGAGGAACCTGGTGACATCACGATCACTAGGGTGGAGTGACAGCTGCAGGAAGGCTTTCTCTAGGTCAGCAGTGAGACCGATGTTGTTTGAGCGGAACCTCAGTAACACACCCGTAAGGTCGGCAATAAGATTGGGACCTGCTCGGATGAAGTCGTTGAGTGCCTTCGGATGACCAGCGGCGGCGTCGAAGACCACGCGTATTTTTCCCTTCTTGTAGACTGCGTGGTGCGGCAACACATGGACTGGTCCGTCTGGCTCCAGTGGTACTCGCTCTGCATGGCCGGCCTCCAGATAGTTCTGAATGGCATCATCATACTCCTGCAGGCGTCCAGTTTTCCTCAAAGCGGCTTCACAAGCTTCTAGCCGAATTACAGCGTGTTTTTCGTTGGTTGGCAGACCCTGCGCTCCCCCCTCTTTCCATGGCCATCGGTTTTCGTAGCGCCCGTCAGGTAGACGAGTGCACGTTTCTTGGAAGTGTTTCAGCGCCTGTTCATCCTCTTCTGATTCTTTGTTTGTCCCGCTTACTCCATCTGAACCGATTCCAATGCCTTCTAGACTCCATAGATCCTCAAGCAGACTTCTTGTTTCGGCACGGATGAAGTTGACTGCTGCAGCTGGGGCCGCACCCACGTGTTCCGAATGTACCCGTCCAGCGAGGATCCATCCGAAAATAGAGCCCATTGCTACCGGCCCTGCTGGACCAACCTTCATTCTTCCGTCGACAATGTTTTGAAAGTAGTCTAGTCCGATCAGGATATCCACGTCTCGACTATCGTGTTCTCCTGGTGGTTCCGCCAGCTTGAGTCCGGTAAGGTGTGGGTACGCTTTTAGGTCGGAGGTCACGATGGTCGGGGGTGCGGCACATATCTCTGGTACCTCGTAGGCGGTTAGTACGATGTCCGATTGAGCTTCAGCTCTCAGGCTTAGCTGTACTCTGTTGGTCAAACATTGTGTTGTCTTGCTTCCTCCAAAGGTTTCAACTTTCAAATGTTCACTGCTTAGAACACGACATCCAAGCTCGCGAGCTACTGCCGTTCTAATGAACGTTTGGTTGCTACCTGAGTCAAGCATGATTCGAACTGTTTTTTCACCAAGCTCGCCAGTTGCCCTCACCTGTGCGGTCTGCATCAGGACTTTGCTCCGCTTAGCCGTGCTAGCTGCTGTCACAGTGACATTGCTTTCAGTGCCCGCTGGTTCCACAGAAATAGCTGCTGAGGTGGCGGCATTGCTAACGGTTCCAGCTGAGTCACCACATAGGAGCACAGAATGTCTTCCGCTACACTTAGTGCATCGTGGCTTGCCAGCAGAGCACTCCGACACTCGATGTCCGGTCTCCAAGCACCAGTAACAGGCGCCCACGCGTCTTAACCGGTCCCGTCTCTCCGCGATGGTCCAGTTTCTGGCCTTCCGGCAGTCTTCTGCGGGGTGCGGGTACTCGCAAAAGGTGCAGCGTGGTGGTGCCTCCTGTCGAGAAGCTCTTAAGGCAGTGGCGGAACCGGAGGGGCTCGCGCGTCTCTCCGGCAGACTTCTGTCTGCCGCTGAGGCAGCTGCTGTGGTTTTGCATAGACTGTGAAACGAGCGTCCGTGTGCTTCTGTATAGGTCCGCGTATACTCAGCCAGTTCTGTCAACTCATTAACACCCTTTTCCTTCAGGTACACCTCCAATGGTTTTGGGCAACACTCAAAAAACTGTTCTAGGATTAAAAGATCTCGCAAGGCATTGTAAGAGTGCTCGGTGTCGGTTAAGTCAACCCAGCGAGTGGCGTAGCTGTTCAGCCGGGTGATAAACTGCGCTGGAGTTTCGTTAAGTTCGGGTCTCGCGCCACGCAGTTTTTTACGGTACCCTTCGCCTGTCAGGCCATACCTGTTCAGTAGAGCCGTCTTAAGAATATCATAATCATCGGCATCCTCCCTGCTTAGCCGTGAGTATGTGTCAAGTGCTTGGCCAGTAAGTAACGCGCTTAAATTTGCAGCCCAGTCTTCGCGAGGCCACTGATTTATCTCAGCAATCCTTTCGAATCTGCTAAGATAACTGTCCATGTCGTCCTTGCTGTCTTCAAATGTCGGCATTCTGGGTCTTTTTGCCACTAACCTGACATCGGTGTTTCTGCTGTGCTGGCTTTCCCTGTCAGCTTCAATTCTCATTCGTTCCATTTCAAGTTCATGTTGTCGCCTTTTTTCGGATTCCTTTTCCTGTCGTTCACGTTCACGTTCACGCTCCTCTCTTCTTTCTTCTCTATCTACTTGCTTCTCAGCAAACTGCAGTGCTTCTGCACCGGACAACCCCTGCCTTACGGCGATCTCTATATAATGTTCCATGTCCTGTCACGGTCACCAGAAATGTTAGAAAACCGATGTATTGCGTAGGTAAGGCAGATGGTAGCTTGAGTCACATTGCACTGTCGCAGACAATATTTTACATTTGTCGTGATTTCATGATCGCGGTGATCATATCTAATTCATCGTTCTAGGCCTTTTACGTTAAAGCAAAGCTTAATCAATCGCTTCATTCAAAATCAAGTCATCACATCCGTGTCTCCATTTTTTCCCAGCCATTTCCCAACTCACGCAATTCAATAATGTCAAATTTCTCACGCGTCGACTATTGCCAGCGCCTCCGCGCAGATAATTCACAACAGCTGTCACCTCCGACTAATTAACCTGTCACCGATGACGTCATCAGTCAGAGCCGTCATCGAGGCGTCATCAGAGCGGCCGCGGAGCAGCGGGAGAGAGAGGGAGAGCAGGGGCGGTAGTGCCGCCGCCGGAAGTTACGGTATTTTGCGGAATGAGGGCGGGGTCGAAACGGGTGGAGGGAGAGGGTAAAGGTGAAAGAGGAAGAGGAGATAGCTGAAAAAGGAGGGGAGAGAACACGGAAGACAGGAAGACAGGAATGACAGATGAGCCCCGAATGCTAGAAATGCAGGGGGCCGTTATACCAGAACAAGTGTAAAACTTAAAAATAAAGTTAAAGAAGATAGGCACCTCGATCGCCACAACTCCAGGTGGAATTTTAAGTGTGCTTAGTTCCCCTGGAGCATACACCTCCGCACCTTCACCCCATTCGGTCAGGTCAAATCGGACGGGGTCAGCTGTGTGCTGACTGCTCTCACATCTGATTTAAACTCTGCAGCGCGGCGGTACCAGCCCGTCGCCGTCCATCCCGTCCATTTAAACGGTGGGCGTCGGACGTCCCTTTGAGATATCATCGCGCACACCGGGCCGCGCCACAGTCACCGCCAGAGCACCATAACGGTCGCGCTGCAAACCCTCAGTCCATAATCGGCGCGAGGAGAAATGTGCGCCAATGACCGGCGCACAGCGCGCAACGGAGTCATGTGATTACGGGACGAGCCGGCCATCGAATGGGATGTTTAACAAGGAGGTGCCGCGCTGGCGACGCCCCGCTGTGATTTGTCTGGGAGGCGAGCGCTGGTAATGCGAGGAAGACAATTGGTGATTAGCATGGTGATCACCGGTAATGGTGAGTATTGTTGGTGATAGACGGGGCACGATGGTGCGTGAAACGGCCCTGTGCGTGCGTGCGAGGCGCAATGCATGAAACGGGACCCATGATGCCCGGCTGATGGAATGGTGCTGATTGTGCTATATGTGACACAAATGACGCGGCAAAGCGTATGAGCTAGAGAGGAAGGTATCTGACTTATGTAATAGTGGTATTCGTTTTGCATCCATTCATCATAAAGTACGATCTCTTTGCATGTTTTTTGAAATGATACTGATTATTGAAACGGAGTGCGTGACAATGAACGGCTGGCATACCATTGCACGCCTGCGTTCCAATGGAGGCTTGTGGGCTGCCATTATTGACCAAAATATGGGAGGAACAAATACGAAGATAATATGATTTGAGCCATACGTATTCAAGGGTCCATTTTCTATATGAGCTCATGCTTGTGATGAGATGAGGACTCCGCGGGCGCGGCGCACACCTTAATTAATGGAGACCTCATGGACAGTGAACATAATCAACGCCGAGCCACAGTAAGCTATAAAATTATCGCTGCCTGCGCAGCATGACATCCGCCGTCCGCTGGATATGTAAGCCCCCGCCGACTGTTGGATGCCGCTGGTCCTGATGAATATAGAGACACCGGCAGGCCTGGACATGACAGCTCGGCAGGACGGCGTCATCGTTACTGTCAGGTCACTGTCAGGTGACACCGTCAGCTGGGATCATCACTGTCAGGTGACACCGCAGCTGGGATCGTCACTGCAGGATCCTCCTCCAGCTGGGATCGTCTCTGCAGGATCCTCCTCCAGCTGGGATCGTCACTGCAGGATCCTCCTCCAGCTGGGATCGTCACTGCAGGATCCTCCGCCAGCTGGGATCGTCACTGCAGGATCCTCCTCCAGCTGGGATCGTCACTGCAGGATCCTACTCCAGCTGGGATCGTCACTGCAGGGTCCTCCTCCAGCTGGGATCGTAACTGCAGGGTCCTCGTCTCTCCTAGACGACGTTCAGCTTCGGTCAGCTTCGGTCATAGCTGCGATTCCATTTGCGATTATGTAGGCCGTGGTTCATCCAGCAGCCTCATTTCGTTAAAGCGTTCGTTAAGGCCTGGCTACACTATGCGTTTTCTGCGTGCGTTTTTGCAGGTTTGCGTGTTTTGCGTAATATCGTTCTAGGAAAAAAGTTATAAACAATATAATTTTTACTTTGGTTATATACAAAAGCTAATATAACTCTTATGTAACTAAAATTTAAGGTGAAAAACATCACAAAAACGTAATATCGTTCCTTTTTCTAGAACGATATCACGCAAAACACGCAAACACGCAAAAAACGCACGAAGAAAACGCATAGTGTAGCCAGGCCTTTATAGTTACATTCCTCAAAGGTGCCAGTGATGTGCAGCCATAATTCTAGTCCCTATTCGACATCAACTGATAACTGTACGGTTAGCTATAAGCTGCACCACTAACTACAGCTGGACTATAACATCAGTTCCAACTAAGATAACAACACCAGCTGCAGCATCAGTTCCAACTCCAACACTCCATCTCCCTAACCCCAATCCTCCCACTCCGTCTCCCACTTCCGTTTCACATCCTCCGGCCTCCCTGACTCCCACCACCGCCTGACTGCAGGCTCCGTGTGAGCGCGGTAGCCGGATTTAAAGCTGTGTCAGCCATCACAGATACAATCTCCGGGAGCCGCGGGAACTGCCAGCGCGCCGCTGGGGACGGTTAGACGGCTTGGTATGGTCCTGGATGACCCCTGGATACCTCCGGGTGTCAGCCAGTGGATACAGGTGGGCTACTGGGAGCCAGAGGAACGAGGGTGGTGGGGAACGTAAGGGACAGTGAGGACGATAGATGTGGGATTGGTGGTGGTGGTGGGGGGGGGGGGGGGGCGGACGACGGAGTTCATGCGGCGAGAGATGACGCACTTGTGTTACTGAGGAACCTGTGGAGTATAAATGCTGCTTTAGAGATAAATATACATGAAAAGGTTGAGAAAAAGTGAATTCTTCATTAAAATCTACCCAATCAATGTTTCTGGAAAATGAAGCTAAATGAATAGTAGAATTATATCAGTTGACGGTTTACCCTTATGGTCTGGAACAACAAGCATTTACCATATGTTGGCTAATTAAAGCCGCGATGCAAATTCTGAGCCCCGACAGTGGTGCTCTGTCCACCCCCAGCCTAGCACATCGCCCTGACAGGAGCTGCTGGAGATAGGCACGGCTCACCGCTCAGCGCCAGCTGTCAGGGGCTCGACATGCAACAATTTAAGTAATTGTCCCGTAATGTTCTAAATCTCACGTTCAACAACCGCCTGCATTACGGCGACGGCACATTACTCGTGGCAGTCTCACCTAAACACCGGCAACTCCCAGTCATAGTGAACTGCAACTGCTCGGTCGCACCGGAACAGTGTCACTAATTCAGGATTTTTCCCACTGGAACGCTCCCTGTCTCACGATGATGAGTTATGATCGCCGACGGCCAGCAGCCTCCATCAACTAAGAACGGGAGCTCTGTCCGGATCCGAGACAGAAACACTGCCGCTGTCAGGGCGGGGCGACACTGCACGTCCTCCCTAGAGGTGATGCTGCAAGGTACACAACATCCCGGACTATCCCCGCCCAGGGCGATCACATAACTATTATCAAGGGGAGGAGGAAGGGAAGTCACAGGCAGCTCGGGTCAGCAAAGAAACCTACCGCGACAGACGATGGGTGGAGTTATGCAATGGATAAATGAGACAGAAGCGGGCAACCTTATCCGGCTCAAGTCGCTGGGACCTGTGATAAGATAAGACAGGGCTACTCATACAGTTCTCAGCGCAGGGACGAGCATAGTCCAGCGGTATACGGTCCCCAGTCCCCACCTCTACTAGGAGGAGCTGGGACGGCGGTCTTTATTTGAATTTCCCAGTACCTACTGGCAGAGAAGGTCAATGCTCCCTACGCGGGAGAAGGTTGGGACATTCTGTTACCATGCTTTGCTTCTTAGCTTTAAAGTTTCAAAGATGCCTCAGAACAACGTCATTACATATCATTTGATGCAGATACATCATTTTCAATCTGCTTATGTCTTTATGATGTTGGCAACTACGTACTTCTGTACTGCAAAGTCTCATCGTCTAAATCTATTAATCTTTTATATATTATTTAGTTCAACACTGTTGAATCGAAATTGCATTCATGTCACCTATCGATCAAAGTCATACACATGCAATATCATTGACAACCATCTACGACAATCACCCTCGGCCATCGGTCCGAGATAGTGCTAATGTTGACCGTTCCGCCACACGAGTTCATGACCCCAAAGCGGGCATGACCCCGGACGAGATAAGGCAGGCTCATCACCTGTCTCCGCCGAGAGACAAAGCAGCTGGCCGCAGCATCAGACGGCCATGCTTCACTGGTGGTCGCCCTCGCCGCACTCATTAGGGCGACATTTCTACGCCATGAGCAGCGCCGATGAACCGCACTGACATCCCAGAGGCCACGGCCCCCGGTGACGGGAAGCCGACACAACAAAAGCGGCGTCTGTATCGCGCACTGTTACTGCATTCTCGGTGCGTGCCACCGGACGGAAAACCTCGCGGAATGCGTCCACTTTCGCCGCTCAGGTTTGATCTGGGGTCATTACGATGTGCTGTAACGGAGGAGATACATTATAGATAGACACCAGTCTGTTTATGTCCTCCGCAGCTGCGTGTGTTCAAAAGTGCCGCAGTCTTCAGTAATGGGCAGCGATGGTTGATGGAGGTGATAGGATGTAATCGAGCGACTTCGACCGAGGAAGTCGACCGCCCACCAGAGTTGGCCCCATGTGCTGGACTTTGAAAGGCTACATGCAGAGGACCTCATCTCGCCAAGTTTCAAATGGCCCCGCGCTCGAACGTGCTGAGTCTATTTTCTCGCAGTGGTTCGGAAGTGCGAAACTTACACCATTTCTCAGAAGTCAAAGGCTGCCAGGAAGCGAGTCTGTTTGAATGTCTTCCCGAGTCGTTTTCAACAATGGTCATTGTACTTTCGGGAAGCGGTGTCTTGCATTTCATTTCGGCTAACCCGATTTGGAGTTGCCTTGTGAACGGAGCGCGCTTTGGATCCAGACAGCTGCTGTCCCATATCCTTTACCATTGGTCAGGCAGTGACAAATATCCAGTGTCTATCCCCTGGGTCCCCTTTGACGGATGGGAGGGACTATCGGCTCATCTTGGTCCGGCGATGATTGGCTGAGAAACACCGCCGGACGGACGGGCAGCCCTTTTTGTGGCGGACCTTCCTAGGAGGTCCATTCTTTCTGGGGCCGGCCGTCGGGGTATTCGGTGATTCCCAGCGCCCTAATTGACGCCACAGCTGAATGGTAAGTGACACGACGAGAAGGCTCAATTTCAGGGGCGTGCCGGCCGACGATCGCCCTTACGGATGTGATCAGATCGCCGACTGGCCGACCGGACCCTTTCTAATTACTGCTGATCGCGGACCAATTTCGATCTGGGACGTGTGAGGGGAGTGGAGAGCCGGCAAGAGGCGGGAGTCATGACCTGGGTAGGGGAGGAAGACAATAGTCGCGATGTGAGAGGAGGGAAGGAGAAGGGAATAAGGAGGGCGATGCCGTGAGAAGGTGAGATGAAGCGGTGGGAATATGGTCCCGGCGCGGCATAGTTTCATGACAATTCAATCCCATTGTGCAACACCATACCACTGAGATCACAACTCGTCTTGCCTTGAGAAGAATCCGACAATATCACGCTAACCTTAGATAATGCACTATGTATTGTGCAATGTGCATGTGCATTGTTTGCTATAGTTCAGACTTCAGACCATATAACTCAAGCTTAAACTGATATACACATTTGTGCATAATCAGTGAATGCAAGACAATCCAGCGCCGAAGACGCCACCAAACTACCGCAGATTGCGTCACAGACGAAACGGAAATGAAGCATAGACGGCATGTGAGCGATCCGCATCACGTCGCCGCCGAACGGGGCAGTCCGTTCCCACAACGGACGGGAATACGTGGCGGAAATAGCGAGCATTGTCTGTCGAACTGCATTATACACTTGACGGCGCTGTGGGCAGCACCGCTCGATAACGAGAACGCTGATTGGGATCACCAAAGACGCAGGCCAGGGATGTGTGGTGTTTGAAATTCTGGTGGGATTTTATTGGTCGTGATTCGGATCGTATATTTTTTGTCATAGGGGAGGCTGATTTATAACCGTTGCTTGGCGGTGTTCACCGTAAGGCGGGCGCATTATTTTGTTGGATTATGCTACAGAGATATGAAATAGATTTGCTTTATATTTTGCATCTCAGATCAGATTTATTACCCCCGAGGTGTGATTAGAATATCGCCTTGTTGGGTGATTTTTACCATCTATGGCCTCTGGGTGACGATATTTTGTTGTTGCCTTTCCTCAGCACCACTCCCCGTTCCGCCAGGGGCACATAAAAGTTGACTCTAACCAAATTATCTCACGAGCTAACTTTTTAGAGAGTGCGTAAACAACACGATGAGCAGAGAAGACAAATTCAGCAGACGGGGAAGAGAGTGCCTCAAAATGTCGATATTCGATAGCGGTATTACGGAACAAAGGAACTGAGAATGCATTGAACATTGGACAAAACAGACTACCTACAGTTTATTGCGCATACCCAAAACGCGACAATTGTTTCAATGAAATATGTAGATCGTCGATTCCCCTCTTCCTTACTACCGCCATTGTAGGAGTGGCAGCCCAGACATATTCCCCTCAATGGTAAAGACAACGCTGTTTTAGGTCTGGAAAACATCCACGCATTTCCCCAATGCTGCACAAACCGGCAATAACGAAGCCCTACCAGAAGAAGCCGGGCTTTTTCAGATGTCTTACGATGAAAACCTTGTTAGCCGGAAGCATCACAGCGCGCCCTCGAGACAAATTTTTCTTTGTCGACGGCGAGTTAGGACTTGCCTCACAGCCCTCTTCCACTTCTCTGTTCATCTGCCAGCATATGGCCGTTGGGGTCGACCCAAACACCCGACAAGGGGAGCGAATCCAAACACCGGCCGGCCGCCGTGCGGGGCGAGGGGAAGGGCGAGCCGCTATCAGACGCGCCGCCTGTACAATTTCTTACGGCCGACTGGAGAGAGTGACGCGCCGCGCGATGACGCGTCGGCAATGACGAGCCAGCGACGGCCGTCGACGTGACGCGTATAATGAGGACGTGACACGGACCGGTGGTGGTCGGTCGGAGGCCAGAAAGGGGGGGGGGGGCACTGAGAGATAGGGATACGTGGCCAAAGACAAAGACGGGGTGGGCGGCTGGTTAATCTGCCGGGGCTAAAGGGCATATAGGAAATGTGTCGAAGTGTTCTGAAATATAAGATTAACGTGAAGTTGAACGATATCATAATCATCACGAATGACTATGGTCTTGACCTTGTATGCTATGCTTACATTTTGTTGATAAGCTCCAACCCTTCATACCACCGACATGTGTTCATTATAATTTCTATAGGCACGGCAAAAGGCATGCTTGTGATTTTGAAATTTGGATTATGCTTATCACTTACGTCAGTCAGCTCTACCGCCATAGTTCAGCTGAGTTTGATGTGGAATAATTCAGTCCCACCTTGGTGTTTATTTAGTGCATAATTAGAACAGTCCATAGGTCATCGTCTGCATAATTCGTCGAGAGGGAGCTGACGTGACTGAAAAGCGCGGTAATCCGCTCAGTCCACATCCGAGACAGCGCGGACTGGTCTGCCTTTCCAGAGAAGCAGATAAGCTGGACAGCGCCCGTGAATCAGCCGCCACCTGTGCTTCTGATGTAGATGATCGCGTGCGGCTCTGCGGATAGCGTGTCGGCTGACCGACGGACGAAATCGGGTTATTGAAATTGTAACAGGCATTATTTACTGATATTCCTACTAATTCGGTGATTTAGGGTTTGCACCTCTTCTTCGTATCCCCACATTCTGGCCAATTTGCAGCGTATCGCAAATACCATCATGCACAACAACTCCCTAATCTTGAATATCAAACATCCTGCAAACAAGTGGTGCATTCGTTTTACAATATCCGTCTTATCACCGAACACCTCGCGATCACAGCACGGCACGAATGACGGACGGAACCGGTTGTCGCCCGCTCGTCATTACACGCTGCTGCATTGACGGCCCATTCGTCTGGCTGTCCAAGCGTCACCGGCCGGCCATCATTAGGAGTACTCCCCCGGTTCGACGGCGCTCGTGCAGTCTGCACTGATTGTCGGTAGCGGCGACCGGCGCGGCGGACGGACGGCCGACCTGCCCGGCTGATACATCGCTGGACGGCGGCGCATCGTGCAGAATGACTCCATCAGGGCGATAAGACTCGGCGCCGGGCAGCGGCCGCGAGCTGTTAGACACCGGCAGCGAGCGTCTCTGCGGAGCGGCCCGCGGCTGCGGAGGAGGAGGCTGGCCGTCCAGCTGCCGGGGCGCCTCCATTCGGAGATCCTAGTGCCGAGATTAGCCGGTCTCCACGCCGCCGGTGTCGCTGACCAGTGATGCATGCGTTCGCCGAACGGGCAGCGACCTTCGCCGCGCCGAGTTGTCCGTGAAATAATTGCATTAATTGCCGATATGGCAGCTGGCTGGCACCTTGCCAAGCTGCTGAGGCGAAACCCTTAGCGGTTTGGATGGTCCCCCGGGGGCGACGGTGGTGTTATCGCAAAAAAAGGACCCGTTCCGACGAGCAGTTATGCTTGAAATAGTAACGCTGCTGCTGTAACGAAGTTGTCGGCGATAAGACACAAATTTAAGATTCAACTTCTACGCGGCGGTGTCCTGAAATACTCAGGTGGCCGTCGACTGCCATCAAAGTCTCATTCTTATGACGTCATTGGACAAAACGATGTGCTGTGGCGATAGTGACGGTTAATATAGCGTCCCCAGCGGTTCCACCCACGCCCTCCGGATCTAGGCAGCTTCACCTGTGTCATGTTAAACCACTAACAGCGGCTGACCAACTTGACTGGCAGTGAATGACACAGCCTCGCTGTCACAGTACATTGGATTGCTTCACCCATTTGCCGGCTGCCTTGGGCGTGAGGTGGCTGGACTGGACGGTGCGAAATTCATGAGCGCTGCACGCTGCCTCAGCCATCCAGCTGTGCCATTCTGTTGTGCACACGGTTGGCACATGTGCACTGGACAGGCGGAGGTCGTGCGGACGAAACCACACAGTTGGTGGTCAGGGTGGCGATGGTCCAAGGGACCTCATATTCAAAATGCTTGGTCGATCTAATAAGTGGAGACACTTTATGCTGCTTTTCATCGCACGTTTTGTTTTCATTTCATAAGTTTCTTTTTTTTTGCAAATGCATAAGGACATGCCGATTTAGGAATCGGGTTTACGACAGTAGCGGCGGAACACCTTCAATTAAGGGGGGCACTGCCGACTTTTGGTCCCATTCTTTCCATGCAACGCCCATTGGGCTAATGCTAAAATGCCAAAATCAAGGGGGGCACTGTGCCCCGGTGCCCCCCCCCCCCCCCCGTTCCGCCGCCTATGGTTTACGAGCGCGTATCTTACCTAGATTCTGGTTTTACAAGACTGAACTTTGATGCTGAAATTTGATAACTGAACTCCCATGTGCTGCCCTCCGATGTAATGTGTTCTCACAAAAAAAAACAGACGCTTTGAGAAACACGTACACAACTACCAAAATCACTCATTTTTCTTTATTTTATCTATATCAGCCCCGCAGTCGCATAACACCACTAGCTCTGCCCGACCACCAACAGGTCTAGCCGCGGACGTGTTGCCTCCTTGCGTGTCCAGCAGGGCGTGTCTGCGCGCCGGACCGGTCCCGATGTCTGTCGGGGGTCCGGGGCCGGCGCGACGAGTCGTCAGTCCGCGACCACCCCCACGCGGCGCGCTGTTTTTGTCGCACCGCGGAGCTCCTCAGACCCGACTGGTTGTGCTGTCGCCCCATCGCGCCGCGTTCGTCTCCGACGGCGGTCCGGGCGTCTTGCGTGCGCCGCTTCTCGCCGCGCTGTGTCGCGATCCGGATCGGATCTCGACACGCTCCGTCGCGCCGTGTATCAGTGTGTCTCGCGCGTGTCTTCGGCTTGTCTCCGTGTGTCTCCGACGTCTCTCAGACCGGTGTCCGGTCGCCGACGGGCAGGTGGCGCCTACGTGAGCTGCACCCTCTGGAGCGACGGCACTTTGTCTGTGACCGAGCGAGCTGCCAAGCGGCATCAGCCGGCTGCCTTCGGTCGCCGCCGCCGACGTCGCCGCCAGTGCTGACAATACGAACGGATTGCGTTGCGCAAATGCGCTGCCGCTGAGCTCATTGCGACATTGGCGGCGCGCGCTGTTTTCATTTTGGCGCCGCGGGATTTATGGGGTGCTTGCCAACTCGCGCCGCTACAAAAGCTACACTCTCTGAAGATGTGTTTCATTCGCGCCTCGGTGCTCAACTCAACGAGTGACAATTTAGGAGACAAGTGCCACCCCGAGTCCGCCCCGCCGCGTGCGGCCCGCGACGCCTAAGGAGCGTTCGAAATAAATTTGAATGCATCAAGCCTTTAGAAGTGCATGTTTGCCTCTCATCGGTGAACCTTGGCGCGGTAGGATTTGTGACTTGCATGGTCACAGGCAGTAGCGGCCTGGTGGTATGGGTATCAGTTAGACTCCGACCCGGTGTGATAAACACTCGGTCAAACAGGTGCTGGTGGTGTTCGACTCGACTGGTGGCGGCAAATCAGACAGGCCGGTGGTAAAGTTTTAGGGCGTCAGGCCTGCCAGGCTATAGAGCCACCGCTAATGAGACAGGTGGTGGTGCGACAACGGCCGTCGTGCCATACAATTGGCGCACAGCTGGCCCACTAATGCCGCATTCAATATTCATGAGGGAAAAAGTCAACGATCACAAAACGCCGAGCTAGCGAATTTGTGCTATTCTGTTCGGCACGTGGTTGTAATATGACATGACAAGTTTGAAATGAATCGGCCAATTCAGCAGTAAATCTACACAATTGTTGTGCTTACTGACGCTTCCCTATTATTATCCGCACACCTTCACTCGTTTATTTATTAGATGGGCTACAATCGGATGGCTGAAATTATTCTCTTTCATAAACTGGAGGCTAGACTTTGAAGCCTTCCTATATGATCTTTATTTTATGAACGCATCTGCTTCAGGCAATGCAATCAAAATTAGCTTGTCAACAACTGCTGTTAAATGAAGACGTTGAGTGTGACACATGTTAATATGTCGGTGAAAAACTTGTATGCAAAGAGCAAGTGCGCCATATCAACTCATGTATAAAGCTCTTTGACGCTAGCTCAGGCTACTGTTTGCCTATGACTGCTTGCTTTTCATCAAGCAAAAAAGTTGGTGGCAATTACATTATCATTTTTAGGTATGTATGTGTCTATATTGTTAACTGATAGGCATCAGTTATATAGGCACATACTTCTACCGCTTGTTAGCACACGAAATAATGCATGTTATGGAGCATCCAAGTAAAGCCACGTGCGACCTCTTTTCAATTCGCCTGGTGACGTTCCTTGCATGCTGCACGCTTGGCCGATAATGTCTGTCATTAATTCATTCTGAATAGCTGAATAGCTGAATGGCTGAATAGTTGGTGCCTCCTCTGCCGAGGCTTTTCATTCATTCGCATTGACTTTGAATTACTCTGGAAATGATCAAATATTTCGTGAATTCATTTTGTGTTTAAGGACATAAATCAGCTATCATGAATCAGTGCGAGCGACCGGGTTTATTAACAGTGGCCAAAATGTAGAAGACAAATGCCGTGCAGATCTTCAGCTTAAATGGAAATTTGGAGTTCATATTAGCTAGGAAATTGCCAACGTACGCACTGGCTTGTCTACTCAGCGCACATTTATTCAAATAAGATAAAGAAGACAGGAACATTTCCAAAATGTTTCTACCTCGGAGTGCGTTTGAAAATTCGGTAAGCAGTTGGGACCAGTGAAAATGTGAGACAGGTTCACCATTCAACGGTTTCAATGAACAGAACACACTCGGCCCACAGGGAGATATTTGCAGGGGAAATCATGCAATTTACCTGCATTATGGCCACACATTTTCTAAATCCACGCCATTGATCATATGGTTTTTGTCGACCATTTTTCAAAGGTGCCAGGTGTACTTCATAGTGTATGTACTTTTAGCGGCTTTCTGTGAAACAAAAATTTGCTGGTAGGTAACATTTGCTGGCTATTTATAGCGTTTGTTTATGTCATGACAAATAAAACATAACATATCAAGCAGCACCGCATAGAACATTAAACTCTCGTTTTAAGATGAGACATGCTACCAATCCAAATATCGAGTTTGTCTTTCTTTGGTCGTTGATGTCATCATCCCGAACGACCGTGACCGGGTTAGCGACGTCATATTGCAACACACTTCACCCTCTCAGTACCCTACTGGTATTGTGCGAGCCACTTTGACGAACTGGGAGGAGACCATGCGATTCACCACTTAACGTCCTTTTTAATTGACCTGGCAGCAACTTCAAAACCCCAGCTGACATTGCAAATGACTTGAGTGTCTGGCATAACCAAATGACCAAGTGGCCTAAATTGCGCGTGCTCTAATTGCTGACAGGCTTACAATGGAAATAACAGTGATCGAGGAACAAAAGGGAAGCCCGAGTTGCAGAATGCAGAAATGAGTCACAAACTAATTGACTGCCGTCAAAGATTGCCTGAAAACCTTGGCTGCTTGATAAGTTGCTCGGTTCAATGCTAATTGTTAAATATGCTGTTCAATGATCCATATTGATAGCCGAACGGTGGACCTCCCATGCGGGGCTGTCTCACAACGCACGACAGCGATATTCAACAGTGTCGTCAAAATAGAGATAGTGGACCCGCGACCTCATTTCGTCGATGCAAAGACGGCGTTGCGGCAGGGACACTGTTTGTCCTAATTGGGTTGATGTTATAGGCTGCATAAGAGTCCGAATGATATTGTTCCTCAAAGGTGCAAGTAAAGGAAATGATGCATCAATGTTGGGTGTGCAGCATCTGAATCACTTGGGGTTTCCTAGTCTGCCGAGCTTGAACTAAAAACAAAATTGGCAGCCAGAAATAGTCGACAATGGAGTCCGACCCGTTTCACACACCTATTCCTTGGAAGCTGTGGCTTGCCTCTAAGCATAACTCAAACGAAATCAGCGAATTTCACTCGGCGTTCGATAACCTGTCAGTGGCTTGTTAATGCAATTACTCCACCACTGATGGTTTATTCCCGACTAAAATCACATTTGTGCTCAAATTTCGGCTGTCCTGGGGCGGCACATTATCAAATTATGACACTGCCAACGGAGCCCCGCTGGGGTGAGCAGAACAATACACACTCACCGTCCAAAGGCCCAGTTCTGACGGGCCAATATCGGAGGACGTAATCGGGTTACTGCGGCGGGCGGCGCGGCGGTGCCCCGGGCACGCAGCTCGGTCCTCCCAGAACGGGCCCCTGCGCCCCCCAGCTGCCAACCCCCGGAGCCAGTTTTGACAGCGCTCATCGACAGAGGAAAATGTGTTGGGAGAGGGTGGGGGGTCACTATATTGGTGGCCACGTGAAAAGCAGTTCTACTTTTTGATCGAGATTAGTGACGCTAATAACTGTGGTCTTTTGTGCTATAGGGGTTTGTTTGACTACCTTTGATTAGTCAATTCATGCTGGATAGAGCTTATATAGAGATAGAGCTTATTATGATTTCCATTGTGTGCACACTCTGTGAACTAACACTATGCTATATTTATTCTAGCTTTGCTTAGGTTTATTTATTTTGTTGAGTCCACTGCATCCTTATCTCAGGAAGGATTAAGTCCGCTTTCAACTAAATGTTTCTTTAGGTGCACGCAATCATGGATTTAGCTACACAACTTCCCCGCATTATCAACGTTAAGTTCATTTTGCACGCTCATGCAGCTACGCTGCGTGCATTTACGGCGACGGATGACGTCACATGGCTTCGTGTGACGTCAGCAGTTCAGTTTCATTAATGGCGCATGCTTGTAATGATGCTGCTCTTCCGCTGTCAAAGACAAGCATATCGTGACTGGAGACGGCTGAGGCCGCCGACGTCTGAGTCTTTCTGGGGAGTTTCGTGCCGAATAAGAGCGCACCAACGCCACGCATCGCTGGCAATCGAGACGTCCTGTCAGCCCGGGTAGAAACCGTGTGGAAGACATGCTTTAGAACATAGCTGTCTTGCTAATTTGGTGTTGGCTTCCTAAGTAATATGTAATGTTGTAGTTGGTTTTCCTGGTTTAAATCGACGTGGGAATTCCATTATAATTCAATGCTCACTTCCATTTCATCACTTTTCTACATCCACAGGCATAATACGAGCGAGCTATTCGCGTTGAGATGACCTTTTGACGTCTGTAAGAATTGATGATAAATACTTACCTAAATCACGGCTTGTTACATACCTCTTTCCGTTCAAACCCGATTTGTCTCTAAGCGAGATCGCAAGAGTGGGTTAGGAGTCTGTGGGAGAGAGTCAGGGGACATTGGGAGAGGGTCGGGGGGGGGGGGGGCACAGAGTGGAGGTCAGCGGCGTGGTCTGTTTGATCAGCTCATGTCTGTTTGCCCTCTGCCTCCGACACGCTGTCTCGGTCACTGGTCTCGGATATCGGTCCACTGGACCGGACCGGCGGTCCCCAGTGGTCCTCCCTCGCGCGGGGTCACCGGCGGACCATGCAGGGCGGCCACTCACCGAGCAGGCTGTATGTTTACTGCTGGTGCACTCGGGCGCTGCTCATGACATGTCTGACAAGATAACAAAGCTGTAGTGATGACATCGAGCGACAGACGGGTGTGGTTAGCGACAGGCGCTATCGATTTGCACGCGTCGACTGAGCCAAGACACGAGACAGAAGTCGGTGTACAGGGAAAATGTCATTTGTTTGTTTAATTGTAGTGACCTTGTTGAAAAGTAGAGTCGACAGTTCATAATGTTTTTATTTGTTCAACTTACAAAAGAAAAGAAAAGAAAACTGATCATGACATGGGCTATACCAATCAATACCAAGCATGCCTTTCAGATACCATGTTAAAAGGGGGAGATATTATTTGACATTCTGACTTAATCTACTGATCTGTCTTGCAATGAGCGGATCACTTCACTTCTGTCTGTGATAACCGCGACTAAACGTACTACACAGTCGCAAAAAATGTGTCCATATGTTTATCACCGCCGCACCTCACTAGGAAAAGGGCAGTGTCAGTTGAAATACATCCCATTAGTTCATGACTTCCTCGAAATCAGGGTTGTATACGACTCAATCAATAGCAATCAATTCAATCACGACAAATTTGGGAAACCAATCAAATCAATCAAGTCAGAGCAGTTTTCGGGAATTGATTCAATCGACTCAAACGCGACAATGAAAGGAATCAATCAACTCAATCAAACGACTCAAACCAAGACATACATAAGGTTTTTTTGCCCCACCAACTTGGAAAAGTGTCCATAGCAGTCTGGTGTACCTACCTACCTACCTACCTACCTACAGAAGAAACATAAAAATATTGTCATTTAGAATTATAAATTGCCATGCCATTCAAAGATTCTATGTAATAGGGAAGGATACCTAGTGATGGACATGTGGATCATGATATTGAGGTTCAATGGGTAGAATTAGAGCAGAAGTTTCATTTAATGGGTGCAAAATAACCCAGTAGTTGACTCGCCCCTTAACCCAAATCACCACCTTTCACCTAAAAGTTATCAATTTATTTAAGCTCATAGTGACATATATGGCAAAAGTCAATTATTCAAAATAATTTATATTAGGACCAATATAAATTATTTTGAATAATTGACTTTTGTTATCAATTTAATTTTGGCCATATTCCAGCTAAGTCATCAGGCCATCTACCCCATGTAAAGCCCCTGTCTGTCTCTTATGTGAGTTAGACGGAGCTCTTCTGAAATGAACCCTAAACATAATGAACCTAGCTAGGTTTCATGCCACACTGACACCATATGAAAGTGTTGAAAATGTGCTACAAATTTGACAACTTCATTAGGTATGCTTTATGAAGACAGCAGGAAAGCAGGTAGGTACCTACTTACCTGCCTAGATGTGTCACTGGCTACCAACAGTACCAACGAAGGTAGATAGGTTATATGTGAAGAATTCAAAACATTTTGATTTTATTGCAATACACTTTGAAACTGTTAGGACTGGGGGATAGGGATATATATTTAAAAGCAAATGGAGAGGACAGGGACTCTGGAACCACAGGATAAGTTAAGGACAAAGGAAGTAGAAACAAGCAAGAAACAAGGAAAATTAAAACGCGAAAACGGCACGGTGCGACTGCGAAAAAAAAACAAAGAAAACGTTTTGCCAACAAGTATGCTAAGCTTTTATAAATGCTTATTCTACGTCTTTGATTTTTTGGTAAGATGACGTCATTGATAATCATGTAGTATGGTAGATTATCATAAAATAAATCGGTTGTACAACACCAATTTCGTTTTAATTATTATTTCATTTGAAATAAAACCACTTTATGATATTCGGTAAAATATTTTAAGGAAAATGAAATATATTGAATATGTTATGCTTAGGCTCTCAGGAGAAAAGGATCACAAACGTTCTGCTGCAAATTAAACAATGCAGCAAATTTAGCGAGACGAAAACGGCGCTTTTGTTTCAGTTATTTTTGTAGGGGTTTCAGATATTTATAGAGTTCAGTGGGTTCTGAGGAGATGTGGAGATGTGAATTATTAATTAATCACACTTTATTAGTATATAGGGCCTTGCACTTTATCATCTGGATTTAAAAAAAAAACGTTTCCTGCTGAGTGCAGAAAGGTAGGTAGGTGCATCGCCAGGTTCTATCACCAGGATTGGAGCAGTTATTGCAGTTCAAAGTCAAAGTTGGCTGTTCATGTTTAGGCCCTGTTCTTTATTTGGCCATCTACCCCATCTTGCAGTTGTGATGACAAGCAGTTTTCAGTGTAGTTTTGTGATCTTTGATGTCATCAATTGGTGTCATTATTTTTCATCAACTAAAACTTATTTGAACTTTCCATTCAATCGACTCAATCATACGAGTCACTCTAATTTTTGGGAATCAAATCAGTCAACCAGTCGCTAAAGTCAAACGAGTCAGTCAACCAGTCATCTCGAAAAGTCAATCGACTCAATCCAATCAACTCAAAATACGCGTTGAATCAAATCAATCAATTCAATCGACTTGATTGGTATACAACCCTGCTCGAAATATCGTCTTTCCGTGACCTGTGTCCCATCTTCCTCATCCGCTTCCATGCCCAAAGTTCATCTGTTCACCCCCACAAGAACCAGCTCGTGCAGTACCCTCAGACGACCGGCGACAGTCTCACACAGGTGTGTCTCCGCGACAGTGGCGGTGGCGACTCCGGCGACACAATGGCGGCGACTGAGGCGACTGGGAGCGGGCCGTGATGGACGCCTCCCGTCAGCGGGCGACACTGACGGGTGGCCGTGGGTCCCGGCGTCCGGGAGAGCCGGGGAGAGTCGCACAGGAGTGGAGGGTGACCCTCTCCGTGCCTCACGATCGGGTGGGAGAGGAAGGGAGAAGAGATTCAGACTGTGTGCAGAGGAGGAGAGTGTCAGGCTGTGTTACTGGGAAGGTTTGGTGGATGAGGACTTTTGGTTTTGCACCTGGACGCGGAGAGAGAGAAAGAGAGAGAGAGAGAGAGAGAGAGAGAGAGAGAGAGAGAGAGAGAGAGAGAGAGAGAGAGAGAGAGAGAGAGAGAGAGAGAGAGAGAGAGAGAGAGAGAGAGAGAAAGAGGGAGAGAGAAAAAAGGGAAAAGTTTTAAGAGAGCATTCAAGGAGAATGACGATGAGTGATAATCACTTAGAAGAAAGGCTCACCAATTTTAGGTATGTAAATTATAGTTAGATTTGAAGCGCCCCAAGCGGAGCGTTAAACTATTAATTCGTATATGATGTAAGATAAAAACACCAAAACCACCCAACGTTTCGTGTTATTCACTTTTTCAAGGGTGATATGACACATTTTACCTACAGAGTCAAGTACGTTTTTTCGGTTTCGTTCGAATATAGCGCGGGCACTTTTTCACAAATTTCCTGACATATTGACATATACATACGTTTTGGTGTTTTTATCTTACATCATATACGAATTAATTTGTCCAATTCAAACAATCAGTGTTAAACTATCTTAGCGATTCTGGCAGCGGCTGCCAAAGTACACTACTTGCTAAATGTCAGGTTAGGTTAACGAGAGAATTATATAGAAATTTATATTCCACAACCACCGCTGAATAAATAAGACGCCAGTTTAACCGCGGAATAATTTAGACTGAGGATTACATCTGATGACATGAGCTATGCACAATCCAGGATCAGTGAGTAAATCCGGATACCACCATCACGGCCCTAACAGTGACCACTGGGACCCACGCCAGCCTATCAGAGAGGCTGGAGCTGCGCCAGCCCTGGACAGGAGGTTCAGCAGCTCACACTAAACAGCCCACCAATAGCGTCACGTGGGACCTCTTCTCGACACGACCGCAGAGCCCGGGAGCTTCCCGACAGCAGCGACGTTGGACCGGTGGCCGGCACTGCATCAGAAGGTGACGGCGCATCAGATGACCGCAACGCTCGCCAAAGAAACATGGACCCGATTAGTGTCGGTGGCGGCGGCCATAAAGCACCCGCCCGTCGCGTCGCTGCCGTACGCTGTGTCGCACCAGAAGGTTTCAGGGCTCGACGGTTTGACACACGGCGTTATCGGCACGTCAAAAAGATCTTCATGCCACACGCTAAATGTTGTACGTAGTACACATTTTTAGAAAATCGGTCCAATATTATGTTTCAGTACATGTAAGTTTTTCATTGTACTGGCCACCATTTATAAATTCAGTCAGGAAAATACAGAAGGGGCCGTAAATTGCTCTGTTTCAATTAATGAGTACCGGTTGTAATGGAACACATTCATTATAAAATGCATGGCTTATCTCAAAACAAAGCATAGTAGATCTACCGCAACATGATAACAGCAGTTGGATGCTATTAGGAATATTTACTAGCAATATCTTTTTTGTATTATGGTGCATGCTTAGGACGGTGCGCTGTTCGCGAGACAGTGGAAACATATAGTGCATACATGGCCGGCAGTTGCTTACAATTAGGGACATTTTCCTTCTCTGGCATGGTTCATATAATTATGTAGCAATGAATTTCCGTCATATAAGTCGAACTTTGATGTGTTCTACATGCATAGGCTTCCGATAACAACTACGCTGACACTTTTATAACATACCTATCACTTAAGTTTTCCTCCGGATATCGCAATTGAAGATAATTTACTGCGACCAGTTTGCTTTCCTGTTAAAATATGTTTGAGTCCCCAGCAACAAAAGAAACATGCCCAACATTTGCACCATTCAAATACTCTTCTACCTCTTGGATTTCTAGGAGCGGTGACTATTGTAAGGCTCCTACCGTTCGCCAATCACCATTATACCCAGATTGTGACATGACACTTGTGGTTACGGCAAATAAGGTGCATTCTAGTTCGCGTTTAGTATTCTTGAAGAACGCAGCGGCCAGCCCCAGTGGCGTAAAATGTTTTTAATGGCGCTGCGACCAGAAGAGGTGGCATGTCTGATTCCGGGTACAATTAGCATGACAGAGGTCCTGAGCGCGGCGGGAGGTATGACCTCGGGCACTGATCGCTATCTCAGGCCACGAAGGACCCTGCTGAACCCTCCCCGCTGTATTCAGGGTGTGCGATGTGAGGTGCAGTATATACCGGAGATGCTGGACACGACCCACGTTTATTGCTGAGATAGGTGTTGTAAAGCCGGGCTGCTGGATTGCACCTAACTACCCGCAGCAGACAGTCTGGCTTATTGGTGTGTGCTTTTATTGGTGTGGATCTGTCTGTGGCTCAGAGTTATAGACAGAGAGTGGTTTGTATGCATTTCGGAGCAGTTCTGGGACTTTTGTAGCACGCTTTGCACTCTGGCAGTGGATTGTCTCCCTACCTGCAGCCCTCAGGCCACTCGGCACTCCATCTCCGCTCCGTCGCGCGGGTCATAATCCGCAGTGCAGCCGCGATGGATGAGACAGCGTAGATCAACGGCGGATTAAAGCCGGCGGACGCAGACGGGAAGGCCGCAGTCCTGTCCGGTCCGAGCTTCTCTGTCTGTCTGTCTGTCTGTCTGTCTGTCTGTCTGTCTGTCTGTCTGTCTGTCTGTCTCTCTCTCTCTCTCTCTCTCTCTCTCTCTCTCTCTCTCTCTCTCTCTCTTTCTCTCTCTCTCTCTCACTCTCACTCTCTCCCTCCCTCCCTCTCTCTCTCTCTCTCTCTCTCTCTCTCTCTCTCTCTCTCTCTCTCTCTCTCTCTCTCTCTCTCTCTCTCTCTCTCTCTCCCAGTATCTCACTTGTTGGCAGTTATTTCAGTACAAATTTAGTTTTTGGGGAGCTGGAATATCCCGAGAGTCAACTAGACTTTCACTGCAATATTGCTGCTGCAGGAGAGCTCTCATGCTAAGCTTTAGCAATTATTTTTTAACGTTGGCCCATTCTTTTGGTAAAATTTTAGACATTTCTCAAATAAGGTTTACAAAGAATCGATTATCCATTACTCATTGGTATTCTCAATGATTCCTGTCTCGATTGACATGGTCATGATATCACACTGTTGTCTCACAAAAGTAACCACAGCGGACCTCCTGGGTCCCACTCTAAATATGACTCATGACTCACTTGGTTCATCAGATTATGACTTATGCTACGGTCTGACCACAGCACTATCCCACACGGGACAAACGTACCTGACCACAACCGTTTGGTGATAAGGAGAGGACATTTTTCGTTTTGTTTTTTAAATGTGAGGTTGACTTGAAAGTGCTGAGAGCGATTGAAAGTTGAAGGCACGATCAAAAGTCGTTATATTCTTTCTGTGTACCCGCTTTTTTGTCAGAAATGAGTCTGAATCTTCCTTATCCATATCCAATCCACGCGCGCATGCATTTTTAATATAAATTTATTCGGCCTCGTCACCGTTAGAACATCATCGGTCGTGGCGATCATTTAGCGCAGAGCGATGGTCAGCTCTCAGCCAGCAATTACTCAGAGTATCCCTATCGTGCGTGTTCAGCGCGCCTGATTTACCGCTAGCGGCACGCAAATACGGGCTGTTAATGGCCACCGATTGGCCGGTTATCGACCTGCCCGCGAACGTTAGCCGGTTCTGAACACGTCCCTGTCCCCTCGGTCGACCACGGACTGTCTCGGTCACGCACCCTTTGGCGGCAGGTGATATCGGTGACTGTCAACCTTTGTCAGGGAGATACATAAAGCGGACGGTCCAATGAGCCCTCGGATGGCGATTTTCGGTAGGTCACGGTGCCCAATAATTAGAAAATCGAGCTGAATCGGCAGTTAGGGACTGGGAGACTCGTTTGTCGGAGTATCGGAGACTTGAATAACCTACCATCTGAGAGGTCATTATATCGGAAAATATAGGATCAAAGGTCTCTGGGATCGTCATGAAACTTTGTCACCTGAGGGAAGTTTGGAGTTAAATGACAGGGCACTGCTCCAGTAGAGCTGAGCCTCAATGGCTGAGCCCTGCGTAACTGAGACAGAGACTGGTTCGGAAATGGTTCCTGCTAAGCTGAGAGACTACGCCTAGCCCCCATCCCCTTCCCACTTGTTTCACCAGGTCGTCCGCCACGCCGATTTCATGTTTCCTTTTCGAGGGCCGAATAGACAGCATCCTTTACATTTCAGCGACCAGATGGGACAGGATGGCGCCATTACAGCAGCGGTCACACGATAGAAGCATTGCGGCTGTCCATTGAGCAAAGTAGCGCCATTGAAATAAAAACGCTAGCTGAGGCCTGAGGACCGAATGTATAGTAACTGTAGACTTTGAGAAGCAAGTTATGCTTATTTAACTGAACATGAATATATCTGTTCTTACCAATTATGTAGTTAAATATTAAATGTTTGTCTGTCCGGCTTTCCATCTGTCCGTCTGTCTGTATGCGCGTCTGTCCGTCCATCCGTCTGTCCGTCTGTCCGTCTGTCCGTCTGTCCGTCTGTCCGTCTGTCCGTCTGCCTGTATGCGCGTCTGCCCGTCCATCCGTCTGTCCGTCTGTCCGTCTGTCCGTCTGTCCGTCTGTCCGTCTGTCCGTCTGTCCGTCTGTCCGTCTGTCCGTCTGTCCGTCTGCCCGCCTGTCCATCACCCATCGGTTATTGAACAAGTCGAAGCGTTGTCAGCGTCGTCGTCCGGGCGGACTGCAGTTTACATACAAAAGGCTCCGCGGCATGCAAGTCTCTGCATAATACATGTAAAGTCTCCAATGGCCGTCTCAAGAGATTCGTGTGAATCGTCAGGCAACACTTGTGCCGTTTGCCTGTTGTTTGTTGCTGCCTGCTGGGTGGCGGTAGGGGGGGGGGGGGGCGGAGACTGTGCAGAGGTGTTCAGTGTTCCCTCAACGGGCAGAGGAAAGATCATCAACTACTTACGAGGAGTTCTGTAGGACAGATAATCTTTTGAGAGGAGAGAGAGAGAGAGAGAGAGAGAGAGAGAGAGAGAGAGAGAGAGAGAGAGAGAGAGAGAGAGAGAGAGAGAGAGAGAGAGAGAGTGGGAAAGATAGAGGGAGAGGGAAAGATATAGCAGTCGTGGCAGATGGCGAGCCGAATTTTCCAGGGAAGAGGAGTACAGATGGATAGTAGACCTACCGGGAGAGAGGAGTCCCAAAGAACAGAGGACTCCTACCATCGTCGTGGGAATCAACAAAGCATGACACCGGGGGAGCGCGAACTATCCTCGTCTGGTGAGCGCGCGGTGAAGCGTTCTCCCGGTCGCGGTGGCTGAGTGCCGCTATTTTCAGCTCTGGAAGACCATCTTCTCGAGGCTGGCGCAGCTCGGTAGCCACAGCTCTCGGATCTATTTCACAGCTCCCCGAGCTTAATCGGCTATCGTCGACCGTGCGGACACCGACCTTGAGAGCGTGCCAGCCAGCGGCGAGGCCCAGGCCTCTCTAGATCCGGCGCCGCCTCTGATCTGAACGCTCACGAAGAAAGACGAGCAAAATCGACTACTGAACAGGCTGCATCTTGAGAGAAGTGACTTAACTAGCAAAAAAAAAAAATGGGAAAAGATCAGCTACCTCTCGGCTTTCGCATGGTAAATAAAAAAGCATGTATATGGAGCAAATTTCAGAAATCACTTCGGTAGCGTTCTCTTATTTCTTCATGTGGTCTCTCATTTACACGTATATAGAACTCAAATGCTATATAGTACCTATCGAATATGGTTGTCGTGTTATGTAGGAGAGGAGCCGGGATTTAAATGATTTCCTGGTGAACTTCTCGCTGAAAGGACTCCGTCTCTATTGAGCGGCAATCTGCCAGCCGCACACGATCTGGAGAGCATTGAGGTCTGGCTGAAACAATTTTGCCCCATTTCAGTGCTTTTCCTGTATTTAATTACGAGCTATCTTCAGCAGCATTTCCAGATTAATGTTAGGACTCTCGCGGTTGTCATGGTTACCGCAGAAACGCTCTGCCAAATGAACGCCAATGCGCGTGCTAAGTTTTACACGTCACTCGCACTCGTTTCCCATCACGTCATATTTTGACATCATAATTAACGGAGCGCAGTATGTTCTCAGGAGATTGACCGTTTGGCTGTGGCGCAACGCCCGCTATTTCGGGGCGCGGCCCTAGCTCAGCGCGAGATTGGCGGATTATGAATGGAGTCGTCTCGAAGAGCTCGTGCGTGACTGGTGATGCTAGAAAACGAACCTGATTTTGACGCACGTGAGCTCAGCGAACGCAGAAATGTGAATCTGGCTCGTTCCACCCTGTTGAAATGTGACGAAGTCGGTTATTACAGGTCAAATGATAGAGCCTTGGATAGACGGAGAAACGAAGGAAAACTTTATTTTCCTTGAGAGCGTTAGGTTGAGTTGAGTCTGATAAGTGTGCACTGTGCTGTGACTTGTGTAATGCATCATCAAGATAATGCAATTAATGCATCACCTATAACATCTGTGCAGATTTAAAACAATTTATGCTGCATTCAGTTAATTTCCCTTAATTATTATCACATAACATCGGTTTTAATAGCTATTTCACCCCTTTTCGACCACCTGGTGCTTTCAAATCCTTTCGCGCCTAGCCCTAATGTTGCATAGTGCAGAACTCATCCCAGCAGGCGACCCATTCAAAGTACCGCCGTGTGTTGAAATGATGAATTGGCGCATTAATCATCGTGTCCATATGTAAATATGCATCTGGTTCGCGACTGTGCAACTGGCCCTGGAGGCAGTTGAAATATGGCCCGCTCAGAAATGACCGGGAGTGAATCGGGCGTTAAATTGCAAAGATGAAAGGTGACGGTTTCATCATGGCAAAAGTTAGGATAGGCATTTAATGATAAGTCATGTAAACATGAATATTTATTTATAATAGACCTCTAAAATCAGCGATCGAGATCTTTCGATAGGTACCTCTTCACCAATTTCAACATTTCTCTGTATGCCGCACCCCGCAAAGTAAAAGGTGTCAAGTAGAGTGTGATGTAATCCAAAAGCTGTGATGTTTAGCGATTCAAGGTTTTGACAGCATCCTCGCTAGGTCAGGGTCTTTTCATAACGCGGACGGCAAGGGGGCTGGGGCTGGTACGACCCTCCCCAGGAAATTTGCTCCTATGGCACTTATAAACACACAGGGTAGATATTGAAAAGTTCGTACTTATAAATTTGGTGACTCTAGTTACCTAAACATTTAGAGGCTTTAAGGTATAAATGTAAAAATTGCGCTAAAACACGTCAAATATTTTTTGGCTTGCAATTTTTATTACGGAGTGAGCGAAGCGAGCGGAGTCTCATACTGAATAAAGGGAAAATCCTGAGTATGAGCGGCCGGCCGGCCGTGGGGACGCTTTTCAAAAGCTAATATCTTAGGAACGGGACATCCGATTGACAAGCGGTCTTCTTTACTGAATGTCACTTGGACGTAAAAGTTCTGTGGTGTGATGGCCACCATGCGTTCTTGCCAACCATCGCACGTGGCGCGTGGTAAAGTTGGACATTTTTTAAGAACCCCCAAAATTGCAACCTCAATAACGGCACAACGGTTGGTCCGATTGAATTGAAACTCGGTACACAGTTAGGTCTGCATCAGATAATTCATCTGCATGTGTTAAGGTTGAGGTGCTACAGCACGTGCGCACGTGCAGGGGGCGCTCCCAGATCTCGAGAAAGGCTGGGCCGATTGCGCTCAAATTTGGTACACGGTTGGGGACCAGTTAGTAGGGTGCCGTGCAAAAGTCAGTTTGGACCCCGCTTGCACGTGCGCACGTGCAGTGTGCCGCTTCCAGATCTCGAGAACGGCTAGGCCGATTGCGCTGAAATTTGGCACATCGCTAAAGACCGGTTAGTAGGGTGCAGTGCACAAGTTAGTTGGAGGTACCCCTCGCAATTTCGCACGTGCAAGGCCCACCCTCTCGCTCGCTCCGTTAGTCGCCCCAAAAGGCGTTATACTGGTAATAGGAAATTGAGTTAATTCAAAGAAGTTCAGCAGAAAGCATATGGTATGGATATATGACGTGCTTTTTCCTCATCAAGGGCCACATCCAGGATGACTGATGCATGGTCATTATTTATATATAGGTAATCACTTACCTACATACCTCTGTTCCACGTCGTGTTCCAAAATGAGCATCAGAAGTGGCATCACAATTTAGAGTGTGAGCCTCGAGCTCTGCGCTCCACTAACACTTTTTGCCACGTCACCGCACATATTATTCATACGTCATTGTTCTAAAGTAGTCTACCTGGACTCGCCCTGCAATTTGTACATCCGCTCCAATGATGGTCAATTAGGCCGACAAGAGCTAGAGGTCCCTACCATGATCTTCCCAGTCATATATGTGCAAGAACATGTAGGTGTCATAGCACATCATGCGCTAAAACACTCCCTAGACCAGACATGACGTTTGAGTGCATGTCATTATGCTTGCCGCGTTCATCTTGTCTGCCTGACTTTTCAGACCGGTAATTCGGTCTTATGCGGCAGTGTCCCGATAAAGTGTCATTCAGGCAGTGTTTCTGTTAGCTGGACCGGGTCGTTCGGACGCAAACATCTCAAGCAGGGACGATGTAAACCTGCTTTATCTTGCCTCCCATAATGGGTATAAAGTTTCTGTGACTGTCTAATTGTCTCATTTACGGCGAGCGGAGGCAAACATACTTGCTTAGCATAAAATACGATTATCTTTGGGCAGGCGCAGATACAAGTAGCGGGCGCCGATATTATCTGAGCGGTATTCAGTGCAGAGGTAGCTCCGGCTCTCTGGAAGACGTGCCATGAGCCAGCAAAAGGTGTTGCACGCTATAATACAATAATACGAAGCGCCGTTCCGCTGTCCCCATTACAACAACAACAACAACAACCATTTATTTAGAGACAAAGTTGTCGACAGTGGTGTTATGGGGAGATGGCACAAAGGCCCACAGCCTATCACTAGGCACCATCCCCCACCCGGTTTGGTCATGTTAGCTTAGTCCTGGCCATTATATCGAGCAGCGACTGAAAGTTATACCGAGCTCCAACCAAGAAAAATCAAACAAGTAAACAAGAAATGAAATGAATACATTAGAACCGTTCAGCACATTTATGAATTATTAGAACCGTTTCGTGTCCAATAGGTATTTTTGGAAAAGGAACGCTACCCTCCGGGAGCAGTTCAATGTGTTAGTGTTAGTGCCGTATATGAGTGTATCGTGTTGTTCAGTAGATGTGAGGTGATTGAAGTTCCTGCCAAGTACAGTTGATATGCTTTGGAAAAGGTTTTGTCTGATTGTCGTGTATAGTGGGCAGTGTATTGTGAAGTGCATAGTAGTTTCTGTTTTGTGACCGCACCGGCAGTGTGGATGAGGATGTTTTTGTATTTTAAATAAGTGTGCGTTTAGCCCCGAGTTCCCTAATCTGAGTTGTGTGTGTAATGTGTTTCCACGTTTACTGCCCATTGTATTAAATTGTGGTGGCCTCTTTGCCCCAAGTGCTTCCGCGAGCTCTCTCTTGAATGTGTGTTGGGTTTCCTGAGACCTTATGTGTGCTGGTAGCTTGTTCCATTTCCTAGCGGTGTTGGGTAAGAATGACTTTTGAAACTGTGTGGTTTTGTTTTGAGGTAAGGTAAGTGAGGTCGAGTTTCTTAATGTTCTGGTGGTGTCAGCGTGTCGGTGATTGGGAAGTTCTGTTTTTATGTACTCTGGGACAGAGATACATTTGTAGAGGTGCCAAAGTAGCGTCAATCGGTGAATTTCTCGTCTCGTTGTTAGTCGGTCCCAGCCAAGTTCTAGTCTAAGTTTGTCGTTGGAAGTGCTAAAGTATGCTCCTGTAATAAGCCTTGCGGCACGGTTTTGTAATGTCTCAAGTCTTCGTTCGTCATAAGCCGTCAGATGTCCGTCAAAAATGGCGTCACAATAGTCGAAGTGTGGTCGTACATACGTCAAGTATATCTTCTCTATAACAGGGCGTGGCAAAAAGGGGGCAATTGCATAGAGTGGGCTTAGTGCTGTGTTTACTTTTCGTATTATTTCATTTACGTGTTTGTGGAATCTAAGGTCACTTGAAAAAGTCAGTCCCAAATGTTTGTGTGAGTCAGTCATTGGTATTGTCTGTCCAGCAAAAGTCAGGGTTAACAGGGGACGGGAAGGGTTGTTGCTGAAGGTTTGACAGACAGTTTTTGCAGGGCTGAATGTGATGGCCCACTGTCTTCCATACTCTTCAATAAGGTTGAGGTCGCGTTGCATGGAATTTTGCACATTGAGTTTGTTGTGTGAGGTATATGGTGAAAAAAGCGAAATATCGTCAGCGTAAAGCAAAGCGGTATTTTCTGTTTTGTCGGCTAGTCCGTTAAGGTATAGGATTGCTAGTAAAGGTCCAAGAATTGAGCCTTGTGGACATCCGGTATTTATTGTCTGTAGGGTCGATGCTGAATTTCCTATTTTTACCATATGTTGTCTGTCAGTAAGATATGATTTGAGCCAGTCGTGCACTTTGTCAGTAATGTGGAAGTCCGTTTTGCATTTATAAAGAAGTCCAGCGTGCCATATTTTGTCAAAATATTTACTGATGTCAAGGTATACTGTCATAAAGTGTTGTCCCTGGTCAAGTGATTTGTACATGTTGTGTGTAATGTGGGCTAGTTGGAGTTGAGTGCTGTGGTGAGGTCGGTATCCACTCTGCTTGTCAGAGAGAAGTCGATTGGTCGTAATATGTTCATATATCCTGTTGAAAATGATTCGTTCCATTATTTTTGATAGGGATGAAAGGAGGCTGATGGGGCGATAGTTGATCGGATTTGATGCAGAACCTTTGTTTTTGAAGATGGGAGTGATATTTGCAATTTTCCATGAGCGGGGAAATGTTGCAGTTTCTAGAGATTTGTTTAACAACTTAGTGAGAGGTTCGTATATTAAGATAGCAGACAGCTTTAGTATTCTGGCAGGCAGTTTGTCAGGACCAGTGGATTTATGCATATCTAATGTATTGAGGAGTTTAAGGACTTCTTCTTTTTCCACAATAATGTTACTTAACGTTGGTACCAATGTTGGATTTGTGTTCGGTTCTGGGTCTGGTAACATTGGGGTGTTGTCAAGTTGTGTTTGAGAGGCAAAGAAGTTATTCAAAAGGTCAGCTTTTTGTTGCTCGTCAGTTACTGTGTTTCCGTCAGTATTGTCCAGAGGTGGAATCCTTGCTCTGTGTCTGTTTCCTGTCAGAGTCTTCAATGTCTTGTGGTACTTAAATGGATTGTGCTTCAGGTTCAATAGTTTGTCGGCTGTTGTTTGGATGTAAAGTTTTCGTTGTTGTTTGTTTATAAAGGTTACATAATTCCTCTGCTGTCTCCATAGGTCCCAGTCCAAGGTTGTCTGTCGTTTTTGTGCAAGTCTAAAAAGTCTGTCCCTTTTCCTCATGCTATTTTTTAAATGGTTGGTCATCCATGGTTTATCTTTGCTGCTGAAGTGCACTGTTTTAGTAGGAATGGCTATAGAGGCTGCTTCTAATATTGCAGATGTGAACTTTTCAGTAGCAGTATTAATGTCACCTTCCAGCAATGTATCCCAATTGGTGTTAATTAGTTGTTCTGTCATTTTGTCAGCATCTAGCTTGTCATAATCCCAGATGGTGACTGCATTTTTTGATGTTTTTTGGGGGGCTGGAATGTTCAAAGTGGCAAAAACTGGGTAATGATCAAGGGTTGAGAATGGTGGAAGTATGCCGAAATCTGATATAAGCTGTGTGTCATTGGTTACTATCAAGTCTCTTAGATTGGCCACTTGAGCTGTTACTCTGGTAGGTTGGTTGATTAATTGTGTCAATCCAAGTGTGTCAAATGTTTCTGCAAGTCTTATGTCAAAGAGAGTTATGCCACTGTTTGCTGTAAGCACCTGATTTAGGTATATGTTTCCAGAGTTAAAGTCACCAAGTAGTATTATTGATGATGGTGAAAAGAGCTGTGCAGAGATTATGCTATCAGCTAGCCTGTCCGTGAAATCTTTAAGACGTTCAGAGGAGAGGTTTGGAGGCAGATAGAGGCAGCATGTCAGTATTTTATGTCCATTGCTCTTTACCATTGTCCAGACCCATTCTTCTCCATCTAGCTCAAGCTCAGGGATTCTGGTGGCTGAAATATTTTGTCGAATGTATGTAGCTGTTCCTCCCCCATGTCTAGTTCTGTTATTTAACAATGGTGCTTGGAAGTGTGGTATTTCATAAAGGCTGGGATGCACTGTGTCACTGAGTTTTGTTTCTGTCAGCATAAGCACATCAATATTGTTCAAGCTCGTGAAGAAAGTGAGTTCATCTAGTTTTCCAGGTGCCGTTATACTGTTGATATTGACATGACAGATTTTGATTTTGTCATCGTGCAGTACTGGCCCTGGGTTTGGTTCTATCCCTGCAATTAGAAGGAGAGTCAAAGCAGTAATGAGTGTAATTCTACCTAATTTTTTCCACTGTGATATGCTGCAGTTGTGTATTATGTCTTTGTGTGTGGTTTGGTGTTTGTGTGTTGTTTGGTGTTGCTGAATTGTGAGTGTGTAGCATTGTAGGGAGTGACTGTGATGTGATGTACAGTGATTGAGTGCTCCACGGAGGGTAGGTTTCCCAATTAAGTCAGATATAGAAACTGGCTCAAGGGAGGAGCAGGGTAGTAAATACAGGTTTATCTGCTGCACTATAGCAATGATATTAATCAAAAACCAGGCTGTGACATTCAGACACCAGTTGAGTGTTGGATAATAGCTGAAGGCTGGCAACATGCCTAACATGGTAAATAATCGGCTGACAATGTAACAACACATATATAATCGGTGTAGCAGAAAACAAACATATGACATACTGATAAAAAGCAACTAAGTGGATAATTAAATAAAATCATTGTCATCAAATCATTGTTGAATGCAAATATGCAAATGAGAAAATACAAACACATTACAGGTAACTATTATCAATAACTAGGTAACAAAATAACGTACATGTAATTAATACAAGATAAATCAAACTAAGCATTGCTAAATGGCTCGTAAGTAAGCGCAATACTTCTCAATCAATGGCCGAAGTCCATATGTCCATGACAGACCAACATGAACCTAACATGAACGAACCCACTGTCATCCCCACCAGCTCCATATGTTCACTTCCCACCCTTCCAAACCCAGCCCATTGCGATGTCAATGACCGGTAATTCTGTAACCGTGGTTTGGTGCTACGCTATTGTGAGCCGCTGCATTTCCCCGATATTAAAGCATTGCGGCACAGTATCGCGAACCTGCCAGGCGGCTGCGGGCGCTGCCCGAGGCTGAGCGGCGGCACTCGGCTGCACTGGGACCAAATCGACTCTTTCGACCGTGACATTCAGCTCTGGCGCCCAGTCTCCACAGTTTAAACACCCTGGCACCGGTGGCCCTGTGCGGCCACCCCCGGCCGAGGCGGGTTCGACCCGAATCCCGCCTGTGTGCCCGCTGGAATTCGCCTCGCAGCCCGACTGCTCGCCGGCGTTCCTTCACGCCAGCAGGGCCGGCGGCGCGCGGCGGCCGGCGCTCCCATTGGTCGACGGCGCCCACGTGACCAGGTAGGAAGCGGCAGATGGTTCGGCGCCGGCCGGCCGCCAGTCCGCCTCGGGAGCGCGTGGTGACGGGAGGGGTGCCGAACCGTGGGGTGTGTGTCGCGACGACCGGCGCGCAGAGTGAACTGGGTCGAACGGCAGCGGTGATCTACAGCGAGGGGTCAGACCAGTGTGAGTCACAGTGAGCGCGGTGCCGTACGACATACCGAACTTTGGAGTGCAGCTGCTTATGGTTACCTTTCCAAGTAAGTTTCACATTTTTTCGTGCAGATTTTCCTTACCATGTCCCCGCTGAAATGCATGAAAGTTTCTATTTATAAGATCACTGACTTCTCTGAAGGCTGGCTTTCTGGAAAATATGACCCCCGAGTTTCGATCGATCATTTGGACGTTGCGTGACCACTTCTAATGGAGTCAATGTGTTGGTGGCGTGAGCTCTTCCCAAGTCGCTGAGCCGGCATTGCTGCCCTGAAGAGGCCACTTTCTGACCAATCCGCTGCGCCACGGCCAGCTCACGTACTCCCCACTCAGCTGCTATAAATCAAATCAAAACTCGCTAGAATTTCACACCCATGTCATCTTTCAACGTCTTCAATTCCTGTCACTCCAGTTCCTTACACGTCTTTTGCAGGCGGGCCAACGCCCGCAGAAGCGTTTAGCTTCACTTCCACGGAATTTTCTTCCTCTGTTTCTGCAATTTACATGCAAGCGAGTGCAGTTATGGCACTTGCGCCACGGCACCGTTGCCGCCACAAGTGGCCAATTTGACGGGAGACCAGTGTGGTTCGGTGGCCAGGAAATTGACACGCTTTGTGATGTCAGGGCGAGGTGAAACCGCTCAGCAGCAGTTAACATACCCAGTAAGAGCGGATCCATTGATGCATGATCGGTCGGTCACGCCGCAGCATGACGCCGTGCCGCCGTGTGTCATATCCAAGTCAAATTGAGTTAGAGGAGACGGGCCTCATCTCCAACGCCAGCAGTTGAAAGACTGACAGGCAGACAACAGTTATACTATCGGACAGACCAGTAGAAAAGTCAGCGGCTTGGCCAGCAGACCAACCAGCTAGAGGAAAACTATCAGTTTCAATCAGAATGTGCATACAATCCGAATATAATGACGATCGTAACCAGACCAGCAGTTCGTCCAAAAAAATCAAACTGACCAGCATATAGGCCAGCTTGCGAGCAAACAGGAAGGCACGCGACTCAGCAGCTCAGCCGGCAGCCCATCAGGCACCCCCAGAGTTGTCGGGAGGCTGCGGAGTTGGGCCCCGGGCTGTTTTTTAGCAGAGTCTGACCGCCGTAAGATGCCATCAGTGGGTGTCCCTGAACTGGGAACCACTGCGGTGCGGATGTCAAACGCTGGACGCTGCACACAGGAGACCATGCTGGGTTGTGCCACGCCTGACGCTTGCTGCGATAGGTGTTTCATTAACGTCGGTTGGCTGTGCTATTTAGGAGTAATTCTCAACAAAAGGTATTCAAAAGCTGATGTCCATGGCTGTGACACTGACCGGCAGCTAATGCCGAGTGTTCTGCCTCACCCCACGTGGACAGTGGTTAGCAGTATCCTTACTAAACGGTGGGCCTAGCCGCTGCTGCTGTAGCGGACAAACAGTCCTCTCCCTCTCCTCCGCTCTTCCCACTCTCCTACCCTCCCCTCCGTCCCCACGGCCGCCCAAAAGCCGCCCCCTGCCGCCCGGTCCTTTCAGTCGGTGTGAGGGGCCGACCGACCATCGCGCCGCCATGGTATCTGACACCGTCCGAGCCCGCCGATCGGCCTGGGACGAGCGGCTGGGGTCGGGACGGGGCCGACCGGAGGGACGCAGGGGAGTGGGGAGGACCCACGAGGGACGAGCGGCCGAGTTTACCAGCCCTCTCCGGCGCGGCCAGTGAAGCGGGGTCGAGTTAGCAGGCGCTGACACACAGCCTTTGATCGGCTCCGCGCCAGGTGGGGATCGGCCGGATCGCGGGATAGGGTAACCCGAGCTAGAGAAGGGTGATACGAGCCGAAATTGACAGGAGGCGAGACGAGACGAGAGAGCGAGACGAGATATTGGGCTAGTTCAAGGCAGGATGAGTATAGTGATAAGAGGACAACCGTAAAGACAATAATGTTGGTAAGCGCGACGACCTGAAGACGTTGACGATTGTTGAAGATGGCTTTATTTATTCGTTTCCCTCTAAAAGGATATAGTCTGTTCGATTAGATATAATTAATACTTGGAAACAGCTTAGCGCTTTAGTAAGCAAATGTCTTGCCTCGGTAAAACTAATGACCTCTGTATAATTGCGAGTTTCTGTGGACAAAGTTTCGTGACAACTTTAATCCTTGGACCCTTATTACTTCAGAATTGATGGGCTTCTAGAGGACAGAAGTGCGAGAAGCTTTTGCGTTTCAGAGGAATTTTAAGCATAAATCCCGATCACGAAATGATCTACATGCGTCACGTGTATATTTCTTGCTAGCAAGTGAAACTGGCCGTCACCACGCACGATTCAAACGTTTGATCTCTTTCTTTACGCAAAAATAAACCATTGATCTATCGATTGTAAAAGTCGTCAGTAGCATCCTTTCATGTGGGTATCCACTTAGGAACTTTGGCACAACTTCAGCTCACACAAACCGGTCGTTAGATTCCTTCTTTCAACTGCCGTTTAGAGTTCCCGTAACCAATAAATCACACTCAACTGCTCGACTGTCGACGGCCTAACTAGCATTCTGTGTCATCGTCCTGGCCAACCTGCAATTGCCCGGGGGACAGGTCGTCGAGCCGGCCGATCGACACACGCGGCCCCGGTTCTGGTCTATCGGTTCGTCGCTCCGCCGTCAGGCAGTTTGGACGAGGTCGCGTGGCGGACGCACCGCCGGAGCCCTCCCTGGTGCTCTATCGAACCGACCGTGTGCGGAACCCCGCAGAAATCAAACACTCCGATAGCGGCCAAGTCTGAAGCAGCTGAAAACTTTCCGGCTCGCCTCATGGGTTATGGGGCCGCCGGGCTATAAAGTGCCCCCTGACGCGTGCCCCACTATGTCAGCGCCGGATCCATTACTGTATTAAACAGAGCCATAGCTGGCCTGTTGTTGAAGTATTCATGGCTGGCGTATTGATCAAACTTGTGTGGGTCAGATGTTCTGTATTGGCTTGGACCGTTTCAACGTGACAAAGGGTCAACAGCCACGGAGATGAGAGCTGAAGCAACAGCAAAGGCAATAGAGCTAGTATTTATGCTAGCTCAGAAGGGACATATTAATGTTCATTGTGCAGCATTAGCTCTGCTTCTTTGACAGAGAAGCTCATAGATCCATCAGCGCTTGGCACCCTGACCAACTGGAAACAACCAGGACCGTGCTACGAGTCTGGAAGACCCAGAATCATGTTCTCATTTCACGAGGCAGCAGCGGGCCCACCTACTGGTCATCGCACCAACATCTGGTCACCGGCGGACCGCTGTTCCTAGCACCCCGGGCGGGCCGCTCCGCCGCGGGCGGGAGGCCGGGCGGCGGACAGACGGGCGGGCGGGGAGCGCGCATGGCCGCCCGATCCCCGGACCCAGATACCCACCCGTGTCGGTGGCGTCCGGTGACTGCTGTCTCCCAGCAGTGCGGACAGCGCGTCACTGTCTAATTGGATGGCGTCAGCAGCACGTTTGCAGAGCGGCGGCCAGCGGTGAGGCTCACGAGCGGCCTGTAATAGCGTCACGAGCAACTCTGAGCGGCCGCTCCCAGCCGGGGGATGTGTCTCCCCGCCGCCTGCACCCCGACCCCGCCGGGCTGAGGCCACCCCAAGCCCGCCTCGAGCCGGCAGCGAGCTCCGATCGGAATGTGATTTGCATGCGTCTGAAGCTTGTGCGGCGCGGTGTTGAGATTGGCACGCAAAGGACGGTAATCGCTGGTTTGTACCGGCATAGGAGAGTGGCCGCCGCCGTGGAGGTGGTGAATATTCGATGTTTAACGCCGCGAACTCGGTGTTTGTCCCACAGTACTGGGAGGCAGGGTGCAGTAGCACACATTCAGTTACAGTGCACCCAAAATCACATCATGCAAAATCTGCTCTGCAAGGAGCAAACAGACTGCCTTTCCACCTATCCAGTGCTGCAGCAGGATCCCCTCGGCCGCAGCAGCAAGACACCTTCAGCAGAGCAGCAGCAGTGGTGGACCTCGCCGAGCCCCGGGGGCTGGCCTTACCGGGCAGGTCGGCGCCGCCGCGAGCCGGTCGCGAGTTATGGGTGGCTGGCGAGCTCGGCGCGGCGGGGTCGTTCATCTCACCAGCTCTGCTGCCCTCTGATCAGCTCGGCCGCCGACGGCATATCAATGCGCCCGAGGCTACACCGCGCCCACCCCTGACCTTTCTGACCTGAGAGGCAGCGCGACATGGTCAGGGATGCTGGAGGGAGCTTGCTACGCGGTATACTGCTAATCTCTTTGGCATTAATGACATTACAGTTAACATTTTGGGGTGCTGCAAACTACTCGCATTTATCGATCAGGAATTTCCAGCAAGGAATATCACGTTGCTAGATAATACCTCGGCACATTTAGTGATAACCTTCAACCATTTCGCGACCACTCCATGGCTTCCATGCTCTGCCCTCGCAGCGTGCGCGTTGAGGGCTTCGGTATCCCATATCCCATCCGGCCGGCCGCGCCCGAGGCCGGGTTTTTGCGGTGGGCTCTCCCCCGCAGTCCATCTGTCTCCACCGGCGCTGTTTACCCAGCCAGGTAGCCGGCGGCGACTCCTCCCTCGCGCCCAGCCATGAATAAGCAATGATTCGTAATGTCGGCCCGCGGACGGGGTCAATCTCGGCGAGAATTCGTCGACGGCCACCGCCGCGAGCGACGAAGCGCGAGGGAAGGCGCTGACGGTGTGGGCAAGGCGGGGCGAGCCGCCGGGCGGGTCCAAGAAGTGTTGATCCGCCCAGCCGCTGGAGCATCGACGAGAGACGAAGTTTGCGTGGGAAATTCAACCCGAACGCGCGCTGCCACCCAATCAGACGAAAAATCCCCTGATGAAAATTTCACAGAGTAAGCCGCTTATGCGGCGGCAATTTGCGATGCGCGGATGGTTTTCGCCTCGTCGATATTGGGAAACGGCTATCGGCTGAATAGAATTTGGCTGCCGAGATTGCGCTGATCCGAGCCAAGCTTGCGTGTGCGGTTCGACGTAGCGCCGAGCAGCCGGGCGGAGAATAGAATTTCCTCGCCAGTCGTTCGCTGAAGAAGACGCATTTTATTTTCTCGGGACGTGTTGTTGGCTCCGCGCGACTGAATCATACGCGGCGGCTCGCTTTACGGTGGCTGTAAACGTCGCCGAGAAGTTTTTATGTGTATCATTGCCCGCCACGCTGGCCGTGCCGATGTCTTAATGTCGCGCCCAAGGCTGGCTTCCATGGAAGACCTAATGGGTCCATAAACAGCGGTGCGTCGTGGGCTCCATACAGTCGGACGGAGACACGTCCGGTCCCAATCTCCGCGCCGGCCACTGGCGCTTTTACAGCCCCCAATTCGATTGGGGTGCACCGCTGGGGCGCGCCGCGTGTCGAGCCTGCCGAGGAGGGCGGGACCCTCCCTAACACACGCTCCAGTCTCGGTCCCGACCACTCCCAGTCCCAGTCCCGGTCCCTGCCGCTGGCGTCTCTCCCTGTCAGGCTTCCCTGTCTTGGCTCCTGTCTCTTCGGATGTGTCTAATTTCACGCTGGCTGCCGGCGACCCCAGGAAAACAGCGATCCTCCCCGTCCCTCCCTCTCGCGTTCTGGCCACCGAACCACACTGTATCACCCCCGGATAACGGCCCGAGCAGAGGCTGCGTGTCCTCGTGGTCACGATCCCGCCCCTTCCGCGTTGAACCGTGCGTTGCGGTTAGGTTTCTTCTAAACACGCAGTAGCTGTTGTCCCACCTGTCTCGCCGTGTCCCGGTGTCGGAGCCGATGGGCCTTGCGCGTGTCCTGTGGTCTGAACTGGCGCCCCGTGGCGGCTCGCATCGGTCATCTACCCAGAACGGAAGCCGATGTTTCTTTTTCGCCGTTCCCCGTGTGTCGTGCGCGCGGGAGGGGTTCGGTGGACGCCGGGCGGCGACTGCGGTCGAGTGGTGGTCGGCCAGCGGTCAGCGCGTGTCATGCGGTCATCGCAGCGCGACGGACGACCCCGCTGTAAGTGGTCGGACAGCGGTTCCATCCGGGGCGGTTGATGGATCGTGGAAGGACACGTGGGACTGAGGAAAGTTGGAAGGGAGGACATTGGACAGAGCGGGACCGCTAGACTGGAAATTCATTAGAGGGGCGGGCTCTTCCGCTCCGTTTGTGAAGTGGACTATTCTAGTGACCCACGTGTGCTGGCCGGCGCCTGCTTGGAACCCGTCGGCCGGGTTCCGTTTAGAGAAAACTGACATTGATAAATCCCTCGTGTTATCTGGCGGCTGACCTCTCATGAACGGCCCGCCTGGATGACATTTCATGACTCTGGAAGCAGCTCACAGCTCTCTCAACACCTTTGCTCTTTAGAGTCGCACCGCACCCGCAGGTTTTCCAGATCACGCCTGGTCTCACGGTTCACGGTTTCGGTTCGCATATCCGGCGCGCTCCCGTCGCTTCTCTGTGAGTCGGCTCTCCGTGAGTCGGTTCTCCGTGAGTTGGCTCTCCATGAGCCGGCTGCGCTACGGCTATCGGTCGGCGATCAGTGCCCAGACGTTTCCCTGTTCTGCACCAGACGGGTTTTGTCACCAGAGAGCCGACCGGCCCCCGGCCGGCCTTGGAAACATTCCTCGTCCAGCGAGCCGACCGCGGTGGCCGGACGCGCTGATGAATTGCCGGTCGTTCTCGACTTCAACCGTCGCGCGGTCACGCTCGTAGTTTTCACAAAGGCAAACCTGGCTACAAAGTCAAACGCTCGACCCGGGAAGTGAGTGGCTGGACGAAGATGGATCGAGCGTCAACTGAGTGACCGAGATGACCGCATGAACCGGATCTCGAGAGCTGAGAGTTATTACAGCTCTCTGACGCGCTGCTCGACAGCTCGTTAGGCGGACTGGGGTCGTGTCATTGCTCTGTGGTTTGGGGAGGAATTCAGGTGATCGCCGATACAGTCACGATCTCTGCGAACTACACCGCGGGACGGCCGACCGCGCTGCTGGTGAGACGGTGTGGTGGAGCGAGCCGATGAGGCGCCGTGGCTTGTGTCCATTGTTTGCTCCATTCACAACCACCACATCCGTTCTGCTGTCTTCATTCTGGAACGGAACTTCCTCCACCAGCACGCCTCTGGTTTCCGACCCGAGCTCACTCCCGTCCAACTTCATCTGGCCACGGCCGGCAACTCTTTTTCATTTCCTCTCCGGCAACAAAAACTTCTGAGGCGGACGCGTCGAAAACGTCGATCGGCCCGACGAAGAGTCATCGCGCGGCTTTGATGGCGCCGCGGTAGGGCCGATTGTCCATTGTGCCTACAACAAGCGGTCGGTCGCTTGGCGGCCGCCGCTGCACGGTCGGTCATTGATTTCTGTATCATGTGCCCGGTCGGGCGGGTAATCCCACCGCCATTATGGGGCCAACGGGGCCAAAATTGCAGCCCGCCCGTCAGACGCGATGGATGGAGGGTGCCGACGCGCCGGGCCTGGGCTCGCGCCAGCGACGGGTGCGCACCGTCAGGGGAAAATGCCGGTCCGTATCGCCTTCCAACGTGTGTTTAGCGTTCACCCGTACCGCTTTTGGTAGCAATCTTACACGCGCTTGCACACGAATAGATCGGTAATTTGGAGCACGAATGGCAGCAGCAAACAAGAGTGCTGACGACAAAAATGGCATTCATACTCGATATAGGATGCATCGATTACCACCTGTGTACTTGCGCTAATCGTCCGAGCGGTCAGCTGGCTGGATACTGTCGCCGTATCGCCCCCACACGTGAGCCGTTCGTGCATTGGTAGCGTGGCGGTGGTGGCAGTGGCGGTGGTGGCGGCCCCAGGACCCACTGCCGTAGTCCCGCGGTGTTTGCCCGACCACAGTGGGGCGGCCGCCATTGCCTCCGCTCCCGAATGTCTGGACAAACAGGACCTGTCACGGTGCGATCGGCGCTCACCGACGCTCTCACGCCCCGCTGCGGCGCGGTGGCGGACCCGCCGAGCCGGACACCACCGGCAGTGATTGCTGATTGCGATCGACGCGACGGCAAGCCGGCATCCGCAGCCACTGTTCCTAACGAGCTGCGCCGACCGCGCCCTGCGCGCCGCCCCTCCCGTCCTGGGGGGAGGGTGATCGTGACGAGGCTCGGTCCGTCTCGGACACGCTGACACCGGATCCTGACCGGCATCGATTCGGGTCGAGTCGTGTCGGCGACCGCGCGGACCCGAGGGGACCCACCCAGCGCCGGTGGTGGACGGCCTCGCTGCGGTAGGCAGCGCTGGCGTCGGGTGGCAGCCTGGTACGCTGGCCTGCAAGCTGTTATGCAAGAAGGCGACACCTGGCTTGCATGCCGTCATGGTGTGCCGGTGTGGTGTCTGATTTCCGCCGCAGCTAGGTCAGTGGTGCACCCGCACAGTGCACGGTCGGTCTCGAGGCTACCTGTTCTCTCCCAGGTAACATGATGCCCCGGGTGTGCACCAGGCGGCAGTCCTGGCGTTATGAACTCGTTGCTAGCGTGCACAAGACACTTGGGGCAGGCTTGAACGTGCTCTTGCTTTGCTTCAGTTTTATTTACATCCAGGTGATTAGACTCCGGATAGCATGACTAACGCATGTGGCTGATGCTGAACTGAATGTGTATTCCGATTTCTGCTGCTGCACGGATGCTTGCTGAGGTTGCCAATGGAGCGTCTAACCGTCTAACATCCTCGGTGCCCTGGCTATAATCGGTTTGAAAAGCTGATCTGCAGGAGCGGGGCGCGTGAGGTGCATCCCACATACCGTTCAACCCTACCACGCCGGCTGGCGCACGGCATGCACCGAGAACGTGCGTGCGATCGCGCCCCCCAGTCCGTCAAACGGCCGGCGATATGCACAGGCCACAATGGGGTGCCCATATCGACCATCTATATTGGCCGGCGATCCGGCTGATGGATCGGCCCGGGAGTAGGGAACGCGTAACAAGTGGAGCTGTTGTTCGAAGTGCAGGTGCGGAGACGCGTGCGCGAGCTGCGGGACTGGTGGAGGGCGCTAGTGGGAGGTGGTTGATCTGATTTAATGACGCTGGTTGTGCTGCTGCGTGCGTGTTGGCAGCTGCTTTTCCTCATAAGTGTGCCATTACTCATCGAGTAAAAGGACAGCTTGCATGCCGACTGTGGGTGCTCATAATGACTGTGTTTTGTCATAGTTAGCTGATATGTTATTATGCCGATCGGTTGTACTGAACCACTTTTATTTCAATCACAACCTGTCGGATTGTTAAGATCCCATGTATCAGCATTATTTCCCAAATAAATTCAGCAGTGTTTCTGTCTACAGACGCATGTAGGGTCACCATAACTATGATCAGACTTTATTATTGTCGAAGGAACTGCAGCAAATACCGCATTTGTTGACACCATCTGTTTGCAAAAACTTTGCGAACTGTTTTTGGCAGGTCGGCGTGTTTTCGCTGCGCCTTGTTTATTCTGCCGACCGCAATTTTCAGAATACTGGGCCTTGTATTTCAAACGCCGATGATCTGGCCAACAATCGGGAAAAGTTTTGAACTCTAGCTTCAACACCTACAGAGGTTAAGACTGAAAGTGAAATGATAAATAAATTATTTCATGAAATTAGGAAGTCGGTTTTACTAGTTCGCGCAGATTATATCAAAGTCATCTTGGAAACCAGTGCCCAGTAGGTACCTACCATCTTGACCATGTTTTTCTTTCTTTCTTTTGTCTGTTTTCCAATTACTTTCATGCAGACCATTAGTGAAAAAAAGTCGTTGTCTCCCGCACCCTCATCACAGAAACATAGAGAATCTGGGATTTGCCTGATCTCTTGTGATCCCCCTATTTCCAGTCCAGCATATTTCCGTGTTTTCTGTGTCCCCGCGGCCAATAAGGCGGCGTGCTTTCTCTGTCCGGTTTAGGGCCACTCTGTCCCGGCCCGTTATCTGTTGTTTGTGCCGACTTCTGCGCGTGACACGGGGACGTGCCTCTCCACTAATACGCCGTTTCCATACATTTGCTGGACCTGTTACGACATTGAATTACATTAAGCGTCACTTAGGCGGTGGTTCGGGACCGAATCTGACTGTTCCATTTTTGTAACTGCCTCCTGAGTGGGGATTTGAAGGCGGAATTTGCCCCGCGGGCCGCCTGCCTGACTGGAAAAGCCGATCGACTCAGCTTTGAGTAGCGCTTACACCTGGACGTTTAATACGACGGAGCGCGATGGCCACATCGCCGGGCCACCTGCTTTTGAGTCCGCTTACTTTTCCCATTTCATTATACCGGGCCGACTCCTGAAAATGATTGAATAATGTATCATTCCGTGCCGACGGCTGGGTTGTTATGATATCCGACGCACGCGAGGTCGTCAGGACCTGTAAAGCAGAGCCTCGGTCTTCGGCCCGGTCCAAATAGAAGCCCGCTCTTTCCCTGGCTGTCAGATCGACCGCACAGCTCGACAGCCGACACCGGGTCCGTGAAGCGTCAGTGAACAAATAAACAAGCACGCTCACTCGGCCATGAAGGCCGTTATTAATCGTCGGGCTGCCGTAGTGATAAACCTTGACATCAACCACTAGGCCAGCGCAGCAGCATCGATCAACGGTGTTTGGGACGGTGTTTCAAACAACAGTAGCATCGCGCAAGGAGAAGCGTCAGGTAAAGAAGCGAAACGTGTCACATGGATTGCGACGAAGTGAGCGAAGTGGAAAAGAAAAAGGGCGATGGGTGGAGGTGGGCTGAGAGAAAAAGGCACAGGAGAGGAGCTATATTGTTTACAAAAACAGCGGCCCGCGAGCGGCCGCACCAGCGGGTGGGACAGCCGCGTCTCGCAGCAAGATGGATCCGCTGTTTTGCTTTGTTGCCGGTCTGCTTATTGAAACACGACATTACCTGTCTGTCGCGCGGCACCCCAACCAGGTACACAACTCGTACAGTGGGTCTATTTAAGATCTCCAGAGCCACCACGTGGCGCTACGGTCGGGGTAGGGCGAGTCCAAATCCCGAGGGGAGCGAGGTCACCGGTCATTGTGGGGAAGGAGGGAGGGGGGGGGGTGACGCGCTGCTATCGCGGGGTGGAGCGTGCGTAGCGCCGGGAGCGGGCCGCCCGCCACTGCGCCGCGGCTGAGGGGAGGGGAAGCTGGTTGCGGGTGCGCTCCCTCAGGTATGGTGGTATCTCGGGTGGTGTTTCACCAGTGATATCTGCTGACGTCACACTTGTGGTAGTGTTGGAGCAATGGGCTTGTTCACGTCTCCGTGGAAACCCAATTTGACACGTAGTAATAGCAGCGTCCTGCGATCGCCGGTGAAACATCACCCTGTTCATGTGAAGCCAGCAAGAATGCGACTGAAGGGAATAGCTATCTCAAACAAACGGGCAAGCGAAATGCAACGCCTCAAACTTGCAGCAAAAATGTTAACCAATCATAATTGAAATCGTGGACCTATACTTTCAGTCGATCCTTGCATGATGTGTAAGGCTTTTCTAAATTTATATTCAGTTACATAATTTCTTTCATTATTTGACACGCTCAGCCATGATGGGTTTTTATCGGATCGAAAAGAATCACGAGTTGAAATGGGTCCAGAGAAACGACCAAAAATAAAAAATGAAAATTCATGAAACTCAGCAAAACATTAAAATAAATATATAGGTGCGACAATTTTGACTTTGTTAAGAGGATATCGGGAAAGATAAATCACCGTGCTTGTCAGTTGTCAGTATTGCAGTAAAAGGAAAGGTTTTGGCTAGTATCTAGATAAAACCAGAGCCGAGTGGGGCTCGAACCCACGATATCGCACTCGGCACACAGATCACCCAGCCCCAACGCTACGAACACCTGTCGCCCTGCGTCCCTGCGCAGCTTGCTGGATAGTGTTTCCGCCAAAATTGTTCGTTGAATGTCTGACGTCTGTGAATGTCACGAGGCCAAGCCCAAAGGTAAATGAGGGAGCCGAACCAGGTGCTGAAAATGAGGCCGCCGCTTTCTGGTCCCGGCGTTTTATTCTCCGGGTGGGTTAGCCCCGTTGAGCGCTTAGCCTTTCGGGACCCTCTCAGAGCCGCGGTTGTTTTCGCCGCTCAGCCCATTCGAGATGCAAAGTTGATAGTCACACGAACTTTATTTGAGGCCCCCGAATATACGACTTCGAAACTGATCGATTCTACAGAACCTTTTTCTTTCATCTAATGCATACATTTAACAGTGACTCCAGACTAGGCTGGTTTGGCTGGCCCTAAATAAGCTTCGTGTGACTATTAACTTTGCATCTCGACTGGGGCGCGCGGCGAAAACAACCGCGACCCTGAGTGGGTCTCGAAAGGCTAAACGCTGGACGGGATTAGCCCGCCCGGAGAATAAAACGCCGGGACCAGAAAGCGGCCTCATTTCCAGCAACCGTTAGGCCGGGTTGAACCAGGCTGGACCGGGGTCTTACACCCAATCATGATCATTGATCATACAAAACAGAAGTTAGTTTCGGGTCATATATTCTTATGATTTTTTTATTGTTTAACTTATTTTGGCTTAGTTTTTTTAACTCGAAACCTTATACACAAAAATGCGATACTCGTCCACTTTTTCTCATCCCCTTTTAGCGACTAAATTTGACCTTAGTCCGATGTGACCCGTCATACAAAAAAAAAAAAAAAATCGCCGGCCATGACAGTTATTTGTCAATAGGCGCTCTACGCAAGAAACACCAGCCAGTCCAAAACTGGTGAAGGATATTTCTTGTGCTGGAACTATCTTCAATGAAAATTTCAGGCTATATTTAGTTAATCCCTTGAGCTACTCGGCGCTCGGAGCATTCGCTAGTATTCCACTGCCAGCTGCATTACCAACATCGCAATCATTACCAACAATAATACCTACCATAGCATCATGCATTACCAGCATCACATATGCAGTACTTTGAGTGCGTCATATAGGTGACAATAGATAAACCGACCACGGCAAACCCATGCCTTTATCCTTTTCTTCCAAGCAGCCAGGCTACGGGCCGCCAGGCCCGCCACCGCGATATGGAACAGCGAGCCGGCTGGAATGCGTCATTTGCCTGCGGCAGCGCCCAGCTGCGCCGGGGCTGTTTGACAGGTCACCCGCACCGTGACCTCGCCCCTCCCCACCTCCCCGCCCGGCCCAGCTCGGTACTGACCTCCCCTTGAATTTGACATGGACTCGACTAAGGCTCAACGCCATCTAGTTACGTCTGGAGATCCTAACTAGATCCACTGTACATACCGCTTCTCCCTCCAACGTCTGCCCTCCACTTGTTCCACCGCCTGTTCTCTGACTCCTCTGACTACCTGCCCTGACCTGACCGCGCCCTGCATGGTGACGTTTCACACCGCCAAGAGTCCTTAGGAGTGTCCTGTGCTCACCAAAGACGGTGCACGGCGGCGCGATCGGCCCGTGATCGGCACGGAACGCACACACGCCACACGGACCGAGCGTGCCAGAGAATACGACGAGGAATAAATTACCTCCACAGCAGCAGATCGCGGTATCTATGCAGATGGAGTGTGCCGAGATGCGGGGAGGCGAGGTAGGATGCCCGCTTTTTGACCGCGCAGCCTGCACACAAGGTCGGGGCCCACCCAGGCGGGGGTGATCGGTCACACAGACCGAGTTTTTAGAGGGCTCGGGAGGTACTGCTGTGCCGATTCCGGGTCCACGGCCCCATCAGTCTTTAGCTCAATGTTCGTGTCTCTTGGCTGTGATCTGTGTCCTTGTGATGCTGAAAGAATGTGCTTCTTTGAAGTCCTCTGATTCTTTTTTACGTGACTGTCGCTGCTGACTCACCCAAAGACATGCGAATTTTGATAGACCTTCTCTATCACCATCCGACTATCACCACCGATAGACTCACCATCTGACTTGCCGCGCCCTGTGCGAAACGTATGTCCCACCTCCAACGCATATATGTCTTCCACCAACATTTTCTGGACGAGTTCAAGGAATCTCGTTTCGCTTTTGACGGTCGGCTGGGACGGAAATGGACCACCTAATTAATTTCTAGGCCTGATCGGCGCGCCTTCGACGCCTGAGTGCTGTGCCACGGCTCGGCAAATCAAGCATCCCGAGGCTTTTATCTCGACGGTGCCAGCCGAGTGCTGTTGTTCTGGCTGACGGAGCGTCGCTAAAAATCCCGCCTCGGGCGTCTTCGGATGGAGGAAAGATGCCGACGACGACGGTTATGTCAGCGTTGATGTGCTGCGTCGGTTCTTGGTAGCAAAAGGTTGGAGTGTGTGATCGCAGCCTCCCGGGCGTAGCTTGTGAGATCCTAAAATGTGACGGTACTGACCTTAGCGGAGACACAAGTTCCGTGTTCTGTTCTTAGCCTGGGTAGTGGGCAGTAGTCTGAAAAAAAAACTTCTTACGCGATTGGCCTAACTGGAAAACCGTGTATCGTGTAAATGCGTCTTTTGTCAAAAGTAACCGTCAAAATATACCGAATACTTTGTGACGTAAACAATGCTTTATTTTGGTTTTAACTGCAACAGGATCCTAAACGTGACGCAACAATGAAATTGCTTTGACGTTCTTAGCGACTTTTGAACCTTTTAGATTGACGGCCGTTCCCCCACGGGTTTTAGCGTTTTGTAGCTGTTGTGCGATATGTGCCCGCATTCGGGTGACTTCTCAACATTTCTTTGGCAGCTTAGTAGCTGAAGCACGCCACATAAGGCCTAGTTTGTGGTTGTGTGTTTCTTTGTTCCATACTTTACCAGTACTCTCACAAAGAGATTCACTCTCAGTTGAGGGGTGCAGATTGAAATCCTTCCTTCACGATTATGATTTGCCATAGCCTCGAACCGCGGATGGGGTCCTGTTATTGCAGTAGCCGTTTATGTTCGTTGAGCGAATGTCCGGCGGCCAACTGATACGCCGGACACGAGCCGATGTGACGACATATTGGCTCATTCGCTTCGTTCAGCGAATGTCCGCCAGGAGCGCGGCATATCGGCCTGTTCACTAAGCTACCGCTGACAGCGTGGGTACGCACGTTATCGAGGCTGTGTATATTCAGCCTGTGTTTGGGCTTCTCCCGGCTGCTGTTCACGTTTTATTTGTCCAAGAGCTTAGTGGCCGCAACGCTGATCCCCTTATACGATAAATGGCGTGCTCCATTTGGGAAACGTTATCAGCTGTTTTGCATGTGTCCACGCCTGGGAAGTGGCCCTTGGAATTGGCTGTCCCGCTCTACACAAAGGGTGGTAATATTCTGCCGTTTTAGGTTTGTTTGTGGTAGAGATTACGCGGGCTCAGAAATACAGAGTGGTGACATGCTGACATGTTCTCAGGCTAAGTGACGTCAAGTATGTATTTAATCTCCCCAAATCTTGCCATCACGTTCGTGCCGGAGACAGGATATACCAACGGGCCACCTCGCACCGTTTTGCAACACCATGAACAAGCTGCAGCACACAGAGAGCGACATTTTCCTCGGAATCCCGTCTCACAGATGGCGGAATAAGCCGGAATTTGAAGTTCCTCCGCGTGTCAGCTGTCTATCCGGCTGTCATTGTTCCTTTATTCTTGAGGTCTCGGTCTCATGATCGCAGTTACACCTGGATGACACTGTGTACCAGAACATTATAAACACTCATTTCGTACGTTGGGGCGTAACATCTAGGTATTGTTTGGCTGTTTTTATATAACCCGCAAAAGTTGCATTTATACTGAATGTTTTTAAATAAGAGTGTCAAGAAATAGTTCTCACAGTCGAGGCGCTAGGTTCCGTTGGAAGCGCTCACCAGTCATACATAGCAATTTCCCATGCAATTTCTCACAATTGCTAACTTGTAGCACTCATCCTCCTGACTCTTAACTATTGCCGTGCAAGACTTATAACTCGTGACGCTCGTTCACGGAAACCTCACGAAAGCTGCACGCACACACGAAAGCTGGAGGGCATCCTGTACCTATACCGTACCGGTACCACCACCCAAACGTCGCTCATTTTCCGGTGGTCCTGACACCGGCGATGGCTTGGTCGGTCGGAATGCGCCCCTCCAGACCGGGTGTCACTCAACGAGCTCGGTCGACGACTCGCATCGCCACGCCGGAAACCATGAAACAGAGGGACCTTTGTGGGCCTTGTGAAGAGGGGTGTCATAGTGGTGCCTCTCAGGCATGGGGTCGAGGTGGTTGGTGCAGGGTGGGTATCGAGGTGGGTGCTGACTTGGTGTCAGTTTGTTGCTTGATAGGCACTGGCTTGTGCCGGTTTGGTGCCTGCTTGGTGCCTGTGTGGTGCCGGCCTGTTACCAGCTTGGCACCTGGTGCTGGGTGTGTGATGGGTGTTGCTAAAGAAGAAGTCGGCCTCGCTCAAGATGGTTATCATTCTAGGTGAGAAGCGAGTACATGCTCTTGGGCGGGTACCCCCGGCTTTCGTGCAGGGCGAGCGACAGGCTGGTGGGCGAGCCTGTTTTTAGTTTGGGCGGGTTCGAAGGGCAGATTTCAGACCGTTTGTCATTCACAAGTCGGAAGCCGGGATCGCCAGAGGGTGACAAGCCGGGTGCGCGAGGCAGAGGTGGACGTCGGACTGCGAGGGCGTGCTGATTGAGACGCGTCTTGCCGCCGACATTAAAAACAGGTCACCGGTTTTGCAGTCGGAATGTCGGCTCCCGGCGTGTGTCTGACGTTGGGCTGCTGCAGCCGGTCATTGCCAGTGACGTCGGGCAGGGGCGGCGATGAGCTGGGTGGGGCGGGGGCGGCGAGGAGCTGGGTGGGGGTACCTGCAGCGGGGAGGGACTGGGCAGCCGGTGGGGTGACATGTCACGGAAGGACCGCGCCACAGATGAGAAGGACGTCACGATATGGCGTGTCAGGTGACACGACACGATACGACACGATCCGACGTGACACGACACGATACAACGCACACTATCGGACTTCACATAGGTCAGCGCGGTAAAAACATCGCCAGTCCTGCACAACACCTCGCGTCCATCAAATCCGATTTTCTTCGTCGTGTCGACCGATTCCCTCACGCACGTCCTCACACGTACTGTTTACCCCTCCCTTCTCTTCCCTCCCTCCCTCCTCTTCCCTCCCTCCCTCCATTCCCCTCCCACACATACCAGCCGGCTCCTGCCAGGAGCGACGGGCTTTCGTCGCCTGTTTTGCCGCCGGCCGTCTTCGCCTGGTGCGGTGGTGGCGACGACAGCTTCCTCACCCCCTGTTTACCACCCGTCCGCGCTGATCTGCATCTTTCGCCAAGTTCCGTCCGCCAACTGTCACTGGTCGCCGATTAGGGGCGAAAGTTCCGGACGATGGGCAGACTGGGGAGGTTTGGTAGGGGGGGGGGGTGACAGGGAGGGTGCCCAGACGGTAGGGCTAATGTAGTTGGTGCGAAGTTGAGGGCAGGTTACGGATGTTTCGTCTTCATGATCAGTGCTTACTACAATGAACCCCTAGCCGTTAGAATGGGAGGCAGAGTCTTGATGTGGGCTCAAAACCTTAGGTAATGGTGGGCAGGAGGGAGAGGTCGGGACCCGTCGTCTAGCCGGGTGGACGACTGTCGATCGGGCGCCGATTCCATCTGGGACCGTGCCGGGCCGCGGGGCGGTCGTCTGTCTACCTCGACCGGCGCTGACTTGACAGAACCTATCGTCCAGCCATCTGGAGCTAAGGTTACAGCTCCGGTCCGGCCGCCGCGCCGGTCCGCCGCTACTTCATCACGGTACGCTTTAAAATGGCAGAGCCAAACCCCCGTCCGCCTTTGTGGCCGTCATAAGGGCGATATCTCATCTGATCGGCGGCCGAAATCGCCCGTCCCGACCGGACCGGTATTAGCGGCGGCGATACGGTCGATATTTACCTGCCGAGTAGTGGCGAGATGCGCCTTACGGCCGGCCGGGCAGGTAGAGGCCGGCGCGACGGAGGAGCGCAGCCTTCCGCTGCAAGCAGCCGAGAAAGGACCGGCGTGAACAGAACACCGGATAAAGGAGCACCATTATCGGCCCATTTGCGCTAAACAGCCGACGCATAAAGGTGCCGACGACCGTTCAGCTCACTTTGTCCGCGGCTGTCCCAAAACGGCCCGGGTACGCCCTGTGTCCGGTCCGCCCGGCGCGCGGCCCAGCGCCGCCGGTCTCTCCGGCTCGCCGACACCGCCGCCGGGCCCCCGTCCAATTCGGGCGGCACCTCCGTCGTCCGAGGTGGTCGTTCCGCCCGGGGCGGCGGCGCTGGCGCGGCGGAAATCGGCCCTCGCCGCGTCACCGGGGCGTGAAGAGACTCGGGCCGCGGCCGGCGCGCTCCATCGCCGCCCCATCGGAGGCCATCGTGCCGCCATGGGACGGCCGTGCAGCGCTCATCGTCTCTCCAGCGCCGGGATGAAACTGCCTCCGACGTTCGTTCGCCTCACGCTCTCCATCTTCCTCTGAAGTTCGTCGGTGACGCAGGAGGAGATGATGACACGTCAGTGACGTGATGACGGGCCGCCATCTGCCCAATGACGTTACGTCAGAGGTCTGGCCAGGTATGACGTGGAGTTCAATGATACCTAATGACCGACGTTTGTGGAGCGGGGACGTGATCAGACGACAGACGGGGTGGTATCGCTCTATCAAACCGGAGTCACTGGCGGGCCACCGTCAGAGGGACTCGTTTGGGAGCGCCCGAGTGACAGGTCGCCACCGAAGACGGGCCGGAGACAGCTGGCGGATGTCAGGACGGCCGAGCTGTCAGCGGAGACCAATGCAAGTCTGCTGGGCAAAGGACCCGTCAGTCGACTGCCACAGACCGGCACAGTCGATTCAAACGACTAGCCGCAATCTGATCTGGATAGTACTGTCCTGTTTTTATCCTTCCTTCGTCGTGCTTTCTTCCTGCTGCATGTTTTCGTGTTGAAGTCAGCGTTTCGTTGACTCATTTAGTCAGTATTTCCTTCGTTTTCCTTGTCTGTTTTACGCCCCTATCATGCGCATTGCACAAGATCCAACACGTTCTTTTCACACGTCTGTGTGGATCGTCTCACTGTACCACGGCCCGGACTGATCCTGTCCCAGTGGCCAAACAGGCGCTCCGCTCCGGCAAGGTCCGAGGGTGGCGCGGGGCAGGACCGGCGCCCACCGGCCGCCGCCGCCGGCCACCCGCTGTCGCTGTTTGTGTGCGCTCCATCCATTGAGCTCGGCCAGTGATCCGACCCGCCGAGCGCCGCTTACCTGCCGCGGCCGGCTGCCGACCGGCTCAGCCTGTTTACGTTGTGGCGTAGGTATCGCAGCCGCCGCACACTGGGCCGATCGCCAGGTCTAGCACGACATGGGCAAAAAAATCGAACTTTGTGGATGTGCAATGAAACCTATACCAATTTGTTCAAAAATGATCATACTACATTGCTGTGGTCTTTGTTTTCCAACACAATTGCTATTTCATGGCGAAAACTCAGCTTAAACACGAACTTCGGAATCGTTTGGACCGAACTCGTCCCCCGCACTCTTCGACAACGTATCTTTGATCCACGAAAACAATCACAATTTGAGGAGGAATTCCACATTTATATACATCAAACGATAGCTCCGGGTCTGCAGAACACACATAACCACATGAAAATGGCGAACTCTTACTTGGTTATGATGTATTGGCACCGCAAAGATTTAAAGACGAAAATATAATTTCACATAATTCATGTCACACACAAATAGACTTTAAAAAAAAGTACCGCGGAGTACCGCTTCGCTACATGTCAATAATTCATTGCACTACAAGATCCAACAGTCATTTTTTGCGACTTTTTGCGACTTTGGATGTAGCAGCCAAACATCAACCCGCGCCGGACCGGTGCTCGGCGTCAAACGCGCCGGGCCGGGAGATGTTGATTGAACAGTCCCCTTCTAACTCGGCTCTTGGGCCACGTAGCGACACGTAGTAAGTGGCATTCGAAAGAGCGCCCGAAATTCCAGATGGAGTAATTAGTCATTTCTAGGTCAGGTCAAAGGTCACGTCACCAGAGGTCATCAAAGGTAAAATGTTGCATATATCAACATTTCTCGAAAACCGGTCCTTACCTCGGGGACCAATAGAGCTACATCGTCGCGGGAAAGCGCATTCAATTGCTCTTTTAGCGGTCTTTCTGAAATAAGCCCTCACATTTGCCTTAACCCTCGCCCCTAGTGGTGTTTTTCCAGCCGCGAACGTATAGAAGGGGTCCGTTGGACCCCCCCCGCCGTTTCGCCCCTGATCGAGCTAGAGCTTCGCGGAAAAGACGAGCATGTTGCCCGTGACAAGAGGAAGCTGATGATACCTAATTGTAAGGTCCTAGGCCATCGGTTGACCTTCCAGGTCAGGTCAATGACCCAAAAATCGGGAAAATCGGGACCTGTTAGAACGTCGTAAAGGGTGGCTGCTATGTTTTTTTTTTTGGGTGCTGATCACGAATATAATGTTATTTACGATCATAGATGATGTCTTCATACATTTAGGCCAGGTCGGGTCAGGTCAGGTCAGGTCAGGTCAACCAGTAAGGGTTTTGCCGGGTATTTGCAGTAGGTGGCAACCGCCTCCGACAGCTTTGTAACATGTTACGAAGGCACCAAAGCTACATAGTAAATGTTCAAATGGTTGCTAGATTCGAATTCAGCTCCAAAAACTAGCCTAGAAACATGTAAAACTGGAAAAAGTGAACCAAGGTCATTAAAGGTCAATGACCTTACCTGACCTTCTGGTGACCTTGACACTCACCCTAATGCATGGGAGCAACATAATATTTCATGTTTGAGCGCTTTAAACCAAGAAAAGACTGCAAACCCGCGGCTAATGCGAGCCGACATACGCTGAATCGCGATTCCGGTCAAACATGGTCTCAAAAGAAGGTCACAGGTCAAAGATCATTAAGGTCAGGGTCATGAAATTTTCAGGTTAACTGTAAAAGTAGTTATCGCGAGGGTACTGAAAGTTTCGTTGCAATCGGCCGCTTTTTACGTGAATTACTCGCGAAAACCGAGGGTTCCGTTCGAAGATTCAGGCCCCGTCGCGCTAGAATGGCATATCGGCCCACTGTGCGCCGGTTGGCGTGCCTCCCCTGTGCCTACCGTGCGCCTCCCCTGCGTCTCCTGGGCGCCTCCCGCGAGTCTCGGGTGAGCCTCCGGTGCGTCTCCCGTGCCTCTCGGGTGAGCCTCCGGTGCAGCTCCTGTGAGCCTCCTGTGCGTCTGGGGATGCTGGAGAGGTGTTGGGTAACGCCACTAGGGCCCTGTGATGGGCGTGAGTTTGTAGCTTCTTGTTTGCGTGATTCGCTGGCAGACATGTGGGTCGTGCCGGCTTGGTGCGTCGTGCATTGTAATTGTTTGATAGTTCCTTTGTGCATACGGCTGCCTGTAGCGTGCCGGAGCTGGTCACTGGTATTCGTTGTTCCATCCCGACGTTCCCTGCGGCTCATTATGGCTCTCTGTGGCTCATTGTGGGCCACAGAGATCGGAGCTAAGCCGCCGCCATGGCCCAGCGGCCTTTATGTATCGGACGGTCCTCTGGGGCGCGGACTGCCACCGCCGGCAGAGATTTACGGGCCGGGCCGCGCGAGGAATGCGCCGGAGACCGAGCGGTCGGGGGCGGCGCAGGACGGAGGGCGGCGGCGGAGGGCGGGCAGGGCACCTGGGCACCGCCAAACCGTGACGGCCGCCTGCGACCCGCTCCGCACCGTCCACCTCGCCGAATTCCAAACATGCTTACGGCAGGATTAATCCGTTCGGGCCGAGGCGGTGGCCGCGGAATGTCACGTCCTCAAAGCACCCGGGGACTGTGTACTGCGGGAGTTCTCAGTGGTCGTCGACACCGCACTGGGGCGGCAAGGATTGACTGCGAACATGGTATCACCGGGCGAACCTGCAGCAATAATTGCCTCCAACAATGGGCCTGATGAGCTCTCGGTGTCGCCGAATGGTCGCCGTTCTGGTGAAAACAATTACACCTAATGACGCGGTCGATGCGGGCCGGATTCCGGGCCCGTATTGACTCAAGACGATGCATTTTATGCGGGCGGACCGGCAGCGCACGTGCCGCCTTGCTAGCACAATGGCGCACTAATTCACCACTTTTCGCAGTTGACTGAAAGCTTTTTAGGCGCACAAACATCGTTTGCGACGCCCCGCGTCGAGCTCACGCCGTCGGAAAATAAATAAACGTCGTCGGCGTCAACGCCGCGTCGCAGGCGTCACCCGGCGGAGAGTGGGTGGTCCCGTCGGCGACGACGATAGCAGCGTGTCGCGATCGACGGGCTGGTCCGCGCGTCACCGTGGTCCCATCGCCAGCGTAGTTGCCATGAATATCATCTTGTTTAGTTTCGATGAGTATTTTAGGTACGGTCAGGTTTAGTGCTATTGAGAACACATGCAGCAGGATAACAAATGATTTAGCGCGACTAAATACTTCGGTTGTGCAGATAACAAATGATTTAGCGCAGCTAAATACGTCGGTTGTGCAGATCGTCGAATTGGCCCACTGGGGACCGCACTCGCAGTGTCTGCCCACCACCAGCGACCCACAGTGGCCGCCGCAGCTGCGACGGCGGCGACTGTGGATCAGCGATGTTTGCCCGCTGGTTTGCGCAGCCGGCACAGGTCACACGGCCTCCGAGACACTGTTGACCGAGCTAAACTGACCCCGCCATCCGCCGCTGCCGCTGTTGTGCATGTTGACCCAACCCAGTTCGGTCAGTTGCACTGGCAGCTTAGCGTATCCGGTTTTGTTGCTTGCCAAAGCGTAGCTTAGACCCATGAAGGACCGGTGAAGTGTTTTTTTTTTACCAAAATTTTTACATGCGGCTCTTTAGTTTCACATGATCAGGTAAGCTGACAGCTAAACGATTTGTGAAAAGATGCGGCGATCATCTGACCCTTTACCTTTTTTGCCATCTCATACTTTCCTCCATCTTCTTTGCTCCTCCTCTTCTCTCTTCCCGTCTCCCCTCCCCACCGTCGCTCAGTCTTCCCACCCTCCGGAGCAGTTTTTGCGCTGCCGCTGGCGTCTCGTCCAGGATCCATTACCACCGGTTGTGTCCTGTTTATGTATTTACCAAAAGCCGGTATCTATCACAACAGCAGTGCTGGTGTCAGTCGCGCCACCCGCCGCCGTGGCGTGGTGTGATGCGGCGAGACGTGGTGTGGCGCTCGGCGCCGCCTCTCGCCGCCGATTGTGCGCTGCGCCACAACAAACATGGTCCGCTGGGCCGGCGCGAGCACCAACATGTGCACAATGTGAACGAAGTGACCTGGGCGCGGAGGCATGAGGGCATGGCTCAAGAGTGGGTTTGAGTGTCGACTAGGACAGAGCAGATCCACACTCTGAACAACTGGCGAGGTTTTGAGAGATCGTTGCTGCGACGGCAGCCGTCGTGACTCACTATGCTATCTGCCGGCGCTAGTTTTTGGCGAGCAGAGTTGCTGAACTTTTGTAGCGAGGCTGCCGAACCAAGAGATATAGATGCGGAAAGGCGTAGGTGGAGCTGTTTTGAGTGGGAAGTTTTAAACGGCTCGCTTGCTATTTGTGCTCAAAGTTTTGATGTCCTGCATCTTCTTTGAAATACTGTGCCATAATATATAATAGCAGAGACGCCAGAATGCATAACCTTAGTAGAAGTCTGTAGGTAACCTGTGATCAGCTTTCTGACCTGAACCTTTCTCTTCACCAGGTGACTATGTGTGGTGACCAGCGGTGACCTGTGGTGACCTTCGGTGACCTGCGCTGACAGACATGGCGCTGTCGTCAGCCGCACTGCTGGCGCTCCTGGCGCTGCTGGCAGGACCGGCGCTGGCAGAGGAAGGTAAGTTCCAGAACTTCTGCCGTTACCCGAAGGCCAGTGCTGGCTCGAGACAGCGCTGCTTCAGAGGGCTGCAGATTGAGAATAGTGCTGGTTCAGACTAGCCGTAACCAGGACAGACCAGCGCTCTGTCTTAGACCAGCGCTGGGCTCCTGTCAGCCGGCGCGCTGCGGTGGGTCCATCTGTAGCCATCGGGAGCACATCTGGGCCGAGTTGGTCGACCCGTCGAATGCAAATGGCGCTGTCCAGCCCCAGTTTCGGCCTGTCCGGCTAATGGCCTAATGAAAGGCGCTCCAGTATCGGAGGCAGACTGGCAGTCAGTCAGGGACGGCTCCAGGGGGCTCCAGGGACCACCGCGCCGGCCAGGAGGGGGAGGCGGCACGTGGGGCAGCTACGGCGAGTCTCAAGCGAAAAGTGTAGCCTCAGTTATGAAACTCGTGTAAAAAAATAAGTTATGAATCCGTAATTCTGTTTCTTTTTCCGTTGAAGGAGTGTATGACCTTCATAGAGGACTTATTAAATCAGCGTGATCGGCTGCATGCGGTTTTTTAAAATTCGTCAGTTATTTCTAGGTAGCTTGTTGATGCAATGCCCCTTTAGTTTGATGGATAGTACGTTACTATTTTTGGTTCGTTGATGACTTCTTTGTGGGCTAAACGATGCCGTAATTAAACGGAATTTTTCATAGCTGAAACATCACAGGGCATATTCAATCAAAACATCTGGCGACGGCTCCATGCAAAGGCGATGGAAGACAACTTAATGAATGGGATATGAATCACCGTTTATCTTAGGCCCATATTTATGGCACAGGGAACGTTAATCCACCAATAATGTTTGGAGTTACAAGATAACAGTGTCATATTGTGAAGTTGATTTATCTTCTCTGGATGGAATGTCACATTCGATAATGCTGAGTGCGGTGGAGTACATTATTTATTCTCTCCCGTCAGTGGTGTCTATGTTTATGTCTGCCACTGAGCTAATTCTACCAGGGATATTCTGCCACCACCGTCGCTGCCGCGGCTACCACCGCCGCCATTACCGCCGCTGCCGCTACCTTTACCGCCGTCACCGCAGCCACTTCTGCTGACGGGACCGGGATGGACGATGATGGACTCGGTCCGAATGCCGTGGGCGCAGCGTACGGCGGCGGCCGGCCTCATCACGCGCTCACACGCGTCTGTGGTGCGCTGGTAGCCCGCCCTCCGCCGTCGACGCACAGAAAAACTGCAGGAATGAGCCCCTCGCCGTGCGAAGACGCCTCGCCGGTCCTTTTGGTGTGGGATGTCGCGCGGCGCGGCGCCGGTCTCCCCACCGCAGAGGGCGTTTTTGCGGGCAGATCCGGCGTGTGAGACTCGGCGGGCAATTGGGCAGTGCTCGGAGGCGTCGCCAAATTTAGCAGAAATGTCACTGAAGTGGCAATAAACGCCGCATCGGGGCGGGTGGCGGCAAAAACGAGCGACGTGCCGAGACGGGGCGGCCCGCCGCGCCACAGGGGAGGGGGTCTGACAGCGCGGAGGGCCCGGAGGTCACGACAGACGGCGGTCACGACGGTCGAATTAGGGTCCTCGCGATCCGCCAGTGACGCCTCCCGAGCTGGCGGCGGTGCCGGCCCTCATGTCGCGCGGCCTCGTCGGCACAAAGACGGGGAGCGGCGACCGGTCGACGATCAAGGTCAGCCTCGGTCACACTTTGTTTACGGGTCGGTGACGGGCCCTGCCGCCGCCGCCGGTCGGGCTCCGGTTAATTGGCCTCCTAATGACGTCCATCGGCGGTTCGAGCCCGGCCACCGGCGGGGAAGGAGGCTGTTTTTGTACCGCTCAGCCGCTCACCTGGCCTGGTGTGGAGAGGCTCACTGATCGAGAGGCTCGCTCGAAGCTTACCCAATACCCATGGCCTGCGTCCGAATGCTGCCATAGCGTCGCCATCACCGCTCCCATGGGCGCATTCCGCACGGATTAAATCTCCTTACGTTTGATATTTCTGCATTTGAGGTACTAATGTAGCCTTCACACAACAATAGAAAACTCAATATCAATTATAATAATGCATTGATCGTACTCAGTGACCCCAGCCTTATCTGCATCTTAAGTAGCCATTCCCGAAAAGGTTAGACGTCGGCCAGTGCCGTTGGCGCACACGGTGTCAGCGCGCGCTGGCGGCTGCGGCTCCGGTGGTCCGGGCTACACTGCGGGACCGCGGCGGGCGATGTCCGGCCTTGTTCGGCCGTGTCTGTGCGGCCATTGTCGCAACTCATCCGCGCCGCCGCGGACGTAATCCTGCCATTTCGGGCGGACATTGCTGTGACGATGATACCGGTCTCCATCACTTGGCCAAGCTGGCGGTCTGAAACGTAGGGTAACGCTGAGGGTGTGGGGGGGGGGGAGGGGGCGAGCGAGACCCGACCTTTTCGTCCACCAACGCCGCGACGCCGACGAGGCGACAAGGTGATGACCACGTCTGGTTTTCAGCGGAGCACGGGCCATGAAGTTTAATCTTCGGACAACGAAGGTGCCGGGGCGGGCTTTGGCGGCCTATCCGCTCGGCGATGAGGCTTTACATTAGTTGGTTCAACGCGACCCTTCTAGCGGCGTAGGACCGATGTGAGGAGAGGGGCGGAGTCGGACTCCCTGCCAGTCGGACCCGGCTCTGTTTGTTTGTCTGTTCGGGCCGCCCACCTGCCCGTCTGTCTGACTGAGACTGGGCACCGGCTGCTCGAGTGACGTCCGCCGGCCCAGGCGCCGTGGCGAGACGGCCCGCGGCGAGCTCGCGTGTCGGCCTGTCGTGGCGCCGCGGCGTATTGGCAGGCCGCGTGTCTCATTTCCGGCCCGGTCTCGTGTCGGAAAGTGGCCGACTGTCCTCCCGGCCTCATTACGGACAGCGTGTCCGCGTGTCCGGACTCCTAGGCGGGTGTGTTCTTTGTGTCCGACTCAGAGTGTTGGACTGACGAACATGCTTCTGGGTCGACCATCCGGTATGTTCAAACATCAGCCGAGCATGGTCGGCACAGTCTGACAGAGGACTCACGTGCTTCCGACACGAGGCAGACTCCACTGAGCAGCTGTGAGCCGGCTGTCGCCTTTGGTCGTCCACCGTCGCTCCTCCGCTGCTCTCACGCCCTCGCGGCAGCGGCGGAGGTCTGCGGGAAGCCCTGACCGCACCCCGGGCGGCGCACCCGAGCAGCCGGACCAGGGAGTGGCCTCGGAACCGTGACGCGGCCGGAGCTGCAGCGACAGCGGCCGCCGAGCGTAGCTGCACGGCCAGATTGAGAACCCATTATGGGCGCGACGAGCACAGCCTACAGGGTGACTGAGCGACGAACATGGACTACAGGGTGACTGAGCGAATAACACAGACTACAGGCGATCAAACGATGATACTAGGAGACGCCGCGTCGGCAGTTCTGCGACTCTGACGGATGTTTCGCAACGCATACTTGGAGGAAATCTTGCCGCGCTATGCTGCGCTTTACTGAATCATACTGCTCCATGTTGCACTTTACTTGCGCCATACCCTGACCACTCCGTGCTACCGCATGTCCTGCCTCGCCATACACCTCGAGACTCTGTACCAGGTGCTGCTGCACCACTCGAGGATCTGGGTCACCGGTTAGCGTGTCGGCGTGGTGCGGAGAGGCGGGCTAATGCGGCCGGCCACTCCCTGGCCCACTGCACCCGGCTGGAGTTCACTCCATCCTCGCAGATAAAAAGCGTGTCCCGGCCGCTGTGGTCAGCGTCAGGAGGTGTGCGCTTCAAGTAGCACATGTCGTCTGAGTAGGTCACTGTCGCTTCTGACAGTGTTGCTCGATGGGGTAACGTTTGATTCGACCTTGTGTCAGCTATTTACGATGTCGCCGGTGTATTACACAAGCGACATGTGCAGGTGGGAGACGGGAGTGCAAATAGCGCGGACATTTTCCATGGCTGCCCAGTCAACTTGGGAGTCATCAATGGAGACTCTGTATAGTGGAACATAATTTTATTTCAGCAGCTGGGTGAACTCTCCTAGAAATGCTGCTGTATTTTCTAACGCATTTTTCTCTCATTTCACCTTCTGACCTCTCGTTCTCTTAGAGCTCTCCAACTCTTTGCCAACACCTCCCACCCCTACCTTTCCTCTGCACTCCCTTTCCTCCCTCCTCCGTGGCTCACCATTCTCCCGATGTCTGCATCCGCTCTGGTGGTCGACATTTATCGGCGAGTTTCGGAGAGCGACGACCCTGGATGTCGGCGGCGACAGTTAGTGTCTGCGGTCTGCCGCCAACCCTGCTGCCGCTGCCCGACGGGCCATCCGATAGCGTATTAATTACTAAGACCCAACCGTCCTCGGTTGGACCTGGGCTCCACTGCGGATGAAGTTTGGAAAGGAAAAGAGGTGATTGACCTTTCTGGGGAGTATGATGCGTGAACGAAGTAAATTTGGTGTTTATGGCTCCAAATTAATTTTTGTTATTCACTATTTCTCTCACTTACTGATCTGTAAAACTGTATAACCCACCGCTCGATGCCTAAGAAAGTGTTATGTTATAGCACCACCTGGCAAGTGCCATCTCTTACGGACGTCGTTAGGGAGCCCCATTTGAATATTATACCACCGGGAGCAGGGGGCACTGTTACGCAAGGACGCATTGCATAGCTCAGCTGGGTGCCACTAACGCCGTAGACGCGACATGGGTCAAGGCGGAGGGTGGCCAGGCGTCAGGTTAACCCTGAAGAATGTCGTGTCGTGGGTAAGCCGAGGAGGCGGATGTCACCTGCAGATGTGCTGGGTGGCTCGACAGAGAGACAACCCGGACGTGTGGTATCCAGGCGGCCGTGTGGTGGCCAGGAGCGTGACCTGTTGCCTCCTGGCCTGACCTCGGGACAAGGAAGCGCCAGCGGAGGCGTGACCCACGTCGATGAGTCGTTTTCCCTCAGCACGCACCGGACGGAAATGGTCGCGACTGGCGGGACACTTTGGCCCGCCTTTTTGGTGACAGCAGGCACGACAGTGCTCCTGGGGTCACTAAGGGTCAACGTGACCGTTACGGCAATCGACCGACGCCCTGCCGGCCGACTGACCGACGCCCTTCTAATTGGTCAATATCGGTAAATGCGGCCGTCGTCCGGCGACTGATGAATGCGCCACGTTATTGCGGATCGCTTAATTAAACGTTGACGGTGAGCTGTCTTGCCACGATCTCTGAATGGGATCTGGGGATCGTGGCTTCACGATCAACGACGGACGAAGAGGGTCATGCGAATGAAACGGCGTCGTTCATCACACGTCAGTCGACCCCCGAGTCTTCCTGATGAGACTAGAGGCGCTGGATTTCTGTCTCGCCCGCCGACTGTCCGAACTTCTAAAGCAGATCTGAAGCGCTCGTCACCCAGAGTACCAAGTACCGAAGACGTCAATAGAGCTGGTGCGGTGCCCCGGACTCGCGGGGCGGATGACCAGGCCTGGGCGTCCCGGGAGAATACTCATCGGCTTCTAATCTGATCTGTCGTGCAGATGAGGCCAACACGCGCCGCGGGCTCCAATGCGCATGGACGCGCCACGGTGACGGCAGTAATAGAAATCATCCACGCTGGGTGCCAGCCGGGCGAGGGAGGCTGCGCTGCCCGCATACTGATGTGAAGGGCCGTGCGATGCGCGAAGGGCGGCGCGGGATGACATGGGCTGAACGTGTCTGGGCTGGGGTGGGGCGCAGATGGTCACAGGCTGGAGGCACGGCTCGGCGTCCGGCACTTGGTCCGGTGGCCGGAGATTGAAGGCGCCGCGTGACCGCGTAACGAGGCATGCGGCGTGATTTAGAACTCCGTGACTCGACGTGACGACCCATGATCAGAGGCAGCGTGACGTGGGCGTCACCCTCACTGTCCGTGCTCGACGACCGCCGACGTCACCGGCGCCAGGGCTGCCTGCCACCCTGGCCTTCCCCTCCCCTCTCCCCGGCACAGATAACAGATCGGCCATCTCCCCCGACGACGCGCACGCCTCTGTGTAGCTGTCGGGCCGACACAGACGCGCCCCCGCCCCCCGGCCCGCCTCCGCCGGAGCTGCCGTCGGCTTCGGCGCCCCGGCTCCTTTGATGTTGCACCGAGCAAAACACGTGTGCAAATGGGCCCGCCTGTTTACTGGCGCCTGTTCTGGCGACGGAGCGAGCCGATGTCAGTCTGTGATCGGGCCGATGTCGGCCCGATGTCGGACCGATATCGGGTCCGAGGTGGAGGGCCAGGGACCGTCACGGACAATGCCGAACGGTCAGCCGCCGACAGCGGGCGTCAGCGGCGCTGAGATCAGCACGAGCAGCGTCAGCCCAGCGGTCAGCGTCGGTGCCGTGCGCGGTCACGCTCTGATCAATTTAAGATGACCGCTTGCATGTCGGAATCACACGGGTTTCATGCAGCTGGACGACTAAAAGAATGGGTGCTAATTGAAATACACATGTAGTTTTAGGTTTTAGGCGAGTTTTTGCTGCTTGGTATGCTAATTGTATCGCGATAGAGGGCACGCGACTGTCACGCGGTATGCCTCTGGTGATGGTATCGACTCGCCGGAAGCTGTTTTAGCAAATACTGCCGCTGCTGCCGCTCTGCACGTGCTAGCCTGGGTGGCGTTAGGCGGTCTACAGCCAGTGGTCAGTGGTCGACAGTCGACAGTAGGCGGTCGACAGTAGGCGGTCGGTGGTCGGCGGTCGGTGGCCGGCCGACGGGTCGCTTCGCCGGTAGGATTACGCGGTAAGCCGCCCGCATCGGCCGGCCAGACGATCGGAAGCCGAGATCCAACTGAGCTGATGGCCTTTGGAGCCGCCGAAAGGAAATGCCGGACTTATGGGGTCGAAGGCATGGGTGAAAGATTTGCGGTCGAGCCTCTCTCTCAGCGGCGCTCACTGATACTCGTATCTCTTCCCAAAGCTTTCGTCAAGTCATCTTTGCAGTAACTATGCGTTGCACTTTGAATTTTGCACTTTTCAACATTTCTCTTCTTGCTGACCGCCGTTTGATAGTCCGTTTGACTACGACAAGGCTGGGCATATTTTGTCCACTTCATGTTCTTTCCTCTCGTCTCCTCTCATCTCCTCTCCGTCTCGTCTCCGTCTCCGGTCTCCGGGGTGTCGTCACGGCTGGCGTCTCAGAGGAGGCCGGGGCTGCCGACCTCATCCTCGCGCCACAATGGCCCCGGCTGCGCCACAATAGCCGGCTTCTCCGCCGGCCATTGCGAGCGGCCGCCACAAACGAGTCCGTGTCACGCACAGCCACACGCACAGCTACACCTCACGCAGATGCAGCGACTCTGTGCTGTCCAAGCCTCTGGCACTGTCGCTGCTGTATCTTGGCCTCGGTAAAGATGCTGTAGGACAATGAGGAGAACATCGCAATCGTCTGCTGGTGTGTGCCATCCTAGGGCAGAAATGACCTCGGAAGGCCCGGGAGTGGGTGCAGTGGAGTGATTTCTAACTGGATTTTGTGGCGTCTCGGGCGGATCTGAGGCGGATTGGACGGTGATCCCTGGTGGGTCTGCTGGTTTGATATAAATCGGGAATACCTAAGTATGATATATTTTCAGGTTGATAGCGGCGCTGTGTTCTGATGAATCGCCGCTAAGACAATCCTTCCATAGAATAGTTGCAAGGTGACACGTAAAATTTGTAACGCATTTTACGACTCACTAGTGATGAGGCTACAATTTATTTTCACCCTTGGATGTTTCTTGTAAACGAGCGGTTGAGTTGGTAAATCGTTTTGAGCAGCTTTTCATCACGTTCAAGTGGCGGACCTGGCGCCGCTGTTCCCTTGCGCCAAGCACGTGCTCACCCTGCGTCCTCCACGCCGGGGGCAGGTGGAAGGCGTTTGTCTCCACAGAGACGCGTGTTGTCTGCGAGCGTAATCCTCGCCGGTCTGGTGCGGACAGGCACGGCGCGGCTTAGCGCGACCACGGGATGACGCGCGCGTGCCGTCTGCGCGGAGAGCAGGGCTAGTTTACGGGGATTTGTGCGGCCGGTCCCCTCTGGCTGTCACACACAAGTGTTCCGGCGGGTCTGGCTTCAGTCATGTCGGTCTGTCCGCGGGGCAGCTGTCAACTGTCCAGCTGTCAGCGGGCGTCCAGCTGTCGTCATGAAATTGTTACTCTCGAACCGTTCCCCTCGGTGCCTGGCCCATCCCCTCCACACCCTATCCCCGCTCTGCCGGAGGTGTCCTGGCCGCAGCATCACGTAATTTCTCGGCCGTTCGGCGGCCGTTCCGTACTCCGAGGACGATGACTCTTACGATCGCAGCGAGCGACTCACGAGCTGCCCTCACAGTCCCGTGGGAACGCGACCGTCCCGACCGCCAGTAATGACGCGATGACGCGCCCAGCTCCGATGCAACTGATGAGAAAAAGTCCACCAGTCAGACAGCCTGGCCGATTCTGCAATATTCGTGTGCAGAGTTTCCTTGATGGTCGAACCGACTGCTGAGCGATGGTGTTGTGAGTCATTGCTCGAGCGTAGGTATGTATGACGTCTTGAGGTGATGTATTTCCGGTTCATTGATGCCCGCATCGTGGTGTGCTGCTGCTCTGATGGTGGTTTTTCCCAGCCGACAGGGTCGAAAGCATCGTGATGGACGTCTTTCATTTTAGATGCTTGCTATGACTGGATGACTAGGTATGTTGCTGGGTGAGAATTGCAAACCGTCCCGTTAGTTAGAGATTCTGATGTGCTCTTACGCGGTCTCACGGTCTCGCTGCATTGTCCGTCTCGTCTCGCCGTCCTCGTAATCATGGCCATCTCTCCATTTCTCTTCTCGGTCGGTCCGGCGGCGTCGGACACCAGTCTGGCGTCCATTACAGCCCACCCAGACCACTGTCCGCTCGTCGCTGGTCGCCTCCCGTTCGTCTTCTCTGACCATTTTTCACGACCGACCACGGCGCGGTGAATAAAACTCCATCCATCACCGCGCGCCACCGCCACCGCCGGCCGGAACATAGTCGACAACGACGATCCGGAACCGTCGATCCGTCATCGCCGACCGCGACGACGGCCGACGCCCATTGTTGGCAATTTGGGCTAGGTAATTCGGCCCGGCGCGAGCGATCGCCGTGAGCGATGGCCGCGCGTGACGTCACGTCACGTCGGCCCCGACGGAGCGTCGTCGGCAGCGACGGAGAGCGTCGGGATCGACGCCGGTGGTGTCCCGCGGGGCGGCGGGCCGGCGGTGGCCGGTCGTTTGGGTGATTGGTGCGGACGCGGCAGGTCCGCCGTATCACCGGCCGGCCTACTGCCGTCGTTAGGGGCCGTCTCCCCGGAGACGACCTGGCGGGCCCGACGGGCCACAGATGGACTCGGAACGAGAGTGATGGTGGGTCGGAGCCCTGGGGGTGGACGGGGGCTGGTGGCGCAGAAGGAATGGAGACGGGATGGAGAAAGGTGATGTGGAGGATATCGGGACTGGTCTTATGCATTGTGGCTACGGGATGCTGACAATCGCGGGCGATGCTTGTTCTAAAATAATACGATGATAATCTGAGTAGTTTTATGCCTGCCAGGGAATGTAGCACCTATTTTAAGTGCCATTTCTAGCTAAGCATCCGCCTTCGAAAAATGACCGCGGCAATAACCCATAAAAATAACGTATAAGTCCTTCTCCGAAGAGATCTGGATGACTGACAGCTACCAGATTACCACTCCTCACATCCACCTTACCCGGCGGAGTCCGCGGGCGACCGCGCAGCGGAACTGTCGGCTCAGCGCGGATCTCTGACTCGGGAGGGAGCTCTCACCGCTCCCCACGGCGACCCGGGCCACTGACCCCGGCTGGTCCAGCCGGGGTCAGTGGCCCTTTGCTGCCGCAGGCAGCCGGTGACTGCGCTAGCAGGTTCCAGGGAACTTGCACATGAATCACCCGTGCTCATGACGAACTTATCTCGCCTGGTATTCACTCATTTTGTCCATAGTTTGCTCACGACTCACGAGCTAGTCACGGCTGTCTCACGATCCGCTCATATCGGACTCACGAATTGCAAATGTGCTTCTCACGGCTATCCCATTTCAGTCTATCGTCGGCTCATGAAATTCCCTCCAGGCATCCGTATCACCTTGCTCGGTTATTAACCTTCCGGCGTCTCCGTACTATATTGCACAGTTATGGGTGGCGACAGGACACCCATTAATTTCCCTGGGGATGTGACAACGGATGTCGAGAAGCGTAGGCGACGCCTTGACCTTGACGGGCAGCGGCGTGGGTCTCGGTGCTCCCGGCTGTGACAGTGTGCTCCTTGGTGTGCTCTGAACTTCAGTGGTGAGCACTGAGCAGTGTCCTTTAGACACTGGACAGTGAACAGTGCTCTGGGGAAGAGGCGACCCGCAGCGGCCCTTCACACCAGCGACAAAGTTGGAGACATCCGATAGTCCAATCGTCGCACGGCCAACTCTGAAACTCTCCAGATGTGGGTCCGGCGCTCTTCTGTGAAGTGGCACAGATATCCTCGAGCTCGACAGGATGTCTGCGCCCGCATATCCGTTTCCGATCTTCACAGTTGTTTGAAGAAAGTTGAGTTGAATTTTATTCTAGCTTATCCGATTCCACCAGTCCGTTTGCTGAATTTTACTGTTTGTTCTTCTAAACTCTCTCTCGCACTGCCAGAACTCAACTTTTTTATGTATTATCCCTTCAGTTCCCAATTCCCATGATTTCTCCCATTCTTCACACGATTCTCCTTTCCATCCGCCCAGACCGATCAACGTCTGTAGCCCCACCCTTACCGTTATCTCCAGAAGCTGCCTGTCGGCCTCACAAGGAGTGAGAGCTATATCCGAGTTTGGGCGTGTTTGTCTGGCCTTCAGTCTGCGCGCTGGTCTCTGGGTAGACAGACACAGGCGTCAGTCAGGTAGGTAGACGCGCTGTCAGACAGCCTGACATGCGCCAGGAAGGCTGACACAGGCGTTAGACAGCTGCGTGCGCCTTCATGTTTCATCATGACGCCACACTGAGTCGAACCGGATCGTGTCAAATCGAATTCGATGGGATGGTGGCTGCTGGTCCATCTACCGCTGCCTTCCTTTACCGCCGACTTGTCCCTCCTGACCCGACCAAGCGCCTCGCTGCAACGTCCGGGTAAACAGGCTTGGCGTCTGCAGCGTGGGTGCAAGGTGTTTATTGTTGATCGTCTGATAATGCGCTCATCAATAGTATGGGCGGTCTTTGTTTATTAGTTTGAACACTAACGGCCGAGCGCCGCATGAGCTGTTGTTATTAGTCCGTTCGTCTTGGAGCGCTGTTCATCATCGTCAATCTCGAGCGGACAGCTATCTGTAATCAGCCGTCCGACGCGGTGCGGCCTGTGTCTGATGTGACGCCCCTGGCTCGGAGAATTGCCGCGGACAGTTCGGGGCGTCACAGTCCGCTGCAGGACATCACAGCGCGCCATGGAGTGACGGTGACGACATCACCAGACTGGAACCTTGACTGAGGAAGTGCGCTCAAAGGGACCGAGCTTGTTGACCGTGTCGGTGTACTGTGATGGTCAGTGCTGCTGCACGGGTCTGGAAGGGGTGCTTCTCTGACAGACGGGCGGGAGATTGACACCACAAGGCCGCCGCCGGGAAGACGGACGGGTCAGGGGCGCCACCGTGTCGGCTGCGAGGTGGGCCACTGACGTGACCGCGGGTGGCGCCTCCGGGCCTGTGTTGTTTCTTCTGTCAGTCAGGGATGGCAGGAGCAACACACCGCGCGGCTGCTGCTCCGTCGGCGAGACACTCCCGGCGTCCGCTTCCAGTTTTCCTGGAAATGTGAGAATGTCATGATGTGACGTTTCCCAGACCCTGCGTTGTTGCTGAAAAAAGGAAGCGTATGCATGATGAAATTGCCGCTCAATGTCTTGATCTTAAGATCACACGCGGGCGCACAGGGTTGTCGGTTTTGTCCCGCTGGTGACCGCACGATGACGCTGGCGAGCGGCCAGCGCCGCTGTCACCGTCCCTGGCGTCATCGGCGCCGTCCACCGCCGCTACCGCCTCCGGTGCTGCAACCCCGGCCGGCTGTCAGAAAGTGGTCACGAATTCTGCATATCATTCCATCAAGATAGCGGCCGGCGGCTCATAATGACCCCCAGCTAAAACACGGGTCAGACGCGATAAGGAGACGGGCTGTCGGTCCCCAGTTGCTGACGTGGCACCCGGCGCCCGGCCTGTCCGCCAACAGGTGATTGCTGCAAGAAAGGCGGCGGCACGGCGCCCATTGTTGGACAATTACCGGCCGGGCAATATCTCTGCTCTCCACTCCCATGTGCAATGCGGCGCGTGCAGCGTGTTGTCGAGAGCCCCCGCGGAGGGGAAAGTGGAGCCGACGAGGCACCATTGTGGCTGGTCGGCCCGTCACTGAGCCAACACAGCGAACCTAAACTGTGCGTCCGTTTGCTCTAAACTCTGCGTCCGCTTACCACAAACGAGACGTCCGCAGACTGTAAACTCCCATTTTTTATCGTCGATCTGTGATTGCCGCGGCGGGCCCCTGTGCCGGGCGCGGCGCTATCTCACCGTCCGAGCACGTATAGCGCCCGCTCCGGTCGGCGCAGACCGACACTAAATCCTGTTTACCGAATTTCCCCCGGGCGCCCTGCGTCGGAGTCTCGCCGAGTCGCTCTGGGGTGCTGTCGACTCGGTCTCGGAAAACGCGTCCGAGCTGCCGCCCGGCGACTCGAGCTGGCTTTGTGAGGCGGCTTGGAGCGGGTGCCTGAGCTGCGGCTCGCCACTTGGTGACAGTTGGCGCAGCTCTACGGGCAGCTGCGGACGGCTCAGACACCCTGCGACGACAGATGGGCTTTCAGAGTCGCCCGAGATGATCGCGGTATGACTTGTCAGTCTGTTGCACTGTTGGAGTCACCGGCCTGGCGATGAGTGCGCCCAGAGACTGTGGTCACTTCCCCGGGCAGAGGCGAGCTCGGCAAACCACTTCCCCGGGCAGAGCGAGCTTGGCAAACCACTTCCCCGGGCAGAGGAGAGCTCGGCTAATCACTTCCCCATCCTGTGTCATCCCCCCTCGCCCCGGGCTTTGCCCGGAGCTGTCGTGTACACCACGAAGCTAACTGCAGCGCTGAGCCGCCACGTATAGAGCCAGTGAGCTTTTCCAGCTTAGCGACTGTTGCTCTTTGTTCGTTGTCAGAACATTGTCGGTGGCGGGAGCGCTGCAAGCCACAGTGCATGGTATTACCTGGCTGGCAGGCCGGGATCAAGTGTAGCATAAACCGCTCTGGCGGGTGTTTAGTATGCCCGTGGTTTCCCGGCTGTATCCTGCTTCGGCTTTCAAGGCATGCGCTCGGCGAGAGGCCACGATTCTGGGAGGAAATGACCTCTTGAGAGTTTTAAACTTCTCGCGATAGAGACAAATGTACAATTATTTCTCTTCATCAGATGAAGTGGAGCTCGCCGGCCAGGTTATAAAGCGCATCGAAAGGGCACTGGCTGGCGCGGAACTCAAACGGCTCTAATGCCTCTTTAATTGTGTAACGGCGCCTAGATTAGAGGCAAGATTAATAAACGAATTAGAGTGGCCATTAGTGTGATTTACGGACTCAAGTGGCCAGTGTTATTGGGACGGTATTAAAATGACGCTAGGGGACGTGTTGTGCTCCCTACCCTTTCTCCGACAATATGGCTCCCGTCTGGTCGCGCCCCGAATAAAGACGCGTGCACTGGGCGCCATTGGAATTCAATTAGTGCCATTATCACCTCGGCCATTCGATGCCGGCCTCTTCTAAAGGGACGCTGCCACGGCTACATCACACGCACTGGCGCTAGTTATTAGGGGAGAGAATTTATCGCCGCTGAAAAATGCAGATAAATGGCCATAAATCGTCGCCTTCATCACAACTGCTGACGGCAGAGGAGTCGCCCGACGGCAGTATATTACCACGGACTCGGTCACTCGGGCCTGATCAGTGCTGCTCTGAGGCCGCGGGAGCTGTTCGGGCACGTCAGATGTCAGGTCACCTGTCCAGAGGGTCGATCGACGGGCTCACACCGAGGACTCGCCGGTCGGTGACCGCTTGGATTGGAAGTCGGGAGAGACGGAAGAGAGGGATGCTGGATGCTGGACCAGGTGGTAGAATAGGGAGGTGGAATTGCTGACGGCTAGTTACTTTGCGAACGGTTGTATCGTAAACGCTTACATTGTTGATTGCTTACTATAACTTGACGCCACCTTGTGTGGCGTTTCTTCTGATAAAGGATAAGGGGCATGCATTGTCTGGCGCATTGTCAGATCACCCTCAGCGGCTAGATGAAAACACGCCATGGGTCGCGACCCTTAGCTACGTCCGCGTCCGACCAGACTCCCAGCTCTCTCATCGCCCCCTAATTGAGACATCGCAAAAACTGACTGGCGCTGAGCGGCGGCGCAAAAATCCACCACAGCGTCAGCGCGGTCGGCCGGCCAAAAACTCTGACTCTCCGCCCTCCTCCCCAGTCCGGTGGTCACAGCCGGTCCGGTCGGACCGACCAATAGGCCGACAAAGTGTGATAATGTGCCCGGTCGAGCATAAAAACGGACAACACCAGACGCCTAATTCGTGGCTGTAGGGGCCAATTTTTCCGTGGGGTCTGACGCTTGATAAGGAAATGATCGGCTCGTGAGAGACAGAAGGGTTCATTAGGCGGGGTTTGGCGGCGCTGTGGCGACGAGGCAGGGAGCTCGGGGCTCGGAATCGGCCGATCGGTGTCTAGGCACGTAGCTGTGACACTGCTGTTCGATAAAAAACTCCCCTGAGCCTGCCTCTAGGCTCCCGACATTTGGATCGGCGCGATCGGCGGCCCGCCTAGGAGCTTTGCATTCCGCGAGGCGCGTCGAATTTCAAAGCTCGAGCTTTGCCGGGGCTTGGCGTAAATCTGCGCGACGTGTTGTTTTGAATAAGCCTTGTCGATACGGAGGCGAATCGTCGACCATGGTGTTCCGGGCGAATATCTTGGGAGCCGGGAGCAGACGAGAACGTGCCAAGCAACGCAACGTCCTTCTCACAGCAGCTGGCGCCGGGCGCGTGTTTGTTTGCTCTGTGCACGCGCACTTTGCATAATCGTTCGGACGTTTTGACTTGAGCGAGGCGGCAACGGCCGCGTCGTTGCGAAAGATCCCGTGTTCGATTATGTCCGGGGCTGTCTTTTCAAAGTCTTAGTGGATTTCTGACACGTTCATATTGACAGAAGTGATGTGTGCTACATTATGTTATCAGACGGGCGTACTTCGTAATCGTTGCAGCAACGATTTTGCATGCTGGTGTGGTGTTTGAAGTGCATGCCAATTAGACCTGCCAAATTTTGCCCGTGAAAATAGTTCGCCAGAGTGCGGTGCAAACTGGCATCAACATGCTGAATCAGTGAATCAGCTTTTCATTTTTATGGCCGCTATTTTTTATGGGAGCTGTTTAGCAAACATAGTCGTTATGAAATGCCAAGAAAGACTCGGCAGGCGACGCGTTAAAGATGCGCTTGCACACTAATTTCTAGCGTACCTACCTTATGTTGTATAGGCTATAGGCATATTATCTTTGATATCGCCTAGCCTTATCCACATCCACTCATTGCAGCCTCCAGAGATGGAAGGCAAGGAAAAGAGGAAAAGGGAAGATATTTCAAAGTTTGTTGCTTCAGTGCTCTTTCCTCTCATACGATTCCAATATCTTTCATCGTGTGGGACTGGCCAGATGCTATTCGGTGTTGAAACTTCTTCTTGAAAAGTTATTTAACCACGACACCTCTTCTAAATTCTCACACGTCTCGTAATTTCTTTTGTCTCGGCCGTAAACTTTTGTCGCAGACTTGGCCAACGTTGACCAGGCATGAAACTGGTTCGTCTCGCGGCATTTCTCCGTCGAGCTCCTCACACCTCGCGGGTCACAATTCGGATGGGAGGCGGCACGGTCCCCGACTCATGTTTTTCATGCTAGGCGTCAGAATGGCTTCAAACGAATCGCTCCGGGCGACCAGGCGTGATATTGGCTGGGCGCGTGTGTTCGACGTCGGGCGGACGATGCTGACGGACAGCAGGGGCGGGATTCCTCACCTATCAGCGGCTCGGAAAAACAGCCGATCGTCCGCTGATACGTCGCCGTCTGACGAGTGGAAAACAAATGTCCAATCGATGAGCAGCTACCTTGTATCGATCGTAGGCGTGTCTATTTGTACCCGCGGCCACCGTTTGTGTTCAGTAAAAGGCGAATCGGGTAAAAAGGGAGGCCCGCGAGTGGTCCAACTGACGATACAATCAACGCGATGAATAATACTCAGCTAATGCGCCGATTCTAATTCCGTGGCTCTCGGGAGAGAGCATTTGTCAGGATTTGTCCGACACTAACAGACAATTTAAGAGCTCAATTAATTAGATAAGCAGAATGCTGGCGATAAGAATTCCGTCCGACTACTACATACGAGCTCCCGCTTTTGGCGAGCCACCAGCCTGACTTACTGAGACGTCCAAACAACGTCACCAGCACGTCACTCAGCTCAGCTCCGGGACATGCGGGAGCTCTGCTTCACTGGTCAGAGACGAGGGCATTTCGTCAGTGAGAGACGTCCACCCCTTTGGACCAGGTGCCGGAGACACAGCCAGCCGCAGACATCGTGCTAAATTCGTCGACATGAATATTCTGGATGGGCACTTCATCACGGCCTCTCCACTGTGCGACATCTGCTGTCCAGTAATTACAGAAGCTCGTTTTAATTTCCATCTTTCCTTTCGGCCTGAATGAGCTGAGATGTGGCTTTGAGTCTATGTGCGAGTGAGTGTCTGTGTGTGTGTGTGTCTGAGTGTGTGTACGGACCGGTGAACACTTCTACTCGGAGGCGGCGGGTGGCGATGGGGGTGGCAGGGCGGTGGCGGCAGAGCTAGAACAAATGGCCCATAAACCAGGCCCCGGGAGATGAGACGCTCGGAATAAAACGCACACGCCGGATCGCCGTTGATTGCCGCACAGTTTGGCGTCCGGGCCGGCGGCTGCCGTACTCGAGTCGGCCGCCTCCCAAATCTGATCTGGCAGTGGCTGGGACAGCCGCTGCAGACGCTGGAAAATCCGCGCAGGACTCCCTCTGAGAGGTCCTTGAGGCCGGTCAGGGGTGGGTTTGCCGGAGCGACCGATGGCCATTGCGCCAGGGGAGCGCTGCAATGTTACTGTTGTTGCCAGGCTGTGTGATCGGGCGGGCCTGCCCTCGCATTCGACCTTGGTCGTGTGAGGTGTGCCGCCAAGGAACGTCGGCTGGCGAGGGCGTGGGAACGTGCACCACCACCACAACCGCCGCCGCCGCCGCTGCCGGGGCCGACCTCACTGCGTGCCTGGCGACGAGGCCTGTGTCCACCGCCTTGCACCATTGTTTAAAGATCCGCCGCCCTCTTTCTTCCCACGCGACCAACGTGCGCCGGAAGCGCCGCCGCTGCGTCACGCTTGCCCCGGATGCGCCACTTACGCCACCAGCGCCTCGCAGCCGTTACCGCGGACGCCACCTTTAGTGCCGGACTATTTTCGTGTTGTTTCTGACATGTTGGCCGTGCGCCTTGTCGCGTCTCATTGTGGCCGATTTGAGCCGCGAAGTCGTGACGGAAGTGACGCACGGGAGACGGGTCCAGCGACCTCGCGAGGCCCGTCTTGCCGCTCCCACGTAATTCGAATCCGTTACTGTGGAGGGTAATAGTTATCTATGGTAAGAAATGCTTCCGCCTACGTAGCGCTGTGGAGGTGATGTGGTTGCATATTTGTGTCATTGGTACTGTGAATGCAGAAGTTGGTCATTTCCTAGACTTACCGGCTCGTTTTCTTTGTTTTTAGTTCCGCAGTGATGGTCCTTAAAAATGGAGTGATGTATGCTTGCAGAACGCAGACCACCTTAGCTGCTGAGCACTAATTCCACGGAAAATTAATTTTACGATTTCCTCGCTAGTGAGCAGCGCATTAATTTCGGTGACAGCTTAGTTGGTACTAATGGTTCCGGACTGGCGCGTGCAGTCAAGAAAGGGTGCCGGTCCATGTATTTTCATTTCAATGGCGGCGGCGGCGCGAGGCTCGCTCCGTCTGTTTATTTATTTACACGTGTCACTTACGGCGGCCTGATATTTGTGGCCTGTTTATATCATCAAACAGACGTGATTCGCGCACGGCACGGCTCGATTATGGGGCCCGGTCGGAAATTTAGTGGCGCGCCCTCGCCCCGCTCCAAGGCTGCCCGGCCGTAAACTCAGACTCTGGGTCGCCGAGGGCAGAGCGCGGAGTGGCGGGCAGAGGGACGGAGGAGGCCGACGCAGCTCGCGCCGCCGAGGTGTGCTCGGCGGCGGAGGGAGTCGGCCGCCGGGTCCCGTTAGCTCTGCCGACCGGACCCTGGGGCGGAGCGAGATGAAAAATCGACCACAACTATGCACTCAGCGCCGGAGAACGGAAACTGGCGAATTCGTGCACGGTAGTTTAGGGTGCTCGGGCTGAAGTTTCTGGCGTGCCGAACATTAGCTTCCGGGAGATATGACTTTCGGAATGTGAATTTTACAGAAATATCTGCAGGCTAGTAGGGAATGACCAAGTTCTGATGGATTTGCAAGCATGCACTGTTAACATTTGTGTAGCGTTTCATCCGACATGCAACCAGGATGTTCTCATGGTCTCTCAGAGAATAAAGGTGGTTGACTACTGAATATGTTTAGCATACGGCCCCGCTCCTCACGGGATACACTGGCCGTCATTAGAAGAGATCGTCTATTCAAGCTCTTCATGTCCTTTCAGCAGTGGCTACTGTAATTAAAACTATAAATCGCTGCAGTATCGCCCTGTTCGTGCCGTTTCTGCGTCACTCAGCCCTCGGTGTGTGTGCGTGTCGCCATCACGCACCTCCACACTCCCTCCCCCGCATGCGCTGAATGGCCTCGCCCTAGAGTAATAGCCATCTGGCACTGGTAGCGCCGACTGAGCAATAAAAGTTGAGTAAGAAATTCATTAGCCCCTGCGCGGGCCGCCCCGACTGTTGTATGCACGGCACGGGGTCTGTGTCGCCGGGGCTCCAAAGAGGCCGCCTGCACGGCTGCTCGGCACACCCGTGACTCTCACTGCCGGGCTGCCCGAGTCCACCGCCGCTGCCGCCGGGCCGCCTGCATGCCAACTCCCACGCCTTTGTTCTGTTCGCGGAAAGCGATGGCTATCGCTGCTGAGGCCGGTCGCGACGTCGCCTATAGCTGCCGTTCAGCGAACGGTGGCACTGATCGGCCGTTCTCTGAGGTGTCGCCCGCCGAGGCTCTGTGATGGCGGTGATGACGCTCCAGCGATGGCGGCGATGACGGGCCGGCGGCGGCGGCGGCTGTGTCGGCGGCCGCCCGTCACCTGCCTCCCATGGTTTCATAACAGCGCGGCTGGCGCCAGGAGCGGCGGCGCTCCTGATCGGGGATCGGTGCCCGCTCGTTTCTATAGTGGCCGAGGACAGCGCGTGGTCACCAGCCTTGGACGCGTCTGGCCCGCACTGATACCATCGGGACGAGAGAAAGGGTGGGCTGATAATGGGGTGAGCGCTGCGACTGGCAGCCGCCGCGGCCGCGCGCCGATAGTGCCGCATTGTGACGCCGCTCAGCCTCCCACCTGGCCAAACAGTGACGGACAGGGAGGTCGGCGGCGCGACCAGCCCCGACACAACCCGCAACAATGCCGTCCCCTCCTGTGACTCAAAGTTGAGCTGTAGATAAACTCAGCGGCAGTGAAACCCACAGCGACAACGTATCACTAGTTCCTCCCCTTGCTGTGAAGTCGTAAACGAAACCGCCGCAACCCCGGCGTTCTCTCGGCCCGACCGCATGTCTGCATGGACTCGTCTCGGCGAGGCGTCGAGCGGCCCGACCTCCACGGGCTCCACGGCGGCCCGTTAGGTCGATTGGCCGTCCGCTCAGCACACGACCGTGACCCGTCTGGTCAGAGCGCGGAGAGCGAGCGGGCTGCACGGAGATGTTACGGCACAGCCTGGCGGGAGAGGAGCGCTGAGGCCGGCAGGGGACGACGACTCTATTGTGCCGCGCGGCGGGGATGCAGGCAGAGGTGGGCATTGGGCAGTCACGGCCCTCAGGCATGCAGGATACGTGGGAATGCCGGAATATATTAATTCATTTTGTTTCTGAAGGATATTTGGAAATTAACTTATAAGATAGGCCACAGCGTTGACGACATTGAGTTAAACACGTGCCGAGAAAGTACAGAGACACCGTACAAATCAAAGAGATAATACGTGAACGGTCTGAGAAGCATTTGAGATGATGGAATGTGGCACTGTGGCTGGCAGGATCGGCTACTTTTACCAATACGAACCAAGCCGCCCGCAACCGTCCGTGGTTGTGAAACACGGCTCGAGTTTGTATTCAGCGTGTCGACTACCGATCTGACTCACAGTGGACCGATCGCCGCCCCAGGCAGCTGCGAGCGCAGGGGTGCAAACTGCGCCAGGCGCGACCGAAACAGTCACCCATTCGAGCGCCGCGCCGGCGATAAAGTTACACCGCTGCACGGCCCTCGCAGCAACGGCAGCAGCCGAGAGCAAGACGATCGCCTTTGACCGCTTGGATGGCGCCGCCCAGCTTTGGGTAACGGCGATTGGCCGGGCTTTGAGAGCCCAATGTGTGATGCGATTCCGTTTATGGCAGAGCGTGACATCATGTTTGGATTGGTCACGTTTGAGCGCGTGGGTTACTGCGGACGGTCGGACGGCGCCCGAGCCGGCTCGAATTGTGTCACGGTGCGAGGGTTATGGGGCTGCGGGGTTTATGGTGACCGAGGTGGGCCGCACAGACTGTCAATACAGCCAGCGATGACTGGTCTGCGGGAACATAAACCAGACGTGAGTGTGTGCTTGAGAATGAGCTGGCTTCGGGTGTGATTCTCGGGTCGTTAACACTGATTGACTTGTGGTTTGTGTTTGTTTCAGTGGTGCTCTTGGACACGACGAGAGAAGTGGAGCTGAACTGGACCAAGTATCCGTTCGGACCGCAATCAAAAACGCCAGGAGTAAGTACAACTTACTTTCATTCACTACACAGTTTCTACCGACTGTTCAGTGTTCAATGTGTGATCGATGTGATGAAATTACATCTGATGCAATATTGCACGTTTGAACGGAACTTTCTTAGATCTAACATTTAATCTTCCCACACATAATCAACGTTGAATTTCCTTTTGTCTCGCTCTAGTTGGGGCCATTCAGGAGAAATTGAATATCGCCGTCTTATCGGAAATATATCTTTCCGGTGACTGGTGTTCTGGAGCAGACCGGAGAGCCGAGCCCGGCAGCCGGAGCCTGTCCGGTCTCCCCCCGCCCCCCCCCCCCCCCCAGTCTCCCCCAGTTCCGCCGTGCAGACCTCTATTCGTCTCACTCTCTCGCGCGCTGTAAGCCGTGGCCACCTCATCTCCAACCCGGTGTGTGTTACTTGCTCTCCGTCGGCTGTATTTCCACGATTCCCCGGCTAAGTGCACCCTCTATCTTCTTCATCGCGGCGCTGGTGTCCGCCAGTCGGCCCTTCGTCGGCGCCTGCTTGCCGGCCGCTATCGGACTCGGCTCTCCTCCGGGCTGTCTCATAAACTTTATATACCACCGTATAACTCATTCTTAGCGGCGTTATTACCCGTCGACTGTGTATACCTTAATTGGAATGTACGCGGGCCTGTAGCGGACCGGTCCGAGCGGCGCCGCCGCGCTGACTTCTTCTTCTTCATCAGAGGGCCCCGCGATGGCGGCCGGCCGCGGGCGAGACGGGAACGGCTCCGGAGCAGGCACATGGGGAGATGGAACGGAGAGCGGGTACCGAAACAAAGGGCAGGGTGGGGAAGGGGAGCCAGTCAGAGGGCTGAGACGGGAGAGGTGAACGGAGCACGCTCTGTCTGTCTGCCAGACTCGGTCCGCCCCGATCTGCTCCGATTTAAACGCCTCCCGTCAATTAGTCGGCGCACATTAATCATTGCGCTGGCCCGCTAATTGTCAATTGCAGAGCGCTGCTGCAGCCAGCCCGGTGCAGGGCGGACGGTCTGCGCGGAGCGGCGGCCCGGTGCGCTATGTTTCACTGTAAAAAAAACTTACAAGCCCCTCGTAGAGGAATTCTCAGCGCAAAAATAACATTGCAGGAGCGTGTAAATTTGGCTAATTTTAGGCTAGTTGCCGAGTAACAAGCTTGTTCGACAAGGCTGTGCCTCGTATGCATACGACCACCGTGCTCCACCTACTTTGACAACACGCACGTAAATAGCGTGGGTAGTGCGTCTACTAGGTGTCATAATAGCCCCTGCCTGGTAAGGTAGCTAGCCACTGCCTACTAATCCATACCCAGTAATTGTACTAGCCCCCAAGGCTAGTAGTGGTACTAGCTCAAGGCCAGTAGTGGCACTAGTTAACTAGTACCACTACTGGCCTTCGGGGTCGAGGCACTGGGTCGACGGAATTCCGTCGACCAGTGCCCCCGACTCTCGACCGCCACCCGCAAGTAAACAGACTTGGTAGCGCTGCAGCACATTTATTCGGGCACGAGAACGAGAACGAGAACAATAACAACGCCAGGACAATAGCTATAACTTTAACAACAACAACAACAACAACAACTAACTGAATAATTTGCAACCAGGTTTCTTAAATAACCACCATCAAACATTTGTGATTTTTCATTAGCTCTGCACCGGCAGCAGTCGCGGGGTGAAGGTAGGCCAGGACATATGTACATGGCCCCATTCTTTACCACACTGTAAAAAAATGTCACGAGCCAATTCTATGACAAGGAGTGGGTTACACGGTCGTCCATTGTACCTTGCTGTTATATATAGGGACATTATCAGCCTGAGCGTTGTTAGTTAAAGAGTGCCCTCGTAAAACAATTGGTTACAAACGGTAACCTAATAACTTAAATGCTTCCCTAACACCCCTTCCTGCTTATTAACAGATTTCGCGCTGTGTCGGAAAACTACGCATAGTCTCATAATTAAATCCGCCAGAAGCTTGTCGCATGCTAGTTACATGCGTGTTTCATTATCGTGTCATATTATTATTATGTCGGCTAATGAGGCACCGCCCTGCACGTGCTTAAAATATTATCTTGCACACACGCCACCTAGTCGGAAACTCATCATCGGACTAGTCCTGGTAGGGTTTTCGTGTTGCCGAATGAGGCAAAACGACTTTGATTCGGTAGTGCCTCATAAATCCCTGCTACGGTGAGCAGCGACGAGGCTGAGACTGCTTCTAAAACGCGTCCTTCACTTCCGGCGAGGCCGTCATTTCCGGCCGCCATTGTTCAGTTCTGCGGCTGCCGGCGGTTGGTGCGGTTGTGTTGTGGCACGGTGCGTTGTGAAGTTATCGGACTAGGATATTTCGAAGGTACGTTATATTGTATGATATTCAAGTAGCAATGGGCGACATTTTATTTATTTTGTAATATTCTGAACACGTGTTGCGTCATTGAATTCACCCCTTGACCGTTGTGGGCCAATGTTTCGTTTGAATTCCGACTATTGGAAGACGGACTTTCTTTCAGTTGCTGTCTAGCCTTTTTTTCCAAATGTGTAAGCTACACATATTGCCTCACATTGATTTATCTTATACAAAAGTCAGTTGATGTAGATAATAAAGCCATCCTCACTGATATTTTTAAAATCAGCAGTTAATTTTCTTTTCTGTTTGCAGAGTTGCTTAAAGTTGTGGGAGACTGAGGCATGAAGGTATACCGGAAGCCGGCGATATTTCTGTTGGTAAGCCTCGCCCAGAAAAAATACTTGCTTGAATCTGCAAAACGTGGCAAATGTTTGATGGGCTGCACAGTGCACAATGTACCTGACATGGCAGGATCAACTTGCTCACTCGCCTGTTGTAAGTGCCGTTGCGTCAGAGCCCGTGGAAGTGCCGGATCGTGCCTCATGCAACCGTATTATTCCGTGAATGTTATTGGTGGTGACTCGAATCAGCTTTTGCTCCACTCCACTATGATATTGTAATATGTTTATATTTATATATTTTTGTATCGTATGCTAATAAGTAATAAACGTTATTTTGTGTATGTTTTTCTTTGTAACGTGGCTGGCACGCTGCCGTGACTGTCGTTGGCCGGGTCGTCCACCAGTCGGAGGGGCGGCTGGGGAGAAGAGGGGGGGGGGGGGGTGTGTGACGCAATTGAGCTAGTATTACTACTGGGCAGCAATAGCAGGCGCTAGCTGATTGTGTTACTAGGCGAGTCCTGCTAAGGAACCTAATCGGCGTACCGATCTGCTGGTTTTGTCCTCGTTTTCAAACGAGGTACCGAATAACGAAACGAGGGGCTGACACGGGGGTGCTTGGTTTATGAGGCGTGGGCTTGTCATTTACTAACGAAACAAGCTTGTACCCTCTTACTAGCTAAATATGAGGCGATTTTTACACGTCGCTGCATGCTCATTTTTGCGCCAGCGGTTTTCCTACAAGGGGCTTGTAAGATTTTTTTACAGTGCAGAGAAGTCTGTAATGGGTGAAAAAACGAATATCAACATTATTATTATCATAAGGCATACCAATCTGGAAAATGATTAAATTAAAGTTGAAGAAAGTGATATATTCCTGCCACAAGCTAGCTTAAGTCCCAAACATATAGCTATTCTGACTTGGATAGACGATAACGGCGCACTTCTGCCAACGACGAGCAACATTATGCGATACTATACATCTTCTAAGAAGCTCAACAACATAATAACTTTTGTTTACAAATGGACAACCTTTTTGTTGAGCACACAGCAAATGATACAAGATGCCTCACCTTCAATCAAGCCAAAGAGCAGTTGGGCAGACACACACAGTAATGGCGACGCAACACAAAATGGACGCCGTCTCCCGGATGCGGGGGGGACTCCTTCTGAAAGCAGCCACAGACTCCTAGGTTGTAACATGCGACGAGGATGGCTATGAGGCACATCCTCATAGCCATCCGAAGCCGCTAACCACGCAAGCTTGCCAGCACGTTTACCAGCTGCAGGCGTTCGTGACAACAAGCGGGGTTGCACGCAAGGTTATCCGTTTAGTAGGTGCCAGCCGGGGCCTCGTCAGCTGAGCTAATAGCAAAATGACCTAATTGAGGGACACGCCAAAAACTGGCCGAGAACAAGCCAACGGCGGATAACACTGTGAGGCTGTGCGTAGTTCATTAACACTGCGCAAAATTAGGTTCCTGAACATGCTCTCGCTCGTAGGCATTTGTTCCACAAAGGGCATTGTTAACGTGCATGGCTCTGACTACTAATGTCCATATATGTTGTAACGAGGTGCAAGGGAGGCACTCGTAAAAAATGCCTGATTTCAAAATTAGCTAGTGAATTTTTTTTTACAGTGTACGGTCGCGCCTCGGTACGCCGCGTTTGTCTGGTGCCGCGCCGGGGCGCCGTTAGCGCCGCGGGGCGCCGCCGCCGCCGCTGCCGCCGTCTCGTCTCTCATTTGGGCCGTAAATCTCGGTGCCGTATCATCATTTGCGACTAATGCCGGGGAATATAAACTAATACGGCACGGCTCAAGTGCAGGCGAGGTGCCGGCGGCTGGTGACCGACCGCTGCCGCGGTGGTGGGGGTTGCGACAGGGCCAGCCTTCGTTACAGACGGTCCGCAGAGAGTGGCGCTGAATGGCTTCCCTGGAGAGCGCCGCGAGCGTTCTCCGTCTGGCCTGTGGCAGTGACGGTCTCATGGGTGGTGATGTAGACAACGAGCGAGAATGCAGACGATAGCAGTGTCTGGCCAACCGCGCGAATATTGCATCTCTGGCTGTGCCTGAAGAGATTATAGGCGGGAAGACTAAATTTGGGAATGTTTTTGGAACTGGGGAAGGAAGGGCCGAGACTGATATGCATTTCCGTCAGTCATGCTGGCGGGTCAAAGATCAGATGTGGACGGACATTTTCCTGTTTGGTCCCGTGTCTGTTCCACTCGTTTCCGGTTCGCAGTCGGTCGACCGAGGCGTGCAAAGGGAGTCCCCAGGCAGGACCCGTCGCTCCCCGGTCGGCCCCAGCGCTCTTCCTATTTGGACCGTCGAGGCCGCGCGGCTCGGCCGATCTCGGCGTTACGTCACTGGGTCTATGATGACGTCACTGGCGCGGCCATGGCGTCTGATGCGGTGCGATGGAGCGAGCCGGCCGGACCAGTCGAGTGGCCGGTATTTGTCCGAGCGACGCGCCGTGAGCGCTATGTCGGCCCAACACGCCATGTTCGCGGGGCTCTGGGCGGCTCACCGACCCTGTTTGGGCGCTGTTTCCCGGCGGTCCTGGAATTCCTCATGCATGTCGCTGTCCTGGTGGGATTAATGATCACTAACGAACCTCTTGACGCAGTGTCACCACCCTGATATCGTCCCACATGTAGCACTACTTTTTGTGTATATCGCCTTATCCGGAGTATCTACAACGCTACTTTTGCTTTCTCTCTTTTCATTCATGTGTGTAACTACAAGCCATTGTCTTGTGCTGTCAGTCGTCATTCGTTGGCTACTCTCACTCTCCTTTCTCGCTCGGGGCGGTAGTCTGACACCTTCGCACCTCTCCGCTGCTACAGCAGGGTGTGTCTAGTGTCTAATCCTCCGAGCCGGCAAGAGGTGAACGTAAAGCGACGGGCTGAAGCGGCGCTCTATTCTTCCCTCTAAATGAGGTTACGCCAGCGAACAAATTTAGTTCGAGTTTCCTAACTAAGGCGCAACTTTTGTACGGTGATGGAGTCGCTCACTCAGCCCAACTTCCAGCGATTCTGGTCTTATGGTTTGTTTGTTTGGGGAGCCCCTAGTCTCCGCACTGTTGCCAAGACAAACAAAATCCTCCTCTGCTTTTTGAGCTCGATCGGTTCGACGGCTGGGCTGGTGCTCCAGCTCGTGGTCTGCACGCGTGCACGCACGTGCGGCACCCTTGAGAGCTTTGTGAGCTTTGTGCGTGAGCACGCGTGCACCGGCCTCTCTGCGGTGCGTGCCGCTCCACAGAGGACCAACCTCACGTGCCCGAGGGCTGCTGGCCGGACGATGGACCCAATAGGCCGGCCGTTGGACGGGCATTGGACCTACTTGACCTACCGTGCCCAATCGACGCCGCTTCAACCGGCCCCGCTACCGAATGAGTGCGAATCAAAGAGCGGCAGCCGGGCGGTAATTATCGTTATTGGCGGTCGGCCCGGCTGATTGCCTACGTCATATCGTCGTTATTGATAACGGCCCCCGGGCGACGCGCTATTGTTGGAGTTCATAAATGGAGGCCGGATCGCGGACGGGGGTCGGCTGCTCACGGCACCGGATGGCCGCCCTCTGTGACGTCACTATTACGTCACACTGCTGTCGAACCGAACAGCGCCGCGGACCCGTTTGTGAGCTGTCGACTCAACACTACAGTGTCGATATTTGCATTCGCTCTGATATTTCACGACGCAATCAATCAGGCTTTGCGAGCTGGTTAATAGCGCCGTGTATGCTTGTTGAGCGGCTGCTGAACCGGGCCGTCGCGCCCCTTTGATCTGTGAATCAGCACTAATCAGCCCAGTTCGGTCGAGCCAACACGACCGACCAATGCTGATTGGGTAGGCGAGAGGGTGGAATCCTGCCCAGACACGGGCACGAAATGCGGCCAGGCGCCTTAAGATCTCCAGAGTGGCGTGCACAGACTCTGCACAGGCGCTGGGTGCTAAGAGAGCGTCCATCAGTATCCCGGCAAAAACCAATGGTTTCCATGCAGAAAAACAGCTGCACTCTCTCGCGCACAGGCGACCAAAAAGCCGTGGCCCACATTCCTTTCAGGCATGTCCGGAAACGGGAGCGTAAACGGGTGGCTGACTGACACCGAGCCTGAGTCAGAGAGACACCGTGGGACTCGCAGCGACTCTGAGTCAGAGTAACAGCGACTCAGATGCGAACTGACACCGACCCAGACTGTAGACTGACATCACTGTGACAGAGCTACATCAGTCCAGATTTCAGAGTCAATCTTACGAGTCGGACCCTGAGCAGAATTGACGGTGCCCACACTCGGAGCTCAGACTGATCACGAGCGACTCTGACTACTGTCTGTCTCACCGTACCCCGACTGACGGACGTCGGACGTCGGACGTCGGACGTCGCCCGGGCCCGGCGGCGGTGGGCGGCGGACGCGCCGAGTGCGGGGCGGAGTGGGAGTGCTGTGGCCATAAATCTGACCACCGTGCCGCCACCACCGCCCGCCACCGCCCGCCGCGTGCACTCGGCACTAATTAGTGAGAACAAGCCGCGCCGGCGTCGCCACCAAGCGACCGTCATTATTCGCGCGCGAATTAAGGCGCGCGCGAGCTCGCGCCGGGTGGGTCCGCCGGTTCGCACGTCATAGTCCCGCCCTGCAGATGGCACTGGGCTGCTGTCGACGAACGCGCTAATGGGCGGCGCTAATTGTACAGACTGGTTACCGTGTGCCCCCTCCTTGCACGCCTGCACGCCTGTGGGGCTTGGGGAGTCCTGAGACGGCCTTGCCACCACCTGGTGCCGACAAACAGCCTGGGACTGAACTCAGAACGGGCTCATGAACGGTCACCATGTCCGATTAATGGTCATTGAAGCTGGGACTTGGCTCGAGAAATGACAGACTTATTTAACCTCGTTACTCAACACCTGTTTATCTGGGTTTGTCCGAAAGTGCAACAAGTTGCAGAGAAATGCACTTGTTTGGTCCTTGGTCTTTTTTATACAATCTGTCCGCTGTAGTCAAGCAATCTGTCTTTTTTTTTATAAAATCTTTGGTGGCTTCAGTGGCAAGAGAAGGTCGTAGCCGAACGAGATGAGACGAGGTCTGATGAGTCGAGAATACCTAGGGCTTCATTGGCGGCGGCGCGCAACGAGGCCACCAAAATGCGCGAGCAATCTGTTCGCTCTCTGGTCCCCCATTTTCTCATTTACACCCTTTTTATCGGGCGGCGGCGGGTTCGTTTGGACGGACAGCTCCTCTGTGGGTCTCTAGGGAAGACGAGGTCACTGGACTGGAGCCGTCGGTTTTCTGAGGCTCCCCGTCCACATCTTGGCACTCCAAATGGCCAGCTGTTGGGACAAATGAAACTGGAGGCTGGGGACGTGCGTCGCCGTTGGCTGGGGACGTGCGGCTCCGGTTCATTTGATGCGGACAGCCGGAGAACCTAGCGTAAGGGTGCGTTGTCTAGAGAGATGGGGAGGCGAGGGAAGACAGGATGACCTCTTAGTTCAAATGGAATGAGCATCAGTCTTCGTGAGCTCCAGAGACTCTCAATAAGAACAAAAACTGTTGGTTGCTATCATTGGCAGACACTGCCCGGTCCAACTGTTTTCAACTTTTTAAGAAGAATGGATGGAATGAAAAGCTCTCAGTGGCAGGCCAACTGTGTTTGGTTTTTCGACCGTCTCATCATCTGTTTTTCCGATCACTCCACCTTTGAGCTGTGCTGGCTGCGTCCGCGGGTCCTCCTGCCGCTGACCTCTCTCGCTGGACTGCGCTGGTCGCCGGCGCGGCGGCCGCGGATCGCGAGGTGATCGGTCGCGCGGAAGGAGGCCAGCGCGGTGCCCGCCGCCGGCCAGAGGTCAGAGGTCAGCCTTTGTGTCTCCGCTGAGCGCCGCCGTCATCAGGGTCAACGTCGCCGCAATCGGCACGACCGAGGTCGCCTCGGGCGCGGAGGATGACTCTGACGACTGGAGAAATGAGAGACTGGAGTCACACTGCTGGGAGTGACCTGATGATGATCGCGTGTCACTGCCCGCCGTTCTGCAGGTCTCAGAGATGTGCCACTGTCCTGGGCGGTCGGAGAAGGGTGACCACGCACGGTCATCATCAAAGCGGCTTCCTGACCTCTGGTCATCACCACCGGTCCCCGCGGCGGCGCAGAACCGCCAGTCACCTCCGGCCGCCGATGCCGCCAGGTGCCCGCAGAAATTCGCGCACTAAATTGGCCTCCTTCTGGCGCGCAGAAGTGCAGAATCACGGCAGTGGCGACGCCTCGCGAGCCTGGTGCTGTGACCGTTCCCCGTCCCACCAACCGCGCCGGGTACACTGCTCCACACAGCCAGAGCAAGAGTCTCGCGTTAATCGGGCCGCCTGGAGTCCACCATGACTGAGCGGCTGATTTTATTAACGAATAACAAATCGCCTCCGCCTGGCCGACGCGGGCCGAGCCGGGCTGGGCTGAACCGGGCCAGGCCGATCTATGGTTTATGACTCCCTGCGGGCGGGCGACCGGTCCGGTCCGACGGAGCCATTCCATTCTGTGATTAGACGTCTGATTGGAGGGTATCACTGCGGATGGAGGGCGACGCGACGCAGCGGCGGTGGTGGACCAATGTCGGACTGAGGGACGGTAACAGCCAGCTACGAGCACACCACGCCGGTTTCTGCCGCACGTATGCTGGAGAGCACGACTGTCACCTGGGAGAGTCGATAATTTGAACTCACGCAGTGAACTTTTGGAAGCGGAAAGAGTACTGACTCAGCTGTCGGCCAGCACTGAAAGGGCGCTGCAGTTGCACCAGCACGGCGCTCGGACCAGCGCAGCGAGCAGTGGGCGCCGCTTCGAGCCGTCACCACCAACCGGTTCCCCGGCTGCTCGCCCGCAGAATCATCAGCGCTCATGACTGGCGCATTCCGAGCTGGCTGCAGCTGCCGGCGACGCTGGCCCGCCGTCGACCTGTCACGAACCCCAGGCCGGTGACCCCTGCTGCCCCGGCCAATCAGCGCGGTCGCCGTCGGGACGTGGCTGGTCCTCTTGCTTCGCGGAGTTATACAGAGATATCGTTTTGCTGTGCATCTCGTATTCCTTAGTCTGTTGTTTAACTACTCGAACCCCTTTTGTCAAAACGTTCGTCTTGACAGACAAAGAAATGTCTTAGCTGGAGTTGGAAGAAAACCAACTTTGGGTACCAACTCTTGGGTGTTCTTTGCAACAGCCAGCTAACCGAATCGGTGCGGGGAACCTTCCCCTCCCTGGCTCGGCGCTCCTCGCCTGGCGTGCTTTGTCCGGGGTGAGACGGCCGCTCCTGACGTGAAAACCACTCAGGTGTGAAACAGCTGGCGACCTTGGCCACGCACCAGCTGCTCCTCACACGATCGTGCTTTCAAGTCGTGAATTCCATGATTCGGCAAATTAGATCTAATTCTGTATGCATACCACCGTCCTGTCGTGGTCGCACCCCGGCCGCGGTCGGCAATTTTAGCAAGCGCTCGATAGAAGTGCAATCGGTGTTCATTTCGCTGTTCCTGCAATGCGTTTTGGTGGGGTGATTCAGGTATGAATCGTCAGCCAAATGCCCGAGCTCGGCTCAGTAAGCGCTAAAGCAGTTCACGACGTCTGATTACGGTCTTCAGTGGCATTGGTAGTGTGTGACGATCGAAACACGTCAATCGACCGCGGGGGCGAGCTGGATGAATGACGCGGCGAGCCGTACGCTCCATCGACGAATGAACCGATATGGAACGCTTTATCGACGTACCTCGTTTGGCACGTTGATGGCGATCACGTAACATACCTTGAACGTCATCGGTGACAGGTTCACAACATCGCACTGTATGACGTTACATAGTTGTTTGATGACGTCACTCAGCAGTATTGCCACAGTGTGGCTGTCGCTTGTGGATCGGCACAACTGTCTTGCATTTTCCTCTTCACATTCTCGCCGCATCTTTGCTTGTTTTTTTTCATATCTGTATTTTCCTGTTTTCTTCCTGCCTTTTCCTCCACTTAGTTTCATCGATCCCCACCTCGGCTCTAGCTTCTCTTTCCCCGGCCGCTGTAGCGCATTTGCCGGCAGCTCACCATTGTCTCACCGTTGTCTCACCAATGTCTCTCCGTTGTCTCTCTTCTGCCTCACCGCTTGTCCGGCCGCTCCCTGAGACGCGCCTCCGCCCGAATCTGACCGGCTCAGCTCCGGCTAACGGGAGCCCGATTAGTCGGGCAACAAGGGCGGATCAAACGTGAGCGGATCAGAGACCAGGCGTCCCGGGGGCGTCCCACGGGCGTCCCGGGGCGTCCGTGGGCGTGTGGGTGCCCCCGACTCGCACCGAGGCGTCGTCTGAAGTTTCTGTGCAACAAGCCAGAGACAAAGGCCGTGAACTGCGTGGGAGACAGGGATTGGAACAGGCTGATGTTCGACTGTTGGCTGAGATACCGGCGTGCAGCGATCTGGTGGAAAGTAGCATCAGTAGGTGAGCGCCGGTCTTTGAGAGTGAACTGTATATTAACGGTGAGATTCGTACTGTTGGTGATTGTGGCACTGGACATGGACGGTGTATACTTACAAGTGAGCTTCACAGTGGTTCAGCCGCGGCGGACCGGACGGCTCACCGGACGGTGGACCGGACCGTGGACCGGCTCCGGAGCACCGCCCGCGGCCGGGCGGCCTCCGCGCGGGCGGGGCTCACGGTGCCGGCTCGGCGCCATTGCCGCTAATGGACATGCTAATCTAATTAGACATCATAAGGCCTGCGGCGGCCGCTTCTCAGCCGGCGGACCGCAGCGGCCAGCCGCTGAGAGCGCACCGAACCGCCGCCGTGAGAACCGTGTGCAGCCGATGGGCGCCGAGCACGGCACTGGCGGTCCGCCCCCGCCCCCGCCCCCGCCGCCGCCCCCGCCCCCGCCCGCCAGCATCGCGCCCTGACCGCCCGGTGTCTGCCCGCGAGGTCCCTCCATCACCGGTCTCCAGGCGAGGGCGGCTAAGGTCGTCGCCTCGTCTCCGGTGACCCGGTATTCTGTTCGACCTTTGGCCAAAGTCGCTCTCATGACCTCTGGCTACCGGTGAAGAGACATTTCATTGACGTCATTGCAGGCATTTTGCCACGTTTCGGATAGCGCCCACATGACTGCGTTAGCAGGAAACATTTCTTACGTCCTGTTCAGAGTACAGACAAAGTAACGTTGACTTTGCACATTGTGCCCGTGTGGGACTTGTGGGCGTCAAGGAAAGAAACTCGCTTCAGCCTTCGCTTCAGACTTCGTTTGAACCCTTTCTTATGCGAATGCTGAACAGCTACGCAGCGCTCCCCTTTGAGAGTGTCAGGTGCACCGCACTACTCCCCTCTATCCGGGATCCCTCTCTGCCATGCTCCGACAGATAAGCAGCCAATTACTGCTAATTGGAAGGGTTCCGATTGGAGCGGCGTGGGTGCTGACTGGAGCGGTACGGCCCTCGGTGAACAGACCCAGCCCCGGCCGCCCACCCGAGAGCATCATCAGCCGGCGCCAGAGCCCGAATTAGCTTAATTGGGTATAATTCCCGGCGCCTTTTCACTACAGGGAATGTTTTCGGCACTCCTGCGGTGGACTGGCCTTGTCTGCTCTCGGCAGCGCTACGGGCGGTCCAGGGCGGCTTCAACGGCCTCGAAAGTCTTCCCGTGTGAGACTAGGGTGGATACAACGCGGTCCGAGCCTGCTGGGTGACCTGGGAGGCTCCAGGGCCTCTGAGTCTCCTCCCCCAGTGACTGGGCGGCCGGTTCTGCACGCGAGGCGCGGTGTGCCGCCAAGTTGGCCGCTGAATTGGCTCCTGGGGCGGCCACTCCCGCCGCTGTTTGACAGTTGCTGATGGTGTTGCCACTGAGCCGCTGTTTCAACTGTTTCCTTTGGGCGTACTTTCAGTCGGGCTTAATTCGTGAGCGCTGGAAACCGATGCGTCGGCTGACAGCTCCATTTGTTTGGGGTGCTTTACGGGGCGGAGCATCGATGGACCGAGGCCGTTACTTGGTGTTGCAGCGGGGAGGCATGGCAGCTCAATGGTGCGCGCACTGACTACGACTGTGTTTGCTAACCCGGACCGATGTATGCTGGCACAGGGGGAGTGCCGCCGTGGCCACCGCCGCCGCCGCCGCCGTCGCCTCCCTGCCGTCGATACCTCCCGCTGCCCGCGAGCAGCCGTATTTTACGCCGCCGGCCGCCTCGTGGCGTTTTTATTAGGCACCGTTGGCGGTGCTGTCGCGCGGCCTGCGGCGCGACCGACTGGCGTGACACGTGCCCCGTCTTCCGCCGTTTGGACGCACCCTTTCCGCTCCACCGCCTCCGCCGCCTTCGCCGCCTTCGCCGCCGCCGCCGCCGCCGCCGCCGCCGCTGCCGCGGAGACCGGCGATTGGCCTGAATTAGGCGACCGCTCGGTGCGTTTTAGATGCACGGCGGTACAGCTTACATCATCATTACCGGCCTGAGGTGGCGGCCGCGCCGGCAGGAAATGTTGCCGTAAAGGCAGCGGCGCCGTCTTCTGCATATAGGATGCGCTAATGCCCGTCGGTTGGTGCGGAGATATTCGACGCGACGACGGCGAGCGCCAAATAGCTGCGACCGACGACGCGACGGAACGGGACTCGGACTGGCTGCGCGATCAGCGCTGTTTGTTCAATACGGCCGATGGATTCGATCTATGCCTGTCAGTATAAGCGGCACACAAAGCCCCATTATCGCCAGATTATACAAACAATAAGTGTGCGAGGAGCTCTTGTGCGTGATGAATGCACCACAAACAGGATGAAAAATCGCTGCCCGCTGTCAGACGGAAAAGGTCGGCGGAGCTGGGCACTGTTGTTGCACGCTTAGACTCTTGTTGTTGCCATTTACGCGAAAACATGCGCCGTTTTTACTGGCTTCACTCGAGAGGACGGAGGACGCGCGCTGGGTGGGAGTGGAGGGGCGGCGTGCGGAACACGTCACAGGGGCGCTTCTGAAGAGCACCCGCACAAAAACAATCGCGTGAGCTGATTGCAAACCGAAGTGCATTGTGATGCCGGTGGGTGTGCTGGATACCGGTGGTTTTTATGGGAGCACCGGTACATTTTGGCGTCTCGTGACGCTCTGACTAATGCTATTCTTGGTGCTCAGTGTCCGATACAGTATCCGGTGGGGTCAGTGTGTCTCATGAGCTCGAAGAGCTGCTGTTTGTCGATCTCCTGTTAGACGTCGGTCGGACGTCCGCCGCTTGCCGGCTGACGGGCCGTGAGTAGCCCGACCACCGACGCAAAAACGCTGCTTGTTTGTTCTGGGGCGCGCCCGGGGGAATTTGTTAGCGTTGACTGGCGTGTAGAGGGCGGCGTCCGGTCGGCTGGCTGCCCACATAGCCCGCTGACCGCCTCTCGAGCACGCCTTATTGCCAGAGACGAGCGGCCGAGAGCCCGGTCCGGTCGGAGGAGGGACGGAGGAGGGAGAGAGAGGGAGAGAGAGAGGAGAGGCACAACGGTCCGGCCCAATAGCCTCGGGTTCGGAGCGTGAATGGCATGGTCGAATGCAAAGGTAATACCCAGCAAACATGCCCACATGGGTCCCATATGGGGTGAACATGGGCCAGATGGGCCCACGTGGGACATGGGCTACAGATGGGCTACCCATATGGGCCCCATATGGGATAAAAATGGGCCAGATGGGCCAAAACGCATGTGGGCTGGAGATGGGCATCCCATGTGGGTCCCATATGGGGTGAACATGGGCCAGATGGGCCCACGTGGGACATGGGCTACAGATGGGCTACCCATATGGGTCCCATGTGGGCGCTGCGTGGGTCCCATATGGGGCCTACGTGGGCTGGCCCATATGGGTCCCACGTGTCACCCACTGCCATTCCCATGTGGGTCCCATATGGAAGAGGTGGGGGGCCCATGTGGGCCCCATATGGGAACCATGTGGGCATGTTTGCTGGGTAGGCCGAATGCTCGCTAGATTAGCTTTTTGTAAGCGGGTCGGTGCAGATTCGAGGGCAGTATAAATAGTTTCGGGCATTGTGTCGGTAGTTTATGCCGCAGTCAATGTCAATTACCGAGCGTGTTACAGTCATTGGGGCATCATCTGTTCGTCTCTGGGGTGAGCCTTCGGGTACGGCCAGAGGCCTTTGAACTGCTCGTCGTTCACCCAGAATGCCGAGTGTCGCCTCGAATGCATGTCATATGCGGGCCTCAGAGCGTTTCTGCAGAAGTTTGCGTGCGTCCTTTGTGACAGTTCGAAATTCGGACTAATGCGTTTTGACTCTAAGAAGCAACGTTTAACTCCGTGAGTGACAAAGCTGAACCCATGCCTTTGATGTAGGAGTCATCTTATAGCTGTTGCAATTTAGGGCGACATTTACGCGCGATGCAGTCCAGGGACTCACTGAAATGCGGCCCCTTTACGGCACGTCTGATTTACTGCTCGCGGTATGGAGGCGGTCGGTGATTCTTCTGCGAAGTGGCTGTTGGGCCGTCGGCCGGCGCGGAGCTTCACACGGCTTCCCGCAGAGCTCTGGCTGGCTGGAGGTGAGGTGCGTCCCTCACTGGTGGTGGCTGCACGCTCGGCCGACCGCCATAAACTGCGCTCCATGACCTTCTAATTAGGTGGCTGCCCGGCGCTCTGCCGCGGCGGCGGGCCGCACGGGATCCGAGTTCTCACTCCCACGGAGCCGCGGCCGGACAGACACCAGAGGGGGAACAGGGGCGAGCTTTGAGCCAACCTGGGGGTCTAAAGCCACCTGTATCAGTTAGTGTGCCGTGCAGTCAGTGTAAACACAATCGGCCGTCCGGTGGGACAGCCACCCGCGGACAAACGCCGATGTTGTTCAATGTGAGCGGAGATTGGTGAGTTTGTCTTGCTCTAGAAGCTGCGGGCAGACCAATAATGACCGCCCATCTGAGACACCGCCCGGGGGCGCACACAACGGCAGGGACGACGGCGACCACTAATGAAAACGAAACGTTTTGTTTTCGACGGTCTCTCCCTCCGGGCTCCCCGACCGCCGCTACCGACTGAGATCTAGACCGACGGGGAGGGAGGGAGGGGGTCAGAGGGGAGTCGGCGAGGGGAATGTCATGATCCATCTGGCCGGGTGCCTGCCTCTCCGTTCACGCAGTCCAACAACAATCGTACCCTTTCACAGTCGATCGGTGGACGCGTTCAATTTCCAGCACGTGTCGTATTCTTGTCTATGCATCCGCTGTGACGCGCTTTTGTACGAGTTCCGCTGAAGGGGAGCCTGTCGAGGGATTGGCCCGGTGTTTGGCCGGCTGGCAGCGGCTGCGCAGCACGGCTGGCTTAGCGGGCGCAGCCGGCTGGAGCCATCCGTCTGCTGCCCTCTGAAGCGGCCCTAATGCGATCTGGCCGGCCGCGCCGCGGTGCCAGCGCCGCGCGGCTCGGAGAGCGGCTGTTTTGTCGTCGAGTGCGGGTCCCAGCGTGGCTGGCGGCCTCTGCGCGAGGTGTTGTGGTGTTGGCTGTCGATCGACCTCTGCTGAACCTGTCCTTCTTTCTTTCGGGTGGCCAGGTGGACCCACTTCCGTTCCCCCGAAGGGCTGCCTGTTTACGGACCAGCACCGTTCACCAGCTAATGAAGAAAATCGCAGGTATTTACCTCGCCCCTGGACGGTAATATGAATATGAATAATGCGGCGACCGGCGAGGGTTGTTTGCCTTAGATTCGGCCGGCGGCAGGGCCGGCGAGGCTGGCCATCCATCCTCGAGCCGGTCCTGTATGATGGCTCTGCGGCTTGGTGTTAGTGTTTTGTGCGCCGGCTGTGACATGCAGTCTCCAGACATTGCGGCACAGTATCACGGTTGGAGGCTGGCGGCTGAACGGAAACTGCAATAGCAGCCAAAGCAATAGCACCACGCAATTTCGGATCGACTTGTTTTCATTTCCAGGTGAAGTTTATAAATATTTATGAGGTTTTAAATCAGCCGCGATGTCTGGTGTTTGTCTTCTGCTCGCTGAGAAAACAGTGGCGAGCGAAGACTTTTGCTGAATTGTTACAGAAACTTGGCCGAAGAAGTGCTGCAATTGTCTCGGGAAGTTTGGCGCGCTGAGCATTAAATTCGCGGGACTGCAAATCAGCGGCGCCGGCAGTTATTACGTCGGCGCGGTCCCTTTATTTTTGCTGACTCCCTCGGTTCATTAAGTTTATCTTGTCCTGGCTGTGAATAAATCGGCGTCCTTTATGTTCATTACCGCCCCACGCAGACGGCCAGAAAAATCAAAGTTGGCCGTTGACCCTCAGCTGCGGGACTCACGCCGAGCGCTTGCCTCAGGGGAGGGTAGTGGCTGCGGTGCCGGCTTAAGGGCGAGCACGGGGGAGCGCGGCAGGGGGCGATTGGACGGCCAGCCGAGCCAGCCGGCCGCCACACTGACTTGGCTTCTGTGTTCTGCCTGTAATCCCATTGTGAACTGCAAACGGTCGGAGGTGGCGGCGGCGCTGGCTATCCAGGCGAGTATTAGCTCGTCGTGGCTGGGTCTTCGGGACGCCTCTGATGCCTCTGTGATGGTTTGTGACATTCGGTGACGCCCTGTGACTCCCCATGATACCTGTGATATCACGTCGTTTTCCGTGTGTCGTCCTGTGCGGTCGCCGCCCGTATGCGGCGCACGTTTCTCCGTTTCCCATACGACGGTCGCGGTCAGGGCGGACCCGGTCACAAATTAGGCCCGTCGTCGCCCGCCTTTTGTGTATTCACTGGAGGCCAGGTGCGTCTGATCACTGTCATCTGACGACGGAAATTTGCCCTCGGCCCCGACCTAAACGCGCCAAATTATGGCGCGCCTGATGACGGGTGGTCGCCGGCCGGTTTTCTCCACTTGGGGCGTTCCGGCTCAGTCGTCATATCCATGGAGGTCAGGCCAAGAGACACTGGATCTCAGGGCACACCCTGGTTAGCATATGGCTTATATATGCCGCGACTTGGCCGAACTATCAGTTACTGAGGTGAATTTTCAATTGGCTCAGTTTCCTGTGGCATATTTCTAGTACACTTATGTCTTCGAGATCTGATTCACATTGTCGGTCTGAAATAGTTTATTTCCTTTGTGTTCTTACATAACCGTCCTTATAGCTGAACGAAATTCGATTCCACTCTGCACTTCCCAGACCCAAATGCAGGTCGGCGTTTGACAGTATCCAGCCGTCTGAGACCTCTGTGAACCTCGTCTGACCTCTGCAGATCTCCCCGTGACGTCACTGGCTCCGGTGGACCTCCTCTGAGTAGCCGCAGATGATCCGGTCGCTGGACGGTGGCTGTGGGAGCGGCCGCCTCCGTCTGACAAATATGACCGATGACCGCGGCTCAAAGGACCCGCCGCCGCCGCCGGCCGCCACCATTGTGTCTTCCCCTCCCCCTCCCTCCGTCCCTCCCTCCATCGCCACCAGCGTATACCGGCCAACTGACGCGGGGTGAACCAGGGGATGGAGAAAAACAGATGGCATTGACCGTGGTCGAGGCATAGGTTGATGTGTACCATGTGACCCGTGAGCTCACTTTCGAGAAAAATCAATGCTGCTTATCATCCTGAATTAGATTCACCATGCTCAATATCGTATGGAGGTTCTCCTTCAGCAATCCACTTGAAGCCTGAAAGGGTTGTTCGGGCCGCCTGAAACGAAGACACCGGACACCGGCCTTTGCGGACCGTACGACCTTGAACCGGGCCCTGCCGTCGCTTCTCATTTGGTCCCAGTACAGGACCTTGATACACTCCCAGTGCGCGGAGCGGAGGATCCCGGTCAATTAACTCGGTGCGGCCGCGACCGGATGCGTTCGGTCGTCTGCCATTAGTGGCAGGTGAGGTAGGTCGGTCGGGTCACCGTCCGCCAACGCTGGGTCAGTGCGCGGGGAACGGCTGACGGACGCGGCTGGTGGAGCGGCCGGCCACGGCGGATGGCCGGCGTCGGCCGGATATTGAAGGGTTCCAGGGGACGCTCAGTGTTATTAGGACGCCGGTGGACGTTAGAGACGCTCGAGATGCGCGATACAGGCAAAAGTCTCCGAGACGAGAGAGAAAGTCTGATGCAGAGCGGTAGCTGAGGGCACCGGCTAGTTCAAAGCGGAGTTCAGAGAGCGCAGAGGACGCTTGAGGTGCTCATTATTTTTGCGAGAAGAAATATGAAGGAGTAATCATGTCTTTGTGTGCGCTGCTTTATATTTTATTTTGCCAAGGATTACCTCACTCAGCATAAAAACACAAAAATGAATGCTATTCCCAACAGGTAACCCAATTCTCGGCTGGTGTTGAGCGATCACGTCCCGTATTGTCAGATACTTTCATCATCTCTTCTCCCGCGGATCAGCATACCGGTTCTCAAGCAGCTGTCTTATTCCCTCCACCACCGAATTCTGTTCGACTCGGGTCAATCCCAACTCCGGCGTCATCGATGTTCGACCGGCCTTGATAGCCCTCGAGCGGGTGTGCCCAACTCTCCCCATATTTGATTCATCATCACCGCCTCTGCCGACGGCCATTCTCGAGCAGGTTTACACACTGATACAAAATGCGTCTCATTAGGTGGGTGCGCTCCAGTTGTTCCAATTTGGCCCGCCTGAGTTGGACGAATCGGCCGGCGGAGCAGTGCGGTTTGTGTTTCTAATTGTTCGGAAAATCTGCGCTGTGGTGCGCAGCGGTCGATGGCTGAGATCTGTACAGAGGCGATGGAGCGAATGGCGAGAATGGCCCAAAGCAGCGCCACTTTAGCCGCAACAGCAGCGGTTCTGAGCGGTAGAGTCTTACTGAGCGTTACTGCCACAGCTTGCTTAGGTGCAGTGATGACCTCATGGGTGCAGAGTTTTTGTCATGCACTGCTTTGGTTTGCGTTGGTCAAACGTCAGGCTCAGTAACAAGGTTTGACAGGAAGTAATGTTGTGGTGTGCCAATAATCTTCAGAACCGACATGTGGGTACTCAACGCAATAAAAGTTCTTTGATTGGCTATTATTGGTTTTAATCGGAACCAATCGTGATCGGTTAGCTTACCAATATCAGTCGTGATCAAACCATTAATATAGGTAGTGCAAGTTATGCAGCGAACACAATGAGAATGTCTGCTATAATTTGATATAATTGGTTGTTAGATTTCATCCACGTAAAAAGCAAGCCAGTCCGTGGAACTTCCACGTCTTATCTCTTCAGTGGAGCTTTCCCACCAGTACCGTAGTTCAATGAACCTCTGCAGTCCTCTCATCGGACATTCGAGACATAAAAATCACACCCCGTGACTGAGACAACACGAGGCTGTATAATTTTATGTTTTATCGTCAACACTGACCCTGCTCTGCTTGTCGTCATGCAGTGATCTTATCTTTTGGTGGCGGCCATGCTAACACCATTCTTTCAATCGCAGTCGTAGGCCGTGCTCTGGTCGTATTCTGGTCGTGCTTTGGTCGTATTCCGGCCGTGCTCCGTTTTTGGTCGTTCCGGTCTTCACATCACAGCCGCTCCCACACCCGGGTGTCCGAGAACCGGTTCCTGCACATTTGTTCGCCTTTTTCTATGTTCTGTCGAAGCCTCAGAACAACAGAGGCGGACCGGCAGTGTGCCGGTGCACTTTGCCAGCTTCCCAACAGGCCTGTTTAATATCACTGACGCTCACAATGGGCCCAGTTGGCCTCAGAGAGCGTATTTGTCGGCGGCTGTGGCAGGAGCCCCTTTGAAAAACGCTATGCTGCTGATTAGGAACGAGCTTGGGGTTTCTGATTACTTTCTTTCTTCTGTGCCACCCATTTTTTCCACTTCCCCGTTCTGGATCAAAAGATTCCGCGGCGTATTCAAATTGTCGCCGCTGAAGTGTCGGTGGATTAGAGTTCCCGGGACTTTAATTCTACTTTATTCGACTTTGAGGCAGACTCAGAGTGACGCGTGGGCTTGCCTAATCAACTAGGATTTCCTGCCTTCCTTTCTAGCTTCACGAGGTTGATTATTTGCTCCAAAGATTAATGCAATATTTTGCTGATATTTCTCTCTTAGTAAACTAATCCCTCCATGTTTGTCTCAGATAAAAAAGAAAAACAATGTGTGGTCGACGAATTGCTATTTTTAACGTTACCAGCATGGCAACGTTGAGTAAAACCTGTCCCTTTCGTTGTTACTCATACCATCGCCTTTCTCTCGTTACTATCCACCTAAAATCATGCCGGCCCGGGGAGTAGCTTCCTGAAGCTTACTCTCAGCTCGGTGGGACGGCCCTTCTCAGCTCCATCAAGCCGGACTCGGGCTCGAGCCGGACCCATGCTCGGCCGCCATACCTCCCAGCAGTTTCTCTGCAGCTGCGAGCCTCCGCCGGCCGGACCTGCAGCGGCGGGCCGAGCGGCGCCGGTCGCCGTCCGATGACCCCCGATTACCGTCGGCATAACTTACCCCGTTATGTCATGTTGCTGGCGCCGCCATTGGCGTGATAGCGCTGCAGCTAAGTGGAGTAATGCCGACTGTAATCAAAATAGGGACGGCGCTCCCGCCGGCATGGACCAGCTGCCCTCACGGAAAAAGCGATAGAAACTTCGTTTCGGAAGATTCGTTAGTTTGTTCCATGGCAAGTGATATATGAAAGTTGACTGATTACGAAGGTATTTGGGACTGAAGTACTGGTTCAACAAGATGTTTGGCTCTAGTTAGGTGCGATGTGTTTTGTAAGCGGAATTGCAAGTCAAATATTTGGTCAGCGTGTCAAGTTTTGCTCTTGTTTCCTGAACACTGAAGTGCGCTGGATATAATGGGCTTGAGTTGTTGTGTACAATGGAAAGACCGTTGGCACTGATTTAGCCTCGGGATATCGATTGTTGAATAATTCTCACCCTTCGCCAAAATGAGAGCTTATGCGGAATCAGCAAAGGCATACTCAAGCGAATTGAGAATCCATAACTGAGCCGTCTGTTGTTCATTCTGATCACCTATTAGTGAATAAGCAACAGCATGCCATCCGCCTTTTAGGGCGCAAATTAAAACGGTTCTTCGTCTCCGCCTCCACTGGGTCAGGTTTCATGGCATCCGCTCACGGTATGAACCGTAAACACCGACCGGCGGTGTTATAAAACACAAACACCCGGCGAAGGTGTGCCGGTCAGACTGTTCCGGTCGTCTGGAAAGGAGCGACCCGATCCACTCGATCGGAGGCAATCGTCTCGAGCTGAACGGCTGGCACGGAACGCCGGCAGCGCACTCGACGGTGTAATTGTCGCCCCCACGCGAACGAGCAAAAACGGACCGACCGGCGACTATCTACCGAATCGATGGGGACGTCGATGAACGCCAGGGTCGTTACAATTACGGCGGAGGAAACGCGAGATCCCACAAATGGAGACCGGTCTTTCAGTACTGGTTGGAGCAGTGCTGCCTTCTTCGAGGAGTTTGTGTCGGTATATGTTGCATCAATCGGGCCATGACTTTGGGTTGTAACTGTATACGCTAATGGGTGACATGATTTAGTTATTTTGTGGCAGTGTCTTTTGTCAGTATTTACTGCTCATTAAGGCCTGACCCCGCTACATCCAATATGTAAGTCATGATCCCTCTTTTCCGCCCTCTCACATTTGTCGGTTATATTATTTACATGACGCCATGGGCCGTCTCCCTTTCAATTTCCGCGGCTCTCTGCCAATTAGCGGTGGAGTGTGTTGGTCTAGCGCTTCGTGCACAAAGCAGAGGGCACAGCGGCGAGCCTGAACAAACAACGCAAATAGATAGCCCCCTCTGCGGCCGACGCGCCGCGGGCAAATATCGCCGCTCCTTGGCGGCCATATTACCACGTGCTGTGTATGGGTAGTGCCGGGTCGGTCAGGCTGGTGAGGAGAGGAGAGGAGAGGAGAGGGTGCTTGGTCGGCGGTGGGTCGGCTGGTCAGTGTATTGGTGGGGGTCTATGTAGGCTCAGCAAAATAATGGTGAATTGTCTAAACATCTTGACCACTTTTTTTGGTTGTAATCAGGCAAATGGAAGGTAGGTATGTATTTTATTCGAAGAACACTGGAAAAGGTAAATGTTGCCTTTACTGATAGTAAATATCGATATTCCTCGCATTGCAGCAGATCGCTGTATAAGTTCTCATCCCGGCACCTGCGTGGCGGTGGCCGTTGGTTCGTCTGCGAGGAATGTTGTTTGTCCCAATACCCGGATGGCGTCGGACGCTAGGAGCGACCTTTCCCCTGGGCCGGTCACCACGGCACCCCGGCCTCCGGAGCCTAGGCGCGACCTGCCAACCAACATGACACCGCCAACGGACGCCGCCGCATTGTATGCAAAGCGGAGCCGTCAACAGGGGAGTTTTTGTGTCACATGACCTCGCGCCGCATGCGACAAGACTGACGCCGTTTTGTCACGTGACCTTTTCGAGACGCGCCGACCGGGTCACGTGATTGTCAGCGGTGGGTGATGTGTGGTGCTGGTTGTGGGTCACGTGGTTTTGCTCGCTATGATGTGATGGCCGAGCTGACAGGTCACGTGCTCGATGGTCGATGATACCGGCTATGCCGTTCTGAATCTGGAGTTCCGACGAAATACAAAAGAGACTATTCTGCCATACTGGAGATGGATTGGATTGGCTTTAAAGTTGACTGCTCGACGCGGAACTATTTTCATAACCGCGCCGAGAGGCTAATCGGGCATTCAGAAGTGGTGGCTGCCGGGATTCGGAAGACGGAGGGCTCGTGCAGTTCGGTAAATCTTCATTAGCACCCCCCCCCCCGCGACCGAACCGCTGACCCGGAGGCTGAACGCGGACACCGCTGTGACCTGGTGACCCGGAGACCCAGCTGGCAGCGCTGATTTGCCCGCTCATCAAGGGGCAGGTCATGCGACGATGCTACTCAGCGACTCAGCAGCGGCAGAGTCTGAGCCTTCCGCCCACCGCTGCGCCTCTTCCACCGCAAGGGGCGTGCACAGGATTATTTAATGTCGTAATTGACGCTTGTTCAGCCCGCCCGACTCGCCAGTATTAATAGTTGGATATTTCGAGGGCCGCGAGACGTATTCCTGCATTTTAATAGCGCGTAACAAGATACACGCTCGTGAGAGACACGTCGTTCATCTTGATCCGCCCTGTGACGGGTGTTGCGCGTGATGACGTCACCGTGCTAGTGTGACGTCACACCTGTGCAGTGTGCAGTGTGCACTGTGCAGGCTGCGTGCGGCAGAGGAGCGGCGTTCGCGGCGCGTGGGCTGCGAATTCGGCGCACGTAGCTGTGACGAACGGTGCGTATCAAGCCTGTGTAGGTGCATTGTCCGGGGCTGTGGGTGCGGCCAGCTCGCCTCAGCAATGGCTCGATAATTGTGAGTTATGTAGACAGAGCTGACCTCTGTGACCCACGCCGCCAGAGGGGTTTTTCACCATTTTATTGCGGCGTCGTTTGTTCTGATAAACGCGCTCTGCGGGCTGTGTTAGAGACGGCGATGCGCGTGACGACTAGCGCGTCTCCCGGCGCCGTAGTACACGGTCTCATTTCTCGGGGCTCAGTTTGTCCGAGGACCGGGACGAGCTCCGCTGTCCCGGGCGTCGGGAAGATAGGCTAGCCCGGTCGTAAACGGCACGCCAACAACTCACTGCCAGATAAACTCCCAACCGGGACTGCGCCGCCGCTGGATGCATCGCACTCGCGGGAAGTTTGCGGTGACTGTCTGACGTAGCGAAACTGCTAGCACGGTTTATGGGACAATGTATTACAGCGATCGGCCGTCGCCTCGGCTTTTTATTGTCTAGATATATTTTATTTACTTTATTTTCACATAGTGGTATCGCAGACCCTACGTCACTTTGTATCAACAATAGACGCTCCAAGTTTTCAACCATGTTTGAACATTTCGTCGTAATCTGTTTTGTGTTTCACCCGTTGTGGCGGCAGCAACGTTGAAACTTGCTATCGTCTCCAATCGCTTCGCACAAAATCTGATTTTCTCCGAAGAATGAAGTCTACCGCTTTGGCCCGCGGCCGTAGGGCGGGGCTGAATCGATTCGAACGTCCCCCAATCGCTGAGTGTCGTGTGCCGTTGGAAAGCCAAAATCGATGCGACGCGCAAATTGCTCGTTATGAAATCACTAATTGCTCGGGAGGGGGCGGAAGCCCCTGAGCGCGGCGCCCCCTCCTGTGGCACGCGGTGCCTGCGGTCTGCTCTGTGTGACAGCCTGTGGTCGCCGTGATCGCGAACACGCGCACGAGGACCCCCAGGATCGATCACGGTCCCAATCAAAGCGTCGTTACTGGTCCGCACCGGGCCGACGGCGGGCGCCGAGCACACACACACACGTGCACGGCTCTTGGCACCAAGCGGCCTATTCTTGCGACACGTGCGGCTTGTCTGTCCCCTGAGACGGCCGCGGGGCTGGGTCGGGTCGGGTGCGGAGCTGAGCAGTCGAGCCGTCGACAGCAGGCGGCTCGTTATGGGACGTCGGAGCACCTCGGGACGCTCTGCGCCTGGTCGAGGCGGTCTCTGCGGACAGGACGGCCTGGAGCCGTCAGCGGCGCCCCTCCCCAGGCCTGGCGCGCGGCCCGCTCGGCACAGTCCCCCGGGCTTTTAGCCGAATAAAAGGGCCCATGCATTGGAATAGGATTACGCATCCGTTTGTCGGTGCCAGATAGGGCTGTTGGTGCGCGGACGGCGGCGCCGCCGCAGCGGCAGATTGCTGACGGGGTCTGCTGCCGTCAGTGGGGGCGTGTGTGTGTGTGAGTCACACGTGGAGGGAAGTTTGGGGGACGAGAGGGGGTGTCGCGAGGGTGACACTGCACCGCGGGGACGGCAGAACGATGGCTCCCGGACGGGCGGCTTGTCGCTCGTTAGCCGGGGACAATTTAACGCGGTCTCCTCCGCGACAGATAAATTACCCTCGGCCTGATATTGAGAGGGGCCGGCCCCGCCCATAACTCTGATTAGGGCGCGATATTGTTGGGCTCTGACAGCCGCCCCGCGGCGATGTGCACGACGGGGGGGGGGGTGAAGGCATAGCTGACCGACTGTGCACGGAGATGGGGATCGCGCTGAATGGGTCCGCGGATAGAGCGCGGCCTGGACCCAATCCATTCATTAGGGCTTTGATAAAATACAGTGCGGAGCTCCGTCGTCCCCCGGCCAGTGGGTTTTATCTGATGGAGTGTGTCAGTTGACTGATGGTTTACTTGGTCCGAGCTGTATCCTCCCCCGCTCGGTCGAATAGCGCTATTTTAGGGGAGGAAGTGAGGGCCACAAGGGTCATTTTGCAACGATTGGTGGACGGAAAGCTGGTACAATGAACCATGTTACGGTATTCTGAGCTCTTCTGGCCTGTCGATAAACCTTCTGAAAGTTCTTTGACGGAGCGTAAGCCTTATTAGAAAGAGCCATTACCAAGATACCTCATTATACGGATAACATCTATGATTGTCCTTGAATAATTAGAAACATTTCCTGGCTTTAGTCGGATCAAATAGCCTGATTATCGATCCTCCGTTCGTTAGGCATATTTGTGCTACCGAAACTAATGCCCTCAAAGATATACAGATACATGGCATGGAACTATCCCCGGCCGAAGCCAAACATTTACAGTAGACCCCTCGTGAATCTATTCGAATGGCTTTGCGGCAATAAACTTTGAATATGAAGCAAAAGTTAGCTACAATCTTCCTGATTTCCAGGGATTAACTATCCTACCGTGCTACAAAATTCCTTTTATTTGCGAAACGTGTCCCATAACCTCAATCACAGGAGGACTTACATCCACTTATCATTTCTAACTATCTCCGTCGGATTTTACTGCGGCATTAAAGTGCATTTGGCACCGATGGCAGACCTCTGGGTCCTTCAAATTGCTGATGGGGACGCGCGTAGTGTTCGCATCCACCTTGACCTATGGTGGGTCACACAGGACTCCTAATACATCAAACTGCAACGTTTATAACCAAGGAAAGGTCTCATGGTGGCGTTATTCACTCGCCAATGAAAATATGTGATCTTAGCCAAAAGTTTTTGACGTAAAACGTGCGTTGATATAAACATACACAATCAATCACAGTCAAGCTGATCAGAAGCGGTGTTTGCTACCACATGTATGCTTACCGTTGCACTGAATTTTTACTAGACAGCTGCCACTCAGCTCACATCAAAACCAGGCACACGTTGTCTGGGCGTTATGGCTAGTCGTTTGGCAACATTTTGTTTGGCCGTCAAATGGTCCCAGTTTTTACCCGGCTGCAAAACATCCGTTCCCCTTGCCAGATGCTAAGCATGTCCAGACATTAAAGTGGCTTGATTTGGCGGCCGAGTCGAATCACGTTCGATGCTTGTGTGCGCTGCTCAAAATACGCGTAACGATGTGGGCATGATCGGCCGTTAATCATAAGCGTGATCGGCCTTGTCGACTGCGTGCTTACATATTGCGCTAATTAAACCACTCTACCGACCCGACCTTCAGCAGTTGACCTGTGTGGCTGACCTGTTGTGACCCCGCTAACGACCTGTCACTAATGACAGCCACTAACGAACCCTTTCTGTCATTCACAGTGGGTGGAGGAGAGCTTCACCAACTTCGCCAAGGGCATCAACTGGCGGTCGTACGTGGTGTGCGACGTCGCCCACCAGAACGTCAACAACTGGCTGTGGACGCCGTTCATCGAGCGAGGCGAGGCAGAACGCATCTACATCGAGCTGCGCTTCTCGATGCGCGACTGCTCGCTGTTCCCCGGAACACCGCTCACCTGTAAGGAAACCTTCAGCCTGCTGTACTACGAGTTCGACGCGGCCACGCGCGAACCTCCGCCCTGGGAACCGGAGAGCTACCGGCTGATTGACCGGATCGCTGCCGACCAGGGTCGCTCCACGTCCAGTCAACAGCAGGTCATCAACGTCGAGACGCGCTCCATCCCCGTCACCAAGAAGGGCGTCTACTTCGCGGTGCGCGACCAGGGCGCCTGCATCTCCCTGCTGGCCGTCAAGGTGTACTACCAGACGTGCCCGCAGGTGACGGCCGGCTTCGCGCAGTTCCCGGCCACACCTACCGGACGAGAAGAGACCATGATCAAAACAGCACGGGGCAGCTGCGTCGCCAACGCGGTACGACAACATGACTCGGTGCCCAAGTACATCTGCAAGGGCAATGGAGAGTGGGAGCTGCTCGACGGCGGCTGTCTCTGCAAGCCCGGCTTCGAGTCCGACATGGAACGCCAGCGGTGTCAAGGTCAGTCCCACTGGGGTGGAGCTAGGGTTAGCCTGGGTCTGGGAGGGTCAGCTCAAGCTGGGTAGGGTTTTGGTTTGTTAGGATTCCGCAGGGCCAGTTATACTTTCAAATGCTGGCGCCTATTTCGGCAATACTTGCAGCAAGTATTTTCCTCAAGTTAAAAACGCAATGGCTGTATTTGATTTTGAAGAATGTGTGTGGTTCGTGTGGTGCAAATATGTGCCCTTGCATGCCACATGCGACCTAGACGTGTCCTGTATGAATGAGCTTGTATATGTGGGTACTTGTCCCACAATTATGAGTGGCTCGTTACATGGCATTTCGCTCCGCATTGTTGGAGCTTACCGAACTTGTCTTTCGACCAGGTAACCGACAGATAGATTAGTTACGAGGATGATTCAAATCAGACATTACCCTGTCAAGGTTTTAAGCTCCGGCAAGCCCACAATAGAGCAGCTCTAAGAGTAAATTTATGTCGAGATTGAACGTTCTTATCCTGCAACTTCGCACAAGCCAGTCGTTTTCGAAACACTGTTCGGCTCTTCAACATTCCTAAAGCATTGTAAGCGATATCGTAAAACGATTTTGTGATAGTTGTGGTGTTCGTGTTTGATCTGCTGCGCAACGCAACATGTGCTCCGTGGATGTTTTTGCGATATTGTGCAATACGTTAGCTGGTTTTGGGTGGACAAACCGGTTGGGCAGCCCAGCATCAGACAGCGTCGCCAACTGACCATTCCAGTCAACTGAAAAACTGCATGTCCACCGCCATCGCATGGTCGCATTCGATGCGCAATTCGCTCACAGCCAGATATTGGCTCTACATTCGCCGGCCTAGCATGACCATCCATCGATGGCCCAGTACCAATCGCTTCGCTTTGTTGTGTTGTCGCTTGGCTTCGCGGCGTCATCACTTCGTTTCGGTCCCGGAATCGTGCTGCGCTGAGACGGAAGCGCCGCAATCGACGTGCCATGTGCTGGCTCCGGCGGTCGTGATACAAATTAATTGTGCCGGAGCGCGCGAAATGAAGCGTGATGCGGCACTTTTGTCGACAAAGCGCTGCCAGCCTGGGAACAGGGACAGACTTCGGTCGGACGCTGACCGCGAACGCCGGCCGAACGTTGGCCGGCTAGCGCTGGTCGAGCTTATGTCGGACGTTGAATGGACGGCAGTGGTACGCTGTTGAAACGTTGGACGAACTTTTGGAACGTAGGTCGAAGATTGTTGGAGTAAAGGTAAACCGATGTTCAAACTCTTTCCACGTAATTAGCGGAGCACCCGGGCCCATAGCCACCCATTCATCCATTCGGACAAAATTTCTATCAAAAAAATATTCCACCTTTGTCCTGTGAAATCAAGCGTAACCAAGTTGGCAAATCGTAGCTCCTTTGCAAGATGCCTCGCTTCCTCAACACCTTTTGCACTAATCTGCGTAGTCGTAGTCGTAGTACTCATGCGCGCCAGAGCACTGCAATCACGGACGTTCACTCTAATACCCGTCTCCGGCCCTGTGGTCTCACTGGCCGAGCCTGCGGTCAGCCGACATGACTCGGGCTGACCCACGAGGACCGTATCGTGACTGATGATCATTAGGCGGAGTCGGTCACGAAGAGGCCGCTTTCCACTTCCGGGCTGGACGAGGGGAGAGACCTGTGTCACGTACTCGCCGTCGTGGTCATCATCGTCGTCGTCGTCATTGTCATCGTCGTTATCGGTATCGTCGGCAACGGCGGCAGGGAAGCGAAGACGGCGGCTGTCTGGTTATCAATGGCAACGGGACTGCGAAGAATGAGCCACCCCACCCTCAGTTGGGGTTCCTGACCTCTCATCTGAAGCGACGGCTGGCGGCCCGTCAGACACACTCACACACAAGCCCCGCCCGGAGCCGGATTATCTCATTTCTCTCAGTCATGGGTAGCAATAACGGGGCGAGTATTAATAATTTCCCGGACCATCCATATCTGGCGGCGGCTGGTGGTGCGTCCAATCGCACCAGCCGGGCTCAGGGGGCGCGCCCGCCGACAGTTAGAGGGCGCGGGGTACAGACGGGGAGAGGGATGAAGAAGAGGGGCGTATGTGAGCCCTCCGCAGAGGGTAGACAACGTGACGCTGTTAGCGATGAAATATCGTGTGTAAAGCTTTATGGTCTACAATGCTACATACTCGTATAACATTTACATTTTTACGAAGTGGAATTAACTGTAGAGCACAGCTAACACAGATGTTGAAAATAATGAAACTCGGTAGCAGTTACCATTCTATCGGATCGTACCTCTTTTATTTAAAGCCATTTACGAATTCACTGCTTGGAATCATCACAGCAGTTTCTCTAATCTCAGGCTGAACTCGCCGGTTCTCTCCCTAACGAGATCTCCCTAGACCCGGCCGGCGCTCGCTGGATGTAATTCATGGCACGACGAGAGGCACATTTGTTCTGCTCTCTGGCTCAGGCCGCCCGCAGTCACATTGTTCAGCAAATCGAACAATAAAATTAACGGGTTGGCCGGCGCGGCGCTGAGCGGCGAGAAGCGGCGCGGTGCGCGGCAAGGAGCGGCGCGGCGCGCGGCGTGCGTCCCCGGTCAGCTTGTCGTGCCTCTGACCAGCGGGATGCTCAAACTGGCGTGAACGGGCCGTCATCACGTGACCCTGGCTGTCGGTCGCGGCCTCGGTCACGTGACTCGCTGAGATAGAAGACGGCACCGTTAGAGCGAGGAAGGAGACGGCCGGAGAAGGCACGGACACGCCGAGAGCCGGGTCGTGACGACCGAATTTATTCCGAGTTTGGGCCGATAACGATCGACCGTGAACGAGGAGGCTGTAAATTGGCCACACAAACTCTCAGGTGGGTCGACCGCTCAAATGGTAGACGGACGTAAAATGGAATCTTTATCAATTTCATCGATTCCCCAAAGTCGTTGACATTCTCTGCCACCTTTATTGCGAAGTTCCCGTTTCTCGAATTCAGATTAACGTTAAAAGTTAAAACCCTCACCGCGACTCCACTATGCCACTAGCTGAGGTCATTACCTCGAACCGATGACGTCACAGCCAGCCGGGGCGGACACGGGCGCGGTTATCATACGGGTGGTCATCCGGCCAACATATAGTGGCCGTTCCTATTAGCATCTCCGGCGGTACCGTTGGCCGTCTGTGTCGGCGGTCGGCAGAGCGGTCTGATGTGTAACCCGACCAGCCAGCACGGCTCGTGTGATGTGCTATTGCGCCGCGGAGAGCGGATGGGAAGCTGAGTTGGGACCGCGCCGTTCAATGCTTTGGGATGGAAGCATGGTCGGTTTAGACGTGCGGTTGTGAGGCGAGCCTGCGACAATTAGGGGGTTGAGGATCATCTTGGACTGGGATTGTATTGGTTGCGTTAGAAGCGATCGCTTTCTGACCTCATCGGATCGAAGCGGACCGTGGTTTTGGTAGGTCATGACAGATCTGGGGCTGGTTGAGACGGGTATAGGGTCGGGTCAGGTCAGTCCCAGGTTAGTTCAGGCCCGCGCCTGGTCGGGTCGGGTGGGGTCGGGTCATGTCAGGTCCTGGTCAGGTCGGTTAAAAGTCAGCTCAGGTCCGGGCCTGGTCGGGTTGGGTGGGGTCGGGTCAGGTCAGTTCCTGCACAGGTCGGTTCCAGGTCAGCTCAGGTCCGGTCCCGCCCGAGTCTGTGTGCGCGGCCGGTCCGCCGCCCGGGGCAGGAGCGGACCGGTGCGACGCGCGGTAATGGTCGCTGTAATTGGCGCTCTGGGTCCTGGGTGCGCCGTCCGCCGGGTCAGCCAGGTCCCGGCGAACGCACCGAGCGACGCTGCCGGGCCCGGCTGTCCCCATTCCGACGCCGAAATCGGCCCGAAACGACCCACAGACGGAGACCGGCCCGACCGAGACCCAACCGAGCCCCGACCGCCACCCGACCGCCATCCGACCGCCATCCAACCGCCTCAATGCCGCATCCACCCACTTGAAATACTGAGCAAAAAAAGCAGGCCTGCGTGCGAGGTGCGATAGATGCTCGCTGGACACGCGAGCGTCGTCCCTAGCCCGGCACGGCTCGGTCCAGTGTGGCCACAGTGAACGGACGCGCTGGCCGCGCTGACTGGCGGTTTGCGCCGCTCGTCGTGTCTCCGGCCGTCGTCTTTGTCCGCCGCTCGACGCCGTGACTCGGCGAGAAGACATAATTTTACACCGCGTTTAGTTAGATGAGATTGGGCCGAGCTGTGATTTCTCGCTAGGAAAGGTAGTCGGTCGGGAGGAGAGAGGGAGGACGCTGGGAGGGGAGGGACGCTCGCAAGGCTGCCGGGTCACCGACGCGCCCTGTTGCGTGCAGCAGAGCTGCGCCGCGATGGAGGACCAGAAACGCGACCTGTAATTGGACAGACGAGAGTGCTCGTCAGGTCGGTCCATTAAGCTTGATGGTCGTGGAACTAGGCGGTGAGCGCAGCGCAGATGATGTTACGACGATGGTTCGCTCGCTCGTGGGTAGGCTGAGTAACCTCGATCGCCCCCTTTGTGCGGCCGGACGTTTTTGGCGTCGGCAGTCGCGGCAGCCGGCGCTCTATTTAGCTAACAGCCGTTAGGCGTCGTGACAACGTATCCAGTGGCGTGGCGTATTACCATAATGGCTGCTCCCTCAGCTAGGTATCTATCCCACTTTAATTAAACGGCCCCATTGTCGCCGGCGCGCCAGTGGGGCAGATCCGGCGCGATCGCCGCGCCAAATCCGCCGCAGCGGGCTCAATATGCCGCGACTGCGCTGCATTCGCCCTCGTCGCGCCGCCGCCGCCGCCGTTGGCCCGCTTCATTAGTGCCAACGGCGTTGTCAAATGACGCAGAACACCAATAAATATGGCCGACGTGACGCCGACGGAGTGATTGTTTCATCGAGCGGCTGCCAGATCGAGCTGTGCTGCCAGATGGTGAGCCGCCGTGGCCCGAACGAATGGAGGCTGACCCTCGCCGTGACCACAACTGCCGCGCCAGAAGTGAAGCATAGCCGGTCCACCGCCGCGAGACAGAATCTCGGAACAAAAACCCGCAGCGAAAAACCTGAAAACAATGGCAACGCAGGCAAAAAGTAAAGGGCAGAAGCTGTCGGAATTATCGCCAAACCATCTCGAGCGGTATCCTTGAGACGCTTTTAGTTCGTCTGACGGTTAGTGGTGTTTGGTGCGGCATGGGTGCGGCCCAACACTGAACGGGGTAGCTAGAACAAAACAGGACGGAACAAAACACAACAGAACTGATGGATAAGTCATGTGCTGGAATGGGGCCAGGGCGTGGGCATAGATAAAATGAAAAGGAGGTGTCTGTCTGACCGATAAGAGAGGGATGGGAAGGGTAGAGCGAAGAGAGAGCAGAGGAGTCGCTGCCGTCTGGGGCAGAGCGTTGGGAGCGTTTGTCGATCGGGTGTCTGTCGGCGGTGGCAGCGATCGGGGCAGGGCCGGTAATTGACGACCTTACCATGGTAATGGTGTGCAGGCCGAGCGAGCGACCACTCGCCGGCACGACCGACGACTGCCCCCCCCCCTCCCCCCCCCCCGTGCCGTGCCGCGGGGCGGGGGTGGGGGCGGTGGGAGAGCGGCCGGCCAGGCGGATTCCTCCGCTCCGGTAATGGGCGTGCACGCCGGCCGGCCGGCCACGCTCGGTCAGCCAAGGTCGGTTACAGCGCTGCACCGCTCCTCGCCCGGTGAGGGACCGGACCGGCCCGCCGGCCGCCGGGGCGGAAACTCCTCAGTGCACCGAGTCTCAACTGGACCGGGCGGTGGCGGATTCCCAAGGCTCCGCGCACCGTCCAAGACCGCCGGCCAGTTTTTGTGCGGCGAGCAGCGGCCGTTTTTGCCTCGGGTCGTCATGTTGATGCCTTTTATGCCTGGGTGGCGCATGCCGGTGGGGATAACAATGTGCGCGGTGGGAGGATGGTGCGCGAGCGGTGGACTTAGACTGCGGCTACGCCCACGTTGTTCTATTTGTTCTTACAACAAAGATGCAACACAGAATCGCATAAGGATGTTATAACGGGCTTGAGTCTTGTCATTAGCGAACGATCATGGGTGGTTTTATTTGTCCACATAGCCATGAATTGCCGTCGTTTCGTGTGCCTCCTATTTGTCGTGTTTTCTCCTTGGCCTGTCATTTGTGGGGCAAACGCGGCACTTGCACCCATTACGGTGCGCGGCGGACGCTCGGCGGCACATTCTGCGACATTCATCGCTGCTGTAATGACGCCTTGGAATGTGCGGTCGGGGGCGCCGGCCCATTTGGACGGCGACGCGTTGAAAGGCGATATAACAGCGTGCCGGGCGAACATTGCCCGCCCTGTCCATATGTGACAGGTGTGCTCCCCTCCCGTCCCTCGTCTGAAGCCCCGGGGGCTTATCCTTGACGCACCGTAGTGAACAGACGCGCAACGCGCATTCCAAGGTCCTCGTATATTGTCTTCCCTCGGGGTGTAATACCCCAGAGTCTCCACAGCATACCATGCGGTGAGACGTTACACTTCTTCAATGAGCCCCTTCCACTTCGTACGCTGGACAGCGGGCAGTGTCCGGTTGTGTCCCAGGGTGCACCGTTTGGCAAGGCAGCGACCCCGACCCGGCGTGGGACCTTCCGGCGTGACGTCATCACCTGGGAATGTGTCCTGTCCACGGGCCACTGTTGCGTAATGTGTGCAAACTGGAGGCCATTGGTGGACTTATTGTGGTGGAACTGTCAACAGAAAGAATATTGGCTTCTTTGTTTTGAGTAGCAATGAGCATTGTTTCGAGATTTGGTTGTTTTGGCGTTGGTGCTTGTATCATTTCGACTGAACAAATGGACATTGGCTGGCTTGCATGAAAGGCGACTTAGCCAAATTGGTCTGAAAGCCGTTGCTCTGAGAAATGAATGGTGTGTCGTGGCTCGTTTTTCCCCTTTATCCTTTGCTCAGCGTCTGCGTGTACCCCGCCTTTGTGCCTGTGTCGTGCCGGCCGGTCGGGCCCGCAGGATGGCGGAAGTGGTCGCTCTGACCGTTACGTCGGTTCCATCTCGGCCGCACCGGTCACTGATTGGTCATCCGCTCTGCTTCACGGCTAGTTCACCGGCGGACCACCCGGCTTGTCGTCGGTGGGACTACCTGCCGCCCCCGCCCCCGCCCCCGCCTTGGCCCGTGCCCGCCGCTTCACCATCGCTCCTGTTTGTTTGCGTCTTCAGGCGGAGACCGACGCGGGTCGCTCGGAAAAAGCCCGGCTCGCTCCATTGGGTGACCAGCGAGGGCGACGGACTCAGAACGGCTTTGTGCTCTCAGAGGGACCCCGGCTGCGAAGGTCCCGGTCTGCATTGATTTGCCCCGTCTCGTGGGGGACGCGGTCGGCTGTTGGAGGATCTGGTGCCGCTCAGTTTTCATTAGGGTGTCCAGGACTGCTTTCGTTTCCGTCTTCGGAGCAGGTAGTGGCGGAGGAACGCTCGTTTTTCACCTGGTCACACGCTGGCCATACGGACAATTGTTGTGGGAGACTGCGGCCGCTCACAGGACGCTAACACCGGCCGTGCACGCGCTGCTCACCAGCGCGTCGGCTGGTGGTCTCACTCGCTCAGCCAACCGACTCTGCACGCTTCGCAATCTCACACGGCTCTTACTGTGAGAAGAGAGCAGGGTGCTGAGTTTTTGTTGCAAAAAAATCGATTTTTATTTGTTATGCAAGAAGCATTTATCTGTTGAACGTTTCTAAGGCGTGTGAACAATGTCAGTTTTCACGTTCCACGTTTTCCTTCATACACAATGCAACAAGGTGGATGATACAGTTGATGAATTCCACCGGACGTTCTGTCCGTCCCTCGTGCGATACCGAGGGGCGTCTCCAGCGGGCCGCTCTCCTGGGTGGTCCCCGCCCTCCCATTCATCAAACCCCGTCAGGTGTCCCCCGGAGGCAGCCCGGTGCCGATCTGATGATTCTGTTTGTGCTTGATCGGGCGGCGATGGTAGCAGACTGGTCGTCCTCCGATCCCTTCCGCCGCTGGCTGGTTGAAGCGCGGCATTTACTCCCTGTCGTCTTCTCCCATCCTCACACCCCGGTCAGCGCTCTTGCTAGCTCGTTTATTCTCTATCCTCTCCCTCCGTCTCCATCCTTCTCCATCCCTCTCATCAACGGCTCGACTCTCTGTAGCCGTCCAGTGGCCGATCACAGCCTGTTGCTCGGCTGAAATCATCGACCGAGGGCTGCTGAGAGGCTACAAACATGGTGCTCTGGCCTCGATATATCTCCCTCCCGCCGCCCGCCGCCCGCCGCCCGCCGCCTGCCCGCCGTGGCCCGCCGCCTGGCTGCCCCGGACTCATCTCGCAGTGGCGCGCAGTGGCGCTCTGCGCTTTTTGTCGCCGCCCGGTGCGTGTAAGTGTCGCGTATATCCGGCCGGTGTTTTCCTGCTGTCTGGCCTCCGAGCTCTATCCTCTTTATCCCGAACCGGGGGAGGCCGGCGGACGCTGTGGCCCGGCTCGCCGCCTCCATAAGGTCCAGTGTCGCCCAGAACCGGACGGCACATGGCCCTAACGGCCCGGCCGCCCGCTGCGCAAGATGGTCGCGATTGCAGACCCTTGTTGTTTATACGCGGCTAAATGCGCGGCTCGGAATTTCGGTCAGACGACGTTGAGGCTGTTTGGGATGGAGATGGAGGCAGCAGCGGCGGCGGCGGCGGTGGTGGGGTGGTCGCGATGGCGGGGGCGGAGGCGGTAGGTGCAGGTGGTACGACGCGGCGGCGGCGGCGGGGGTGGAGGCGGCGCCGGAGCTCTGAATACGAAACTTGCCGTGCGGTGTGCCATAATTCCCCGTCCACCGGATACTGTGGTGGGCGGCGGTGGCCGCACGGCTCACAATCCCAGGGAACCGCGCCAGCGGCGGGCTATGACCGGCTCGGAGTGCCGCCAACAACGCCCCCGGCGGACTCGAGACGAGGCCACTGGCGCCAGTTTAAAGAGACACAGTCGGGGTTTGCAGCGAATCACGGGTAAGAAACTTGCAACGGAGCGGATGATGGAAAAGTGACGAACGAGATATTTCGCAATCTTCCCGAAAACTTCGATGGGTGCAGGGCTAGCCAAAGTGGCATCAAATGACTCCAAATGATCCCGAATGAATCTGCCGATCATTGGTTGGCCACGATCCCGATCGAGAGTTCGCCTTCTGCTTTCTGCGCTCCCATTATTCTCACCAATGGACGGCAATTGTGGAGGCGGCGCTCGTTTCTTATTCATGGAACCATTAAGTCGGCCGATAGCGCAAGAATTGATGAAAACGGCACTGATGGTTTTCCGGAAATTGCGCTCTGACGGGGCCCGGTTCGAGACGGGGGCACAATGCGAGCGACGGCGCGCAACACGGGCTTACAATGTGGGGCGGCGCGCGCGTGTTTTGGTGGCACGTGCCGCGTGAGGCGTGCGAGGGAGACGTCGCCTTTTGGGGAAGATAGCGAGCGGCCGCGGAAACAGCGGCCGGATCGAGTGTGATTTATTTGTCGTTAGTGAAGGGGTGCTGGCCGCGAGAGAGCGACAAGCGACGCCTATCGCGACGCGGGGGAAATAGGCGCTTCCGACGCGACGCAGAAATTAATCGGAGTGACGTTATCCGTGCTTCTGCGAGACAGTTTATGCGTCGTTGTCGCGTCGGAGTCGGCGCGAACGTCGGGGGAGAGGGTTTAATGGTCGGTCCGGTGTTTTGGTGACATCATTTGCGCCATGCGGCGGCGGCTGGACCGGAGATGAGTTCCGTCCAGAGATGTCGTTTTGCCTCCGCTATCGCCGGCACGCGCTGTTAAACAGGATTAAAGAGGACGGCGCCAAATTGACGACTGACGTAACGCGTTTAATGCAGGACTGTAATTTGGACCGTTCATGCATAAGAAACAGCATTGCTCCTCGCCGGCGCTATCTTTGGTTTATTATTCAGAACTGTGACGTACGTTTTGAGGTTAATGATTTTATTAAGCGCTGCAGAAGCGTACAAATCTACAGCTGCAACAAATGAGGAACGCCCAGCTACTTGAAAAATGTGATTCAATATTACGAACCATTTTAATACTTAACTCACATGTGCTGCGCGAAAAGAATATTTCCTTACAGATATGGCGGTATCAATGTCTCCTTCATTGATTTAGCGCCACCAGCAGGGATTCACGACGTGGCTCTCAAATCTACCACGGAATGCAAAGCCCACCGGTGGCGAAATAAAATCGTGCATGCAGCACACTCCACAGGAGTCTTGTATCCATGGTAATTGTCCTCATTACCATACACAGTCATAACCTGATTCCAAGAAGTGAGTAAACTATGAATTGCGATCGGCTACTGCTCGAGGAATATCTCGGGAGCAATCACTGCTCTTGCTCACGAGCCAGAGGACAACAAATGCACGCCGGACAAATCACCATTTTTATGGCGATGTCCGGAGCTGATAGAGCGCGGCTGGCTACCGGCCGGTGCCGGCTCGCTCTGCGCGCACCGCTGCACGGGCTGCAAGTTGCACAGGGCGCCGGCGGCGCGGCGGCCCGCGGTCCGCCCGGAATGCGACTCTGCGCCCGGTGGGTCGGTCAGAACGCGGTGAGATCTCGGCTCTGAGCGCCGCGGGCCACGCAGAGAAGGGGCGAGGGAGGGGAGCAGCTCCGGGTGATACACCGGCAGATAATGTGCATACCTGCTCGGCTGGGTCTGTGCTCGGGCTGCTGGGTGGAGGGCCTACCGTGCCGCTCTGCCGCCCCAACCACTGCACCGTGGCGGCAGCATCATGGCTCCAGTGAAGTCCGAACAGACCCGAGCGAGCCAGACCGGCCCCCGTGCTCAGCTCCGTGTACCAAGAATCCGTCTAGCCGGCGAGCCGGGCAGCCAGCCCGCGGGGCCGCCACCGGCCGGTGCACAAGATGGATTTGGCAGGAATCAGCGGGAATTAAGGCGGCGGCGGCTTTGTTCAGAGCGGGTCTGGACGGGTCGGGAAAGCACTCCGGTGGTGCAGTGGTGCCCGCCAGGAGAACCCAGTCCCGGGGCAGAGCATGGAGAGGAGAGGGGTGCTTCCCGCGACCGTGATCGCGTGGTATGCAACGCCGGGAATGGCGCTCCAAGCATTGCAAGGCGCGGAATGCTGCCAAACTTTGTTGCAGGTGACACTGGAAGGCACGACGGAATCCATCTGTGCGTGAGAGTACGATTCAGAGCTGTGAGATGACGACAAAAGAGGCGTGCGGGACGTGATTTGTGCGAGAGGGGGCAAAGGAATGTGTGAGGAAAGCGTGAGCTGGAAAAGTTGTGGTATGCGTGGAGGCGTCAGCTTTACTGTGAGAATTGGGTGCGCGGCTCTCTAGCCGGTTGCACAGTGTCACGCCTTGCTTTTGATACGAGCGAGGTTCTTAATCAAAAAGAACCCCTCTTTGTTGCTGGTGTTTCATCTGGTCCCCTGAGAGTCTGTTGTGGGCGAGGTCCAAATGCGCTTTCTCTCGATGTAAAGCGCTTGATGATGCCTATCAGTGCGCGTCCCTCGCTGTCGCCTATACCATAATTTCTGGAGAGCACCAGTGCTGAAGATTGCGCGAGCCTGGCTTAATTTTCAATCCCACATAAATCGCACTAACTTTCAGTGATGCTCCGTCATATTCGCTGACTAGCTTGTCGGGCGCTCTGAAATTGCATACCCGTGCTTTGCGAACTTTGGTCGCGGAATTGAGCACAATGAGTTTAAGGCCCTCGTGTGATTTGTCTACTTAATTCGAAACTTGACTCGAGCCGTATGTCAATGTCAGGGGGAGCCTAATGGCGTCTTCAGAAGTCAGGGATGATCGCGGTGTTGGAATTCAGCCTATTCCGGACTTGACGAGGCCCGGTGCTTGTCGTCACAAACTAAATCCTCGACATGGGGGTTCACAGTCTCGCGTCGCGGCCGTTCGTGCAAGGAAACGTACTATTTTTGCCGGTGTTCCGTCATGTTCCATGCGATAAAATATTTCATATAGGAGCATATCGGCTTGAGGCAGGCGCTGGAACAAACAATGTCTTCAGTCGTGAAAATCGTTTGGTACCTACACCGTCTTGGCCAGTCTCTAGTGTCATGCGATGTATAGTGCGGACGAGGTAACAACAGTGATTCTCAGACGAAACAACAGAGTCGTGGTAAACTCCAGAACACTCAGCCATGCATGAAGGGTGCCAGGCTTTTGTTTCTAAGAAATGTTTGGTATCGTTGCGATAACCTTCCGTTCGGTGCTTTCCTCGGTACCAAAGGTAACTGCACTGTGCTTTCCTTTGTGACCATTCATAGTTTCCGCTGCTGCGCAGCTGGCAGTGGTCGTTTTTCCTCTGCGACCGGCCCGGATGTCACGTGACATGACTCGGCGGCCGACCCTGTGTTCTGGAGACATTTGGAGCGCTCCGCCCTCGACTGTCATGTCTGACATGACTCCGCCCTGAGTCCGACTCGGCTGTACTGACTCGCCCATGCGTGACTCGGACTCGAGCCCCTCCCGTGGCTGTTGCGCTGCTCCGATGGCATTCCCTGCACCCTCCCTTCAGGACCCCCGGGCTCCCTCCCTCCCTCCCTCCTTCCTATCACGCCTCTCAGGGCACTCTCCAGTCTCCATGGCTGGTCTGCTGCGCGCGGCCCGCCGTCCCCCTGTCCCTCTCTGCTCCCAGCCGGACACCGCTCTCGTCAGTCGACTGTGATTTAGCACGTGCATATTGTCGCGCCAGGGCGGAGGCGCCGCGCCGAATTGCTGGCACCCCGCCGCGCGCGACCACGGGGCGGCGCTAGGAGGAGCGGCGCGGCGCCGGGCGGGGGCAGTGCCAACAGGTTTTACGTGTGTCGGCGCGGCTGGTCTCTGTGCAGCCAGCGAGCCGCCCACAGCAGCCGGCCAGGGCGGGGAGCGGTGCTCACATCGTGATGACCGAGCTGAGTGCGGCTCTGGCCGACCGACACGCCGACAACTGTCACCGTGCGGCTTTGCTGGCACCGGACCGCAGCTGGTTAACGAGCTGCCTTATTTGACAGAGGCTCTATTCTGGCTGGGCGTTGGCTGGACTGGTCCTTTTCAGCGTACCGAACATAACCTTTTCATTACGTTTTATTGCGGTGGTGTGTAAGCTCTGGCCGTGCTCTCTGGAGGCGGCTGCTGAGGTCGAGCTTTACTCGACCGTAGCCAACTGTAGCCGACCGTAGCCGCCCGAAGTCAGCCGTACCCGGCCGTAGTCGACCGTAGTCGCTGACGGCTGCCTTGCTCTGCGTAGGGGTTCGTCGCGCTGTCGCCGACCGCGGCCGGGGTCCGTGTTCCAGTCACGAGCCGCCGGCGGCGCTCATGAAACATGCATCGCCACGATAGGCCCCGGCAGCGCCCGGTCGAGAGATCGGGCTCGATCGCCGACTGATAGCGCGGCGAGTCGGTGCGTTAGTGCCGAATAAGCAGCCGTTTGTCTTTGGCGGTGACTGCTCGTAGATAGCTGGCGATCGCTGCCTGCCAGGGAATCACACCGATCTGAGACAGCCCGGCCGGCTGCTGACACACCGAGGCACCGAGCTGCTAACAGTTGACGGCGGGGGCGGTCAGTGACCTACCGGTTGCTGCTGCTGGCGAATGACTTTCCAATGTGGACAGAAAGTCCGACTGTCCACCGTGGAAGAGATTCCCGACTATCCACCGTGGACAATCGATCCACAATCGTCCACCGCCGTCCGCCCGATGAATGCCGATAGCTCTAAGCGCTGACCGAGGAGCCCTGTTCTCCTCCTATGATGGATGCTGGTCCGTCCGCACCCTGACGTTCACAGCCGCATGGGGCGGCCGGGCTGTCTGCTCTCACCCTCTCCAGACCCGTCCGATCGGCGCAGGAGGTCGGGATCGTGATTGGGTGTGGGCGACCTCCGTCAGCGGGCTGCAGCTGCACTGCGGCCGCCGCAGACTGACTACACAGAGCTCTGCTGTATGGCTCAGCTGCTGAATAGGCATCGGATGAGCGTTAGTTTTGGGTTGGAGATATTTGTTCGATGGGCACTCAGGCATCCATGGCGGTTCGATACTGAATCTTTGTCACCGGAAAAGACGGGTTTGCTGGCAATTTCGTTCGGCTTTTTTGCAAGGTGACGTAGCTTCTAAGAACGACTTACATTCCTGTTCGTGTAGCGCGAAATTAAAACCGTATAATGTGAAAATGGACGAAAGCGGAGGGTGGTGTCAGAGCAGTATGGCTTTGTCAATTTGGGAATGAGGACTGAGGGTGCTTAATAGGGTGTCCCAAATTTCACGAAGTTTTCCAATTCACTTAGGATACACCGGGATCCCGTTCCTTGGTTCATTTGAACCTCACACACCAATTTATAGAGTAAACTACCGGTAAACAAGGTTGCCGCTTGTGCTCTGAAGTTTTATTTGCATTTTGGTGTTATATGATAGTGCAGCGTTGTAGTCTCCGAATGCAAAATGGGAAATATGTGTAAGCAACGTAGCAATATTACCTTCTTCGATGCTCAGTGATGCTCAGATCCCACGCACATTGCACAATGATGAAAATCCGGGTTTATGTACGCATACATACGTGTGAAACTGTGTGTGTGCGTGCCCATATGCCTCTGTGCGTGTGTGTATGTGTGTGTGCTTGTGCGCGAGCGTGACTGCGTGCGTGCCTACCGGATAGAAGGCAATGCCAGTTTTAATCTTGGTGTGGGTGATTTCATGTGCCGCTGATTTCGTTTAGGACTAAGCGATCAAATAAAGGTCTCAGGTTAGTGCTTCAAATGTCTCGCTTCAGATCGAACAGTCTGCGGCAATGGCACACCACATAAACGCAGATTGAACAGAATCAAATTTACATTGCAGCTATGGGTATTAAGTTCACCGTACACTGTCCTGAGACCGTCCACGCGGACAACAACATCGTGTCCGGCTATGAGATCCGTCTAAAATATCGTACCCTGCTCTGAGATTCGTCTAAAACATCGTATCCTATTCTTAGATCCGTACATCGTACACTGCTCTGAGGTCCATTTACACTCTACGGTCTACACGTAACGTCATCGCACCCTGTTTAATATCTGTCTATCACTACAGACCCATGTAACGTCCTTCTTCGTGTGACCGTAAAGCGACCTGTGCTTTGCCACCACCTGGGCCAGCGCCTGCAGCTGGTCCTCATCTTTCGTTCTGTCCATCATCTCCTGTGCCAGCTTCACTCCGCGATCCGCTCCATCATTCACAACTGCCAGGCTGTTGACGTACCTATTTGTGAACTGCGTTGTAACCTGAGATAATTTTCCACTTTTGACAGGCTCTTGCAACCATTCGAGGGCGCACTCATATGATTCTCATAGCCGGGAGCCCGGTGCAACCATTCGAGAGCGCACTCATCCAGATTCTGGATTAGTGCGCCCTCGAATGGTTGCAAGAGCCTGTCAAAAAATGCAAAAGTATCTCAGGTTACAACGGAGTTCACAAATACGTCAACAGCCTGGCAGTTGTGAATGATGGAGCGGATCGCGGAGTGAAGCTGGCACAGGAGTTGATTGACAGAACGGAAGATGAGGACCAGCTGCAGACGCTGACCCAGGTGGTGGCATGGCACAGGTCGCTTTACGGTCACACGAAGAAGGACCACGTGGGTCTGTAGTGGTAGACAGATATTATAGCAAGGTGCGATGACGTTATTTGTAGACTTTAGAGTGTAGATGGGCCTTAGAACAGTGTAGGATGTTTTAGACGGACCTCAGAGCAGTGTAAGATGTTTAAGACGGATCTAAGAATAGGATACGATGTTTTAGACGAATCTCAGAGCAGGGTACGATATTTTAGACGGATCTCATAGCCGGGCACGATGTTGTTGTACGCGTGGACGGTCTCAGGACAGTGTACGGTGAACTTAATACCCATAGCTGCAATGTAAATTTGATTCTGTTCAATCTGCGTTTATGTGGTGTGCCATGGCCGCAGACTGTTCGATCTGAAGCGAGACATTTGAAGCACTAACCTGAGACCTTTATTTGATCGCTTAGTCCTAAACGAAATCAGCGGCACATGAAATCACCCGCACCAAGATTAAAACTGGCATTGCCTTCTATCCGGTAGGCACGCACGCAGTCACGCTCGCGCACACGCACACACACATACACACACGCACAGAGGCATACGGGCACGCACACACACCGTTTCACACGTATGTATGCGTACATAAGCCCGGATTTTCATCATTGTGCAATGTGCGTGGGATCTGAGCATCACTGAGCATCGAAGAAGGTAATATTGCTACGTTGCTTACACATATTTCCCATTTTGCATTCGGAGACTACAACGCTGCACTATCATATACCGTAAGGTGGGGCTATTTGAGACAGTGGGGCTATTTGAGACAGTATTTAAAATTGCTATAAAATAAAAACCACTTAAAATTTATGCTTGATTTTTTGCTCAGGCGATTTACTGATCGATTCCACACCTCCCTGAGCAAAAATATCACACAAAAATCAAACGATCTTCATTTTATAGCGATTTTAAATACTGTCTCAAATAGCCCCATGTCTCAAATAGCCCCACTTTACGGTAACACCAAAATGCAAATAAAACTTCAGAGCACTAGCGGCAACCTTGTTTACCGGTAGTTTACTCTATAAATTGGTGTGTGAGGTTCAAATGAACCAAGGAACGGGATTCCGGTGTATCCTAAGTGAATTGGAAAACTTCGTGAAATTTGGGACACCCTAGTGCTTAAGGACCTCTATTTATAGAGAGGGTGAGTCGTAAGGGATGTGGTGTAAATGAGAGAGTAGATATCCGAGGGAATTTTGTATAAGGAAGTAGACCGGGTCTGTAGGAAGTGGCGTCGCGTCGCCGGTGGTCCGGCCATCACCACTGCCACAGACCGGCTCCGTACCGACCACGACGGGTGGCCTTTGTAAGAGTGTGGTGTGACGTGCAGCCGGTGACCAGTTTGTGCAAATGAACTGGAAACGTAATGTTTATCAAGGATACCAGTCGCTGCAGTGTGCAGACTTCTCAGACACAGACAAGATATGGATCGCCGGGAAAACTTTACAAAACAAAACAAAAGAACACAAAGATGCTTCTACATCATCCGTCGTAAAGCCATCTGTCTCTGCATCTCGGCGCCTGTTTTGCATAACTTCCACTAAGTCTCTGAGCGTCTTTCTATGTTGATATTGACTTATGTGACTTCCTCGTCTTGAGTCGTGGGAACCTTGGCGTCCCGTCGGAGGAAGCCGGAACGCCGGGGTGGTCCCTGTTTTCGCTGGGGTATCAAGACAAGGCGTCCTGTCTACCCCAGGTGTCACTCTCTTCATTTCCCTTCGAGCGTTGCTGAGGCCTGGAATGTTTCAGCGCGACAGAGGGCTGTCCGGAGGCATGACTGAAGGATTAGGGCCTCTTCACGTCTCCTCTTCCCTAGACAAGCACATCACAGATTATTTCGAGTGGAATGCGACCACTGCGTCACATCGCTGTTGTGTTGTATGGAGAGACATGACGTTGTATTTCGTTCATGATTCATATACAGACCCTTTGTCCGCCTCAGCGGCGTTGCGGAGTCGACGCGCCACACAATACGACGTGGCGTATGTTGTGACACGTCACGGTCCGTGATGTGACATGTCACGGTCGGTGATGCGAGAAGCGGAGATGTGTAGCGTGTCACGGCTGGAAGCACCCACAGGGGTGGAAACAGAAACGAGACGGCTTGTTGCTTGTTTGGGACTTCTTGTTGTGACACTATGCTTTTCTGCTGTCTACAGTCGCTGTGTCTCAGCATTTGGATCGTGCGTGTTATGTTTGTGTGTTCTAGTTTTGTGTCTTGTCCGATGATAACAGCTCCAACATCTTCTGTTCTGTCTCATTGTGTTGGTGAAGCAAGCCTGACATAACCCCGCGGCCCGCACCGCATAGGCTTGCGATGATCCTACCGCCATATTTCCCACTAGCTTACATCAGACAAACCTCAACAATCGCACCATACAGCCCGATCTCCAAGCCGGCACTGACCGTTCTTCCTTTCTGTTTCAGTGTGTCCTCCGTCACAGTTCAAGCACACGGTGGGAAACAGCTCCTGTCGCGCTTGTCCCGACCACAGCAGCGCGTCGTACGCCGCCTCCGTGCAATGTCACTGCGAGGCTGGCTACCACAGGGCGGCAAAGGACCCACGAGACGCACCCTGTACACGTAAGTAGCACCGGCAGGGACTTCGGGGTCTGGAAGTGTAGAGGGATATGGGAGGACAATAGTGGCTGTGGTTGGATGCATGCGGTAGACGGTTGTGTTACAAGGGTGTGCCAATAAATTTCAGTTATTCCAGTAAAACGTGGAAGTCAGGAAGGTCTCGAACGTGTTAAGATTGGTGCGATATGTTTTACTGGCGTGTTTGAAGGTCGATGATTTCACCATGGACGTGCGGTGTGATGTGTTGGCTGCGATTCTGCTGGATCCGCTCTGCCCGAGCATGTGGGATGCGGGCCAGCTCGTTGCGGGAAAATGGCATGAAAACTGGCCGGATCAGTCAGCATGGCTTACAGCCTCGACGGATTTGTGGTCATATGGATCGTGAGTTATACAAGTCACGATTAAATTCGTTCGGAGAAAAGACCAAATCTGCGACGGGAATAAGTGTCGCTCGACATCAAACAGCAGCTTTGAAGTTACAAGGTCAGCGGCCATTAATGTCATATCAGGAAAGATATGATCCTTATGTGAGCACCAAATACGCCTCGACGTCCCAAGATATGCGATTTGTCCGAAACCGTGAGTCACAAATAATGTATCGATGTATCTCAAGTTCGGCAAACTACGACTGAAAGTTGCCAACTTTGGAGATGTTTGGGAGGATCGCCTTTTGCGATTTCACTTGGTGTACCCAAGTCGTGACAGACAGAGCTAGTTACGACTGCTGATAAAATGACGCCCTCTTCGTCTAGCACCACAGTAAATCTAAACAATCAGAATGCAAAAACCGACTCTCGTATGATAAACAGGGGTCGCAGAAGCATCTATACCGATGCCTATCTGCCGACGTGGCATCCCATTAGGCCTGATGTATTGCTGTGGACCGCCCTACTGGTTCTTCTGTCTGACAGAGATTGGCATTCAATGCACCGGGGTCGCGGGTACACCGATATCGTCCATCTAGTTAGGGCGATTCTGATGCGTTCTGTCGTGCCGTCTATCTATGACTCTGGCTACCGAAAGGCGTCCGGCCTCCAGGACCGACCGGTAACCAGTGCAGAGGTGACAGCCTCGTCCCGTTTTGCTCCAGGCTGATGCGACATCCTTCTGAGATTCATAATTTCCACGGACTTAGGTGACAGCCTCGTCCCTTTTTGCTCCAGGATGATACGACATCCTTCTGAGATTCATAATTTCCATGGACTTGTGATTTGAGAATCACGATATGTTCTTGGGCAAAGGGAATTTAGACCTCATGGCCGTTCACCAAGACGTTCCACTTCTCACGAGATGTGTCATTGCGCGCGCAATTGAGTAGCCAAGAACCTCCTCATCACCCTATACTGATCCTGCAGTCTTTGCGCACCATACGACCGCTCGTTCGACCGACCGCCTGAACGCACGTCGGACCTCTATGTCGCTAGATCGGTGATCATTTTACCATCCGCCCGCCCGACCGCGCCTCACGCACGCGTCCCGTATCCCACGAGCGTCCAAACGGGCCATCACGGCGGCTTTGCGCGGCGGCCGGCCGACCTTTCTGGGGCGGCCGCCGGTCAGCGCGGGTCATTCCAAATGCATGGCGTGGTGTGGTCATGGCTGCTCGGCCATCAGCTATCTCGGACCGCTACGATCGGCCACTGTGGCCTGAAAACGGTCCAGTTTTGGGGTAAAATAGGCTATTTTCGACAAATATTGCAATATGATATGATGTAATGTAATATATTTCATTACGATATTATACCTAATATAGAATTATGCAAACAAATGTTATGATTCATAAAAAAGATCTAAGTTAATATGATATATAAAGATATAATGTACGGTGAAATAGCCTTGTCGATATGTGAGAAAGCAAGCCAGGTCGTGGGAAAGAGGACGCGGAAAGGAAAGAGTGGGCGGAGTGTGGAGCCCAGCGCAGACGTCACTGCATACTAAGCGCGCCGTCTGAGTCCTCCAATTTCCGGTGATGCTAATTAATGTGGAAATATGAGCACGTGAGTGGGTCATTGACGGTGGAAGGGATGGGGAGGGGGAGGGCTGGGGCGCGTGTCCCCCCCCCCCGTCCCATTGCAGCTAGGACGTGACACGACTGTGGAGTGTGGAAGTAGGGGGAGGGATGACAAACCGCCACTGATTGGCATGACTCACTGGCGAACCGAGCTAGCATCTGTTTCGCTTTGTGTAGCAGGTTTTTCAGCGTCTCAGTCTTTCCCTGATCATCTGACCTGTTTTGGCCTAATCTAATCTGCCCTGCTCTGCCCTGCCCTGCCCTGCCCTGCCCTGCCCTGCCCTGCCCTGCCCTGACCTGACCTGACCTGACCTGACCTGACCTGACCTGACCTGACCTGCTCGTCGTTTCAGAGCCGCCGTCGGAGCCGCAGCGGCCGGTGGTGGAGTTTGTCGACCAGGGTACGGCTGTACTGGTCTGGCAGCGTCCCATGTACGAGGGAGGACGAACAGACACCACCTACTACATTCGCTGCGCCCAGTGCGGCGGCTCGGTGCACTACACTCCGGCTCAGGTGGGCGATGAAAGAGAACACCGAGAGGTCACCGGTGGGGTGCGTGGGTACACTGCCGGGTCACCGGTGGGGTAACGGGGTAATCTGTGGGGTCACCGGTGAGGTAATAGGGTAAACTGACGGGTCACCGGCGCTGGTTAGTAGGTTGGGTACGCTGACTGATCATCGTTGGGGTGAGTGATACACCTTTTGACTTCCCGTCCCCGGCGTATGCGTTTATGTCGCCCTTTTGGTCGCTGTCCCCGGTGACCCACAATCAGTAGGCAAGATCACGTTCCCTCCCATCCCCCTATGGTTGACCGTCGGTTAAGCACGTGCTGCCTCACACATGACATACCGGGTGGGATGATCCATATTCCATTGTCTGCTGCTGAGAGGGGTGACAGCTATGAGATCTCATGACCAATGACCATGATCTGTGAATGTGGACGTCATTTCATGCTCGTGTCGTTATCTCATAAGGACAGCTTTTTGACGGAAATGTGTGTCATTTTATCCCATATGTATTGCAATGTCTTAGGTTTCCTGTTGGTTGGTCGTGGACGAATGGAGCTTTACGTCAATGTTTTTTTTTATTAATAGAAAAAGTGCACACTAAATATATGCATGAGTTTTCGATAAGTTGGTTCAAATCGGGCTCCACAAATGATTCTCATTCTCCTCAACCGATAGCTGTTCGTTTGGGAAAGAGTGGCGCGCTCTCCCAATCATAACCCTCTCCCTCGACTCCACCTGTCCCTCTCCCCATCTCCACCCCTTCCCTTGGCTCCCTCCCTCCCTCCATCTTCAGCTCCCGTCGATTGTGTCAAGTGCCCCTCTTGGCCGGAAAAATTGTGGCTTAACGATGCGTCGAGCCAGAGCGCGGTCCGATGGAGGTCAAAGGGTCTACCCGAGCGAATGGAGAACCGGCGGGCCGAAAGGGCAGGCAGTGCCCCATGGTGGGGTGGGGAGGGCCAGTGGTGGGTCGGATGGCTGGGCTAGGCATGGAGATTCGTGAAGGGTTGGGACGTGTGTGGACTGAGAGGACGAGGGTGTTATGTAATACGTTGGTAGTGCTGGAAAGGTGAACACCGATCAGTAAATATCTGGGTGTCTCTAGAAATGGGCACCAGTATCTGCTTATCAGGATGTTGGCATCTTGCATTGAAGATCAATTTGTTCCTGGTCATGCTTCTTCTTTGCTATGCTGATTTGAATTAAGAGTGAATGTAAAAGCTCCATTGAACAGCTTTTTTCCGCGCCATGAGATGGCAGCTCTGACATTCCGGTTCACTGACCGATCAGGAAATTCTGGTTTGTCGGAAAATTTACTTTTACGTCAGAGTCAAAGTAAATGGCCCATTTAGAGTGCAAACAGACCACGAACCTGAAACCCTTTCCGTGTCTCTTTCTCTACAGCCAATTTATGGCGGTTGGCCGCCGTTATCACCGGTTGAATCTGCGCCCGTTCTGCGAAACCGCTCCCCTCCTGGTATACCGTCTCTGATGGCCCGATCTCCTGGGGTGCCTCTGAGACCCATGGCTCTGACCTGTGACTTAGTCCTCCGCGCGGCGTGCACACCTCAGTGACACGTGTGGTAGATTTTGATGGACACTGAGTGAGCTCATTCTTCCTTATGACTGGTGATTAGATGAATAGACCTTTTCTTATTCCGTCACTATTTATCATTTGGAGCTGCAGCAGCAGCGGAAGCTGGGCAGTCGCCATGACTTATCGTTCAGCTCCTCGGTGGATGACTGACAGAACAATGCGTGCTGACTGGTCACGAGCTCAACAGGAACTGACTTACCCCGTCCTCACATCATCCGTGAAACACAGATCATGCACAATGGTCATTGATTTTGCCTGTGTGACATATTACTGAATTGAACCGACTGGAACGGTTGTTGCAACTGCTCGAATGCCGACTCAAGCTAGCACGACACGGCTGAAGTTGACAAGATGTTGGAAATGTTTAATTAAGCAATATAATATAGATGATCCCTGGCGTCTTACCCTGAACTTTTCTGGTCTGACGTGTCCTTTCCCGGTCTGACCTGCCTCTGTCTTACGTTAACCTCTGTCTTACCGTGACCTTCGCTTCTCTTTCAGGCCGGTCTTAATACCACTAAGGTGACAGTGATGGGCCTCAGCCCGGTCACTGCCTACGAGTTCCAAATCTACAGCAGCAACGGCGTCTCGTCGCTGGCAGGAGACGACAAATATGTCCAGATCAAGGTCACCACTGAGGCTTCAGGTCAGTAGTGAGGTCACATCAGGCCACCACGTGTCAGTGGTGGCCTTTTCAGGTCAGCTGGTGGGGTCACAAAAGGTCACCAGGGATACACAAACGTCTGAGATCAGTTTTGAAACCACAGCCGACCAACAGGAATCCATAGAGGTTGAACGTATAAGGTCACGAATAAGGTCGCATGGGTGACTGATCCCGTCGATAAATTTAAGAAATCATGTCGTTTGTCAACGTCGTCGGCATTTCCAATATCGCTGAAACTGTCATGAGAAGGTTTCAGCGCTGGATTCGAGAATGTCACGACGGCACATGCAGGAATGACAAATATTCAATGATGGGGCGCGGGTAACACGACTTGAGAGATGGCGCTCCCTAAAGTCTCTACTCAGTCATTGTCTTCTGTTATTGATTGCTCGATTCACCATATAACTTCGTTTCTCTCTCAGTGCTGGAAAGCCCCGCTGCTCCTGGCATTTCCCGGTAACCGTCTTCATATCGTGGACAGACTCTTATCGTGCTGTCAGGTCGCCGCTCCCAGCCCAATGTCAGACCGTCAACCTGTCAGACAGTCACAATGTCAGCTGTCACGCTGTCAGTTGGGATGTGTGCTGACCTGACATATTGTCTGCCGGTCAACGTGTGCGCTCTTGCCGACCGAAGTTTTTATTACGCATGACGTCTATTGCTCCATGGGCACTGTGTCGGTTATACCAGTGGCTTGTAGAGACAAATTTCAATAAATCTGGATCCTTTAAAAGTATTTTCATCCCAAATAGTTGATATTTTTCAGAACCAACGCTTACGGTATCAATTCTGGTTTGACCGAAAGCATACGGCTTTCGGTCTTTTTGGGGGGATGGGGAGCATACGGCACAAAATGTTCTGAACATTGTCCCTGTGGCTGCGATCCTATGTCCTCTATGACCCATGGTACCCTAACTTATGTGACCCCTTCTGACCGTGACCCTATGCCCCGCAGTGCCGTCGATGGTCTCGGAGCTCGAGCTGAGTGCCGTGCGCTCCTCTGAGGTTGTCCTCGTGTGGGACCCGCCTGCCGACCCACAAGAGGAAGTCCTCAACTATGAGGCCCGATACTTCGTCAAGGTATGATGCCCAGAGACGTCCTAACTTTTCAGTAAAACTGCTAGTCTGACGCGAAATATCGAGTTAAGGATCTAACGGGGAAGTGTGTAAGGTGTTAAATAATGCACTGTAAAAATTAATGCTGGCATTGTGTATTATGAAACGACGACTCAAATTATTTTTACGATGTCTCGGGCGGAAATTCATGGAGCCGCGGTAACAGTGTTTTGTTGTTAGCCATCGCCGGGACGTTGTGAAGGCCTGCAGTCGCCCTGTCCCGCGCGTGGCTCCCCATCGCTGTGCCCGCTGCTGCATAAGTAATGACTCGGAGGACTTGGTGACTCAGACAGACTCAGCTCCGACCAAAGAGCTCCGACCGTCCAGTGAAGGAGACTCGGGGTGGGGGAAGGAGGAGGGTCCCAGGGGCGGCTGGCCACGTCCCCGTGTGGATAACTGCATTACGGACCCGCGACGGAGGGCTAACTGATGCTGATCTGGGGGACGGGAAAGGACAGAGGGGACGGGGTGTCGGTGAGGGTGAGGAAGGGGCAGTTGGAGACCAACTGGCGTCTTTGTGGGACCTGCTGCGGGGTCTGTTTTATGTCATGTGGATATGTGGTTGAGATAGAGTAAGTGGTTACTGAGTGGAACGGATCACGGTGCTGTACTAGCGTTCCGTGGCGTTCTCTGGATGCGAGTATGACGAATCGATACATGGCTGGACAGATCACAATCTGTTTCTGACCTGTTTCCAACCTTTCTGGATCTTTGAGGCTCGACCCGTGTATGATCCGATTGTGACCTCGTGACCCGACTTCCCGCAGGGCCGAGAGTCGAACGCCAGCAGTGTGTTCACGGACGAGCCGCGCACGACCATCTCCAGCCTGCAGCAGCGCACAGAGTACGGGTTCCAGGTGCGGGCGCGGACCAGCCGCGGCTGGGGCGAGTTCACGGACCCCGTGTTCGGTACCACTGGCCAGCTGCTCGGCACAGGTGAGGAAAGAGCGAGGGAGTGACTGAGAGAGGGTGCTGTGAGGAGACAGGGCAGGGTTCAGGGTGGTACAGAGTAAGGGGCAGGATAGTTCGAAGGGGTGGACTTCTTGAGAGGAGAAACAGTGCACTGCCTGCCCAGCCCAATGCCCATAGTTGTCTAGTACGGCTTTTCGGTACTGCATTCGAGCTAGGTGCAACATGTGCCGCTTTCAATATCACACAAAATATTTTCAAACCAATGTGCCTGTATATTGAAATGCAAAATTCGCACCACCCCCCGGGACGGCCGCGGGGCAGTGTCATTTTCGGCAGGCCAGCCCCAGGCGTCGTATTTCCGGCCGGCGGCCGCCCCCGGAGTGCCGGAAATGTGGCCGGGTCATTCACGGTATCAGGGGTACCTCGGCCGCAGGGGCCGATAGGCCGGTCATGGGGCGCAGTTGAAGAGCTATGAGGTCGCCAGCCAGCCGAGAAAACGATCCGCTATGGCAGTTTGATATGGCGCTGAATGAGGGACCGCATTGGCAGCGAGCAGGAGGTTTTGAAACCAATGAAAAGCCGGAGCGATGAATAGCGGGCTCTTGCCATTCAAATGTAATTCAGTTTTATTGATACAGCATCGTCATTTTTATTCCGTCTTACAACCATACGTATAAGAGCGCTGTAAAGGGACCGCAAAGGTCAAATATCAAGTTGACCTCCATCCGTTCCCCTCGCCCCCATATCTGTAGCCTCTGTGCTCTGGCCATGGCGCCTCGGGACCATATACATTTCTGGGCTTGACCAGCCGGCACCAATCTGGGCCTTCCAATGGAGAGCCATCACTGGCCGATTTATGTGTGAAATAAATCACCAACGCCGACCCGGAGACGCCAGCCAGACTGGGGAGGACCGGGAAGTGGCCGGAGCCCGGACCGGCCCGGACCGGACCGGACCCGGAAGGTCCGGACGGTCCGGAGCACGGTCCGGAGGCCGGCGGTCTCCATGGCCGCGAGCTCCCCGCTCATGGCGGACCGCTGAGCTAATCCGGCACGAGCAGAGCGCGCCGACGGCTGGGAAGTTGGCGACGTCGGCGGGCACGATCGAAGCTGGCTGCAGCACAAATCAACTGATTGGATCGGTTTCGGCGCGGCTCGACCCGGCCCCGCCGTAGGTTAGATCTCATTTGCGATTGATGGTCTACTGGGCACTCAAAGCACATTTTCATTCGGCGCTCGCTGCCCCAGGGCCTGCGTTATTCATCTAATCGAGTATCGATAAATCTGTCATACGGGTATGGGTTTTCTGGAGAGGAATACCCGTAGGAAAACTTAGTATCGCTATTGACATGCAAGACGGGATTAGGATATCGTGTGGTCCCAGATTTCCAATGTTGTTAATCAGCTCTTCGCGGTACGTTACCTTCTTCGAATCTGTTCGCTTTGGTATTGATGAAGGAAAGCTCTTCAGTCAAGTATCATCTAAGTCATCCGTTTCGTTTCTCGTAATGTATTTGTTAATTTTCCCAACATCACAGAAATCCTCTAAGTCGCGTTCAGAACTGGAGTCGCCTTTCGACGTTATATGCCAACATGCCTATTACTGCACTTCTTTTAAGTTTTAGCGTCGTGCGATATGAAATCGCCTCAATTTCCCGCACTTAACTGCTGATGACTTGACATTAAAGTGAGACAGAATGTATTCTAACACGGCGAAGACACGTGGTGTTCCTATTAAGCCGTTTCTTGCGTCAGGCGCGTTGACGACACATAAACTGAATAGTTTGCATTTCATGACACTCTGGATGTGGCACTAAATCATACGATGACAGGTTCGAGTCTCAATTTATATCGCCAGCGAAGTGATAACGTTTGACACTGGTATAGGATTTATCGAGTAGGGCGAATGTTGCCAAAAGTTTCAGCCGAACTCGAATTGAGGTCGGGGTTTGTGAGCTGTGAAGTGATTTGTGGGTCTGAACGCATAGTTACCCGGCCTTACTTGCTGCTGAATCTTTCGATTGTTTGTGTAGTCTTCATTTATTTGTGCGTTGCCACTTTTTGCGGATGTGTCTTTTGCTAGAAACACAATCTAAATCGCAGTGGCTGATGGCCAGTATGCTGGCTGTGATGCTCTTTTTAAAAAGCTTTCGTTTTCCTGGCAAATTGTAACATTGCCTGTTGCATTGCTATTACTTGGACACGGAGCGGATTACATCGGATAATGTCACCCAAAATGGAGGGTGCGATCGTAAGCGATTTGCCAGATCACAGAACTACACAGAGCTGACAAATACCTGTCGCTGTACAGGGCGATCACACGACAGCCAATCTATTTATCACGCTGCACTTTGGCTAATCAAACCGACTCAGTGTCCTGTAGTGTCCCCTCTCCCCCTGTGAGCTAGCTGTAGCTCTTGCCGTCGACCCAGTCTGTCTCTGTGGCACCTCGTTGACGTTTCTGCCGATGTTACAGCGTATGTTGGCGAGGATGACGGCGTGAAGGTGCGCATCATCGCCGGTGCCACGGTGGCCGTCATCGCCCTGCTCGTCATTATCGTCATCATGGCGGTACTCTTCCTCAGAAGGTGAGATACGTCGGGAAAAACTCAAGAAATACAGGGCAAACATTGACTAATGTAGTGCACATAGATCACGAGGCCTATGCCAGAAACGCAAACGTCTGTAAACAACGTTGAGCTGTCGTCAAATGGCAACAGGCTCCCAAGTGCTAGGGTTTAGTGGTCGATGTTTTTCATACCGGCCCTGAATGGAAATTGGTGTCGAGCGGTAGTCAAGACATTATGCATAACAGGATATTTTTATTACGGTGTTTTATAGTCATAGTTATTATCACGGGTGTGTCACTGTCTGCGACAAGTTTTATGAGGCTGCTTGTCGCCACCTGCAACACGAAATATCGACTACAGAAATGTCTGACATGCTCCTCTCTTATCGCTTCCTTCGCCGTGTTCCCGGCTTTATGTGCTTATGTAAGCAGGCATAAATGAATCAAAATAGGACTTGTTCAGCATCATACTCTTGTCACTTCTTGCCTGGTTATGTGGCATTGCTGAATCCATACATTTCTGATGTTCCTCGCTGAAGAAATACTTGTTATGTCTTGTTGCTAAACGCATGCTAGACGCTAAACGTTGTTTTTCATCATACAGTATGTATTATTATACCGTTTTTGTCCGTTTTCCGTTTACCGTTTTCCATATTTTTCCCTATTTTCCATGTTTCTGACGGGGTTTTTCTGTCTCCGTTACAGCCGAGGTAACGAGGAGTGCAATAAGAAACAGCCGAGCGACTGTGATACGCTGGAGTATCGCAATGGTGAAGGTACATAGAACTAACCAGCGCGCGAGACGCGTCCCCTGCCATACCCACCGATACCTATGGCCATAATCATACCCATGCCTAAACCTATACCGATATCACGGCCATGTCCTTGCTACATTGCGTTCTTATTGTCTGTCACCCTCCCGTAAACTTTTCAGACATTTCGCTCATAGTTTCTTTGGATGAGCAAAATTGTTAAGATAAGTTCGTTGGGTATTCACATGGGGCCACATCTATATTGCACCTGGCCTTTTTTACTCGGTAATACCAAATTTAGTCAGAAGCTGTTGACTGTACAGGCAGGTGGCTTATTCCGTGCCGCTCGCTGGACTTAAGCACAGCAGTGCTCGTCGCTCGAGAAGGTCGCCGGGCACACAGTCAGGTCACTGGGAGCAGATGGGTGTCGGACAGGACGTTCCAGACAGAACATACACGCGAGCTTATTCAAGGATCCTGATTGAGTTGGGCGGACCTTGTTAATCTTCAGACATGACCGCATGTAAGGCTGCAGCAAACAGTGGTGAATGATGTCCGGGCACCCTGTGAGATATGAACAGACCTCCCCTGGAGACCGCGACATGAGGGGTGAGTGGGCGTGAGCACGCTCCCACTGGCGGATCCAGCCATTTTCAAACGGAGGGCCAAAGTCGGACACTTTCTGTGTGCTTCATAATGGTTTACGGGATGTAGGATACCGATTAGGTATTCCTCCAGAAAAAAAAAAACTCCTGGTGTAAGTTTAATCAATTGCAGGGCAATTGTATTGTTTGATCGTAACATTCCCAAGACATTCATTCAACATTCAACATTCGAAAGAACACAAAAAAGTCATGTGCAAAGTATTAACGCTCAGTATCCCAAACTCATCTTTAAACCGGCGACCTGTCATTATGCCGCGGCAGGGACGTGAAACAAGTTGTCCAATCAGTCTGGCTGTGAGCCTAATCAGTTCTGAACTTATCTGAGGAACTAACTATTGGCCAAATTACAGACGGGTGACCTTTTCATCGACCGTCCTGAAACCTTTACTGGCCACCCTTACGCGGTTCTTTCATTCGTTGTGGATCATTTATTGGTATGGAACGAGTCTCTTGATTGATGGAAGAATCTGTTAACGTTTTAGTTATAGTCAGCTCAAAGAACTGTAGCACGTCCTTTCCTAAGTGTCAGTAATAGCGCATACCGATCTTGCCGTTCGAACCATATAAGTAACTAGCTATACCAAGTGTCCAATCTGGGTGATTTCCTCTGACCCAAAGCTGGGCTGACCTGACTCGCTGACCCGTTGACCTGACCTACTGACCTGACCCGCTGACCTCTCCCCACGCTGCCAGGCCTGGTAGTGACCTACAGTAAGTCTGACGTGCCCCCTCGCCCCCCCCCCCCCCCTCGCTCGCCCACGCAGTTAGACGCTTTGCATGTGCCTACGTTCTTGGAGAAGCGGACGGTTTGCCTCTGCAGTGAGGCCGGAAGCCGGTCTTATTTAATAATGCCTCCCGCGTAGTAGTGCATGCCATGACAGCGCTGATAAATGAATAGCGTAAAATGAGCAGCATGGACCTGAATTACTTTGTGAATGTTGTATTGCTGTGTAAATATTATATCACTTTTGTCGTCTTTTTAATTTACAAAGTGTATAAACGATTGTCCAGGTTTCATCAACTAAGAGCTATGCTTTCGAATGGCTGTCGACATGTTTTTCAAAGTCAATGTATTAAACTGAAAATTTCATGCAACCAGATTCAGCTTTCCAGTTTCTTTTATGGCAAAAGTGGGAAAAAGCGCTTGCAGTTTTCTGTCAATTATATAGGCACCGCCACATAACTGCGTGTCTTGTGCACGGTGTTGATGATTCATTGTTTGTTTCGGCATATGTTTAGGAATGCACAAGGAAAAAGAGTAATGCAACGAAAGTTCTAGTCGAAGATCGTAAATGGAAAATCTAGTATCCTATGGCATGATTCAATGGGTTTACAATGTCAGTGGTGTCCATATACTTTGTGACATCAGGCTCACTTTGTATCATTAAAACTATGATTACTCTTTTACTCGTCTGTTTATATCAGAAGGGATATTTTACAGTGTGCCCGTCTCTCCCTGCCCTTGCTCCCGTCTCATTGGACCTGCACCGTGTCCGTTACCCTATCACTATGTCCATTATCCCTTCCACTTCTGACCGGTCCCTGCCGTTGTAACCACGCCGTTCTGTCCCCGTCCCCGCCCCCTTCTGACCGGTCCCCCGCTGTTCTGCCCCTACTCTTGCTCCCTTCCCGCCCTCTGCTCCCCCGCCCCTTCTGACCAGTGCCCCGCCCCGCCTCCTTCTGACTGGTACCCCACTGTTCTGCCCCGTCCCCGCCCCGCCCCCTTCTGACCGGTCCCCCACTGTTTTGCCCCCCTCTCCGTCCCCCGCCCCGCCCCCTTCTGACCGTTGCCCCGCTGTTCTGTCCGGCTCTGTTGCAGTGCACCATGTGGCCAACGGATCGATAGTGCAGACCCATACGGCAGGAAGTAAGTGCTGGCCGTGTCGCGCACCGACCCTCAGCGCGTCCCCAGGGCTGACAGGGGGCGTCAGGGGGCACTGGAAGGTCACCTGGGTCTACAGAGGTTAATGCAGGGTCAACAAGGGCCAGTGCTTGGTCATCAATGGTTACTTGTTGGCCAAGGGTCTTGAGGGGTCAGTGAAAGATCACTAGGGTCATCATGGGTCACCAGGGGTCAAAATAGGGTCTTCATGTGCTACGGAATGGTCATTGATGTCGCTGCTTTTGGGAATATTATGAGATTTCGTGTATTCCAGGTACTGCTCGCGCCCCTGTCAGTCGATTTTTGATTTACCTAATGTACTATGCGTGTGATGTGCGTCTGATGATATGCAATTGCATTACGCGTTGCATAAAATGTCGCTGCTTTGCTCTTTGTGAGTCAATCCGGACAGAATGATGTGGGCAGAGCGGAACCTCAGTGGGAAGGGGAGGGGAGGCGGTGTCTCAGCGGAGGGAGGGGTCGCGTGTCGCAGCAGAGAGGTCCCATCGCGTGTCTCGCCTGTCGGGGAGACTGTCGCGTGCTGTGCCGCCTATGAGGCTGACTGCCTATCGCAGAGGGGATCTGTCCGTGCCCGCCGAAAGGACGCGATCAATGGCGCTTCACCCGCGGCAGTGGTGGCGCGGTGGTGGAGTATGTGGCGCAGGGTTGCATGCCAGCTACCACCTGGTTATTTGATGGGGTTATTGCTGGGGGAATTTCATATGTCGGCCGGGTGTAACTTATTCCGGTGATAACAATAATCGCGATAATTTGTGGCAGGGCTGAGTTGGGTGTATAGTGAGCGATGATCACACAGCATGACACTGGGAGGGAAGTTGGCTAAAGGAGATTCACAGTTGGGAGAGAGTAAGACGCTGCTCTATAGGACCAATGACCAAGATTTAAGTTGCTGATTCTATAGCTTGGGGACACATGAAACACTTGGCCGGATCCCGATGTATGCAACGCTTGAAATAAATGTGTTGTAAAAACCAACCACCCAACACACTTCTGGGTATAAATAAGCAGTATTTTTCGTCGATACTTCTCGTAGTCAGCATGCCAAAAACTCATCTAATCTGGCTTAGCTGCGAGCATAACTCCGACCGCTAGTAGATCGAAACTCATTAACTCGGGATATCCCACATATAAACTAAACCCTCCTCCTCCAAACGTCGAAGTAACCTCCGTGTCTGCTTTTTCAGTGACGACGCCGCTGTTCAACCCGGTGACCCACCAGCGGACCTATATTGACCCTCACACGTACGAGGACCCGAACCAGGCGATACGCGAGTTCGCCCGCGAGATCGACGCGTCTCACATCATCATCGAGGCGGTGATCGGCGGCGGCGAGTTCGGAGACGTCTGTAGAGGAAAACTCAGGGTGAGTTAGGGAGTTGATGAGTGTGGAACGGAGAAATTGGCAGGGGTAACTCATGTTAGAAGAAGGGGAATGAGAAATGAGAGCTTTTAGGGAACCAAGTTTCAGCCTCCCCGAGCTCTTCGCCCATGGAAAGGGTTCTGCTATGAAAACAAAACTAGCCTCAGGGCTGCTATGCAACTTTATAAACACTGCAGCTGGGTTGAGCCTCCAGCCGACGTTAATGCACGTCTAATTTATGAGTTTGTAGCCCTGTAAACATGTCACTGGCCGAGTCCTTTCGGTGGCAGTCGATAGATGTAAAGTGTCCATGACAGTTGGATAGCGACAACTCAAGAAACTCAAGATTACTTTCAAACGATATTTATTTTTAAATTACTTTTAAATACACAAAGCTTTCGGTCACATTCGACCTTGATCACTGTGTTTCACAATGTTTCACAATTATACAAACTTCGCAAAAATGATACAAAAACCGTCTAAAATTCTTAATGTGAAGCGCATGAAAATTTCCTAGCCTACCGCCAGTTTTGCTGCCCAGGATGATAATGAAATGAACCCACTTCTCGAGTTTTTGTATCATTTTTGCGAAGTTTGTATAATTGTGAAACATTGTGAAACACAGTGATCAAGGTCGTATGTGACCGAAAGCTTTGTGTATTTAAAAGTAATTTAAAAATAAATATCGTTTGAAAGTAATCTTGAGTTTCTTGAGTTGTCGCTATCCAGCAGTCGATAGAGTTGCAGTCGACCAGATTTGTTGGCCTCCGTCTTGAGCAAGACACTCTGCTGTGAAGTAGACAGCCTTTTCTCGTAGTACTCAGGCGGTGGGATTTGAAACATGGTTCTCTGACAGCTATACTCGTATGTTAGTGCTGCTTCACTGTCTGACAATTCGCTAAATAACTAAACCGGCACTCAGCCAAAAATACGTCCACAAACACCGCTTAATTCTCCAGCCAAGCCCGTATTTCTTTGGGACTAGATGTTAACGATCTAAGTTGGCCCTAATACCGGTCTAAGTGGACTGACCGCCAAGTGTGACCCACCTCGCCCGCGCTATGTGAAACTTGAAATTTATTACTTCACAGCCCTACTCGGTGGGGCTGTATAAAATCCACTTTCGGCGCTACGAACTCCTCACATGCATACCCAAGTCGCGGTGGTTCGTTATTCAGTAGATCAGCGTCGGCACTTCACATCGGTCAGCCGCAGGTGCTGAATGTGATTCATTGCATTACTTAGCGGATATGGTCGGATCAATGCTGGATATTCGTGGAAACGGTAAACAAGAAACGCATGCCACTGCCGCAAAACCTGCGGGACGTCAGATTTCGGTCGTCAGCTGTCCTGTAGCCGTCACGAACCGTCACAATCCGTCACGAACCGTCACGAACTGTCACGCGCTCATTACGGCGCCCGTGTGACGTGTCGTGGATGGTTTACGAGCGGGGGTCGGCACGGAATTTGGCCCGTCTGCCGCAGTCGCCGCCCATTGTAAGGGACGCTGAGCGTCGCTTCTCGATCAAATAGACGCCGACGCCTCGGGTCATGTTTGTGATATGTTGGAGAGCTGAAAGCATTACGAACTTCAGTCGGATCTAAAATGGTTATGGAATGTCTGTGTTATTTTTGCGACCAAGAATGTGTCTAGCTCTTCATGCTGTATGAACATAGTCTCGCCTTAGACGGGTCAATTTCGGTTTGTGTGCGCTATGTCGTTTATACTATTGCCCATTGGTGACTGCTATATCCTGGTATACGAGACCCAGTGGTTGTTAAAGACGTTTGTCGTATCAGTGAATCACGTCTGCATGGCGTTGTACCCACTACCCGGAGTCGAGCCGTCGATCTCACCCTGCCGTTGCTAGCTGTGGCCAAGGATCGGATTACTATTGCGGCTAATCCTTCACTGTCACGCAAGGCCATGGGTCTTATCGTAAACCACACGAACATTCGTCCGCGCTTTGTGCATCTGCCTCCCGGTGGCAGGCAAATTCGTACACCGATGGCAAACAAGATGGATGGGCAAAACCAGCGCCTTACATAGAACATGGTCAAGGTGTAGGTACTCAGTGGTACAGAAAATGCTGAGTTAATGTTACTGACTTCCCTTGTTTGTCACTCACTCACCTGTTGTGACAATGACCCCTTAGTCACTGACCTTGACCCCGCCTGTGACTGACCTTGACCTCTGCCCTCAGATTCCAGCTCGTCAGGAGATCACTGTCGCCATCAAGACACTGAAGCCGGGTTCATCGGAGAAAGCCCGAGTGGACTTCCTGACTGAGGCTTCCATCATGGGCCAGTTCGAGCACCCGAACGTCATCTTCCTACAGGGCGTGGTGACCAAGAGCAACCCGGTGATGATCATTACCGAGTTTATGGAGAACGGCAGCCTGGACACCTTCCTCAGGGTCAGTGGAGACGGCTGGCAGTGGTAGGGGTGGGCTTGTATTAGAGCTGGTCTCGGCTCTTGGGGCACATTGGTTCTTGGGATACACATTTATATTCCTTTCTTTCAAGCAAACTGTCCTTAAATGCTAGAGAAAATAGTTTTAAAGCATTGTCTTATAGTCATCAAGTAGATGAATGATTGCAATAAGAACTGTAACAAAAACGAGTGATGGTGATACAAATAGATGCTGGAGCCTTCCGTTTTGAGAACCGTTCCCATGAGAGATAAGCGCAGGCCACAGCACCAGTTGGCTCACTCGAAGCGGGCCAGGGTCGGTCCGTCTCTCCCAGCTTGTCAATCGGTGCATATGCGCCGGCGCTACCGCCCCGCCGGCGCCCGTTCCCAGAACTGCTGTGGCCGACTGGTGAGAGCCATCAATATTCAATGAGCCGCTGGCCGTGGTCAGTTCTGTCGCCGCCGACTGCACCTCTCGCTGACGGCCGTCACTTGGCATGCAGCACTCAGAGATGTGCGGCCAACAGCGACGTGTAGACCCTAATGGGCAGTGGCGTCTCTCATGTTAAACATGACGGCGCCGGCTGAATGCCATGTCGGACGCAGTGGTAGTCGCTGCTGCCGCTACTGCTGCCGCTGCTGCTGCGGCAGTGACCTCCTTGACTACTATCTTAGACTGCAGATGACACCCTCAACTCCCTCTCCACTCACTAACCCGTCCCCATCTCTACTCAACAGGCAAACGACGGCAAATTCCAGATCCTTCAGCTGGTTGGAATGCTGCGTGGTATTGCCGCGGGCATGCAGTATCTCTCTGAGATGAACTACGTGCACCGCGACCTGGCCGCGCGCAATGTGCTGGTCAACTCGCAGCTGGTGTGCAAGATTGCAGACTTTGGCCTGAGCAGAGAGATTGAGAGCACCACAGAGGGCGCGTATACCACACGGGTGAGTAATGGTGATAGACTGATTCAATGAATACCCACTCCCACTCAGTATCCAGTACGAGTATGCTAACGAAGTGCATTAAATTCGTGTAAACGTTCGCATTCATGTCTTCCCTAGTTTTAAGCTTGTATTTCGGGCCAGTGCGACATGGCAGTTGTGTGAATTGCGATTGGTTTCAAAGCTTTCGATGCAAAATAATCAAGCTAGCTTTCATTTTGTCAATACATTTTTTTACCAGCCTTCAGCTTTTATCCATCGTTCAACGTGTAAATTGTCCATTGCATTCAAGGCTTTCATATCATTCATCCCTTTTAAATGATCACGTCAGCACGTTAGCTTCACCCGTTAAACCCCCTCCGGCGACTGACGCGTTCTCTCCCGGCACGTAGGGCGGCAAGATCCCAGTGCGGTGGACTGCGCCGGAGGCCATCGCCTTCCGCAAGTTCACGTCCGCCTCGGACGTGTGGAGCTTCGGCATCGTGGCGTGGGAGGTGATGTCGTACGGAGAGCGGCCCTACTGGAACTGGAGCAACCAGGACGTCATCAAGAGCATAGAGAAGGGATACCGGTGAGGCCCGGAGCTAGGGAGGAAGGGAACATAGAACTGGGGATGAAGAGTATGGGAAGGATTAGGAGATGCGCAGGTAGAGATGAGGGGTGTATTTGGGGAATGGATAAGAGATAATTGGTATTAGGGAGTGCTGCTGTCCTGCTACAAGAACTGACTATGGCTCGAACAGAGCGGTTAGCGGTCGTTCAGAGAGCATTAGAGCCGTTCTATGGCTTGTATCGGATGGTCTGTTCTGTGTCTCTGTCATTCAATTCAATTCAGTGTTGAGTCCCATCTAAACCGTCTTGCCCCGTTGTATCGTTCAAAGTACCCACTTACCCTGCTGTGTTCCATTCAAACCGTCTGACATCACTCTTTCCCTCGTCAGGCTGCCGGCGCCGATGGACTGCCCGGAGGCGATGCACCAGCTGATGCTGGACTGCTGGCAGAAGGAGCGTGCCCACCGGCCGGCCTTTGCCAGCACCGTCAAAACGCTGGACAGTCTCATCAACTGCCCGGACACGCTGCGTAAAGTGGCGCCCAATAGGTGAGCATTGCAGAGGAGCCCAAGAGAGGATGGTAGAGACGGCGCGCTGAGATAGGGGCTTGTGGTGGTAGCTAGTTAACGGGTTTTGTTAATTTGTAGATTTTCTTAAGCATTGCGGCCAATATTATTGCGGCCTGCTTATGAAGATCGTTGGCAGACGTGATTTTTCTTTTGTACTTTTTGGGCTTCAAAACAGATTAGCTGTTCTACGCTATGCTTTAGCTGAGACAAAGTCACGAAACGAAAGAAAATTTAAGTAAGTCCTGTGCAATCAAAAGAGAAAGGTGTAGACCACGATAGAATAAATAACAAAATGGTACTTCATAAATAGCGCATCTCCACGTTTTCACCACGAGTGAACGTCGTCCGTTAAATGCCTGTTGGTGACGGTCTCTCTGTCTCTCTCCCTCTCTCCCTTTTCTCTCTCCCCTCTGTCTTCTCCGTCCGCTCGGCTGTCGCCGCCCCTGCAGCAGGTCAATGCCAAGTTACGGGCCGTACTATACCACCACATCGTCTTGGGTGCAGTTCACCCCCGAATACTCTAGGTTAGAGTCGATCATTGTCTCTGCCTGTCTCTGCCCTGTGTGTACACTTTGCACGATGGTTGCATGCTCTGTGCATGAGAATACGCTGCACTTTGAGACATTTGGACTTTAAAACTCGAGCGGACATGAACCATTTTTGTAGCCTTCCGGTTTTCTGAACTTAACTCGGATGAGCTGGATGAGCGTTTCAGCTACCGCAGTTTTCCTCCAATATTCGTTCATCCGGTCCCTTTCACTTGCACTGTACGACCCGTGCAATATATATTTGCGTAGCTTTCGCTTGCTTTCCACATCGCTGAGAAACCTAGCACCCAGCCTAGCTTTTGCATCTTTAAAGTTAGGTCACTTTTCATTCAAGCTGACGAAAAACAACTGTACTGCTTGCTGTAATTATATGATCGTTCTGCGCAGTGTGCACCTAACTCAGGCTGTGCATCATGCTCCCTGACACCCTTAACGGCACCGTGGTTCCTGGCATGATGTTATCTCCTATTGCTTTTTTTGACATTGATTGAGACGTGCCTGCCTGCAATCTTTTTTATGCAAAGTTATCCAGAAAAATAAACTCCGCAAGGCTTTTACATTGGTGAATATTCACACGTTTACTATTCATTATTTATCTTACATTTTGAATTAACTAGTGTGCAACAGTGGAAATGGGTGGCCACTGGCCAGTAGCCACTGCAGCGTAAAAAAAAAAAATGTTTATCAACCCGATGAGAGTTGACGGCTGAGAGTCAGCTGGCCTTTATTCAACTCTACCCGTATCTCACGCACCCCTTGCTACCATCCCACTGAGTCTGACACCACCGTCTCTCTCCCCGCCAGGAACACGAACCCGCTGGCCCCGGACGCGCCCGATCTCACCCAGATCACCACTGTCGAGGAGTGGCTGGCGTCCATCAAGATGACCCGCTACTTGGAGAACCTCCAGGGAGCCGGCATCACCAGCATGGATGCCGTGACGCGGCTGACGCACGCCGACCTTCCGGCGCTCGGTGTCACGCTGGTCGGCCACCAGAAAAAGATCATGAACAGTGTGCAAGCGTTACGCGCCCAGATACATGCGAATATGTCTGAGGCGTACTTCGTGTAGTGGTCGAGTGGCGGCGCTAGTGCGGCGCCAAGTCAACGGGCTTTAACGGGCGCCCGCCCGGTGGCGCCGAGGAGACTCATCAAAATGTCATGCCCTCCACAGTTTGTGTGCGCGGACCGCGGACATTCCATAAGCGGTGCAGTGTCCGCGCTAGGTGTTATCGAAGTGCGGCGAGGCGGCGCGCCCGCCTTCCAAAGACATTAATATGAAAGCCTGTGATCTTATGATAAGTGTGCCGTCGGTTCGTTCTCCCCCAGTGTGTCGTCAGCTGTATGTCTAGTCTCCAGTCTGCCCCCCTCGCCGGGACGCTTCGCTCTCCCTCGCCCGTGCCCCCGACTCGCTGTTTCTTTCACGGTGGACACCTGTGATGTTGCCTTTGATGATTTGTACTGAGTTTTATCGCCTGTATTTATGTTTTGTACAAACTGTACATTCGCCAATATGCAAAGCCCTTTATGGTGGTACTGCGGGAGGCGCGAAGCCGTCACTGCAGCACGGGCATCTCTCGCGGCTCGTGTAGCGATTCGAGCGTTATTGTGTCGTTCGGGCGCTCGCTGCAGCTAGTGTCAGTGTGTGCTGACCGTCATCGAAAGTGTTGTAACGAATGTGCGAGGTACGCGTGTGTATGATGCATCAGATTGATAAGTGAGTGTGTCAGTGCCAGCGCAACTGGGAGCAAGGCTCAGCGTGTGTCTACGCTCTGTCGACTGGCGGCCGCTGACTCAAATGCTAGTTCTCCTCCTTGTCCCTGGGCAGCGCTAGGTGCATCTGAAGCAAAACCAGGGGACGAGTGAGCGAAACTGTCATTACGGCGGCCTGTCATCCATTATTTCGATACTAAACAACCATCATATCGAAGCTCCCTCTCCCTTCGGTGGTGTTGGCTGCTGTCGATCGGCTCAGCGCGCCTGTCTGAATCCACAGACCCTGTGAATCTGGCGGCCGCTCTAGTTGACAGCTCGCGACTTCACCCAGTTTGTCTGCCATGGTGGCCCGAGCAGAGCGCCCGGGACACCCAACGAAACGTACACGGCTAGTTCCTTTCTGAGAGTGTCTGTATGCGCGACGAGTGTGTGTACCGAGCTCGCCGTCTGCGCAGCGACGGTCACCGAGCGCGTTTGGTTGCAAAACACTGTTGTTAACGCACGCGTTATTGGTTGGCGCACTCGAAACGTTGGCTGCCCGTTTCCGATGCTTAAATTTCAGCTTCCTTGGCGTGAGAGGGATCAAGTTTTTGATACATAACGCTGTTGTACTATTTGTATAGAGCTTTGAGTTGAAAATAAATGATGGTATTTGTATGCGGTGACTATTCCGGGGGCGGTGACCGATGGGGGAAAAACGCTTAGTTCGACGTTGGCAACATAAAATATCAGAATTAGATTAGACAAATACCACTTGAAACTAGCGAGCAGAAAATAAAAGACACTACCTTACTTCGAGCAAAGCGGATCGATAGGTTTATGAATTGGAGCCAAGCACAGCAAGGGGAATTTACCACCGTATGGAAAATAGTTTGCCGATTTTACCCAGCTACGGTATTTTGGAGGAAGTGACACCAGGCTAAATGCCTAAATATCGGTATCAATATCTGCAAATAACTTTACCAGCTTGCAGAACAACGATGTTGGTATCATTATTTTGTTTAATGTCATCCGCGTCAAATGATGCATATAATTTTATGTCTTTGTTTCGGGTCAAGGGTCCAGTCAATTGGGTGACACTCATTCAGCTAAAATAGGGAGATCGCAAGACCGACCCAAACCCATATACCCTTTATAAAAACGAAATATGCGAGTTGCGAAGGATTGCCCGGCAAAGGGAACGCTGTACAGTTGCGACACTTTTGATCGTCAGAGGTTCAGTTATGAATATGTCAGTGATTTAACCAGCTCAGTAAATATCACATCGAGCTGAAATAAACGGCTTCTATCGACGGTCAGGTTTTTTAGATTCATTTATCTATCTCAGACACGTTTAAGGCAATTGCAAAGAAGTGTGGCACTAACATGGCTTGGCATTTGGCAAGTTCATATCCCAGCAACTATTGGGCTGATTGACTAGAAGTCTTTTTGCTTGACAGCCTTACCAGTGTAACTCCTACCAGGTAGTTCCTGAGCTTTTTTCGTCGGTCATACCGTGAAGATGAAGATATATGCTAACACCAAATATTATCGACACTGAAATGTATATTTTGATCGCTCATAAGCGCTCACAACAAACAGACCAAACAGAAATAAAGCTATTTAGTACATATAAATACAATTGACAATTTTGTTTGCGGGTATTTAGTTGTAGGCCGGCTTGTAGGCGGGCTGGTAGGCGGGCTTGTAGGCGGGCTTGTAGGCGGGTTTGTAGGCGGGCTGGTAGGACGGAGCGGCGTACGAAGCGGGCTTGTAGCTGGGCTTGTAGCTGGGCTTGTACTCTTCGTAGCGGGCCTCGCCCTCGTAGGTCACCTCGGCGTTGTAGCCTCCGTAGCCCTGCTGGTCAGCCACGTACTTGACCGTCTGCACACGGCCGTCGGGCAGGTTGACCGAGTAGTAGCCGTTGACGTTCTTGGCGTCGCTGTTCTCGTTCTGCGAGAAGACGGCGCCCGAGTAGTGGTCGTTGACGGCGTAGTCGAACTGGTACGGCTGAGCGGGCTCCTTGTAGGACGGCTGGTGGTAGGCCGGGGCCGGGTGGTAGGCCGGCCGGGGGCTGTAGGGGGTGGAGGGGGCGGCGGCAGCCACGGTCACCAGGGCAGCAACGACGAAGAACTGCAAGACAGACAGAGATGACAGTTATAAATGAGCAGATTTTAGTTATGTTTCACATTGAGCTCATCTTCACATTTCCTTTTATGAAACGGGCGCGGTGCTTAAACGCTCAAAAGTGTATGATAAGATGATTAATGAATATATTAGTCCCATAACCGAAAGTTTCTTTGCAGTGCTTTCATTCCACAAGACTCAAACCACGCAACAGAAACGCTATAGGGTGTTGTCCGTCGAGGAAACTTACCTTCATGTTTGCAGAGATTGTCTTTGGCGACTGATATACTGTGAACGGCGGACCGGCCTTCCTTTATACCAGCCAGCGACCGTAACCTTGGGTTAGAGTGAGGGCGGGGCTGAGCAGGTAGATGTGGAACACTGCATAGCCGACATTGCGGTAAAAGGAAGTGACCCATCTGGAAGGTAGCATAGGTACTAATTTAACCCACGAATTGCTTTGGGGGGAGGTTAAACACCCCCACGTTTTCGCCGTGCTAGGTAGGTATAGCTTAAAAATGGTACGCCTCATGCGCGCCAAATTGTCTTATCTGTAGCGAGTTGATTGAAGTTTATTAAGGCAAGGTTAACAAAAAATCAGTCGAAAACTTTTCGAGGTATATGGAGGCTTCAGTAACGTCATGGTTTCGCAGTATTCAACCACAAATGGCATATGCTTAAAAAATCATATGAAATCACAAAACAGACGCACAGACATGACATGACGTAAATGCCATTAGACTCTCAATGTACTGAACATGCAGTCAAAAAATGGCTACCTTCGAATTTTTAGTGTTGTTCTACATTAACCTAAATCCTAAACTGAAGCTTGGCACCTTATCGTGGCATACTTCTCGGTCGTGATGCATGCGTCAATACGTTGAACTTTTTTACAAAAAAAAACTTCTTATGATAAAAATGGACGCCCCCTCGACGTCTAGTCTAAAACTACCTATAAAATATATGTATTGTGCCTGCACGAATGCCAACTTTGGATTTTCAGGGATCCTGATACTTGATTGACCTGACCTTGATCCTAAACTGTGACCACTAAATTCAATTTTAAAGTTCTCATGCGAAGCATCTCGTCGCTTTCTTTCGTTTGTCACCTCGCGCGTTTCGCTGGTTATTGAATGTCGACTTATTGGCTCAGGGCGTTTAAGCCCCCCCCCCCGCCACCACCACCTAGCAGCAATTGGTGGGTGCCGAAAATACCCCAGTTACTGCCCGGTTAAGCATTTGGGTTACATGAAGTAACGCGCATCAGGAACGGATTGTCCAATTCCCTCAGCATTGTAATCCGTTTGTAACACGCATTTGCTCTGCTCATGTATCCCCGGTCAAAGAACGATGGTTCTATAAAAAGACGTAGGTACAGTGATCGTCTAACCCTCGCCGGCCAAGGGCTGCCACCTCCCCCCCCCCCCATAGTTTTTTTTCGCGATAGCTCAGAACGCGCCGGCGATAGAGTTGAAGCTTCGCATACCGGACCGTGAATTCAAGCCGGGGCTTGTGACACCAGCCGCATTTTCAGGTCAGGTCAGGTCACTGCCCTATGACGTCATAGGATAACCTCTCCACGGTCCTAAAATGTCACAACTTCGCAACGCCCTCATGGTGCCAAAGAAGCTTACACAGGGAGATTAGACTTACAGGACTAGTTATGCATGGTATCCTTCAGAGGTCTCACAACTTGCATTTATCGGATTTCTCCCTAAGGTCACATGGGGTCAGGTCGACCACGTGACTCACTAGGGATGTAAATTACAGAGTTTCGAAATACCGATAACAAACCAATTACCAACCTCAACTATGAGGAAATACCGAAATCGAACCAACATGGGAACATAAAGGAAATGCCAACTTTTTACTAATTTCTCAGCTTCTTATACATTAGTGAGGGTCCATAATGCCAACAAAATACCGAACACATTATGATTGAAATACCAAATACCAAGTTGGTATCGGTCTGGTATCGGTTGATGTTTGACATCTCTAGAGCTCACCATAAGTCAATGGGAGAAATGTGGAAACTGCTATTTTGGCGCCGGAACTGGATCTAAAATGAGTATCTCTAGCACACGGAACTGTGATTCCATACACTCCTTGCAAGGTCTGCTTTCCTTTGGCATCATTCACTGTCCGTGACGTCATTTATGAGGTAACTTGAAGGCCACAACAGTTGTTCGAACAAATAAGCTGTCGAGAGGCGGGAAAGCCTCCAACTGACTCGGGAAGACCTGCCCAATCGAATGATATACGATATGACCTCTTTCGATCAATTTGGTGACCTGAAGGGCTCTGACCTGACCTGGACCTGGGTTCAGCACCTTACGGTGACCTCATCCAAACAAAAAATATACCATTCGACGCCGCCTGAGCTAGACAAACACGATGATGCCAAAATCGCATCTCTGCGGCTATTTTAAAGGAAGCTATTTACCTACCAAAAAGCAAACCTGTGCCTTGGGCCGCTTGACCTGACCTCAGAGGCCACCCGTTGACCTGAGAACATAAAATCGATTCCCAGCTGCTGTGTCTCGTAACCGTGCACACTTTCGTTTTTGTGCGAGGTTCTAGCTCAATTAGGGGTGAAACGGTGAGGAAGGGTCGAAGTACAATTCTCGGCCGGGACTTTTGTAGAAAACCAATAGGTCCGGTGAGGTTTCAAGAAACACAAAGAGTGCCTGACAGCTGACAGCCAGGCGAAAGCATACCTATTTACCTAAGCGTGCTGTCTTTCGTTCGGGTTCGGAATCATATACCATGCTGGCTGCTGCCCATAGACAAACACTAAAAAGACAAACGCTAAAATACTGATAAATCTTTATCACTTGAACCGATGAAGGAACGCCTCCGAAATATGTTAAGTGTTTTTGTAACTTAAAGCAATTCTTAGAATTTTAAACAGAAGGTTATTCCATTAAATATATACACTAAAAAGATATAAATGTCAATGAAATATATATTTTGTACGCAAAAACAGTCACAACCAACGGACCAATCTCACGTAAAGCCACTTATGAATTGATATACATAAATAGAAAGAAAAGCTCAGTTCAAAGAACTTTAGTTGTAAGCGGGCTTGTAGGCCGGCTGGTAGGCGGGCTTGTAGGCGGGCTTATAGGCGGGCTTGTAGGCAGGCTTGTAGGCGGGCTGGTAGGACGGAGCGGCGTACGAAGCGGGCTTGTAGCTGGGCTTGTACTCGTCGTAGCGGGCCTCGCCCTCGTAGGTGACCTCGGCGTTGTAGCCTCCGTAGCCCTGCTGGTCAGCCACGTACTTGACCGTCTGCACACGGCCGTCGGGCAGGTTGACCGAGTAGTAGCCGTTGACGTTCTTGGCGTCGCTGTTCTCGTTCTGCGAGAAGACGGCGCCCGAGTAGTGGTCGTTGACGGCGTAGTCGAACTGGTACGGCTGAGCGGGCTCCTTGTAGGACGGCTGGTGGTAGGCCGGGGCCGGTGCGTAGGCGGGGGCCGGGTGGTAGGCCGGCCGGGGGCTGTAGGGGGTGGAGGGGGCGGCGGCAGCCACGGCCACCAGGGCAGCAACGACGAAGAACTGAAAGGAGACAGAGATGACCGTTAGAAATTGGCAGATTTTAGTTATGTTTCACATTGAGCTCATCTTCACATTTCCTATATAAAACGGGCCATGTGCTTAAACGCTCAAAAGCGGATGATAAGATGAATAATGAATATACCTATTAGCCCCATATCCGAAAGTTCCTTTGCAGTGCTTTCATCCCACAAGATTCAAAACACGCAGCAGAAATGCTATATAGGGTGTACTTCGTCGAGGAAACTGACCTTCATGTTTGCAGATTGGGTCTTTGGCGACTGATGCTGTGAACGGCGGACCGGCCTGCCTTTATACCAGCCAGCGACCGTAACCTTGGGAACTGGAGGGAGGGCGGGGCTGAACAGGTAGATGTGGAACACTGTACGGTTTACTTGTGCAGGGAAGGGAAGGGAATTATCGTATGAATTCATCTGCATTTTTTCATGTGTCCTTTTTCTTGCGAATAGTTTGAGCTGATTCTGCAGAATCATTTCAATATTTGCATTTTTATGGAGCATAGCTAAATGGCTTCGGTATGCTGTCTTGATTGCATTTGCCGTTGAGCTTCTTTCGTTTTCATCCAGGTACGCAGAAGTCTTGCAAAAATTTTCTTTTCCTTATATGTAGCAGCTGGCAACAATGTTACAACAGTCGCTTGGGCAATATTTTGTGCTAGAAATGTTGTTAAAAGAAAGACAAAGCGCGAATGCTTTACTCTTCATCTCTTTATAAATAAATGCGGCTAACTCTTTTAAAAGTTCTTCTTTTATTTAAAGACCATGAAACTGCATAATTTTGGTGTCCAAGTCGACATTTCTTTATACCAAATCCGCAGTTTATCGTACATAATTGTTTGACATAACACTTGGAACAGTTGGAAGAGACGCTAAAATGAGGAAACTATGAAATGCCGTGCGGATTTTACATCGCATTGTAGGGGAGAACGGGGTAAAGCGGCCAACTTAACACTTTTTAAGATGCCGACACTTGATTTTAAAACTTTTTTTAAACTTGGAACGATTATTTTACTCCAATGTGATCCCTACTAAATTGCATTTTATTTCTTGATCCTAACCGTGGCCACTAAATTCAAATTTAAAGTTTTCATGCCAAACATCTCGTCGCGTTCTTTCGTTTGTCACCTCGCGCGTTTCGCTGTGGTTATTGAATGTCGATTGTGGACTTATTGGCTCAGGGCATTTAAGCCCCCCCCCGCCACCACCACCTAGCAGCAATTGGTGGGTGCCGAAAAAAAACCCAGCAACTGCCTGGTTAAGCATTTGGGCTACATGATAAAGTAACGCGCATCAGGAACGGATTGTCCAATTCCCTCAGCATTGTAATCCGTTTGTAACACGCATTTACTTTGCTCATGTAGGGGAGACCCGGGAGGTATGGGCCGGTTTTGTGAAATGACAATTTTCTTCCTATGAGCAGTGGCTAGACATTGTTTTTCACTCTTTGCACGTAATATTGCCTTTCAGCTGTAAAGTGTGCCTCATGTCAGGCATCTGAGATAAACTATTTTGTCTCGAGATAACTTTTATAAATCATGCGCTTTTTCGATCCATCAAAATACACTGGGAGGTATGGGTCATGTCCCGGGAGGTAGGGGCCGGTGTCATGTTTCATATTCTATTATCGGCATTGAGCGCAATATTCGTAGCTGTGATTTACCTTGAGCTCTCTCAGAGCCCAGGAACCGCATAAGCGGCCAACAACCCACTTCATGGAGGCCACTTTGTCACATATTGTTTTATCACGCTTCATGGCATAAAACAAATAACATTTTTATGCATGAATGCAATTTGTAGCTAAATTTTTGACCACGCGCGACAAAAAGAAAACTTATTGAAGAGGACATTCAATGAGAACATCGTTTTAATAATTTTGGATCACAAGGGGTGGGTGGCCCGAACCTCCCGATTAGGACACCAGAATGTGCGTAAGCATATCAGCGCATCATCTTGCGAGAAAGCTTCAACAGGTCAGCCCAGTCTTAATTTGCATGCTTTTAACTTAATGTTAGCGATAATGTGGCATAATAAAAGGAGCCTGGTTCACATAAAGCACAAATTTTCTGTATCTACCGTATTTTACTCGAAGAGGGCAAAAACGCATTATCACCGCTCACTGCCAAAGAGGCTGAGGATGATTATGAAAATCACGTGGATTGTATAACAAAATGGCTGCTACCAGTTTACATGGTCAAATTAGAAAATATACGCGAAACTTCTTCAAAACGGTGATGGCCCATACCTCCAGGGGGCCCATCCCTCCCGGGTCTCCCCTATCCCCGGTCAAAGAACGATGGGTCTATGAAAAAGACGTACAGTGATCGTCTAACCCTCGCCGGCCAAGGGCCGGCCAAGCCAAATTTGGCACAGCCTATGGGGTAATCCTTTTACATAGGACCTGAAAATTTCAGGTCCGGAGGACCTTGGGTCAGGTCAGAAAAACCGGTACAAAGTCATGGTCAAATGTCAATTTTGTTTATGCATCTGTCCAACTTACAGTTTTGGACTGATTTGCCTCAAACTTTCAGGATGTGCTAAGTTCAACGAGTTGTATAACATATAGTACGGTTTTTAGCCCTCGCCCTGGCAGGGGGGGGGGGTCGATGCGACCCCCCCCCCCTAAGGTTTTTCGAAGATAGCGTAAAAACGGCGGCGCGCAGCGCCGCCAAATTCGGCACAGCCTATAGGGTAACCTTTTTACATATGACCTGAAAATTTCAGGTCCCATTGACCTTGGGTCAGGTCACCAGGTCAGAAAAACCGGTACAAGGTCATGGTCAAATTTCAATTTTCTTTTTGCACCTGTCCAACTCACAGTTTTGGACTGATTTCCTTCAAACTTTCAGGATGTGCTAAGTTCACCGAGTTGTATAACATATAGTTCGGGTTTTTTGAGGCCACTGACCTGAGGTCAGTTAGAGGTCATTACGTCGTAATGTTAAGCCTATGGGAAAATACTAAATTCGGAAAATACTGGAGATATCCACTTCGTTCTATCACTTTTGTGCTTTGGAACCACAATACTTAACAACAGGTCACTTGGTGCTTCTTTGTTTGGTGTACTTACAGATGGGTCAGGTCAAATGAGGTCAACTGAGGTCAAATTACGTTTTTGCCAATAACTTGGCACATAATGACGCTAGAGCTTAAAAAATGGTGTCATTGTGTTCCTAGTGATCAGCCGAATCGAATGATATGCGATATAATGCAATTTGGTTAACTTGAACTTAATTGATTAATTAAAGTTTACTTAAAAATTAAGAAAAACTTTAAGTACACTTAAGTAAGCTTAAAAGTATACCATTCGACGCGCCTTGACGTGCTGAGTTCACTGGTGCTTTTCTTTTTGCTCTACCTTAATTAGATCAAAAGTTATAAGCGAAACACTTTTGACCTGTTTTTAGCGAAATTTTTACATTTATACCCCCCAAAAAACCCCTAAATATTGACCTAGAGCAACCAAATTTGCACAGGAGCGAGAAATCCAGGGGGCCCACCTACCTACCAAATTTGGTGTTTCTACACTGTAAAAAAAGTTTAGCACCATAGAGGTACTTTTCAATTGACTAATTTTCAGTACACTAGCGGTGCTAAGCTAAGCATTTTATTCGTACTTAACTGAGATCTAGTTTAGTATCAAGGTGCTAATATAAGTACCCATATTTGTTTAGCACCCGTGTACTAAATGTAGTACCCTACACCTGCTAGACCAATTTTCAGTACCCTAGCGGTGCTAAACTTTAAAAGGTGCTAAGAATAGCATGCAGTTAGTACCTTCCGTACTCACATATGAACCGTTTTAGCGCTATTGTTACCCCACGACAAGTAGAATAATGCTAACGAAAGCATTGGGGCTGAAAGTAGAATATCTATACTAGTTAAAGCTGCTGCATGAAAAGTTCGCAAAAACTGCCTTCTTTAGCAGCATATACTTTCACTAGTTACTGCAAAAAGGACTAATCAATTACCAAAAAGGAAATTGTGTAAGGCCGAAAAGACGTGCAAAAAAGGTTATATCCTAGATAAGTGATAACTACAAGTCTCAATGATTGTGTTTTGCATTCTGCAATATTCCCGTGTAGGTGCATCTTTCAAGCATCCAACACATTATAAAATTAAAAAATAATAATGGAACATTTATTAACACTTCATATCATCTGCATGAAAAACAAATGTAAATATATACATGCAAACAAACGCACGGGAAATAACGAAAGGTCGCTCATATACCTGCACACTCGCAGTGACCGACGATTAACGCGAGATCGACTGGGGGAGGCGGGGGGGGGGTCGTTGAACCGACGTTCCGTTCATTGGCCATAAGTTCGACCTCATCCACGACCAGACGGCGTTTAGTGATAGACGGAACCGGAGACCCCGTGTTGTTGTCGTAGTTGTCCTCCATTGTAAGTGGTAGTCGACGGAAGAACTGACCAGGCCCCATGCCTGGAGCAAAAAAAAAACTGGATCAGTTCCAATATTTTTTTTTCTGTTGGGAGCTATTTTCGCAAACAACACAACTTTCCTTCAGACCAAGAAGCGCGATTTGCCAAAGTCGGAATATGAAGCACTTAAACAATATAAGATAATGTCAAAAGATACAACGTGTCAGACTCACCAAAGTCGATCAACGTCGGTGTCGGTGGCATGTGTCGGTGGCAAATGCTCATGTACCACCCGGCCCCGGAGCACTTCACTTCACTTCACTGCACTGCACTTCCCTCCACCTCACTGCCTCCCGGAGCAGGGGCACGCACTCCCATGCCACGCACGACGGATTCCACCGATAATAGCTGATTTAAGCTATCATTCCAGAGCTATCACTCGGTGGCATGTGCCCGGAGCACTTCACTTCACTTCATTTCACTTCATATACCGGAGCACGTGCACACACTCCCACCACGACCAACGGACTCCACTAAAATGGCGCAACACGTGACCGGAAACAGCTGGCACGCGCATGCGCATATCGCTCTGCGCCGTCAAAACGTGCTAAAGGGCTGGTGATAAGACCCCCAGAGATTTGTAAAGCAGGGCTTAGCTACTTTCTTTGGCGCCAATTTCAAATTTGTTTCCTCTATAAGCATGTCCGGTTCTATTGTGATACTAACGTAAGCACCATATTCAGCATTACCAACTTCTAAAACACTTAAAATGGTTCTAATTAGAAATCCAGCTTGAAAGAGCACTCACTGATGGACTGGGTACTAGCAGAAGTAGACGTTAAGCTCAGTAGAAGAATAGGTGATCTAAACTTATAATATTTGATGGGAATGTTGGCTATCATTAGCACAGTATTAGCACCATGCTTCTTTGTAAATACGTCGTAGGGTTCTTTTGACGCTAAAAGGTGCTACGAATAGCAGCCGTTAGTACCCCAAATGCTAAACTTTTTTTACAGTGTAGGTGCCATAGGAGCCAATCGCGAGGGGGGGTGGCAGGGACTATCACATATTTTCCGTTTTTTTTTTATTTCATTTTTTTAGGATTTTTCGGCTATCAACAAATCTATTTGTTTATTTTTGGGGGTCAAAATCCAAAAATTTAAAAATCCAAGGTGGCATTTTTGTAGCCCTATTAATTTTACAACTCTTATGTTGATTTTTTTTTCTGTATCTCTAAAGATGTAGGCCTGACAGCTCTTCCCGTGAAACCTTTTATGGATCGAAAATGGCAGAAATGACGTCACTCTGACGTCATTAGCGGCTAACATATCATAGCCTTTTGAAAAAGTTTTTGTCACAATGTGCAAAAGCTATTAACGGAAGGGTACTGAAAGTTTGGTAACGATCGGCGCAGTGGTTCTGTAGATATATCGAAAAAAAATTAAAGGAGGGCAAAAAATGCCCCTCCCACCGCCTGGAAGGTTAATATTGACCTAGAGTAGCCAAATTTGCACAGGGGCGAGAACTCCGGGGGGCACCATACCTACCAAATTTGGTGTTTCTAGGTGTCATAGGAGCCAATCGCGAGGGGGGTCGCATGGACCCTCACCCCCGCCAGGCCGTGTTATGAAAAATGCCCTGCCAGGGCGAGGGTTAATATTGGACCTATATGTGATGCAGTGACAATCAGTCAATCAATCAGGTATTCAGTGCAAGATATACCTCCTTGCTTGGCAGAAACTAAAACAATGTCGGAATGTTACAATGATGGAAGACCAGAAATGTAATTGCGGTAACGTTAAGAGCGTTTTTTTAAGCTTGCTATAGGCACTGCAGCTGATTTATAGTGAGAGTCATGGAGAAAAATAAATGACACACCATATGACCACGACGATGAAGGCGGCATATCACATGTAGTTACGCTCTATTTGATATTTCCATATCTACATGTATATGAACGGCTTTCTTCTCATTTTATTTCAGATAATCACAGCAATTTTTCATTTTATGCATATCTCGACAATTTCGAAAATAGAGTTTATACGCTTTGTCAAGACGTCTAGCTTTCTGCTGGTGTTGCGTGAGCGTGAGCGTGGAAGCATCCCCTCCCACTAGCGCACGTGCCGGGCTCACTCACCCGCTCACTCGTATGTCGCCCAAAAAGGCATCTTACGGGCTCATTTGTTGTCTGTAAACTATGCTCCTATTCATGCTCTTACATACTCCTATCATAAACAATGAATAAGTGGCACCGAAATGTATGTATTTTTGTACTCACAAATATTCACACATGACGGACAGCAATCAGATATCACAAATGATATAAATAAAGTAACGTTTTAAAGCATTTAGTTGTAGGCCGGCTTGTAGGCGGGCTGGTAGACGGGCTTGTAGGCGGGCTTGTAGGCGGGCTTGTAGGCAGGCTTGTAGGCGGGCTGGTAGGACGGAGCGGCGTACGAAGCGGGCTTGTAGCTGGGCTTGTAGCTGGGCTTGTACTCGTCGTAGCGGGCCTCGCCCTCGTAGGTCACCTCGGCGTTGTAGCCTCCGTAGCCCTGCTGGTCAGCTCCACGTACTTGACCGTCTGCACACGGCCGTCGGGCAGGTTGACCGAGTAGTAGCCGTTGACGTTCTTGGCGTCGCTGTTCTCGTTCTGCGAGAAGACGGCGCCCGAGTAGTGGTCGTTGACGGCGTAGTCGAACTGGTACGGCTGAGCGGGCTCCTTGTAGGACGGCTGGTGGTAGGCGGGGGCCGGTGCGTAGGCTGGGGCCGGGTGGTAGGCCGGCCGGGGGCTGTAGGGGGTGGAGGGGGCGGCGGCAGCCACGGCCACCAGGGCAGCAACGACGAAGAACTGCAAGACAGACAGAGATGGCGGTTAGAAATGGACAGATTACGGTATGTTTACTTGGAGCTAAGCTTGACATTTTCTTATATGAAACGGGCGCGGTGTGTATGCATTCGAAAGTGGATGATAAGATGAACATTGAATTACAGTGCTTCATTACAGTATTTTCATTCAAAGACTCAAACCATCCAGCAGAAACGGTGGAGGGTATACCCTGTCGAGGAAACTGACCTTCATGTTTGCAGATTGGGTCTTTGGCAACTGATACTGTGAACGGCGGACCGGCCTCGGCGTTGTATCTGCCTTTATACCAGCCAGCGACCGTAATATATAACCTTGGGTTGGAGGGAGGGCGGGGCTGAACAGGTAGATGTGGAACACCGCATAGCCGACATTGCGGGAAAGGGAAGTGACCCATCGTAGGAAGTGGGTAGTAATTTAGCTCTTGTACTTACAAGGGGTGTTGAAGGGATCATTTCGATTTTTTGTTGTCAAAATCTCGAGGAAAAAGCTGCCGATCGCGACAAAGCTTTCAGTACCCTCAAGTTAATCAATTACGCATCGTTAATCTAACAATTTCATCACGCTGAACCTAATGATTCCTCAGTGATGAAATGCTTACATAAATGAAAAAAAACATTTTGGTGTTATTTTTTATGCTTATGTCTTGCTACCGGCGGCATATCTACGCGTTTCCAAGGGGCAGTCGAACGGGCACTTTGATGGCTTCCATTCAAAAGGTTCCTTGAATTGAAACATCTTATGGAGTCCCACAAAACCTCAGTTTAAAGATACAGTAAAATGCGTTTAATTATGCCAGTTGCTATATTATTTTCAGCGGCTTAAAACACTTCAAGAAGGTAATGAATAATTGAATACATATTGGATAATGCAATGAATCCTGTATGCTATGTATTCAACAATAGTTCATTCCAATTCATGCAGGGTATCTGCACGCCAAATCAGTTACAAATTTACAAAAGGCAACATATACTGTGAACAGGCGGAGCATGCGATGCGCGTTGTCCTCGTCGTCGCAGTGAGCGGATAGACAAATGTTCACTGAGCAACAAGACACAGTTCACTCAAATTGCCAAAGGGAGACGCAGCTAACGTGCTCCGTGGCAGGAAAGCTGGAGTTTGGGAAGTGGCTTGGCGCCTTCTTTAGGCTATTTCGTAAATATCCCCCCCTCACCAAAAAAAAAAAACGGGGTACCAGCACTGCCGCTTCGACAGCCAGCCTTATGATTTCAGCTCTATAAGTTCACATGCTGCACACGTAAGTCTACGTAAGTCTCGGAGGCAAATATCTCTGGGTTATTGGCTTTTGAGCGCCATCGGGTGTGCTCAGAAGGCCCCCTATTGACCTTAGATAACCATTAACCATTTGTCTTTCTTAGAGTGCTCTTCTTTGGCCTCTGAGGGATTTTTATTGGCATCACAGGGTTCTTTGAAAGGTCACTTGGGTCAGGGTCATGAAATGCCAGGGTAAGTTGTAAAATTGATCAACGCGAGGGTACTGGAAGTTTCGTCGCAATCGGCCGCTTTTTACGCGAGTTATTTGAGAAAAAAACCTTAGGGGGTTGCATCATCCCCCCACCCACCCACCCCCCTGTGCCGGCGAGGGTTAAAGCTCTCCGATAGCCTTAGGATTCAGAGTCGTCACGTCAATTGCAGAGAAGTCGGAAACCGATACCAAGCCAAATACTGACCGAAGCCATGGGGAATACCAAAAGAAAACCAACATGAAACTTTGGAGTACTACCGACTTCTTTTCCAAATTTAGAGCATCTTATACAATTATCACTGTATAGGCTATCGAGGCGGAATGAAAACCAATAAAATATAAAAGGTCCTGTTTGAAATGCCTACCAAATAGGTACTGAGTTGCTATTGGTTTGATATCAGTATTTTTTTAAAGTACCTATACATCGTTTATCTCTCAGTGTTCATATTTACTGTTTGTTCAGTTATTCTGGTTTACCTTGTATCATGATTTCTTTCCCACCTTACATGGGATTTTAAAACTCATGCTCAGTGGTCGTTCACGCATTTTTTTCTTCATATTTTCACTTCATTGCCTATTTCATTGTATTGTTCATTGTTTTCTATTTTAGTTATACCTATGTGTATCTGCGTTTTTATCCGGGCGTGTGCATGCTGCCTGTGTGTGCCATATTTATTGTTTTTAATCTTGTGACTCCGTCTTTTATTGGGTCAAGTGCCTGTTGACGGTCTGTTGAATAAATACAAATACAAAAATGCCAAAACGTTGGTAGCCAATTAACGTACCACTTGCTCAGAGGGCCCTCTATTGACCTCAGAACCATTTGAGGTTCTTAGATTTCTGAATTGAAGGCCCTCCGTATATCTAAGGTGGCCCTCTAATTAGCTCAGAAGACACTCTTATATTGGCCTCAGTGGCCAGGACCTCGTCCGTTGACCTCAGGGCTCTGAGGTCCCTCTGTTGACATCAAAAGGCCCTCCGTTGGTGACCTTAATGGGCCCACTGTTGAGCAAAGGACCTCTCTTGGCCTCATAAATTTATTTTATCGTCTCGGGCCATCCGGTGGCCTTCAGGGTCCTTGAGGACTCTCTGTTTTTGTCTTAAGAAGATTAACTGTTGACCTCAAAGAACCTTATGTTGCCTGGGGACCTCTGAGTGCTCTCTGTTGGCATCAAAGAGTCATCTAAGAAAACAGAGGTTCCTCCGGGGAATAACAAGGGTGCTGTGAGGTCGAGAGGGTCTCGAACCTCTAGGGCTAACAAAGGACCCTGAGGTCAACAGAGAGCATGAGGCCAGCAGAATTCTGCTCAGGACCTTAAGGCCCCAGGACCTTAAGGTCCTGAGGCCAGTAGAAAGCTCTGAGGCGCAGCAGAAGGACCTGAAGCCAACAAAGGGCTTTGAGGCCAACAGAAGCAGATCCCTCAAAACCATGCGGCGAAAAGAGGGCACTGAGACCAACAGACGACTTTCTGAGGCCATGCGAGGGCTCTCTTAGGTCAACAGAGAACCACCGAAGACCGGAGTCTTAAAGTGTCCTGAAGCCAACAGAGTAACCTCTGAGGTCTGAGTCCAATCGAGGATCCCATGAAGGCTCCGTTGTCCTCAAAGTCATCAGGGCCCTCTTTTGGCCTGAGAGATCCTTTGTTGGTCTAAACGGGTCCTATGTTGGTCTTCCAGAATCCTTGGGATCTCGAGTTGATATTTTAAAAGAAAAAATTGGGATAGTATACCCCGAGAGGTCTCTAGGATACTCTGAGCACCCCTTGGATACGCCACTGCTTGCGCTTTTGCCATATAGAATAGAGGCTAAAATATCTTATTTGACGTTAACCTCTCTTCCCCTACGTTCCTTTTCGATTATAACCAACCCATCGATTCATCCTCCTTGTCGACCCATCCTCTACCTAATAATTCCCGTGGAACTGGGAGTGGGAAATGTCTTAATTTATTTATCCTTTTCTGTTTCAAATCGCCTCCTCGTCCAGCGCTACTTGCGCTGTAGAGCCGCCAATACTCGTGTCTACCTTTTGTTTTTGTTTTATCTGTTCATTGCTTCCTTAATTTTTTTTTTTTTGTGTGCACATCTCAACGTCAGTCCTGCGTTACACGCCGTCCAACACCGTGTTCAATAACCTGTAAATGAGTTTTGAAACATGTATATTCCTCCAATTGGTCACATGGGAAACGACATGCCTCGCAAGTCAAACACACCAAAACACTTTACATAAATATGAAATATTGTGTATGAAAGCACTTAGTTGTAAGCGGGCTTGTAGGCGGGCTGGTAGGCGGGCTTGTAGGCCGGGGCGGGCTTGTAGGGAGCGGGCTTGTAGCTGGGCTTGTACTCTTCGTAGCGGGGCTCGCCCTCGTAGGTCACCTCGGCGTTGTAGCCTCCGTAGCCCTGCTGGTCAGCCACGTACTTGACCGTCTGCACACGGCCGTCGGGCAGGTTGACCGAGTAGTAGCCGTTGACGTTGCTAGCGTCGCTGTTCTCGTTCTGCGAGAAGACGGCGCCCGAGTAGTGGTCGTTGACGGCGTAGTCGAACTGGTACGGCTGAGCGGGCTCCTTGTAGGACGGCTGGTGGTAGGCGGGGGCCGGGTGGTAGGCCGGCCGGGGGCTGTAGGGGGTGGAGGGGGCGGCGGCAGCCACGGCCACCAGGGCAGCAACGACGAAGAACTGTAAAATAGAAACAGAAGACATTGTTATCCGATGGCTATACTTTTTACGGAGCGAGCGAAGCGAGCGGAGTCTCATACTGAATTAAGGGAAAATCCTGAGTATGAGCGGCCGGCCGGCCGGCCGGCCGTGGGGACGCTTTTCAAAAGCTAATATCTTAGGAACGGGACATCCGATTGACAAGCGGTCTTCTTTACTGAATGTCACTTGGACGTAAAAGTTCTGTGGTGTGATGGCCACCATGCGTTCTTGCCAACCACCGCACGTGGCGCGTGGTAAAGTTGGACGTTTTTTAAGAACCCCCAAAATTGCAACCTCAGTAACGGCACAACGGTTGGGCCGATTGAATTGAAACTCGGTACACAGTTAGGTCTCCATCAGATAATTCATCTGCATGTGTTAAGGTTGGGGTGGTGCTACAGCACGTGCGCACGTGCAGGGGGCGCTCCCAGATCTCGAGAACGGCTGGGCCGATTGCGCTCAAATTTGGTACACGGTTGGGGACCAGTTAGTAGGGTGCAGTGCAAAAGTCAGTTTGGACCCCGCTTGCACGTGCGCACGTGCAGTGTGCCGCTTCCAGATCTCGAGAACGGCTAGGCCGATTGCGCTGAAATTTGGCACATCGCTAAAGACCTGTTAGTAGGGTGCAGTGCACAAGTTAGTTGGGGTACCCCCTCGCAATTTCGCACGTGCAAGGCCCATCCTCTCGCTCGCTCCGTTGGTCGCCCAAAAGGCGTTTTACTGGTTCATAGTTCTCACTTTCTACGCTGATAACCATGAACTTTTAACAATAAATTATCATTGTGCAGCGTCAATTGCAACATTACATTAAAGACAAAACAGCAGATCTAACCAGTGCCAAAATAAGGTATTCAACCAGACTCAAGAGAATCGGAATTTACTTCTCGGAGCTAGTGTGGCACCTTTCCACAGGCTGAACGAAGCACTCGGCTGTGACCGCGCTGCAATGTACCGATCTGGCAGCCGCACTCCCCAGGTCGCGGCCATGCAGTGCCGCGGTGTGAACTCACCTTCATGTTTGCAGGAGAAGGCTGGCGATCAACTGATGCCGGGTGGCCGGCGCCGGCCGCATTTATACCGGGCCCAGAGTGCAGCCTTGACTTAGTTGAGGGCGGGTCCTACATCTAAATGGGGCCGACCGGTGGGAGGGTGCTGGTGATCAGCGAGACGTTGGCGCCCGGGGCTGACGGCTACCGAGCGACCGATAGGGTTGATATGGGGTTATAGGCTATGAAGGGAAGTTGGAGGCTTTTAATGCTGTACACACGATTGATATTGTGTTAATGCTTTCCACTTTATGTAATTTATGCATTTGGGTTCTCTTCATGCAGCCTATCAAGAGAAATTGTCGCCAACACCGTGATTCGATGGATACCTACTTGCTGTTAAGTTGATTTACTTAAGTTAAGTGCAATGGCTAGAAATTTACAGACTTCTTTCAATGTCAAAATGAAATGAAAAAAGATTGATGAATTATGATAAGGCAGCTCAGTGTTCGGGATCAATTACGCACGTGCAAGCGCGCAGGACCGCTTCTATATCTCAATTACGGCGTGGCTGATTCCGCTCCAAGCTGGCGAATACGTTGTTCACTGGCGTGATTGGGGAACAGCTCAAGACATTTGGGCTAGGGCAGCATTTTGCACGTGCGCACGTGCAGGGCTAACAATAGCGCCCGCTCATTCATCGCTAAAAAGGTATAATACTAATAAAATCAATATCATAGGTACCATCAATTTTTCTCTCAGAAAACATCAACATAGATTAAAAAACAGTTCATTCAAAATTACGTGTTATTTGATACACGACCCAACAACAATGAAGGAGAGTTTACAAGATGTGTCCACCACTAACTTATGGTGTTAAATCAACGATGTTTCTGTGTGCATTCCATTAGACTAAAGAGTATTATAGTGCTGCCTATCCCCTCAAAGGAGATATGGTCAGTTTGCAGAGATTGGAATTCAATTATTATTGTTGAATGGGGATAATACGTGTACACTGCTGCTTGCAAAAATAATGTCTTACTTTTTAGTGAAAATGTGTTCTTCCATGTTACATATACCTAACTCAAAATCACCATCCCCATAAACCCTAGCAGACATAAAAAAAACAGCTTAAGTCAGTAGAGGTCGCCTTGAGATGACGTCGGCTTTTAGATTTATCCATTCATTCAACCATTATAAGATAGACAGTGTAATGAATATGGCATCTATCAGGCTACACACCAAAAATTTAAGGTCATAGGAATTCACTTTTTGTCAAGCGCAACTGGCCGCGGTCACCGCCTTTATTTGGCCTGTATCGCGGCACTTCCACGGATAGCGGGCCGATCCGATCGGTAGCGGAAAGCGGCAGCGGCTCCAGGCGACCTCTCACTACCGGCTGGCATAAAAGTCACACCGCAGGAGTATGTCTCAGTCCCCTAGTGACCTAGCAAGGCAGGTTATTAGGAAATGAATGAAGGCTGGTAGAGGATCTTGCGTTGCTGAATCGGATGACACAAAAGATCGATGAGGTTAGCACAAGACTGTCAACGGCTTTCATTAACAATTTCCAATTTCCTCATCGATTGTCAAAAGACCGGAAAGTAAGTGCAAATCAATTGTCTCAATTGACCATTGACTGTTATGTCATGGACACAAATGACTAATAGTCTCTCGATTAAAAAAAAAAGATGAAGCCTCACTTTCCTGTTAAATGCAGATGAATGGCAGGTTTCCTTTCCGTTTCAGCACTTTCTATTGGTCTAGAGAAAATGCATTGTTCTATTTTTCATCCAAAGTGCAAGGAAGTTGTCAGGTCAAAAGCAACTATTGATATATATTAACACATGGTTTCCCGTGTGTAAATGGTTTTAACGCACGACGTGGATGGATTGGAGCACGAGTGTGTTAATGCACGAGTGAAACGAGTGCATTAACGCACAAGTGCTCCATTCCATCCACGAGTGCGTTAAAACCATTTATGCACGGAAACCATGTGTTAAACTAATTAATACATGCTTAACGGTGCGAATTTAAATTAAAATTAAACCTAGTCCATGCCACTAAAGGGCCCCTTTATGGGAAATCTTAGAATAAAGTCAATGACCCTTCCGAAAAACTTCAGTCGAGAAAGTCATCACTGCACGCGCGTGCACCAATTTAAATTGGTGCACGGCTTCCTTCGAATTAACGCACGGTTAATCTCCAGTGAACGCACCGTAAAGTATGTATTAATATGCAATAATCGCTTTATTCTGCAATAGCTCACTTCATTATTGTTCCCACCGTGATTGAGACGTGACGCAATTAGAACAAAGCTCCAATTCAATTGGCTGGCTGAGCAGAACATCGGTGCAAGGCACTAGGCAGAACTGCAGTTTGCAGCTTTGACATCTACCCATCCATCCACGTCAACGCGTTTCCAGTAACCGATCGCGTAAGGTTACTTCTTTCCGCATCCTTGGTCCCCCGGCCTTATGTCCGCTTTTCCTGTCTCCCGCAGCGACCTGTCCGTCCGAAATCTGTCCGGGTGACAGGCCGACCTGTCAGGGTGACGGGCGACCGGCAGAGAGGGTTGCGTGGCGCCACTGGAGCGGAGATTCGTGAGGCTCCTCCGCTGCACCGGCCGGCTCACGCTGGGTGAAGGCTAGGATGTGTTAATCTGCACCGCGATGATACATGCAGCACCGGTGCAGTGAATGGGAGCCGCCACGGCTTCCTGTATCGGGTAGCTGATGAAGCTAAATACGTTAATGTGTATTTGGATCACAAGTGGTGGCATCTTGCTTAATAAATGTTGAGAATCAGCTCATTAGGGCCTCTCAGTGCAATGGCTCAAGGGACTTTTCAAACCTGTTGTAATTACGAATTGAAGGTGAGTCTTGAGGTTGTAAAAACAAACATGCTTAGCTTCCGCTTTACTGTCAATCTAGAGCTTTATATTCTTAAAAATAGATTCCTTTACTATCACCTGCGCTTTTCCTATATTGTATGCATGTATGTAAGTATGCAATATCCATTTATGAATGTTTGAATGCGTTGACGTCATAAGCTTTCTATATGGCCTGGTGATTATATGTAGCTTGATATACTGCAGCACAGCGATAGCATCACTCTTTATTCTTCGCTAATTTTGCTACTTGCGCAGCTTGAAATATCTATATTTACCTATGTTTCTAGATAAGATAGACAAGTCATGCCTGCGCTGCAGTCTCAGCTCGGTTCCTGCACACCTTGAAACACCTTGAAACCGGCTGATCGATCCATTTGGTTCCCCTGGCTGTGGCTCCCTTGGAAGACGGACTGATGGGTGCGTGTTCCGGTGAGCTGAGGTCCGGCTCACCTTGGGAAGATGGCCGTCTAAACACGACTGTGTGCTGAATGAGTGGGGTCAACAAACTGCCCACGTCCGTGAGAAGCGTCATCCGAGTGAAGGCAGCTTGAACTTCATTTGGAAAGCTTTTTACGATACAGGTGTTGGCTTGTTAATAGAAGACAGCAAGTAACAATCTGTCAACAAAAATTTGCTTGTAGAACGCATTCTCAGGTGCATACGCGTATTTGCTCGCATAGCATTATTCTTTTGTAGGCAGCTGATCATTTCTTTCGTAAGTTATGCAAACAGGTGACAGTATATATTGGCACGGCTTTTTGTTGTTCATAAGCTGACGTTTGTCTTTCCCAAGATGTCTGCATATCTTGCCACGGGGTAAACTACGACTGGGCGTGGCAAAAACCAAAGAGGTTTTAGTCTTTAGTCCTCGTCACCATTATAGCATGCTGCCCGTCCGTCCGCAGCCACAGACATGTCCATCTGTCTCGAACAGAAACGTGAACCGGCAATTTTGCGACAGTGCAGTATAGCTTGCACGCTTGGGTGCGTTGTGTGCTAGGAGTGAAAGTGACGTCTCACAGACGCTACAATATGGAGCAATGTGTCAGCTGTTCGATAGGCTAAACATGGGCATTACACCTACCGCATTGCACTTTATTGTAATCATGCATTGCGCGAGTCCTTGCCGGCTGATAGAGACAGATGGTCGGTTATTATGGAGTTTTATTTACTTATTTTGATGGTATAGAAGTAGAACAGTATGTGTGTGAACGACATAGGCTCATGTATTAATTACAGTAACGAAGATGCATGTGCTGAAAGTGAGGTCACTACTCAAACTCACGAACAAGGCCAAGCAATGGCCATTGATAGTTGCTCGTGTGCTGCAAGTGTGTTACCAAGCATCCACAACTGTCCTTCGTTAAAAAATCAAGCCAAGCCGACCTAAAAAGGTTCGACAGGCGAGTCCCAGTGAGCGCCATTCAGGGGCTGACCCCAGCCACGCCCCGTGCCCCCCCCCCCCTCCCCTCTCGTGAGGCTCCGGCGACCCTGTCACTCCAACAATACGGACACAGGACCGACTCCGTCGCGGAAGCGGAGACCTGTCCAAAGCCGGGCGTGCGTGGACGTCCGACCAATGAGAGCCGACGACCGCGGCACCGTCACCGGCGGCCAGGGAGGGGTGCATTTCGCCATGTGTCTCGTCCGAGGTCAGTGTCTGACCTCCGGCGTGACCTCGCCGGTCGGCACAGCCCCGAACGTCGCGGCACGACCGCCGCCGCCGCCGCCGCCGCCGCCGCCGCCGCGCCCGGCACCGCCCAAATGTGGGTCACTCGGGGAAAAATGGGCGAGCTGGCGGCTCAGCCGGAGAGGGCGCTGGGGCGCCGGGTCGAGCCCCCGCCAGAGGGGGGTGCCGACTGGGGCGGGTAACTACCCCGGCCGCCCCAGGTGCCGGCTGAACACCTGGTATCAGAGGGGGCGTGAAAACGGCCCGCCGGCGCTACTCGGCGCGTTAGGTGACCTCTGATCACGAGCTCCTTCGGGGCGACGCCGCTGGCAGGCTCGGAGCTGATATGATTGTTGGCGCGGGTGGGCCGAGGAAGGTCATTGTCAGGGCGTGTCGGGCCACCGGGTCACAGCCGAGAAACCAGCGTGAATCCGGCTGGAACTCAACTCCAACATTATGTACAATTCGCATCGTGACACAACGGTGGACCCATGCATAACTATTTATCAGTGTCGTGAGCGGCAACATCCGCTCAACTCTAACAAACTCGCGTTTATAGTTCATTACTGCGAGCTGTGTCGCAACCGCGGTAACCATTCTACCGTACGGTTCACGAGGTCAGGGCGCTAATCCCCAAACATCTTGATCTAGTTATACGGAGGTCGCCGATCAGGCTAAATACCGATTAGGTACTGGCGTGATCGCTGGGCGCGGGCGGCGCGACTGTCCCCTCGGGGGGCGCGGGAGCGACAGGACAGAGGGGCGGGCGGGGCAGAGGGGCGCGCCGGACAGAGCGGGGGCGGACCCGGGGACAGATGGAGGGCAGAGCGGCGCTGCAGCTCCCCGGAGTGTGGCCAGGGTCAGGGCGAGAGCTGAGAGAGGACCGGCGATCACGGGCCCACGCCGCCGCGCCGCCCACCTCAAAAGGTAGCCTTGGGATTAATCACCCGATCCGCGCACCGATGATAAATTCTCACCATTATCAGGCCATCGCACAGCGTGACTGCCCCCCGGGCCTGTCGATATCAGAAGCAATTCATAGCAGATGGGTACCGTATGCGGCGTCGCGGGTGTGACAAGAACGCCGTGTCAACCTCGTTACACTTCGTGCCCGGTCTTGTCTTGGTGCAGACCCGCTGAAAACTCTCTGCAAACTCACGGGGCGCGGGCCGGCAGCGACGCCCCGACATCGCTGTTCGTTCGGGCCGGTGACGTCACGTCACGGAAATCCAGTGACGTCACGTCACGCTAGCGACACGGCGGATGACGTGACATCGCCCCGGGCGTCGTCACCCTCTCACGTGGCTCATTTTCAGCTTCCTACTAGAGACCCCCTCGAACCCCTTCGACACGTTCCGAGCGCAAAACTGGGTCATCTGTTGTGACGTCACAGGAGGGGGTCACGTGGCGGTTATCGGAGGGGCGGTGTTTCGGCTATCTGCCGGTCATTCTGCCGCGGAAGGGAGGGGCGGGCGCGTGAGAGGGTGGCACCAGCGGGCACCTCATGACCGCACAAGGTCGACAGTGACCAGTGACTTGGCACGCGGCCGCATTGTGACCGAGTCACTGCAGCAGCACGGAGTAGCCGCCGGCCGTCAGCCATGGATGTGTCAGCCCGGGATGGTGTAAATTAGTGACAACAACTGTCCGAAAATAACGTCAGCTTCTTAATCGTTATTGATCTTATAAGAATGTTACAATTGAAAACGAAAACGAAATAATAAATGATTTATTTAACACGTAGATGGAGCCATCGAGGTGCTGCTTCTACAAAGCGACCATATACGAGTACATGAATGGGCTATGGCCACATATTCTACATTGCATGGTAAACGCTGAATCGTTTGTCAATCCATAAAACTAGCCAAGCGTGCACCATTCGTAACAAAATGACTACACAAGCAGCAGCATCGTGGAGTGGATTGTATGTAAATGAGGGTGAATACCTAATATCGATTGCAAACGAGGCCCACATCAATCATATGCCCCTAAAACTAACAAAACCCAGTCATTCTCTACCTCTCGGCACTCTCACTGCCAGTGACAGTTCATAGAAAATCGCCTCCCGTCACCTAGAAACAACCTCCGGCCCCGCCGGCCGGCCGGCCGGCCTCACTCAAGGCACGGCACTCTCCCACGTGTGGTTTGGTGGTCGTGTTTACGACGGTGATACGTACACCTTACGCCTGGGTTATATACTGAACTGTATAAACATACAATAAAACCTGCAATAAAAACTAGAGTTTTCAGATCTTAACCCGCGCCCCGTTGGGCTCTGCCGAGCAACGCGCCCGGTTGGGGGGGGGCCCATTTTGGCCCCCCCCCCCTAAGATCTCGAGAACCACGCAACATAGCGACAAGCGGTAAACGGCGTTGGATAGCCCCAACGGGGAACTACCTTGTGACCCAATTTTATTGACCTAGGTCAAACCGATGACGTCACAGGTCAGGTCAAAGATCCAATTTTCACCGTTTACAGGCACTTCAAGAAATGCGTTGTAAAATCGAGTAAAATGCATTTCATTGAAAATCATCGATGGGGAAATGTTCTTCAAACACATATTTTGCTATTTGAAGTCACTGATACCAGGTCAGGTCACAGAGGTCAGGTCACGGGGGGGTCACAATATGAAAGTGTCGTGTGATACATGTTTTATGGTCCATTTTACATGACAAATGCGATTATATGGGTCAGGCAGCCTTTGGGGCCAGCTTAGATCACGTTTTGGTCAAGGTCAGGTCAAGGTCAGGTCAAGGTCAGGTCAAATTAGGTCAAATTTCAAAGTTAATATTTTTGCATAAAATGGGTATCGAATCGATGCAGCTCGTCACGGGGAGTTCAATGGTGGTCTTTGTTTTGCCGTACGTGGTCTGGAATTGCTAAAAATTGAGTTCAAAAATTTGACGTCATCATTTTTGAACAGTTTTTTCGCTATAACTTGGCCAAAAAACGAGATATCAATCTGAAATTTGGTATGTATATAGAAGAGCGCTGGGACTATCACATATATTCCGGTTTTTTCGAAATTCGGAAAAATTCTGGATTTTTTCAAAGTTTTTCTAAAAAAATCAATTTTTTGAATTTTGTTTGGTCAAAAACCAAAAATTTTGAAAATCCGAGATAGCAGTTTTGTAGCGCCGCTTTTTGTCTACTAGACCATATAAAGAACTTTGAAATTGCTTGATAACTGTAGATTTGGTGAGCGTTTCAAGATTGCATGTTTTTTGCTCATTTTTGCTCGAACATGACCTCAGTTTGACCTCAATAACTCCTGACCTAAGGTGACCTAAGACTTGAAATTTGGTGTGAAGGTGTCAAATTGATGCCCGGGAAGGTACTGAAAATTTGGCGGCGCTGCGCGCCGCCGTTTTCTTGCTATTCAGGAAAAACCACAGGGGGGGGCCAAAATGGCCCCCCCCCAACGGGGCGAGGGGCCATTACTCCCGTTGGTAGACGTTACTCATGCAGTCTACGTGACCTCAGCACTGCAAGTTTCAATTCCCAAGTTAGATGTTTGTTCGTGTCAAGCTTTTTGAGATAACTTTTTTTGTAAGGGTGTTTGAACGGAGTTGATCTTAGCATCAAATGTACTTATCTTATGTGGTTCTGAACAATTCAACCCTTTCATAATTGTGCAATGCGCATTTCGCAGCAAAACTATTCAATAAGAAGCTCAGTACTTTTCAAGACAGGCACATGAACACCATTCGACGAAATTCCCACATAGTCCGAGTGTAAAATTGCGGGGCACGAGAAACCTGTGGCCTTGAACCTGGCCCCTGTTCGCAACAGGCTGCCGGTCAGTCAGAAGAAATTGGGCATCACAAAGACGTGCGAGTAGCTAATGAATGACTGAAATACCATCAGCAGACAGAGGTGAAGCGCCATGCCTATTCATCGAGCTAGCGGTCTAATTTTCTTTCAGCTTGACGATATTTATCATTGCCTGAATGTCATTCTCACATAATCCAGCTTATCCTGGATTAACTTCCATCCGTATAAAATGATATTAATAAGTGCACAGTCATGTCTGCACTCTTTTTAGCCAACTACCAGTAAAACGTCATTACGTTGTGTAACCAGCTTGACATTTGAAGCATGCACCTAATAAATTTAAAACTCACCATTCGAAATAGCTAATGCGATTAACCGTATCTTTAATTGCTCATGATGACAGAAAAGAAAAAGTGAGGTTTGAGCACTGAGCAGTTTGAATCAGGTTTTCACAGTTGCAGTAGCCTAATTCTATTCCGACTCCAAGTTCCAACGCAAGGTTTTAGTAGCTCGTCTTCGACTCTGATTCTACATAACTTTGACTCCAATTCGGACTGGTGTAACATGGTGCAACCTATTCCTTCCAAGGGCTACCAACACATAAGTGTTTTGTTAGCCGCATGCTTTATCCTAGTATCAGATCGCCAGCTGATTTTCTGGTGAAAACAAAAATGACCAGCTCATGTCAGGTCATTAACCCTCGCCCCGCTGGGGGGGCAATATGCCCCCCTGTGGTTTTTCCTTAATAGCAAAAAAAAACGGCGCCGCACAGCGCCGCAAAATTTTCAGTACCTTCGCAGTCATCAAGTTGACACCATCACAAAAACATTAAGTCATAAGTCACCTTAGGTCAGAAGTTATTGAGGTCAAACTGAGGTCATGTTCGAGCAAAAATGAGCAAAAAATATGACATCTTGAAACGCTCATAAAATCAACAGTTAAAGCAATGTCAAAGTTTTTTATGTGGTCGTGTAGAGAAAAACGGCGCTACAAAACTGTTATCTCGGATTTTCAAGATTTTGGGATTTTGACAAAAAAAAAGTAAAAAAACGTTTTTTTTTTGGAAAAAACTCAAACAATCCAAAAAAATCAATGTTCGAAAAAACAGAATGTGTATGATATTTCCTGCTCTCTTCTATCTATAACAAATTTTAGATCGATACCTCCTTTTTTGGCCAAGTTATAGCGAAAAAAACTGCTCAAAGTTGATGATGTAAATGTTGTAACTCAATCTTTAGTAATTCTAGACAACGTAGCGCAAAACAAAGACCACCATTAGGCTCCCCGTGACGAGCTGCATCGAATCAATACCCATTTTATGCAAAATATCAAGCTTGAAATTTGACCAAATTTGACCTGAACTTTACCTGACCTTCGTTTATTGTTTATTGTTTATTGTTTATTAGGCATTGTCAGCCACAGGCAAAACCCAATGACGGCTGAGGTCAAAGTAAAATATAAACACGCACACGCACACACGCACACACACAAGACACACACTATTTCATCACACCTGCCTACGCACATGCATATGCCTATACCCACCACAGACAAAAAGCCGCGGGACACTTTAAGACAGCAATAGCTCGTATAAAAGTGGCAAAAGGCCAAAACACTGAGATACAATAAAAAAGAAACAATAAAATGACACATGATCTGTAAAAAATGCAAAAGATAAAAGTAATGCAAACAATAGCAGCCTACGTCATACAAGTACCAAGGCCTCGTGCGTAGGCACGGATGCGCGCGGTGCAGTGGAGACTAGGCTGAAAGAAATCCTCGTCTGGATATTTGTTCAGGTACTCATTCACTAGTTTCGGGACTCGTACGCCGAGGCCGTTCTTCACCGTATCAACCCGTCCAAAAGGTACGTTGAACAAGCCCGTCTGCCTAGAGCGCCGGCCAGGAACACGCAGCGAAAACATAGTCACAAGTAGCCCACAGTCCAGTCGGCCGGCAAACACAGAGCGTATGAACTTCAAGTCGGTCTGAACAAGTCTAGCTTTGATGGACATACATCAGAATCATAACCTTCATCAGAACATAACGTAAACTGGCCCTATAGAGGCTGCCTGACGCACATAATCGCATTTGTCATGTAAAATGGACCATAAAACATGCATCACATGATATTTTCATATTGTGACCCTCAGTGAGCTGACCTCTGTGACATGACATGGTATCAGTGACCTCAAATAGAAAAATGTGTTTGATGAAAAATTCCCCATCGATGATTTTCAATGACATGCATTTTACTCGATTTTACAACACATTTCTTGAAATGCCTGTAAACGGTGAAAATTCGACCTTTGACCTGACCTGTGACGTCATCGGTTTGACCGAGGTCAATGAAATTTGATCTCGAGGTAGTGACACATTGGAGCTATCCAACACCCTTTGCTGCTTGCCGCTATGTTGCGTGGTTCTCGAGATCTTAGGGGGCAAAATGCCCCCGCCCCCTTACAACGGGGTCCGTTGCTCGGCAGACCCCAACGGGGCGCGGGTTAACTCATGACGTCATAAAATAAATAATCCTATGTAGACCAGATGTTAACCCGAGCCCCGCTGGGCTATTCAGCCATACGCGCCCTGCATAGGGGGGGGGGGCAGATTCTACTGTCTACTTCTACTTCTGTCTAACTTCCGAACCGATGGTCGTAGAAAAGCTCTCAACAAGGCGGATCTTAAGAGCCAATTTTTTGCGTAAGTAGGTACAGTGCATGTTCGAGGCTGATGAGCAACGGACCTGTAGGCGGGCGGGTCCTAGACCGGTCCGGTAATTTTCGTTAATTCTTTTCTTTGAGTTGCTCGTTTTGAAACCGGTTCGCTACTGTCGTCCAGCTGCTGATAGGAATGACGGAACAATTCTGCAGCAGGACCGTTCGTGCACCACTGCTGGGCACCCTCCCCCTCCCCGTCCCCCCAACAGTACCTACGCACATCTGAGAGCAGAACAATGCGCGGGATTAGGCTGCAACTGGACCATAATTGGCTTACTTTTTCGCCGTGCGGTACGGAACAGCGCGCAGATATGCACGAGTGTACATTGGAGAATCATGAAAAATGGTATGCTTGCAAGTCCAACGATGAGGATGACATTGACTAACAGGGATAACACAAAGCCCATCTCGGAGATCAATGCAATGCAGTCAATGCAATCAAGGTGGAGTAGGAAAGAGAATGTGACAAATGATAATAAAATTGATGCTGAGTGGCTTATCCCGTGACAAGGACAGCCATTATAGTCCTGAGTAATTAGGACAGAGGTCAACGTAGGCCATTGCTCATCGATTATTGCTCAACTCAATTAATCAGTAGTTTGGCGAAAGGAGAAAGAGCAACTATGTTCTGGGGCGTAGTAGGGCTATCCTATTTTTGCAGAACAGTGCCGAGGTCGAGAGCGTGAGTTTTTTTAACCGTCCATAACTTTTGCCCAAACTGCAGTAATGATTCCGATGGACATGGTTTCGAGATAGATCGAATCCCACGCTCAGCAAAAAAATTTGCACTTTTTAATCATATTGCCCGGCTGGGAGCTCCCGGCTAGACGACATCACGACACTATTCGAGCAGCATGACTGGCAATGTTGCCAGTCATGCTGCTCGAATAGTGTTAGTAAACGCTAGGAATATGCTAGCGCTGAGGGCTCCGCCACCCTTCACAAGGGTCCGGATACCCTCCCCCCCCCTCCAGTAAGTTCACTTCCATTATGCAGCCTAAATGTATAAAAGTGTACAATTTTGATCGAGGCATCCCTCCATCAATTCCAAACCCGTGGTGGAGCTCCTGGCTGGCTTTTGACTTTATTTTACTGACTTTGTTGTACTTCGGGCAGCATCACAAAACATGAAAAACATGATTCATGCATTGATACTTTCCAAGTTTCAGTCTTCAATCTTGTTCAAATGCTGCAGCTAAGACTAGCTGTCACAAATCGTTGGACTATTTTTTCATATTGTGTAGTTTACTTTCGTTTCAGATGTATCAAGATATGTCTTTCGTTTCCAGTTTCCACTGATGACACAATTTTTATGATAGTTTGGCATAGTATCCTCTATTTTCCTGTCGTTATTCCCATGCGTTACCCACTCTTTCCATGTTCTGTTCATCCCTGGATTAGCATCAGTAGATCGCTGACCGCTCCCACGCATTGAGCGCCTTTCTCAGTCGTGTGCAGACGCCCTTTTGCAGCTGCCTCAGGTGCGGGACGGGTTCAGACGCCACTCAGCTAGATTTAGCTCTCCTCAAGCACGGCATTGTCTGCTCCCGACGCGGCACTAATCTGCGGCACATGGTATTCGCGGATACTTATGCTCTCAGATGTGATTTCCCAGCAGGTTACATTGATTTCCAGCTACATGTGTGCGATATAAATAATACTCTGCATTCTGTAAGGCTCATTTATTTCCACTCGCCACAAATAGCCTATCGTGGTTCTTTACCTTACGGCTATCGTTCCAATAATTGCTAAAAAGATAAATAGCTCAGTCACTCGGGAATCGTAACACCAAGACGAGATATTCTCAATATCAGACAGTAACCCGCGCCCCACTGGGGTCTGCGTATAACACGCCCTACTGGGGGGGGGCTATTCATAGCCCCCCTCCAAACCCCGAAGCTACTGGGCCGATGGCCAAAATTCAAACGGCGTCTGATAGCCTCGGAAAACTGTCGAGCGAAACCTAACTTTATTGACCTCGATGTTACCGATGACGTCAAGATCAGGTCAAAACAAAAATTATAATCGATGTTTGGCTTGTTCACATTTTGGGGTCTGGCCGCCGGCTTACAAGTCAGATAAGGCTCATTTTTGGTTTACGCCTTTAGATACCCGGAGGGTACCAAACTTGTACTTTGATTTTCAGGTCAGGGTCAGGTTATCACAGGTCACGGAAATTTTATATCATGAATCGGTCACGTGACACATGTTTACACATGTCCATTTTAGGCCATATATTTCGTATTCCGTGTCGTTTATGTCATTTGAGGTCATTTTAAGTTGAATTTAGCTGAGGTCAGGCCACCTTCAGGTAAAAAGGTCACATTTTAGTCAAAAGTTAAAATTTGCAACACAAAAGGTGTCTATCGAATGTAGTTCGAGGTCAGGACTCAGGAGCACGATGGTGCTATTTATATTGGTGTGCGATGTCAAATACATTATATATTCCCGACCGGGGCTGGGAAAATGCGTTTTATTCACCGAGGTTTTTGTGCGGAGGACCGAGTGCCGGTAGGCACGAGGTCCGTAGCAAAAAACCGAGGTGAATAAAACTGCATTTTCACAGCCCACGCAAGGCCTGGGCCAAGCCTGGGCTTGGGAAGAGATTTGGCCCACGGTTGGGAAGAGATTTACCACATGCCGTACCGGCGCAACACTTAATATCATATTCATTTGATATTTTACACTTTAATCTTAATATTGTGTTAATATTATATTAGTACTATGTTCATATTTATAGTCACTGTGATTATTTTTTGTGTTTTTCATTATTGGGCTGCGTTGAGTATTAGATGAAATTCCTACTTCCCCCTTATTTAGGGTTTGAAAAAGCTGAGGATGAAGATGGTGAAGCGCCAGAACCAGAAGTTAGAATAAAGATATGGAGTCCAGTAGGAGTGAGGAAACCGTGAGGAAAGCTGAAAATTGGGTGAAACGCTGAATCAAACGCGTCTTGGATCTCAGCTGGAACAATATCAAATGTTTCATTGTGGCACGTTAAGATGCTTCACGCATTTAAATTGATCGTTTTTTTTTTGCGTGCATTATGTAGAGATAATTATTATTCCGATTTCCGACCATGTTCTGCAGCAATAAATACATTGGCATTGGAACGATAACCTTGTTTAGTTGAATTACGTTGACAGCAAAAGTAAGTAAACACGCAGTCACTTACTTTTGCTGATGCTGTTAGTGAACACACAATCCGTAAATATCTTCTTTGAAATTGGTTCTTCCGCTCAGAATATTCAGTAAAATTTTGTCTGGGAAAATCAAAAAGCCCTAGGGCCGAATCGTTTCCCAAATACCTTCAACATTAGCCGAGGCGGGCCGAAGCCATTTCCCAAATGCACGTGCTAATGTTAAAGGGATATCTCGGCATGTGGTAATATACTGAAAATTGATTTGAAGAATTCGTAATAGTGAAATTCTTGCTATAATGCTTATAACTTGGTTATTTTTGAAGACATCCGGCTAAAACTTGCTGAGTATATCATGAGCATGTATTCTATCACATATATTCCGTCTTTTTATTGAAAAAGTCAAATACACTTTTTGAAAAAAGATGAAAATATAAATTTTGAAACTTAAAATAAATTATTTTCAAAATTTTCAGGATTTTGGAAATCCGAGATAGCAGTTTGACAGCCAGCTCTCACGTCCTTTCACGCAAAGAACTTGGATCTAGCTTAAAAACTGAGCTCTTGAGAACAATGGCGTAGTTCAATGCTTTGCGTCGAAATCGCCCGAACATGACGTCACTCTGACGTCATTTCCAGCCGACCTGTGGTAGCTACGAAGTTCATATTTTGCCAAAGGTGTCAAATGGATGCAGCCAAAGGTACTGGAAGTTTCGTGTCAATATGTTCAGCGGTTTAGAAGTTATTGCAGAAAAACGAGAGGCGGCTATGAATAGCCCCCCACCCCCCGTGGGGCGCTACGATCATCATCGTAGCTCCCAGCTCAGTGTGGTATTGGCCGCCTGTGTATAACATACCTACTTGAAACAGCTGATGAGCGTGCGTACTGGTGATTTAACTTTTTCAGTCAAAATGGGGTGGAGAGATTTAACTTTTTCAGGCAAAATAGGATGAAGAGAGTGGGCACATTTGTGCAAAAAAAAAGGATAAATCCATATATCTGTTCTTTGGGTGGTGCAATGACAGAAATGTTGATTGCAGTATGGAATGGAACTATTGTCGATATTTTTCTTGATAAAAAGTTATCCTCTAACATTATCGCTTCTTAAGAAAAATGACTTAATAAAACTACCATTGCACGAAACTGCCGCATGCGTATGGGGCACTTTCGTACATACAAAGGATGGGGCACTTTCGTGCACTTCCGCAAGGTTTGATGGATTACCAGGCATTACCAGAAATTTACCAAAACAAATTGGCAGTGGGGTATTTCACTCGATTCCTTTCGACAAGAATGTATTGCACAGCAAATGTAGAAAAAAATGAGCTGGCCAACAAGAATGTGCTAGCTGCCGGCCATCGGTCCACTTCTGTGACCTCGCAAAGGTCACGCCAATTGTCACGACGTTGCAAGCAGCCGAGACTGAGTCAAGCGAGCGTCATAAATGAAACCTACAACAGATAAAAGTCATAAATCGCATGAAAACGAAAGAAAATTTGCACGCATATGCCCCTGCCCCCTAGGCGGAACCTGTCCCAAAACGTTTTTTGTAATATATTTCAAAATTTCTCGTTGAAAAATGGCACTTTTTAAACAAACAAGCTTGCAACAACTCCGTGAATAGAGTGAGCTTCTTCGCCGTGAATTTTGCTGAACACTGTAAAAACCCATGTCAAAAACCAGCACCCTGTACCTGCTTATTTTAAGCAGGCTAACTGGGTGCTAAATTTTAGCACCCTTTTCGAAAAATAGCTCCCTGTGCCGGCTTATTTTAAGCACCATAAATGGTTGCAGCCATTTAGGGTGCTTAAAATAAGCCGGCACAGGGAGCTATTTTTCGAAAAGGGTGCTAAAACTTAGTACCCATTTAGCCTGCTTAAAATAAGCAGGTATAGGGTGCTGGTTTTTGACATGGGTGCTAAAGTTTTTTTACAGTGAACCGCATTTTGGAGTCAGGATCGCTAAAACGGGTGCGTTGAAAAAAGTTTGAAAGACGCACAAATAATACAACTTAATCATGGCATCCTCAGAGAGTGTCCCTATGGGGGTCCGGTGATAAGATTTGCAGCAATCCCTCATGAGTCCATTCCCTAAACTTGAGGGGCTTTATCTTGGCATATCAGGGCCTCACGCAGGCCCATCCACCCTAATCTAGAAGCCCCTATCCCTTTTGTTATAGGCAGGAAGACGATTGGGTTCATTCTATCTTTGCAACCGTCCGCTATGTGGCCGATGTCTCGCATAGGTCAGTAGACCGACCCGCGCTTCGCCCAGCCCTCCCACCGCACTGATTCAAGGTTACGCTACCTGACTGGTATAAAGGCAGGCCGGTCCGCCGTTCACAGTATCAGTCGTCAAAGACCCTATCTGCAAACATGAAGGTCAGTTTCCTCTCCTCAGCGTATTGCGGCTGGTGTTATGTGCTTGGTCTGTCATTCACATGATGACTTATTTACTAGTGCTTTGTAAAGGCAGCCACTTAGACCACACATTTTACTCTTTCTTTTTTAGATGTTCTTCTGGACGTTCAGAGCTAGAATGAAGGAATAAGAATATCTAAAATTTAAGCAGCACACGTCTAACTTTTACCTTTGTCTTCCAGTTCTTCGTCGTTGCTGCCCTGGTGGCCGTGGCTGCCGCCGCCCCCTCCACCCCCTACAGCCCCCGGCCGGCCTACCACCCGGCCCCGGCCTACCACCAGCCGTCCTACAAGGAGCCCGCTCAGCCGTACCAGTTCGACTACGCCGTCAACGACCACTACTCGGGCGCCGTCTTCTCGCAGAACGAGAACAGCGACGCTAGCAACGTCAACGGCTACTACTCGGTCAACCTGCCCGACGGCCGTGTGCAGACGGTCAAGTACGTGGCTGACCAGCAGGGCTACGGAGGCTACAACGCCGAGGTGACCTACGAGGGCGAGGCCCGCTACGACGAGTACAAGCCCAGCTACAAGCCCAGCTACAAGCCCGCTTCGTACGCCGCTCCGTCCTACCAGCCCGCCTACAAGCCCGCTTACAAGCCCGCCTACAAGCCCGCCTACCAGCCCGCCTACAAGCCGGCCTACAACTAAATGCTTTAAAACGTTACTTTATTTATAGCATTTGTGATATCATCTGATTACTGTCCGTCATGTGTACATATTTGTGAGTACAAAAAGAATACATACATTTCGGTGCACTTCATTGTGTTTATGATAGGAGAATGGATAGGAGCATGAAGAGGAGCATGATTTACAGAGAAAATAAGCCCGTAAGATGCCTTTTGGGGCGACAAACGAGCGAGCGAGAGAGTGAGCCCGGCACGTGCGCTAGTGGGAGGGGGTGCTTGAGCTTCCAACTGACTTGTGAACGACACCCCACTAATCGGTTTATAGCAGTGTGCCAAATTTGAGCGCAATACCCAGTCGCTCGTGAGATATGGAAGCGCCACTCTGCACGTGCACACTTGCAAACTGGGTCTGATCTGAATTTTGTACGGCACACTACTCGCCGTTCTCTAACTGACCCGTATATACCACCTTTGAACGCAATCAGCCCAGCCGTTCTCGAGATCTGAAATGTACCCCTGCACGTGCGCACGTGCAGTATCACTCCAGCCGTTACATATGGACATGCATCTTCCGATGGGTTCCTGCGTGCGTGAATAGTTTCAGTGCAATCAACCCACTATTTGCCGAGTTATTGTAATGGAAACAATATTCACAACTCTTTATTTTGCATATGCTAGGGGCAGGGGAGTCACCCACACGTATCGAGAGTATCCGGTGCTTGGTAGATGAGATGCAACTACCCTTACAAATTACAGGAAGTTAATCACCCCAGCGGTTACTGAAATTTCTAGCAGAAACGCTTCTTCATTAAAACAACTTGAACACCCTTGAACTTTCACGTAGCACGTGGCACGACGGTCACCTAGCCATTGCCGGCCGAGGGGGGAGTGGATACCGCTCCCCCTGATATTTTTTCCGCGATATCTCAAAATACGCCGGCGAAAAAGAGCTGAAACTCGGCGTACCTAATCTTTGATTCCATCCGATTTTTTGACACCACATACATTTTCAGGTCAGGTCAGGTCATTGACCTATGGCGTCATAATTAAACCTCTGCACTGTCCTAAATTGTCTCACCTTCGCAACACCCTCAGTGCCAAAAACGCTTTCATAAGGATATGAAACATATAGGAAGTAGTATCATCCAGAAGTTTCACAACGTGTATGTCTCGGATTTTTCCTGCAGGTCACATGAGGTCAGGTCGGTCGCGTGACCTGACCATATATGTCAACGGGGAAAATAAAAACTGCTATTTTGGCGCCGGTAACGATCTCATACTATCTCAAGCACACACAATCGGGGTTTCATGCACTCCTTGCCAGGCCTGATGCTTCGCTTTTGCATTGTTGACCTTGTTTGACGTCATTTATGACGTCACTAGGGTCAGAATAGTTTTTCGTTAATAATTCCCAAGCAAATTGCGGTAGGGAGTCAGGAAAGTCAACAAACTCAGAAAGATCTGCTAAATCGAATGATATGCTATATAACCTCCTTCGACCAACTTCGTTACCTGGGGCTCTGACCTGATTTTGACCCGAGGTCAACACCTTAATTGACCTCATCCGAAGCAAAAAGTAAACCATTCGACGCGCCTGAGCGAGGCAAACCGATACTCATGCTAACATCGCGGCTCTGCGGCCGTTTTTGCGAAGTTATTTAATCAAAAACCGAATCAATGTCTTGGGCCACTTGACCTGACCTCAGAGGTTACCGGCTAATCTGAGACCTTAAAATCTGGTACCAGTCGCTGCGTCTCGTAACAGCGCACACAGTTGTTTTTCTGCGAGGGTGTAGCTCCATCAGGAGTGAAGCGGCGAGGGGGCTAGTACCCGCCTCCCCTAGCCGTCGTGTAGGTATGTAGAAAACGTATAGGTCCGGCGAGGGTTAAACTGATATGGTCAACTTTAAAGAACAGACTTGCTATCTTTCAGGATTTACGCTCACGCAACACCAGCAGGAAGATAGACGTCTTGACAAAATACAAAAAAAAAAATATTTTCTAAAATTATCAGGAAAGGCATAAAATAAAAACTTATGTCATTTTTCTGAAGTAGAAACGAGAACAAAGCCGTGCATATTTAGATATAAAAATATGAAATAGAACGTAACTACATGGTGATGTGCCGCCTTCATCGTCGCGTGCATGGTGTGTCATTTATTTTGATCCATGACTGTCACTATAAATCAGCTGCAGTGCCTAGTCAGAAAAAACGCCCGTAACGTTACCGCAATTTTATTTCTGGTCTTCCATCATTGTAACATTTCGAAATTCTTTTAGTTTCTGCCAAGCGAGGACGTGTATCTTATCCCTCGCATGTAAGCGGCGTTTGCCAGCTTCTAATGTTAAGGGGGGTCGGTTGGACCCCCCCTTGCCGTTTGGCCCCTGATCGAGCTAGAGCTTCGCGGAAAACACGAGCGTATTGCCCGTGATGAGTGGAAGCCGATGATACCCAATTTTAAGGTCCTAGGTTACTGGTTGACCTTCCAGGTCAGGTCAATGACCCAAAGTTGGGAAATCGGGGCCAGTGAGAAAGTCGTAAAGTGTGGCTGCTAAGGGGTTTTCGGGGTGCTGATCACGAATATCGTGTTAGTTTTGATCATGGATGATGTCTTCATGCATTTAGACCAGGTCAGGTCAGGTCAGGTCAGGTCAACCAGTAGGGGTCGTGACGGGATTTCGTAGTACGTGTCAACCGCCTCTGACAGCTTCGTAACATGTTACGAAGGCACCAAAACTACTTCGTAAATGTTCAAATGGTTGCTAAATTCGAATTCAGCTCCAAAAACTAGCCTAGAAACATGTACAGCTCGAAAAAGTGAACCGAGGTCACCAAAGGTCAGTGACCTGACCTGACATTCAGGTGGCCTTGACATCCACCCAAATGCATGGGAGCAACATCAAATCTCATGTTTGAGCGTTTGAAACCACGAGAAGCTTGCAAACGCGCGGCTAATGCGAGCCGACATACGCCGAATCGCGATTCCGGCCAAACATGGCCTCGAGAAATAGGTCACAGGTCAAAGGTCACTTGGGTCAGGGTCATGAAATTTTCAGGGGAGGTGTAAAATTGATCAACTCGAGTGTACTGAAAGTTTCGTTGCGATCGGCCGCTTTTTGCTCGCGAGTTATTCGCGAAAAAACCATGGGGGGGGGGGGTCCATCCGACCCCCTCCCCTGCACATGCGAGGGTTATATGACGTATGTATGACGGACGTATGCCTGATTGACTGACTGATTGTCACTGCATCAAATGTATCTCCAATAACATACAGCGACTGACTAGCATGAATGCTGGCATTTTACGCATCGTCCTTAGCGAAAAAGTCAACCCAGACAAGTACGCTAGAAAATAAAAACGAAAAGAAAGAGAAACAATTAATCGACAGAGAGCGCATAAAAATATCGCACCTTAGGGTCAAAACAAGTTCCATCACACACAATTCCTTTTCTCTGCATCTTCATATAGGCCGAACCAGAACTTCTACCTGTACAGTGTTCGGCCCCTCCCACCCTCCAACCCAAGGTTACGGTCGCTGGCTGGTATAAAGGCAGGCGGGTCCGCCGTTCACAGTATCAGTCGCCAAAGACCGAATCTGCAAACATGAAGGTCAGTTTCCTTCGCTCAGTGCGGCTTCCATTAGATGCCTTTTGCCTGGCATCTCCACACTAGTTATTGGGATTAGCATACACTCATATTCTACTCGTATGCTTTGTTCAGCGATTTTCGATTTGTGTACCTACCTGCACATTTTATTTTTAGCCGTGAAGTTAGTTTGACTGTTAAAGTAGGCAAAGACATTGAGTATGACATTCAAAAGATCTATTGAAACCTCATTAACTAACTTCTGTTTTACCGTTGCAGTTCTTCGTCGTTGCTGCCCTGGTGGCCGTGGCTGCCGCCGCCCCCTCCACCCCCTACAGCCCCCGGCCGGCCTACCACCCGGCCCCGGCCTACCACCAGCCGTCCTACAAGGAGCCCGCTCAGCCGTACCAGTTCGACTACGCCGTCAACGACCACTACTCGGGCGCCGTCTTCTCGCAGAACGAGAACAGCGACGCTAGCAACGTCAACGGCTACTACTCGGTCAACCTGCCCGACGGCCGTGTGCAGACGGTCAAGTACGTGGCTGACCAGCAGGGCTACGGAGGCTACAACGCCGAGGTGACCTACGAGGGCGAGGCCCGCTACGACGAGTACAAGCCCAGCTACAAGCCCAGCTACAAGCCCGCTTCGTACCCCGCTCCGTCCTACCAGCCCGCCTACAAGCCTGCCTACAAGCCCGCCTACAAGCCCGCCTACAAGCCCGCCTACCAGCCCGCCTACAAACCGGCCTACAACTAAAAGTTTTAAAGTATCTTTTATTTATGTTATTAGTGATACCACCTGATCGTTGTCCATCATGTGTAAATATTTGTGAGACCAGAAATATATCAATTTCGAATCGATTTATTCATTATGCTTATCAAAGAGACACAATACGATTTTTTATGGAGAACGGGAAAAACTTACAGGATTATCATGAGCTTTAGTTTAGACGATGTGGGTCTGCTTTAACTTCGCTCAAAGCCGCTATGACCAGAATGATATTTGCCGAGACCCTCAGAGGCTTTAATTGGGCTTCCCTCGCCTGATGGGAGCTGCCATCCCCAGTAATTTTCCTGCGCTTAAAGGGAGATAATGAGCTTTCTTTTTTCTTAAATAAAAATTACTCGACATCTATACTATTTCTACTGTAGTTTCTATAAGATATGAAAATTTCCTAGCACATTTTCGTATGTGAAAAAGGTTTTTATTTTTGCAAAAAAGAAGCAGTACTTGCAGTACTTGTAACACCCACCGAAATGCGTTGTCCTTCTCTATAAAAAAGTCGCAGTATATGGCGCTTTTGTTTCAAACAGCGACGCTTGGGTTTTTGTTTATGTTATCGCCTTGTCGTTGCTTGGTTGTAAGGATTCTAATTTGAATTAGAGTTAATTCGGTTTAGAATTAATTAGATTCTAATTCGGGGGTACATAGTGCCTACTCTTCTTTGTTTCCAAGTATTATTTTGCGCCACAAACGAACGGCATGCGCCAGAAACGCAGCCAAATCTTGCGATTGCGACTACGAAATTCATTATTTTGGCGTCAGAGCCTGAAGCGAAAAATACAAGCATATTTATTTCAAAAAGACTTCAGGTTTGTCGAACGGTGTTATGAGAATTTTGATAACAGTACTGCATAAGTTTTTCAGTGATGCCGCAAAAGTGTTGTATCTATCTTCTTTTATTGTGTAGTCGGCGGGACCGATTCAAAATTGAGTCGTTGCTACTAAAATAGCAGCATATGGCGTCAGATGATGAACAGGAAAAATAGTTGCGTAAATTTAGACATAAACCAACCCCAAACCATGAATATCTTTTGAAGGCACTATAGACGACCATTAACTAACTAGATGTGATGAAGATCAAATGTAAGGAATACGCTCATTTTACAAAATTACATGCAAGTACCAAAAAGTGATGTAAGTACTTATTCAACGGTCATTTTCAGCGCTCCCCGCTAACGTGACTTCAAGTTGAGATATTTGCGGCAAGGTACCGAATTGAGCAAAATGGTTTTAATTTACATTATAACTTGTTGTGTTTTGTCAGAAAATGGTCCTAACTCAGATTTTGTGGAAAAGGGTCATTATCTCCCTTTAATAAGCCATCTTTGGAATGAGATGTTTCATGCTTGATTTTTCGAATAACTGCTTTTCTATCTTTTTTCTACACCGCAACCCTTGAACAGGTGACCAGGAGTGTTCCCTCCCCCATCCCAGCGCCACACAGTACCTTATCGTTAACACCGGAAAACTAATAATAAGTCGCGGCAGTCCCAGGTAGGGAAGAGTTGGGGAAAGCGGTCATCCTAACGATTTTTCGATGCCGACGCTTTATTTTTTTTTAACGTGGAAAGATTCTTTCTATACCAATGTGATCCCTATCAAATTGCCTTTTATTTCAATTGCGTTTCATTTCCAAAGGTGGTAAAATATGGGAGATATTGGCAAAACTTTAAGCCATGCGTTTTGGCCACTTTACCTCATACCCTGCAGAGCAAAGCGGCCTGCACATGCGATTTCTAAAGTCCCGATGTGAGAAACAGAATAGTTGCCTCATGTACGACTAGGGTATTTGATGGTGACAAGGTTTAAACGAGGATGGGTGTTTAATTTGTCATCTTCCCACCTGTAGGTAAACAAAGAAAGAACATTCATGGAAAAACATTTAGTTGCATTGTTTGGTAACTTATCTAACTGAAAAGTGGCCGAGATGAATGCATGGCGACATATTTCAATAATAATAACGTTTGTTTTCCAGATGAAAACAATTCGTGGTCAATTCGGAGCTGGCCACTTAGCCCCGTCCACTTTCCCAAGCATATCGTCCAAAACAAAAATATTCCACCTCAGCTAGTAGTGGAGCATATAACATTAAAATTGCTAAATGACATCCACAATTACCACTAATGCATGAACGAGATCCCTTAACTAAATTCCATACGGTTTTGGATTGAAACAACATTTAAAAATCGTAAAAATAGTTAGTAACCTGGCAAGAAAGGCTTTTCCATGCATCACAGAACAATGGCGATGGGCCGGAAATCCAAGTCTGGCTCTCTCAAAGGACTGCGAAGAGAAGTATAAGAGAAGTATACTTGGCAACCATAAATATAGGAGCTGACACCAGCTGTGGAGGGTTAAAACGATGGGTGGCCGCTTTGCCACGGGGCTCTCGCCTAATAGACAAACAAAACAAAAGGCGAACATAGGTGGAATAAGCCTGCTGCTAGTATAATATTAAGAGAGAAGCAAAGTATTCACAACTACAAACAATTAGTGAGTGCAGCGTCTACTGAAAATTTCAAGTGTCTGTGGTCCTTAGCTTGGGAGATATGGCCTTATTGTTTACATAGTTAGGTTGTTTCATGACTCAAATGACCAATTTCCAACAACTTGAGTTGGCTATGGGTCTCGTAAACTTTTGACACCTTGATTTCGTTTTTCTTTTCTTTTTTTTTTGCCAGTCTTGCTTTTAAATCCATAAGTTTGTAAGCTCATAAAATTGTATCATGTCATTTGTCATTCGACCTGGCTGATCAAAAGGAATAAAATGACACCATTTCTAAAGTTCTAACTTCATTGCGCGCCAACTTAACAGTAAAAACGTACGTCAATATGACCTCCATTGATGCGACGGTAGCGTTCTTGCTGCAAACAAACATAAACCTAGCCACACATGGATATCAACTGATGTAGTACAACACAAAGATGTTAAAATGGAGTGGATAGCTCTAATATTTTTACAACTAGAGTATTTCGTAAATTTTTCCCTAGAATTCGGCATGACATCTAGATGACCTAGGGTCAACCGTGTTTTAAATGCCGGGATACATGTTATGGACGTAGCACATCCAGCAAGTCTATATCAAATGTATGCAAAGCTCTAGGCTTTGCGGGTATAAATAGTGTATTTTTATTGCTTTTTTCACAATGTCGTGGACTGCTGACCTGACCTGACGCCACTGGGGCTCAAAGTTCCTAGAACACGTCTCGAATTCCTAGCCCAAAAAGTGTCTTTAATATCGTGACGCCAAGTGCCACGGTGCTCACGCAATTCATGAAAAATTGTCATTCCGTTGCCGCTAAATTATTCCAATTTAACCCTGAACTTGTTCCGATTTTTGTGACCTTGTAACCTGACCTGAATTTTTTTAGGGAAAGTGAAAAAAGAATGTCCCTAGGGTATACTAAATATGGCGGGGCTAGGCGCCGCCATTTTTAAAATATCTGCCAAAACCCCTAGGGGTCATTAGTCTTCCAATGTAACTATTATAGTTAGTTATACAATTGGTATTAGACGAATTCTTATGATTAATTGGTTAACAGTTTGCAGGTGGAAGTAAAAGAGTAACTAGTTTTTTAACCCGCGCCCCGTTGAGGTCTTGCAGGTTCCACGTCCTGTTGGGGGGGGGGGGGTAAAGGGCCCCCCGTCCGGATCGGAAAAATTCAAACGGCAATCGAAAGAACTCATTAAGATGCACAAGATATGAAATCGATGACCTTAACCCGCGCACCGACGGGGGTCTGCGCCAACTTAGTACCGACGGGGGGGGGCGGATGACCGCCCCCCCCTGAGATCTCGAGAACGAAGCAAGATAGCGACAAGCGGTAAACGGCATCGGATACGCACGGTCAAGATCTACAATTTTTACTAAGGTCATTTTCAGGTCAGGTCAAAGATGACGTCACAGGGGTCGAAAAAGTCAAAATGGCGGCGCTAAATATGGAGAGAGTTTTTCTCGAATAACTTTCGAATTAGTCAAGATAGGAACAAACTAAGGGCATCATCGTGATCCTCTCGTCAATCCGCATCGAATGATATATATGTTGACCTCGAAAGGTCAAGGTCAAAGGTTGACCTCAGGTCACGTGACCTCGAGGTCATCATGTATATCATTCGATGCGTCTTGACGAGCTGAACATAATGAGACCATCCACGCGTCTGTATCTTGTTCCTGTACGGAGTTATTGGCCAAAAACCTTTGGTGACCTTTGATGACGTCACATGACCTCACAGCTGCCCAACAGCAAAACAGACCTCAAGGTAGTGAAGGTTGATCGTATATGAAGTCATGTATGGTATATGGGGCCATTCCGACCCGTTTTAGTGGTAAAAACAGGGAGCTGATTTTTCCCCCATTGACTTATAATGGGGAGGTCGCGAAATTGACCTGACCTTAGGTCACCGATATCAAAATTCCGAGATATACAAATTGTAGCTACTAATGACCTAATAACATCCTGCGACTTTCAAAGGCCTCCGACATCTACTGTAGCTCTGGCACGGTGACAAAGTTGCAAAAAAGTGACTTGAGGTTGGGTCATTCAAAGTGACCTGGTGACCTGACCTTGAAAGTTAGGAGGTTAAAACTTGCACACCATGTGTAAAATTGATAAGGGAATAGTCATACCAAATTTCGCGGCGCTACGCGCCGCGGTTTTCCCGCTATTCGCGAAAAACCTCAGGGGGGGGCGGATATCCGCCCCCCCCGTCGGTGCGCGGGTTAATAGGTATTTGAGCTGTGACGTTACAGGGAGGTCAAACAAGGTCAAATCAGTCCAATTTGCAATGACGAGAAGTCGGTCATAAAAATGAAATCTAAGTTTTCAAAATGAGTCTGGATATGATGTATATGATAGATCTCGCATGTGGATAGTCACCTGAGTGGTAAAATTTATGTCCGGAGAGGTACGGAAAGTTTCAAGTCGAAATTCGCAGCCGTTTCTGAGTTATCTCCGAAAAACCATAGCCCGCCCCCCCCCCCCCAACGGGTCGCGGGTTAATGCTGAAAAATATGTAATTGCAGCGTTGCTGCGGAATTGACTTGTCATCTTTCAGCATTTGCGTTTATGCATCGCCCGTACCTTGTTAAACAAATATTCACACAAAATATATAAAATCATCATCTAAACCATGCAATATACACATCCAGTATCAACTTCATGTCATTCTTGGCAGAAGAAAAATAATTAACTCGAGACATATTTCAACGCCAAATAAAACAATTGATCGACAGAGAGTTTAACGGTTAGAATATGTACTTATGTAGAGGTCGAAAGAAATTACGCGACAAGGCATTTCCTTTTCACTACATCTTCATATACGTCGTCCCAATCTAACTGTTCAGCCCTGCCCTCCCTCCAACCCAAGGTTACGGTCGCTGGCTGGTATAAAGGCAGGCCGGCCCGCCGTTCACAGTATCAGTCGCCAAAGAGCCAATCTGCAAACATGAAGGTCAGTTCCCTCCGCTCAGTGTTGCTCCTGCTAAGTGCCATTTTCCTAGTGGTTGGGCCTAACATACGCTTGAATGCTTCATGCTCTGCTCAGCTCATGCTCATGATCATCCGACTCATTTCTGAGTTTAAGTCAGCTATTTCAACTGTTGAAGTGAATTGTTCTTAGAAGATGATGTTGTAAAGAACTTCCTAAAACCACCGATGTATAACTTCTTTTTTACCATTGCAGTTCTTCCTCGTTGCTGCCCTGGTGGCCGTGGCTGCCGCCGCCCCCTCCACCCCCTACAGCCCCCGGCCGGCCTACCACCCGGCCCCGGCCTACGCACCGGCCCCCGCCTACCACCAGCCGTCCTACAAGGAGCCCGCTCAGCCGTACCAGTTCGACTACGCCGTCAACGACCACTACTCGGGCGCCGTCTTCTCGCAGAACGAGAACAGCGACGCCAAGAACGTCAACGGCTACTACTCGGTCAACCTGCCCGACGGCCGTGTGCAGACGGTCAAGTACGTGGCTGACCAGCAGGGCTACGGAGGCTACAACGCCGAGGTGACCTACGAGGGCGAGGCCCGCTACGACGAGTACAAGCCCAGCTACAAGCCCAGCTACAAGCCCGCTTCGTACGCCGCTCCGTCCTACCAGCCCGCCTACAAGCCCGCCTACAAGCCCGCCTACAAGCCCGCCTACCAGCCCGCCTACAAGCCTGCCTACAAGGCCGCTTACCAGCCCGCCTACAAGCCGGCCTACAAGCCCGCCTACAACTAAAGACATGCAGTTATGACCTGAAAGTGATATTTATGCAAATATGTATGTGCTTTGGTGTGTATGGTCCTGTTGTGTTATAATACACAATCTGCTTGACACTTGAACTTTGTTTTTACGGGTTAGCTAAGTTATGTTATATTTCAGACCATTCGCTGCGAAACACCGTATTAGTACGGTTAGAATGAAATTTCGTCGATTTATTAGAGCTCGTTGGCATTTTAGTTAGTTTTAATATTGAATATTTTTGAAGGAGTTAACAATGGAATACAATTTATTTATAGTCATACTTCATGCTATTTATCTAATGGCCATATCTTCGCTACGCTTAAGGTGGCAATTACATATTATAACATAAAACGACATTTTTGACATGCTGTAAATCTAGGATATACTGTTTGGATATACTTATTTCATTTCCTAGCAGTTGCAGGCTCGGGCTCAGTTTCACCAAGTGCGGTAAACTCAATTTGGGGTAAAATACCAAACTACCCCACTCCGTAACTACAAATATACTACCCCAAAATTAAGTTAACCTAACTTGGTGAGGTTGGGCACTTGGCCCAATCTCACCAAGTTATGTAATCTTAATTTTGGGGTAGTATATTTGTAGTTATGTAGTGGGGTTAGTTTGGTACTTTACCCCAAATTGAGTTAACCGCACCTGGTGAAACTGGGCACGGAAGGGTCCTGACAAAATATCGAAACGCGAAACATTGAATCACCGAACATTGAGGCATATGTACTATCGAATCGAAGTAGACAAAATATCGAAGCGCAAAATATCGGATCACATAACATGGAGGCATATTGTAGTCGTGGCGAAAAATAAAAAGCAGAATATCGAACGGGCAAAATATCGAACGCAAACTATCAATATACGGCGGCGCTACTCGCCACCACTTTCTTTACACCTTGTCCTCCATCTTCTCTGCACCTTTTTTTGTTAGGACCAGCCATCAGGTTTTCAATGCTAAGTCAAGAGGTCACCTGGCTCTTCATAAAAGCCTTCCAGCAATTGTTAGCGATATTGTTGACAGGCATGCTAGAACGATAAAAGCACCTTGAATGGGTATAGCTCAACGACGTAGATCGCCTTATATGCAACGTGACCTTTTCCGGTCAGGCTATGAACGTAGGCCTTAGGCTAACTTTTTCATATAGGATCTTTCCAGGCAAAATTATCACAAGATCAAAAGAAAATATAACAAGTTCATTCGACGCGTCTTGATGAAAGAAGCACGCTATTGGTTAAATTTTTGTCATTCTAAATTCTTTGGCTAAAAGTTACTGCAGAAAAAATTGTTACAATGCTAATTTCAAGCAAAAACTTTTTCAAATAATAAATGTTAATTAAGTTCTAAATTTCCAATATCCGAGAAAGCAGTTTTGCAACTTTATCAATTTCACACCATTTGTACAGAATATTGTGTACCCTCAAAGCTGTATGGCGTGGCAGGTCTTCCTGCAAAAACTATTTTGGGTTGAAATTGGTAGAAAATGACGTTTTTAACGTCATTTATGGCTAACTTAGCATAGCTTCTGAAAAACATTTTAGCTCAAGTTGTAAAGTCGATGCCCAGAGGAGTCCAGCAAGTTTGTTGACAAAGCCGTTTTCGAGCCGAGCTATCTGGCCAATGCACCTAATTTGACCAAATATGCACAAAATCTCTTTTACAACATGACCCTTCATATCTCGAACTTATTTCAGTGTTTTAATCGAGAATAATGTCTGATAATTTGACAAATGAGGTATATATAAGCATCTGTGCAACCCAAATTGATAACTTTTAAGAAACACACTGAATCTAATTTGACCAAATCTGCACCTAATTTGACCATACCTGCACCTAATGCGCACCAAATGTGTATCAAATAGCTGTCGTGCAAACGGCTAATACATGCAAAACTTTAGGAGCTATCGACAGAAAAAGAATGGGGGGGGGGGGCTACTTTGCCCATTTCTCCCTACAGGGCGCGGGCTAACTTTGAACTGACCCAAACTGACCTGTAACCTGTCTTGACCCTCGCCGCCAGCCAAGGGGGGGGGGCGGGTGCCGCACCCTCCCATAGGTTTTTTCGCGATAGTTCCGAACACGCTGGCGATAGAGAGCTGAAACTTGGCATACCTGACCTTTGATTCAAGCCAGATCTTTTCATACCAACCACATTAATGGGCTATGTCAGGTCACTGACCTATGACGTCATAAGTGAACCTCTGCACGGTCTTCAGATATCGCAACTTTGCAACGCCCTTACTGCCAGAGGAGCTTTCACAGGGAAATGAAACTTGTAGGAACTAGTATCCATTACGAGCCTCACAACTTGTATATCTCGGATTTTTCCTTAAGGTCATATGAGGTCAGGTCATTTTCGTGACCTCACCATAAGTCAATGTGGAAAAATGAAAACTGTTTTTCTGGCGCCGGAAACGATCTCCAACTGTCTCAAGCACACAGAATCGTGATTTGATGCACTCCTTGCAAGGTTCGATGCATCACTTTTGCAATGTTGACCTTGCGTGACGTCATTTATGACGTCATTAGAGTCATATTGGTTTTTCGTCAATAACTTCCGATCTAATTGAGCTAGCGAGTCGGGAAAGCCACCATTGGACTCAGGTAGACCTGCCTAATCGAATGATATGCAACATGACCTCATTCGACCAACTTCGTGACCTGGGGGCGCTGACCTGACCGTGAGCTGAGGTCAACCTCCTAGCTTGACGTCATCCAAACAAAAAGCATATCATTCGACGTGCCTGAGCGAGGCGAACACGATGCTGAGAAAATCGCGGCTCTGTGGCCGTTTTCTGCGAAGTTATCCACCAAAAACGCAACTGTACCTTGGGGCACTTCACCTGACCGTAGAGGTCACCGGTTCAGCTAGGACCTTAAAATTGAGTATCAATCTCTGCGTCTCGTAACGGCGCACACGCTCCTTATTTCCGCGACGCGCTAGCTCCACCAGGGCGAAACGGCGAGGGGGGTCGTACCCGCCCCCCCCCCCCTCGTCCGGCGCATATGTAGAAAACCAATAGGTCCGGCGAGGTTTAAAAATGCCTGAAGTAATTGATACTTGCTTCATGATTTTTTAACATTTGTTTAAAATTTGTGTTTTCGATGTCTTGTCTTTTCAATATTTTGTATTGTCAATATATATACTTTGTTCAATAACGTTTTTCTCGATATTCTGCACTTGATATTGGGTCTTCTCAATATTATGCGCTCGATATACTTAGGTACTTTTCGATATCCTGCGTTCGACATTTTGTCTTTCCGAATCATGCCGGTTTGCGATGACAAGTTCAATTATATCTTTTTTTCTAGCGGTTAGTGTTTGGGTACCAGTGGTTGTCCCCTTTGAAGTGGATTCTCCAGTCTCATAAGTGCCAATTACAGTAGTATCGCTACTCATCTTAATTGTGTCCCGTTACCATTCCTTCCATTCAAAAAGTAAAAGCAACAAACAGATCACGAATTCTAGTTTAGATGCGATGCCTGAACCTCTCTGGAGGTGGAGGTGGAGATGCCTCTCCGGACACATTTGCCGTGTTTTGCTCTGATCCTCTCCCTTCCACCCAAAGGGTGCACAAATAATTTTCCATGTTGGTCGCCCCATGCCTCAATCCCCTAGTTCGGGTCTGGGCGGTTGCCATAATCCGACATGAGTATTGAGTAGCTCCTTGGGGGCCTGGCGTATGTACATACTCTCGTGCGGTGTGATGGCCGTTAACGGGTCTGGATGGCCCGTCCAGTGTCCATTGTACTCCGCCTCAGCCCCGGCGGTGCACCAGGGAGACCGCAAAGACCAACGTCACCCTTAATCCCTATCATCGGTGCGATATATCAAACGCAATGCAGGCTAGAAAAGGATTTTTCAGGGTAGCTGATTAGGCATTGTTCCTCTTCATTACTTCTCCCCATGTTTTGACAAAACATCAGGGGGCGGATGCATGTGTGGCGATCGAAATCAATGATTTGGGGTGGAGTGCATTGAACGTTTTTTTTTTTTTTTTTTTTGACTGTTCTCTTAAACTTGTCATGGAACAGCATGGTATAAGATAAATCAAAAGGCTCTGACCCATGAGTGAAACTTATAGACCAAGTGCTCGCTGATTCTCAGATGAAGCAAGAGATTCAAAATCAAAAATATATTTCTCTTTTCACCAGCAAATCACGCATACGATCAATCATTCGTTGAATCATATGGCATAAATAACACTGTGAAGCAATAAGAAAGGAATCACTTAGTTGTAAGCAGGCTTGTAGGCGGGCTGGTAGGCGGGCTTGTAGGAGGGCTGGTAGGCGGGCTTGTAAGCGGGCTGGTAGGCGGGCTTATAAGACGGAGCGGCGTACGAAGCGGGCTTGTAGCTGGGCTTGTAGCTGGGCTTGTACTCGTCGTAGCGGGCCTCGCCCTCGTAGGTCACCTCGGCGTTGTAGCCTCCGTAGCCCTGCTGGTCAGCCACGTACTTGACCGTCTGCACACGGCCGTCGGGCAGGTTGACCGAGTAGTAGCCGTTGACGTTGCTAGCGTCGCTGTTCTCGTTCTGCGAGAAGACGGCGCCCGAGTAGTGGTCGTTGACGGCGTAGTCGAACTGGTACGGCTGAGCGGGCTCCTTGTAGGACGGCTGGTGGTAGGCCGGGGCCGGGTGGTAGGCCGGCCGTGGGCTGTAGGGGGTGGAGGGGGCGGCGGCAGCCACGGCCACCAGGGCAGCAACGACGAAGAACTGCAAAGCAAAGGATAACAATGTAGTTAGTTCAACCTGTGGTTTCTAATATCTCCACAATTAAGCAAATTTGCACATGATGAATGACTTTCAGGAAACGCTAAAAACGCTCAAAAGGCTATGTGAGCAGGTTGTGCAATATACGTGGCAAATTGAGTGGGAAGGTATAGCTCTTCAAAGACTGGTCTAGAAGACCTCACTTGGACTATCAATTTTGGTTGACCAATGACTACTGACCTTCATGCTTGCAGATTGTGTCTTTGACGACTGATACTGTGAACGGCGGACCGGCCTGCCTTTATACCAGCCAGCGACCGTAACCTTGGGTTGGAGCCGAGGGAGGGCGGGGCTGAACAGGTAGATGTGGAACACGTTACGGTTGATATTCTTTTGTGAGGAAGTCTGGTATCCAACCAAGGATGAAGGATAAGGATGACAGATTTTTATTGAAAGTTCATTGAAAGACAAATGTACCAATTACGAGCTGGCTGACTACACGGCAGTGGTTCGAACAGTCGGCTCAATTCGTGCAACCGGTCTCGAGTTGTAGCAGTAGTCCTCTCACGTGCTCATGTCCAGTTAGCATTCCGATCACAATGCAGCGTGATGGACATTCCCCTACCTATACGTGACAACGATATAGATATCAAGTTGGGGTGCAGGGATTAGTGGTGACAATTTTTTTCTGATTGGTCGAATATATCTTTTTTTAGTTCAGCGGTATTTTCTTTGTATGAATTATTTGAATTTATTTGTGACAATCTAAATAACCCTTAGAATGTACCTTTTCCACTTTGATGCAAAAGTTGCAACTGAATTGAAGTTAAATATGGAGTCAAGAAATGAAATGATCATTTAGTGTTTTCAGTAAATTCTGCTAAATTTATGTTTGCAAACAAACATGAAATTTGCACGACAGCCGTTTGCAATGTACGGCGTCAATGAAACAGACAATGACTAGAAAGGCCTAAGCACCGCCGAACAGTAATTTATTGGTGTTACACATGGTTCCCCAGGTCTTACGTTGTCTGACAAAATGGACATCAAATTGGCAACAACAAAATACGAAAATGGAATCTAAAAATGACAGACGTTGGCAAAATGCATGTTATTAACCCTCGCCCGTATTGGTGTTTTTCCAGCTGCGAACGTATAAGGGGGGGTCCGTTGGACCCCCCCTTGCCGTTTCGCCCCTGATCGAGCTAGAGCTTCGCGGAAAAAAACGAGCGTGTTGCCCGTGACGAGAGGAAGCCGATGATACCTAATTTTAAGGTTCTAGGTCATTGGTTGACCTTGCAGGTCAGGTCAATGACCCAAAAGTCGGGAAAATCGGGACCTGTTAGAACGTCGTAAAGTGTGGCTGCTATGGAGTTTTTCGGGGCGCTGATCACGAATATCATGTTAGTTTTGATCACAGATGATATCTTTATGCATTTAGTCCAGGTCGGGTCAGGTCAGGTCAGGTCAACCAGTAGGAGTCCTGCCGGGTATTCCTAGTAGGTGTCAACCGCCTCTGACAGCTTCGTAACATGTTACGAAGGCACCAAAACTACTTCGTAAATGTTCATATGGTTGCTAAATTCGAATTCAGCTCCAAAAACTGGCCTAGAAACATGTAAAACTCGCAAAAGTGGACCGATGTCACCAAAGGTCAATGACCTGACCTGACCTTCAGGTGACACCTTGACACCAACCCTAATGCATGGGGGCAACATCATATCACATGTTTCATTGCTTGAAACCACGAAAAGACTGCAAACGCGCGGCTAATGCGAGCCGACATACGCAGAATCGCGATTCCGGCCAAACATGGTCTCGAAAAGTAGGTCACAGGTCAAAGGTCATTGGGGTCAGGGTCATGAAATTTTCAGGGTAGGTGTAAAATTGATCAACGCGAGGGTACTGAAAGTTTCGTTGCGATCGGCCGCTTTTTACGCGAGTTATTCGCGAAAAACCATGGGGGGTCCGTTCGACCCCCCCCCTATACGGGCGAGGGTTAAGTGAGATCCCTCCCCCAGTCAGATGCAGCTGGTTTTAGCTAACTATTCATCATTGATATTCTACATCGGAGTGTTATTAGAACGTGTAAGTGTGTAGCAGTGTGACAGATTGCGTCTTACATCGGTACATTACACCGGTCTGCCGGGTAGCTATCTCACTGTCTCCCTTTTCCCAGAGGAAGGTGTGACCACAGTTTGACGCCATGGTCACCCACCCATGCGTGAAAGGATTTATTGTGTCCTCATCAGATCAGCAGCTGTGTTCCTGTGCTTCACTGGGCACGTGCACGCCGTTTACAGAAGCAAATGCAAGGGATATGCAAATGATATACGACTAATGAGCCGTCACGTTAACGCTATCCATCATCAAGGTTTAAAAGCATAGATAACGTCATTTGCAGCTGGTTAAGCATCTTTTGAGTTATGTCCTGGCAAATTTATGTTATGCACCTACACAGACTGATTGGAATTATAAAGAAAAACTCAAGTTCTAAAATTAGCAAATTATGGTAATAGAAGAGATTGCAATGCCGTTCATCGGTGCATCAATTTTTGCTATGTTAGCCCATGCCGGGCCGGGGGGGGGGGGGTGTCACGAATCTCAGGTCACGAACAGAATCTAACAGTTTTTCGCTAATAACTTCTGATAGAGGCGTGCTAGAGCGCTGAAAACGCCTTAGATGTGTTCGGCTCGACGTTGCGGATCGACTGATATGCAACATGACCTTTTCCGGTCAGGTCATGACCTTGACCTGAAGTCAAACTTTCAAGTTGACCTTTCAAGGTCAAATCATAGTTCATTCGACGCGTCTCGACGAGAGGAACACGATGCTGGCTAAAGTAATGCCATGGCTCTTTTGAGTCAAAAGTTATTGCCGAAAACCACTTTTCGTAAAAACGGCTATTTTTGGAGTTTTTGCCCTCTGGAGGCTAAACCGTTGACCTGAGGTCAAATCTGAGAACATTACTCAGAAAGGTCTGTAAAAGGGCTATAATGCGCTTTTCCGCGGCGCTGTAGCTCTATTGGTTCCCGAGATAGCCGTTGGCAGTTTCCAAAATGTTGAAATAGTCAACATTTTACCTTTGGTGACCTCTGGTGACCTGACCTTTGACCTGACCCAAAAAATGACTGAAGTGTTTTCGTCCTTATTTTGGACGTTCTTTCGATTGCCGCTTACCGCGTGTCGCTATGTGGCCCAGGAGCCGAGTTAGAAGGGGGGGGTGTTCAGACACCCCCCCCCCCCGGCCCGGCGCGGAATCTCAGAGCACCGGCCCGGCGCGGGTTATTGCTGTTGTTGTTACTTCTGCTGCTGCTGCTGCTGCTGCTGCTGCTGCTGATGATGATGCTTCTGATTATGATCATGCTGAGTAGGTTACTTTAACCTATAAGTAAATTGTCTCCTATTTTCTGCATTATTTGGATTACATATATGTAACTTGCAACACAAATTAACAATACCGTCATATTGCAGCGGAAAACATGTCAGGTGCAATGACCTCATAAGGTCACACATTTATCATCAAGCTACAGCTACTGGGCCGTGTTTAACAGTTCGCCTCGGTCATGTGAGCACCGGTCGCACACCTGTGACAATATGTCTCAGTGGACACTGTAAATTCCATCGAATGTGACCGGCGTGGGCCCGTGACCCAGGCATAGGTACAACACCGGCTGATCTTCTGGGTCACCGGGCGGTGCCCGATATATGCTCCCAAATACGGCACAGAATTATTGTCCATCTCGCGCGCTCAGAGCAAGGGCAGGGTGAGGCTGGGTCAGATATTGCGCAACGTTGCAAAGGTGACTGCGAGGACAATACATGAGAGGAGAAGTAGTAAGCAGGCTGAGTTCGCGCTCATGCCTGTTTTGTCAATGTGACCCGTGCACAGATGAGAGCACCAGTCCCGTGAGAGATTAGTGATGCGTGACCGTGTGATCTTACGACCTCTCCGTTCGTCTGTAAGCCGCGCCCAGTCAGCTGAGCACACTGTCCGGGCACGACACCCAGCTGGGGGCGCCTCTGTCAGCCCGATCAGTGGGGCAGGGCCGCGCTCCCTCCCCTCCCCCGCCCTCCCCGCGGCCAGGGAGGGGTGCAGAGCCCGGGTGTCGTGCCGGGGTCAGACCCCGTGACCTCCACGGTGACCTCGCCGTGACCTCGCCCCCGGATGGTGCTCTTATAGACGTCTAGCTATGCCTGATCGGAGAGGGGGCGAACCATACTACGGCGAACCCATCTGAACAGGCGCCCGCGGTGTCCGCCCTACAGCTCTGCCCGTGCGTATCTCCGTGGCCTATATTTTACCACGATGGGTGATCACAGCAAAGTGGTTTTAACGCAAATCAGCGATAAGCGTTCTCTTTCATGCCATGCGTGATCACGGCAAAAATCACTTCGTGGTTGAGTTGGCATGATGGTAGCTTCAAACACGAGACGTGAATCTTGTATTGCAAAATGTCGTTATAAGGCTGTTATGTAGTTAAGTGCTTTATGGATGCTGACGGCTCCACTGCATTGGCCCCGCTTCACATAATCAGCTCGTTCACGGTTGACGATTGGGGCGTGCTGTCAGAGCCCGTGAATGTTCCGTGACGGTCACGGACCGACCCATGGGTGCCACTCGTGACCAGTGCCGAGGTCTGCCCCTCTCCAGCTGTGTAGGATCCTTAGTGCAGAGATGAGACTATAGGAGACATCAGTGGTCTTCAATAATGGCAGTACCGTAGTGACATGCAAGGACCGATGAACCGGAGAACATTCAGCAACTTTTAAGATGGATAATGAATGTAGCATTGCAACGGTTGAATGAGCATTCTACTCACAGGCACAAACTAAAAATTATTCTTCGGTGGCAGTTGCAATGTGTCATTTTGATGCAACGTGCTGCAAGTTTCTATTTTTATCAATTGGTCTCGACATACGGTTACACATTTTACTGCAGTCAGAGCGTAAATATGATAAGTAGAATAAGATGACCTTGGACCTATGGGCGCGGTACTGTCCGCTCCATCCTGACCTCGCCCCTGCGCTCCCACCGCGAGCTAAAACGTCCGGAAAAGATGACGCTGCTGTCAGTTCTCTCCGTATATTCCAACCGCCGGCGCTGTGGTCATGGTGAGCGTACCCGCCGTCGCTGGAACTTTTGATCACCGCTGAACACCTACACAGAGGGCTATACATCTTCACATTTTTTTGTGCGCGCTGATCGGAGTAGGTTGATCATGATACCTACGAGCTGTCATCTCCCCGGGGCAGACCGCCGAGACGGAAATAGCACGGGTCACCTATTACCGTGGTTCCTCTTTCTGCCGCCTCCCTGATTGGTTGATCCTCCTGGGACCGTTGTAGTACCTACCACCACCCCCGCTTGTGCCTCTGTATGGTAAGCTTGCCCACATCCGCTGGCGAATGAAGGTGGGTTGAGTTGAGTGTGGGCAGTTGTGAAGGGGAAATATGCTGGACAGAGAATTAGCGGTCAGCTAATCTATCTGTATGTACAGTCGACTACAGAATGATGTTCCACTCCTTAGAAGCTATCAGTTGACTGGGACACTAAGTTGTGCCGTTTATCACGCAATTAAGCGTGTCGATGGGGAGCCTTGGTTACTCAGCCCGTGTGATGCGGCACAGCCTACCACTCCAGGCAATTGGTTGCCTGTGAAAAGTGGAACATCATTCTGTACAGTCCACGCTCAACTCTACCAGCCGTTTTTCCTCTACATACGATAGGCCTCAATGTAGATTGTAGAGTGAAACAAATCGAGCTAGTTTTAGCTTCCCTTTTCACTAAAAAGATGCCAAAAAAAAATATATTGATGACAACCTGGCTGAGATACATGCATCATCTGTTTTCAAATAAATAAAGAGAAGCTAAAAACGTTATTATTCGGCACCGTCAGTCACCTACAAATGACGACGTACGATTCTTGATGTGCTTCACTCAGGTTAGCATCAGCTAAACGGAGTTAGGTCGTTTCAGGTCGTGATCGCCGGCTCTTGTTCTGAAGCGCTTAGAGTTGACAAGTCTGAAGATGGGTTTAGAAGATCGACTAGAAAGAAATTCCGTGACTTTTGGATGGGTGGATGACTTGAAACCAAGTGAAAATGGGGAAAAGAAAACCAGAGGCGCTATCAGCGAACAAAGATTCCACGGAAGCAAGGAACTCGAAGCCTTTGCGTGCAACTGAAGAGAAAAGAGAACCCTGATCTCCGAGGAAAATCAATTACAGAACAAATCAGCTCTGACAGCCTGTACACAGGGGGTGAAGAGAGCAAACATTGAACCGGCAGAGGTTGATACCCGCCCTCTTTAGGGCTGACCGGACCTGAAATCAACGACACGAAAGTCCACAACATATACAAACACATCACTAATTATACAACGTGTACAGTTTCTTTATCTACTAGCTATTCGGTATCCAAGACATGGTGCTATATGTTTCAAGTAGGTTGTGCTGATAGGATGTATTAACCGTAATTTTTACACCTTTTTTGAGTGGGCCAAGTGCCAGTTGACGTTCTGATAAATAATTACAAATACAAATGAATAAAAAATCTACTTATTATTGTGGCCATTACTATCTTCAAGTATGAAAGAAGTAGCTCGAAAAAGGTCATATACATAATCCCATCTACCTCAGCTTCGCCATAGTTAACATATTTACAAAGTCCATGTCAGAATAAGTTTCTTGACGCCGATGAAAGTCAAGCCTGTTTAACATAACACGGAAAACTTTGCTAAACAGGGTATGCCCGTATTCAGCCAGTGCCTCCAGGTAATTTGATTTATCAAGCCCTTTATGAAGACTGGTGATGTTCTAGAGCAGACCGACTCTGACACCACAGCAGAAGCTCGTTTCTTCCGGGCTTGTTTACACCCCTTTGCCAAGCATTCATCGTCCACTAGAGGCGGCGCCTGATCCCCTGCGCTCTGGCCGCATTCAGAGCTAGACCCCAGCCGCCTATGGTGCGGTCACCGCCGGTGGAGCTGCTGGTGAAACCAGCACCAACCCTTCCAGCGCCAATGTTATTATCGGCACCAATCCTCTGCGCTCCTTTGGTGACAACGTCGCCTCTAGCGCCTCCCCTGACGCCGCGGGTGCCGCCGAAGTCCCTGCCTCCGCTGAAGCTGGCCATGCCGCTGCCCTTGTTGAAGACCTTGCTGCCAGTGATGGCGCTGTCTCGAGCCCGATGTCCTGGACCGATGCCGGCCATCATCGGGTCGCTCCGCCGCTTCCTGAAGCAGGAGACGGCGTTGAAGAAGCAGTGCCAGTTGACCAGGTCCTGCTCTCTGCTGCCTGCCCCGCCGGGGCGGAACTGCCGGAAACAAAATAACGCCGATTTTATTCCTGGGAAAGGTTAATCAATCGGTGGTAACCCAAATACTACATTGCGATTTTCCTCGCAAGGTTTGTCTTTTCTATGCTATACATTTTGCGTTTTCATAACAAACTAAGGTATAAATGCTAGCTAATGCTTTTGGCTACCGAAGCGGTAGGTAAGGTGGGGATAACATCTTTATCCGAGAATATATCTTGCTTCCTATGAAGAAGGAGCCTCATGTATGGCTGACGATAACAAGATACGACTGAAAATTAGGTCAGTAGCAGTCAGGGAAGTTGGCAAAAAAAAAAACGTAGGCCTTGGAACTGTCAAAGGACACAGAGGTCATAGACATAGACTTGTCAAGAAATCCCAGACCCACCTGACACTGACCACAGGATCATTGCTGGCGGACTGGTAACATAATCAATGTTTACTGCTCGCGAGTTTAACAGTAAACATCCCTATACTCATGGACACCCTTATCACAGACTCCGACGCACGGATGGCAGCGTCGTTTGTGAGATGTGACAACCCCACTTGCGATAAAAAATATATCGATGTTCCACTAGCGACAGGCCTACTGGCTGTCCCACACTAGTCCCACTGGCACCTTCCTCACTGTCTCACTGCTTACATGCTGACATACAACGACATATCGACATATCATACAGCAGTTTGTCGGCTCACCTGCGGCCCGGCCTGTAGGGCGCTGGACACAGGCGGTCCGGCCACCACGGCCCCCTGCCGGGTCACGATGGCGCTGACCCCGTGCGCCAGCTGGTGCAGCGACAGGTCAGCGCGCTTCTTCACCTGGGGACGGTGGAAACAGGTGTCCAGTCAGGTAAATTTTTATCAGTCTGCATGTCGCGGGTTAGAGCCGAAACCAAAGACGACTTGACGCTGAGGATGTTCAAAACGCACCACCTGATTTTTTAAACTTGGATCGTGTCGCAGACACCAAAATACATACCTAAGCACTGCGAGTAAAACATGAGTATTCAAGTCTCAAGATAGCCATGAAATATAAAACATAAATTGGCAATGAGATCAATCAGCAACTATCATTCACTTGTTGCACTACCCAATTCTTCATATAAATGAAGAACTTCTCTTTCAATATAACTTTCTCTCATTCCAACCCTTGGGCCATCACCGTATCGGTCTTTTTCTGGAGGCGGTCGTCGGTGAGTGACCTCCAGGGGCTGTGCCGAGGGTCCGTCGGTAACACAATTGTTGGTAATTGGTCGGTGAGCGGCCCGTGCTCACGTGGAGCTCCTCGGAGACCGTTCCAAGTTCCGACCCGGTACTGGACCGAGGAGCGGGTGGAGAAAGGTGGGCGAATAAAAACGGCGATGTACGGAACTGATGTGTGGGAGGTGTGGAGAAAAAAAGGAGGAGAGTGTCAAATTGCTTTGCAATGGAAACCTTCTGCTTTGTGTGTATGTGTATTGGGAATTGAAAGCACTGGCCTTGTCATGTCTTTTTCTTTTCATAAATATGTGAAGCTTCCTTAATTTATTTCAAGTTTGTCTTCAGCTTGAGGAAATGTGCGTAAAAGACCGTTAAACTGATGAGAAGTACGGATGATGTGATTTGTTGCGCTTACATATACATTTTCTCATTTATGGTGTAAACATCTGTTAGCAAATTATTGAAATATTACCGGTATTTCCATCACATGTTTTCCCTGGTTTTCTGGTACCATTAGTAAATTTCTTGGGACTCCTAATAAGTAAAGCTGATCAGTATCAAGTGCATCTGGGTGCTTTCATCGCATGCAATGACAAATGCCGAAATATTAGGTCGTTAGGTCTGAGCCACTAATTGATAAATTTGTGAAGTGTAAGGCGGATTTTTAGGCAATGAGGATAAGGTATGCGTATATATATATATAAAAAAAATGGTCATTTTCTCTGTGAGGTAACACTAACCGCTACACAGACGACGGATCTCAGCAAAAATGTGCTTACGTCTTCAGTGTTCTTTATGATTGCACCGACCTAACGATCATTTTGAGGCCTTCGGCTATACTGATCAGGGTTGTAGGATGATTGAAACGCTACTATTATATTTTCTATGCCTATGTCAGTGGTCAGCTTGCGGCCTATTTTGTCAATAAAAATAGAGTATACAAATGAAAGTCATTCGTGCAAAAGTCTCGGTCATTCGAAAGTCATTCTGGTCTGCCGCTATCACATCGCCGTTCAGCCTCCCGAGCTGGTTATTCATTTCAGCTCCGCCCTCCCACCGACCCAAGGTTACGGTCGCTGGCTGGTATAAAGGCAGGCCGGTCCGCCGTTCACAGTATCAGTCGCCAAAGACCCAATCTGCAAACATGAAGGTCAGTTTCCTCCGCTCAGTGCGGACAATACGCATTTGATTAAGGTCGCCGACTAAGACTACCTAAGACTACCTAAGACTACCTAAGACTACCTAACAACTACATATAACTAGGTCGTATACACCTGTGAGCATGCTGGCCAACTGGCAATAACTATAGGTCTTGAGTACTGCAAACTATTGAGTAAAAGCATATGGATGATGGCGCTAAGCCAATAGCTAACCTATGTCTGCTGTTCCTTTTGCAGTTCTTCGTCGTTGCTACCCTGGTGGCCGTGGCTGCCGCCGCCCCCTCCACCCCCTACAGCCCCCGGCCGGCCTACCACCCGGCCCCGGCCTACCACCAGCCGTCCTACAAGGAGCCCGCTCAGCCGTACCAGTTCGACTACGCCGTCAACGACCACTACTCGGGCGCCGTCTTCTCGCAGAACGAGAACAGCGACGCCAAGAACGTCAACGGCTACTACTCGGTGAACCTGCCCGACGGCCGTGTGCAGACGGTCAAGTACGTGGCTGACCAGCAGGGCTACGGAGGCTACAACGCCGAGGTGACCTACGAGGGCGAGGCCCGCTACGACGAGTACAAGCCCAGCTACAAGCCCAGCTACAAGCCCGCTTCGTACGCCGCTCCGTCCTACCAGCCCGCTTACAAGCCCGCCTATCAGCCCGCCTACCAGCCCGCCTACAAGCCCGCCTACAAGCCCACCTACAACTAAATGTTGTTATCTGTAATTGATACTGATATTTATTCAGTGTGTTGCATTCTATTTGATCTGTTCCTTTTGTATTTGCCGTTAAACGGTGCAATATCATGTCAATTGTAAACATGAATACATCGAACCTTCATACATACCTGACCATGTCTTAAGAGAAACTACGAACTTAAGCAAGGTGTCTTGAAAATAAGAGACAAAGAAGTTTCATGGGTTCTATAGCTACGAAAATTATACGTAGCACAAAGGGCACATACTATACATTACATATTTGCAAAGAAAAACAGAAATAGACGATACCTTATGATAGCCGCAATGAAATTATAGACATTTGTAGTTTGCACCACATGCGACCATTATGGGTTCTTTTGTGGTGGTGTAAATGTCGCGCTATAATGTGTCACAAACCTTACATAACATCACCATATCAGCTTCTGGAATATCTTTCCCGCTCATGCGTGGAACGCGCAGAGAACGCGCAGCTCATGCGTGGAACGCGCCTTTTGCGTGAACCATATCCCTTTTTCAGTCGTCTTAGTGCTTGTGCAAGGAGCATTTGTACTTTAAAATACTTTGTGAATGACCTCTCCTTGAAATTGTATGTAGGATATATTTTACAAAAAAGGCAAATGCAGAAATGATAAATTTTCGATCACGGACCTTTGTCAAATCACATTCAAAATTCAAAGGGACGTGAATTTTGAATGTGATTTGACAAAGATCCGTGATCGAGAATTTATCATTTCTGCATTTGACTTTTTTTTTGTAAAATATATCCTACATACAATATCAAGGAGAGGTCATTCACAAAGTATTTTACATATAGCCCTTTCTCTATACATGCATGCATGCATTCATACATGCGTCCAGCTAAATGAAGCAGTTTATGATAACATCAATGAAACATGTAAGGGGCTGTCATCCCTTTCAAGATGACTGTTATATTGTCACAATATAGGTAGCTAAGTTATGTCACATGCTATAATGAACGCAAAATGGTAATTGTCTATGGTTAGCAAAAAAGTTGTGAAACATTGGAAAGCTATTAGTTATCATTTAAGGTGGTTAACACATTACAATACAGCGTGGCTAATGTCGAAGAACCAACACTGCCTAACAGCCGAGCCTAAATAAAGTAACTAATCCTAAAGCTGAAATGATTTCGTTTAACCCTATTAGTGGCAGGGGGGGTTGTTTTTATCCATCCCTCAGGTTTTTCGGGAATATCTCCGAAACCGCTGAAGCTACGATGCTGAAATTTTCTGACTTTTCCTAAAACTAAATTGGGCACATTCCCTGAAAATTTCAAGTTCATAACTTTACCAGGGGCGGCTCCAGAGCACTGGAAATTGGGGGTCCTATTCGTGAAGCGAGTCATTTGGGCGAAGATCACGATGCTGCACCAGTTTTACGAACAGTGAATGAAAGGTATCATGTGATAACATATACAAAGTTATTGTGCATCCTCTTTTGACACATTTTTGCTATAATAGGCGGATCCAGGCGTCCAAAAAGGGGGGTTATTTTTTACCTCCCAACATAGGTGCCCTGACACCGCCTATGCATGACCAATACAATTTTAGTCGTTCTCTCATAAGAAAATTGTAACATAACAAGACCATTGCCACCCTTTTTAGAAACAGTACCAACAAAAACCTTATTTACTATACTTTTTGTGTACCCCCAAGCTCAATGATCTGTATCCGCCTATGATTTTTGAAAATGCATATTTTTAGGATCCATGTGAATTCCTGGTTCATTCTCTATCGATCGGCAAAAGTTGCGTTAAGATTGGTTCAGAAACCTGGCCGTGATAAACAGTCTAAAATGTATCTGCAATTTGCCCGTTTTTACCCCCCTCTACCCCCCTATTGACATTCTTTAATTTTATTTTTTTAGAAATGTAGATCTCGTTGAGCCAAATCGAATGCCGTTTGAATTTTGAAAATCGGCCGGTTAGATCTCGAGATATCAAGGGGGGGTCGTAAACAGCCCCCCCCCCCCTGCCACTAATATGGGGTAGCCAGGAGCCTGCCACTAATAGGGTTAATCAAAGGGAACGTGTTTCTGGAAACCTGACTGGCTTTCACATATGTATATCTATCCTATCATTCGTTGCATCCGAATCACAGCGCCATTCACCTTTCCGCCTACAAGCGCACTGAATGGGTAATAAAGTGAAACTGCGATTATAAATCTGTCAACTTGTTATCGTTCTTACTCACTGATTGAGCCATCAGAATTATGCCTCAACCGTGCGCAATAGCAATATGATTAAAGTACGCATCAAAGTATTCAATCAAAGTGTTTTGAAACTGATTAGTGAGCGACTTGCATCATTGCTCACTTTGGTCCTTCATTGCTCCGGGCCTTCAATGCGTCAAAATATTAAACAAACTAATGCAGAATATAACATTTAATATCTTTAGAGAGGGTGCTGCCGCACGCTGATTTGCAAATGGAGTGTGACTATTTTCGCTGTTTGTAATTTGCATGTTTACTTACATTCATGTCAGATAACATCAAAACACCATTAGCGAACATATTTGGCAGATTTGATGTCCCTATAGCTCTACTATCGAGGCTGCAAATGAAAGGCGCGGTAATAAAGTTAGACCCATTTCAGACTGGTAGAGGCATGGTAAATAAACATCAGACGGGCAGTCTAATGCATGATGAAAATCAAATATATTATTAGGTACATGGCTCGTATGTTATCTGGGTGTGTAATAATATTGACTGCTGACCGCAATGCTCAAATTTAATTTCCTTCTGGAGGAATACATTTTTTGTCAGTGACACCATAACAACGGTCAATAATAATCCGGCCACGCGTGTGTGAATCCTTTTTTCTGAGCGGCGAGATATTTAATGATATTTATTAGCGAGTTGGGGTGGGCCATATGATAAAATGATTACCGTATGGGGTAGGGACGATAATAAAAATTGTTGCCATCTGTGACGCCACTGCAGCCCTCGGGCGAAGACCTCAACAAGCACTATAATTGCCCTCGGTTACACCTCGGGCAATAACGCATGTTTCGGTTTTCCCTTCAGGCTACAGTGATATCACATCGGGCAATATTTTTTTTTCTATTACCCGCTACCTCATGAATATTCATATATTATTTGCATGGATGGATAAATCATTCACTGGGCCATGGCCTGGATTATCAACTTAAACGCATACAAGCATAGTTCTTTTCGCTAGTATATCCGCCTATTGGTAGATGGTGGATAGCGTGTACCTAAATGTGTTTACACAATATCCATGTTATTTCTGATGGAGATATCCATGACATGGCTGAGACAAAGTGGAATCACTTTCGCTCCTAAAAATATAAACAATAGGAGCCAAAAGTGATTGACTATGAAAATTCAATTTTAGTGACAATACAGCCAATAGTTGATCGGAGCCCAAGAACGGTTCGTAAGTACCTAGCTGGAGCATGCTTTATGGCAGTGACATAAGAACACTGCTTGATCGGTTCAAAAGATTTAAAAGATATTGCAACAGCATAGGCTTGAACTGGATGATTCGGGTCACTAACCGATTTTCCCCAAGTTTCATCTCGCTTGCGAGCTGCGCACCCTCGCTCGTTAGTCATCGATATAGATGGCTTGGACACAGACGTTTGCAAAGAAACAACCACAAGCATGCGGCATGCCGCCAGCAGCGTAACAAAAAGAAATGTCCTCCTTAGCTAGCTCATTTATTCATACTGGCTCTAAAAGGTATGAATGAAGCCGTCGTAGAGCATTTTTAAAATTTAAAGTGCCTCACAAACTGCATTCTCCCCTCGAATCATTGTATGTAAACGCATTTAGTTGGCACACCGATAAACCACAAAAGTGTCAACGTGTCAAAAGTGTCGGCGTATCAGGTTCAATTACTGCGTTGACAAATTTCATAACTGATGTTATCTTTCATTTTTCCACTACCGGCCTCCATCGTACAGAGCGTGTGAAAGGGGAAGGCTAATAACATAGCTACTGCTACACCCTTCGTGTCATTTCTGTTCCTAATGTCCTTTCAGTCGAGTTAAGCTCACCACAACTCGAAACATGTCGAAGATGACGTCAAATGAATTCGTAGTGCCGCATGGTGCCGTGTCGCCGATCGCCCATCCCCAAAGCACAGAAATTTCTGTACACTGTGAATGTGCTGATAAATATGTAGAGCGATCTTCTTGATCGCGATCCTGATATGTCAAGGTCGTGGTCCTGAAAGACGATTCAAAGTGGTCACCAGGTGGATGCGCTCGTAAAATCAAAAAGATGAAACGTCGTCGAAATCTGCTCCACCTATCAGCGTAACTATATTTGAGGTGGGTGCGTCTGTCTGTTACCGAGGTCCCGACATGGTGACCCATAGCGCGGATTACAGGTCAGGCCGTTGCGCCTAGCGCGGTGAAATTTGCACAGGTTATAGATCAAGGATGCGCGAGGTGCGGGGTGCCCTAAGGGGTCTGAGCTAATCGGGTCGATAAGGAGTGCGTGGTGCGTATCCAAAAAGTGCAAGCGTCATAAGCTTGACATGCATAAATCGGCATGCAAAATCGGGAGAAAACGGCTAAATTTGCCTGATAAATAGGTACTAATGCAATCAAAATATTTTTGTAAACGTTGTGAAGTGATTCCAGCCAAACACTCATGCAAACAAGGATGCAAAACTTCATCGATCTAATAAAGGTTTTGCTAAAACCATTTATCGTTCATAGTTACCTCTTCTTACTGATTAACCGGTCGACATGGCATAAGGATAGTTAATCTTACTACCGTGTGTTACGTTCAACGGCATCCGTCATCTTACATTTTTCTTTTAAGATTCGCTGTGCTTAAGCTGATGTGGAGTTAAGCTCACATAGGCACCATATAGAAATGAGCATTCCTACATGCCGGGGTATGTCTTAAGCACAGCACGAGCCGGGCAGTAAAACTATGACCAAGAAACTGTCGGTGTCAAAATGCCATGTTATTTGATAGGCCGGGCAGGAAACAAAAGTTTACTGCCCGAGTTTACTGCCCAGGGCAATGACCTCTAAACTACAGTTTATCGCATTAGCCCAGAGGTATAATCGACAGGGAATGTACAGGGTGATTTTTTTTAACTGTTAAAAAGTAAACGTCAATGGTGGTCCCTAAACCGAAAATTCTTGTGCAAAAAAACAATGCACGTGATAGATAAATCTGGGACATTTTGTATGGTGTCATGATTTGTCCCTTTTAACCGAAGGCCTCGGCCCCAACGGAGCCTAAAAATGTCTCACCAATCGGGCACGCATGGTCCACCGCCGTTCAGTAAGGAATGACACAAAACGGTGATTTTGAAGCATTGAGGCAGTTCGAAGCATACGATCATTAAGGAGATACCTTAGAAAGACGTTTAATAATGCACGAACAAGCTTGTAGTAATAAATAACCTTCAAACGGTCCATCTGGGGTATGTGCAGCCTATGAAGAATCAGTCTTCAGGGACAAACAAAAACAGCGAATCAGACACCACCAGGGTCGCCAGTAGCAAAATCCTCGACCTGCCCTTTCTAGACTTCTAGTTTTTGGACCCAGATATGGCAGATATAACAAGAAAACATTGGAAATATCTGGCAGAGCTGAAAATGGGTGATAGAAGCCTTTTCAGTCCGCCTAATGAGCATGGGAGTCCATGGTGCTGTTCAACACGTGCTCAGGCGGGCTGAGTCGTGTTGGTGAAAGAGGGGGCAACTTCAAGCACAAGTAAAATAGGTACACGATGGACGTTCCTTCACATCGTGTCTGCATGAAATCAAAATGTCCCAGAATGCTCGTCATGCTGGTATATAATTTTACAATATATATTTGCATTTTAACGCCACTAAACCTCATTACTTTTTAACAAATAAAAAAATCACCCTGTATAATTGACATAATTATTGCATGATATTTGCCGCGTAAAATTAGAAAACTAACATTTTTTGTAAGAAATATCTGCTCTGCTTATCAAGGGTATTGAAATATTGTGTATTGGTTACAAAGCCGAAATTATGGTAAGATATGCGCCTATAAATCGAAATCTGTTATCACTTGTTGTCTTATCTTCGTTTGATATATCTACTGATACCTTGGGCCTAAATTATTGCGTTATTATTTGACAGTTATAGTCCTTTCCTCGAAACAGACATGTAAAATATGGAAAATATAATGTATTTCACGAAACTTAAGCCATAGGGCATCAAAAAAGCACGATTAGGTACATAAATAAAGAAAAGATTCTTGCAAGAGCACTGGAAAATTCACGTTTAATCATTAGGAATATTATATCTACTTCTTGTTCTTATGTCGTGGCAACATATTCATATATTAATTATGTTCCTTGGATATCCAGTTGTTGTGCCATTCTGAGTTGATATTTTCAGACGCGATTCTTTTTGAAGGTATTTTGATGCATTTTCTTCTATAAATTTTATCCACAGCAGTAGCGCAATCACTGTTAGGAAATTATGGACAAACAAATTGTATAAAAGTGTCACCAGAACCTGTCGAAACTACTTAGCAGGTATGCGGCATGTAGGAAAAATCTTACTGACCTCAGCCGTACGAAATTATTTGGAAACTCGGCTTGCAAAATTTGACTCCGGCCCTCGTGCTCCGCACTCGGGCCTCCGTCAATTTTGCAAACCTCGTTTCCAAATAATTTCGTCGGCCCGGTCAGTAATATATACTGCTGAACGACGGATGCTCATGTTAACCACGTGTTTGTAGAAGAGTGCCGATTATGTTCAATAAACAAATGCACCAATCTCTTACCAATTCTGAGGGGCTATAGGAGTGCCGAACTGCCTCCAGGTTAACTCGGCCACCTTCGACGACAGCAGGGACACAGCTCAGGGTGAAGAGCGCCATCGCCGCCGCCGCCGCCGCCGCCGCCGCCGCTGCCATCGTCCCTGTGAGTGGGCTCGGTGGCGGAGAGCGGTCGGAACCGAGCCCGGCCGCCGCGCCGCCGCACCAGCCCGGCACCCGAGCTCCGCGGGAAAGGCCAGAATTGGTGTGAAGATGTAGAGTCAACACAGGATGGTGTGCTATATGCCCAGCGCGCTAAGTGATATTGATGATTCGCCAGGTGATGCTTGGTCCCAAAGAGAAGCTAGATAAAGATTAGGTCACGAAAAGTGTGTCACAAAGCCTAATGCAGCACAAAAATTATTTACTTATATATGTACATGGAAGCATCTATTGACCGTATTGAATAGCCAGCGGGGTCCTTTACGCCATCAAACGTTATTTACATTTGTTCTCCTCTAATGCATATTCTGCTAGCATAAGACTAGTTATGCTGCAGTATGTGGGTGCGCGTGAGGTCAATCTCACGGCCTCCTCACCTGCATTCGCATCTCCCTTTTGGGCATCTGCTGGGCGTAAACGAACGTGTTCTTGGACCGGCTTTGCCAGTAATATAGTCAGTTGCGCAGTCTGCGCCAAAGGTCCAGCAGTGCTTCCTAAAATACAAACTGCTTTCTTGGCGACGTTATCTCAACAATGATCTAGGCAGCAACAGTCAACATGAAACAAATGCGTGACTTTATCATAACACAATGTTCGGAGGCACGGAATGGGTTGCCACCACCATAAGCACAGCAATCGTCAATTAATGAGAAAGACGACAGTAAACAACATAAGCGCGCATGATGCTTATCCTCACGGTGTGACAAATAGAAGAAAATCGTGACATTCAGAGCTCATATTTCGTCATTCCTATGTCTCACGGGTCTGGTTTCGCATCAGACTTCCCTTCCGCCTCCGACATCTTGGCCAGGGTGTGCAGCAGCTCGAAGTAGAGGTTCATCAGGTTCTCCAGCGTCTGATCCTGCAGGTCGAGCGTGTTGAGCAGCGACAGGATCCAGACCGGGTTGGTGCACATGTCCTGCACCGTCGTGTAATCGTCATGGTTGAGCGACTCCTGGAAGCTCTGCACCATCTCGTAGAAGTTGCTCCAGTTGCCGCGGCGCTGTTTCTCCATCATACGGTTGATGTCTTCGCGCTGACGCTGCATCATGAACGCCTTCTTTCGCCTGACTGCCAGCTCACGCTCGCGGCGCCGCTCCTGGCGGAACGTCTCGGTCGCCTCGCTGATGTTCATGATGATGATGCCGATGAAGACGTTAGTCATGATAAAGTGGCCGATGCAGATGAAGCCGATGGTGTAGAGCCGGCTCCACTTGCCGGTCATGTCGGCGCCGTCGATGTTATCCTGCACGGCCGTCCAGCCGTCGGCGGTGACGTAGGTAAAGAGTGATAACATCGCGCGCCCCAGAGTGCCCCAGTCCTCGCGCGCCGCCTCGTCCGCCGCGAACTTGTTGCTGCCGAACAGGTAGTAGCCGACGACGCCGAACAGGAACATGATGAAGACGAGGAGGATGATGACGCTGACCACGTAGCGCCGGATCGTGTCGATCAGCGCCGACACCAGCACCTGTAGGTTGGTCGAGAAGCTGACACTGCGCAGTGTCCGCAGCGCCTTCAGCGCCCTGAACATGCGGAACACCATGACGCCGCCAGCTCCCTTCACGAACATCTCAATCACAGGCTGACAAAGCGACACGACGACGAGAAGGAAGTCGAACAGGTTGGACACCTGAAGCCAGTAGTTTTTCGGCTCAGCGTAGATGCGGAGGATAGCTTCCACAGTATATATCGCCAGCAAACTCTGATCGACGATCGCCAGAGCCATTTCGTACTCGTAGCGCAGCGTCGGACTGGTCTCCACCGCCAGCACCACAGTATTGAAGATGATCATCAACATGATGAAGCCGTTGAAACGCGAGGATTCTGTGAGCGTGCAGACAAACTTGTGCAGGTCCTCGTCCCAGCGGGTCATCGTGCGCGATGAGTCCCTCTTCTCGATGCTGGAGCGCACGGTGATCACGTTACTGGGCAGAGTCGACAGTTTCCTGGTTTGGACCGGAGTATCTACCTCACCACTTGACTTGGACTTCAGCTTTCTACTCGGCTGCCGACCCAAAGCCCGTGTGTAGAGCTTGGATGACTTCATGGTCAGGTCACCCTCGCCAGGCGCGTTCACAAGCACCTCGTTTTGCGAGCTGGTGGGGTTTAAAAAGGCGACATTTAGCATTGAGCCCTTGTAGTTTCGCGACTGCTGTCTGTGAACAAGCGTTTCCATTTGCTCGGAAACAGCCATACCAGTACCATCAGGTTTGGAACGGTTCGACATCGCTTATTGTTGATGGAGAACGTGTAGGTACAAATATGTCCGGATTGGATGTATGTGACAAGTAGTTACTTCTTTGTGCTAAGTGCTTCTTCTTTGTGCGGCAAAGGGCTCTTCACTGAGCTCTTACATTTAATAAGCGACTAAACCTATTATTGTGAATATTTAAGGATGTAATGCTGTGATATGCGATGCTCATCTATTTAAAAGAATGGAGAATGGGAGAATGGAACAAATCTATCCGATCCTTGATCCCAAGCTTGATCCGATCCAATCCGATCCAATCCGATCTATCGAAAAATTCCAAGCGTCACGTGATATAGGCATACGCGTGTTCTCTGAGCTTAGATGTTTTCAGCACAAGAAATAAATGCCACACCGCAGAGTTTATCGAGCGCAAAGCAAGGAGTCAGATGAAAAGTTTATTGTAGTTATCATGATCTTCCATGAAAATTAGATAAAACATAGACACCAGTTTTTTATGCTACCAAGAGTTCACATAAATCTATGACAGCATGGTCCATGCTATCTCTGTGTTCACCTAATTATACAGGAACGAAAATCGTGCGGATATTAGAACCCACATGGGTTCTATGTTTCATTCCAGCCTCATGCATCACGGTATTGCAGGTGTAGTTAGCCTCATATACGTCAGCGCATTTCCCGTCTACCCTTACTCGCCGAAAGAGCTGTGTCATGTGAGAGAGAGAGAGAGAGAGAGAGAGAGAGAGAGAGAGAGAGAGAGAGAGAGAGAGAGAGAGAGAGAGAGAGAGAGAGAGAGAGAGAGAGAGAGAGAGAGAGAGAGAGAGAGAGAGAGAGAGAGATAGAGAGAGAGAGAGAGAGAGAGAGAGAGAGAGAGAGAGAGAGAGAGAGAGAGAGAGAGAGAGAGAGAGAGAGAGAGAGGAAGAGTAAGGGGAAGGAAGAGAGCTTCTGCGGCTCTTCGCCACTGGTCATCGATCGTATTTCGGTTGTAACATTTCGGTAACATTTCGGTTAGTATCATATTTAACCCGCGCCCCACTGGGGTCTGCGTATAACACGCCCTACTGGGGGGGGGGGGGGCTATTCATAGCCCCCCCTCCTAACTCCGAAACTACTGGGCCGATCGTCAAAATTCAAACGGCGTCTGATAGCCCCGGAAAAACTGTCGAGCGAAACCTAATTTCATTGACCTCGAGGTCACCGATGACGTCACAGGTCAGGTCAAAGTAAAAATTATTAGCATTTTGGCTTCTTCACGTTTTGGGCTCTGGCCGCCGTCTTACAAGTCAGATCAGGCTCATTTTTGGTTCACACACTCGTGAACAGATGCTCTAGATACTCTGAGGGTACCAAACTTGTACTTTGATTTTCAGGTCAAGGTCAGGTCATCACAGGTCACGAAAATATTATATCATCCGTCGGTCACGTGACACATGTTTTATGGTCCATTTAGGCCAAACATTTCGAATTTGATGTCGTCTGTGTCATTCGAGGTCATTTTGAGTCAAATTTAGCTCAGGTCAGGTCACTTTCAGGTCAAAAAAGGTCAAATTTTGAAGTTATAATTTTTCAATAAAAAAGATGTCAATTGGATGCAGTTTGAGCTCAGGAACACGATGGTGCTATTTATATTGGCGTATGATGTCAAATTCGTGCTGAAAAATCGATTTGAAAAATTAATAATTGTTAATTTTTTGCAATAATGCGTATAACTTGGCCATTTTTGAAGATATTTAGCTTAAACTTGCTAGACTTAGTCATAATAATGCGTTCTATCACATATATTCCGGTTTTTTCGAAAAGTCAAAAAGTTTTTGAAAAAAAATGTAAAAATATAAATTTTGAATTTTATTATATAAAATTTTCGTAATTTTCAAAATTTCGAAAATCCGAGATAGCAGTTTGATAGCGCAGTCTATTCTGAGTCCGCTCATGCAAAGAAATTGGATCTAGCTTAAAAACTGAGCTCTTGGGAGCGATTGCCGTGGTTCAATGTTTTGCGTCGAAATCGGCCGAACATGACGTCACTCTGACGTCATTTCCGGCCGACCTATGGTAGGTACGAAGTTCAAATTTTGACACAAGGCGTCAAATTGATGCAGCCGAAGGTGCTGAAAGTTTGGCGTCGATACGTCAAGCGGTTTGGAAGTTATTGCAGAAAAACGGGAGGGGGGGCTATAAATAGCCCCCCCCCCCCAGTGGGGCGCGGGTTAATAGCGTTTTTTAGGACTATCTTCCCAACTCCACAATAACACCTACTAAAAAAAACGCAAAAAAGTTAAAAAGATAAGTCCCAATAAACTACCTAATACCTGCAAAATAAATTTTCGCTTTTCCGTATGCGGTATGCAGTTCGGCTACTGTTCCCGTAGTTCCTACCCCAACTATGTACTCGTAAGTACCTATATGCATCTTTAGCTTATTTGGACAGTCAATGGCTTCCAAGTTTCATCTGATAGCTTTGGCTTATCTTCTAAGAGATCTACGGATATTTTTAAACCTCTCCAAACCCATTGAATAACTGCATAGTGCATACGCCGAACGGGTTCGTTTGGTACGAACCGGCTCACCGTTTTACCCGTTTTACCTCTCACTGAGCTAGACTCTTATTGCGATAGAGATTCGTAGTAAAACAAGAGCTTGTTCGCTTTACGAAAAGCTGCGAGTTGTGCTAAAACTGGGAACATATACTACAATCGTCAAAAGCAAACGCCGCCTCAGAAACTCCGGCCGAATGTCGCCGCTCCGCCGCGCCAGCGCGGGACTACGTGCCATGCGGCACAGCATGCCTTCAGGCGCAGACTACCAGTGACATCTAGCGGCGGAATCGTAAGTAGCCGAATGTAACGCATCAGCAGCAAAACCGTTCGAAAAGAAGCCGAGTACAGTCGTGCCCGACATGCTTGTTTATCAGTTGATGAAATATACTTCATTCAGTTCCCCTCCCCCCTCCTCCACTACCTACAATTCACCCCGTCGCGCGGTTCGTCGGAAAGTCATTTCATTCACAAAAGAAACGAAACATAGCATTCGAAAGCTGACGGTGAGCTGATTCCAAAATGTAATTTTTATCAAAATCGTTCGATGGCCTTTCTAAGCAATTGCGTGTTTGTAAAAACGTAGTACATACCTATATATATTTTTTATTCAACGGGCTGTCACGTTCGGTCGAGCGACAGCCGAACGTCCCTTCCGTGGCCGGTCAGACGGGCCGAGAGCGCCGGGTCTGCGCGTCGATAAGGGTCATTTCACGCTTCTGTCTGGCTGACTTTGGTCCATCATGAGACTGAATTGTGTGATTGCGCCTTATTGGCGGGTTGAGACGCATATAATTATACACATTTGAGAATGTGTTCGCTAGAAATTGTTTTTCGATTTTACCTTTCACTGGAACGCGAGAAAACATGCCTATGATTTCAGTAATGTCTTGGTCAATGGTCACTCAGGACAGCTTGTTGAATAAAAAAGTATTACATTTTGACCAAAACACAATTTTTTAAAAAGGCTATCGAACGCTTTTGATAAAACTTACCAATATCTTTAAATCAGCTCACCGTCAGCTTTCGAATGGTAAATCTCGTTTCTTTTGTGGATGAAATGACTTTCCGACGAACGGTGGTCGTAGCTGGGGGAGCTGGGCTGTCGGCGCCGTATGCCAGATAGACGAGTACACTGGACCTATAATACGCTTCTGATCAACCCACTCACTCTATTGACACCCCATTGGCCGTTCCTTTCACACCCAACCAGCGATATGTGGTTAGCGGGCCGCATCTCCGTCCGTTTCCGTCCCACTGTATGTCGACAATGCGTCCTCATAGCCACAGTAAAAAGGCGCCAAAAGTGGATACGGTCACTCATCAGCGCCTTTATTCACCGAAATATGGACTGAATGCTCGCATAGGGTAGTGATCGCAATGACATAGCTTTTTTTACGACATGCATAGCACACGCGTGACCACGTTTGGTTCTCGTGTATGTTTTCTCGGGACAAGCTGATGCATGTGACGATATTCCAATTTTTAGCCCATCCCAATTGGTTCGTGTAAGGCTAAGCGAAAAGCGCCCTTCATTTAATAAGATAAAACATACTTAAAACTAAAATACTTCTGAAAAGGGACGGCCATTCCTCATCACTGAATTAAATGCAGTTCCTTTGTCGGTAGATACAGGTAGTAAAATATCCATCTGCACAGATGGCTGAGCACCCAAAGTTCAATCTTAAAGATACCTTTAATAGGATCGGAGAGCATTGGCTGAAGCTCAGAGCTACATGAAATGGCTGTTAGAGGCAAAATGTTTTTTTACGCTCTTCGACATCCCCAATAATCGTTTTGTTAGATTGGATGCACATTTTTCAGCATCGACTCCCTTATATCGACGGGTTACCAATCACCGTACATGTAAAATTACGGTACTTTGTTTGCATTTTACCTGTGTCCAAATACTGTGCAAAATTATTTGGGCATTTCCCGTCACTTGCCAACCCCAGATTTCCTCCACAATCGCGCCCATCTCATCGCTCTCCGTCAGCATATCGCCCCTTTTTCACCAAACAAACACAAACCTAAACGCACCGTACTTATGACAGGACAATGTATTAGCGGCGTCAACGGAACTCCAACGCAAGACACGTGCGTGGCGCTGGGAGCACACCTCCCAAGTCAGACCCAATATAGGTCCGGGACTCCGGGTCAATGTCAGACAGTGCGAGTCTTCACAGTCCCCCAAAACACCTCAGATGGTCACGTGACGGTCGGACACAGCTCAGATGTTGGCGATGAGCGTCTCGAGCTGCTCTTTCGAGTACATCTGGAAATTGTTCTCGGGTGTGATGGTGGCCAGTTCGACGTTGGAGGCGTTCAACTTCTCCTCCATCACCTGCTTCAGGATGGTCAGCGCCGACTTCAGCGCCTCCTTCAGCGTGATCGACTGGGAACAGAGACAAGAGAGTCGGGTCAGCGGTGATGGTACGGGCCAAGTAGTTAGCTATTTTTCTTAAACATTTAAAACGGTTTGAAGACAGGTCTGCTCATGACTGCAAAGTGCTGGAAATATTTGTGTTCGACAGTCAGCGCGATCAGACTTGTCCAGTGACGATAAATTGGTTCATTATTACATGAAATAAAATTCACGAAGACCATGTTGAGTTGCAACACATAGACACCAGTGACCTGTCGTTGTAGATGGTACAGTTGGGTCAGGAAAGATCCATAAAACAAAATTACCGCCCACGACTACCGCAGGAGTTTGGGTGCGTGACAAAGTGCCATGGCCGGCAGACAGTGGGCTGCCATGGCCGGCAGACAGTGGGCGCATGTCTGCAAGTTCGCTGCAGCGGTACCCAACTGTAAACTGACCGGGACGTGCGCTCCCCGCGGATTTCGCCCTGTCCCGCTGATTGTGAGTGATGACACCACATTAGACGACAATCCCAGTCGGCACAACTGACTAACGACCGCGAGCTCCGTCCGTGGGAGAGACGAAACCAGAGCAATATCCCAACGAGTCATTAGCAGCGGTGCAACCGGAAACCGTATGAATATCACGGGAATGGAGTATTATGGAACGAGCGATCGGATAGCGAGAACACAACCAACGCAGGGACAGGTGATTGTTTATGCGTCGACAGGTGAATAAACATGCAATTAGAATAAAGACAGGTGATTCGATAGTAGCGTCCCGCTATGATGCGCATTCTCCAGCCCAAGGTGCGTCACGCCGCGACTGGAGTCTGCCCCGTGTCCCGACATCCCCCTCCCCCCAGGGACTGCAAGTGGTGCAACGCACCCCTCGAGAATGCCGCAGAGGTAGGCAATATCCACGGCTTGCGGCAACACAAATAGAGCGGCCTTTCAGGCGGCGACCGGTCTATTCCACTGAAGCAGCACCGGTCGGGTTAATGTCGCCGCCGCCGAAGGGGCAGCGTCACTGAGTTTGGGTCACGACCAGACGGACCCTGCGGCCGGAGAGGGGTGGCGAGACGACGGGCGGGGTGGCGGGACGCCGGAGAGGGTGGCGGGGCGACGGGCGGGGCGGAGGGGATACCTGCCTCCGTTGCCGGGCGCTACTAAAGAACTTCAATAAACCCGTGCAAAAATCGCTGTCGTTGATAACGTTTTTGGCTAATTGCTTTCGAAACTACAGAATAACCAGAAAGAATATCTTTGAAAGCCAGATCAGTGCCATTTTTATTACAGTGGCCCTGATTTTTTGCCGTCTCCATTTGTCTGATCAAAGAAAACGGGAAATAAAACTTAAGACCCATCATTTTGCGTTGGCCCTCTCACTATGTTACCTAATTACGAATTTTCCACTTTCCGTGCGTGTCTACACCGACAAGTCCTCCCTGGTTCTCCTTAGACACGATTCTCGGCGCCCAGGGAGCGTTCAGCCCAACACGGACCCGAGGACAAAGCTGACGCGACAGCGGGGTGTCCAACCGGGGCACTGTGCCCGCGACGACAGGACCGTCCCTCGTCCTACACGTCAACCATCTCTGGGAGATTGGCTCGAGTGGCTCTGTCTGGACCGACGGGCGGCGGCCGCCCCCGCCCCCGCCCCCGCCGCCGCCGCCGCCGCCCCCGCCGCCAACACCGCCCCGTCCTCAGCTGAGTGAGTCGCCCGGCAGCACGGGACTGAACACGCCAACACCAATGCCATAATCAGTATGTACACTGTACAGGAGCCGTGTAGGTCTGGCGGTACGGATTTGGACGGGACCGATAATTGGTATCTGGCTTACGAAATTCACTTGGCTCGGGCGGTCTGCAAATACATTGAAATTTTGTAGCTTCTTCGAGACCGAACCGAAACACCACAGAGCTCCGTTTTACAGGCAAATGATTTAAGGGATCATTTCGGCGGTTCGTCGTGCTCATGCTGCACATCTTTAAAATATAAGAAAGGGTGACGATCGTATCGAAAGGGAAAATTGAGACACAAATACTCTTGCATGAAAATAACGCATAAAAAACAGCACGCAGATCGAAAATTCGCGCATCTTTCTTACAAACGGCACCTAGCCATTCCTAAAACAACGAGCATGTTGGACACTATTGTCGTGAATTAGCTAGTATCTGAAGTTCACGCTCGATTTAAACCCTCCCGGCGCTCCATGCATAGAACGAGGTTATTTACAACACAAAGCATAAAGCTCATCGCATTATTCCACAATGAAACACAACAGAACCCTAATCCCCTGACGCAGCCGTGAAGCAATTAAACTGCATTAAAGGGACTGTCCCACCTTCAAAAAATTGCTTTGATATACTGTTCTTGTGTTGCAAGACATAGATTATGGGCCCCTTTACACGAAATTGGCAAACATTCGGCCCATAGTTGGCTAATTGTTTAAAAATTCCAATTTAAAGCTTTTGGATCGATTACGTCATATGCTTGTTTTTTTATCGGGCAAAGTTTTTTTCCTAGCTGCCAAATCGGTGGCACAAAGTTTTGTTACGCTTCTGCCGCGAATAGCACAAACATTGCGCATGAACTCAGGAAATTGATAAACATGTTCAATGTTCATGGAAAGGATTGAAATGAAAATTGGAAAATTGAAGCTTGAACTTTGTCCAGAAGAAGGTCGCAAACTGTAAAGAATATCAACAAGGCCTTATTTATCATTTTTAAAAGGTTATAGAATGCTCCCTAATAAGCAAAAGCAAGATATTGATGTTTGATTATTGATGCTGCCCACAATGTCTTGGGCACATGGATGATGGAAGTGAGCTCAACTTCAATAATCAGACCTAAGAATCACAATGGATATAGCCATGAGCCAGACTGCAAAGAAGGGCAATTTTGTCTAGATTTTGTCAGTGCGGAGTGCGGACTCCTTCGTCTGGTGCGGATTTAAGTGTGGTGCGGTGCGGATTTGGTTTAGTGTGGTGCGGATGTAGTGTAGCGGGGTGCGAATTTGGCTTGCTGTGGTGCAGATGTGTAGCATTGTGGGGATTTGAGGTCAGTGCAGATTTTGACTGGCCATTTTGGGGTTCGGTGCATTTTTTGTGTTCTCTCAGGCCTCAGCCCCCTTTGGTGTGAATTTTCGGGCTCTGTTTGAAGGGTTTGTGTCAATTTTGAGCTTGGGAGTTGGGCCAGTGCTCCTTGGCGACCTGAGAGCCATACTCTGCAGTACTGGCCTGGGCCCATGAGCAAAGTAATATAATATAGTCTGTTCAAGATTCAATATAATAAGTCTGCAAAACACATTCCAGCAATTGTAATTGAAGCAGAATGAATTGTAGTGAACTGCATTTGTATTTTTGTTGTGTCTGTGAAAAATAATAAATATACCTACCTATTGGAAAAATCGTGGCCTTTCAGCACATTTGGCAGAGTTGTGTGACTGATTTAGTGGCTCATGTGGAACGCAACGAGCTGCGGAACAAGCTTGAATAGCATTTTGCCTCAGGGCTATCTGCCAGAAACATTTCATCTGCATAAATTTGCCTACAGGCAAGTCTGACAAATTTGTGGATTAACTGGGGTCCTTGTGAGCCTGCATATTAAATTCTAGCCCACCAGCTCAGCCCTATTCTCAGTTTCAGCATTCAGCATGATAACAGTTCTGATCAAGTTCTGATTGTCACCACCTGAGACACCAATGGAGTCCTCTGAAATTTTGCCTTTTTATTAGATTATTTGTAAGAGTTTCAGCTACATTTACATAGACCAAACGTTTCACTCTCAAAGATCTGCGACCCACCCCACTCGTCCAGTAGGATGCCTGGCGCGCAAACAGTCCAGCAGTGAGCTGCCAGCCGGTATGCAGGGCAGCAGCAGGCGGCGGCAGCAACAGTAACTAGTGAACATGTCTTGGACTGCAGCCACGACATGATCTAGGCTAGCATCTATTCAATTTGTCCATGTACAAGTACCACAGCTCCTGCCCGAGGTCGCGCAAGTCAGGGAACTGACCACCTCTGCAGCCCAGGCGTGGTTCACTGACTCAAGACATTTCAACTGACCAGTCAGAGTTTATGTTTTGCAACTTTTATCCAAGTTATTTGTAATTGTAATATTCTAAACTGAATTTTAGGCATGACTTCATTTTTCAAGAGCTACACAGAACACGCCTTCCCTGTACAGCACGTCTATTGTCCTAACATTAGTCAAATAGTTGCAAGAAGCGACGTGATTGCGGAACCTGCCTGTTTTGAAGCCCTGTTGTCTGTTGGGTGACACTGCACAGAGGTAAGGATGGGGTGTGATTTTGCTGCTGTTTGTCAGGTGCAATATGTGTGTCAATGATCACAAAGTACTCTGAAAGGTTTAAAAAATGCACAGCATGGCCTAACGAGGCACATTACCTAGGTTTTGACAAGCAGCGCAGCGAATGTGGTACAATGGCCCAGTCCCATGCTCATGTTAGTAGCTGGATCTGCTCCCAGGAAATAAAGGTAAAACACTATTGACAGCTTCAAGATGAAATCTGCAGGAAAACTAAGCCATCTATAAAATCTAACATAAGCTTAAAAGCACAACAGAGCATTTCTTATTCAACATGCAGCACTTCCGCTTTCATCCGCCATCAGCAACTCAGTTCAAAGAATGATACATTACATCACTAAAATTTATTTCAAAACACCTCTGCATGGTGTTTACACAAACAACAGTTCTTTACTAGGCATGGTCGACCTCAGGCCACCCACACTTCAGCATACAGGGTATTATCAAATATCAATGTTTAACGGCTCAAGGTTAGTCGTCTTGGATGCTCAGAAATAAAAAGGTGAACATTCAATGTCTCTTCCTTAGTTGTCACCATCAATAGATTGTGGACTCCTCAGAGCATGTCTTGATTATGGAGTTGAAACAGCAGTGAGCAAATCATTTATCATTTTGATACTATTTTTAGAGTTGCACACTTGAACTTGACACCTGCCATTGATAAGTTCATGGTTCTTGCATTCTCCAGTCACATTTAGGACGGCCTCTTAACTATTTAAATACAAAAATAAAAATACTACAAGAATTAGAAGACTATTAGAATTAGTTTTGGTTTGGCATATCAATTTATTTCTCCACCTCGTGGCACCGGAACGAATGTGCGCTGTTCCAAGAGGCGTTGTTATTTTTCAAGGTTTCGATAAAAACAAGTCGACAGATACAGAAACTTCGGAAAAGGCGGAAACGTCACAGGTTTTAAGTGCCAATACCAATACATTGTGGCACTTATTTGCACAGATGTCAAAATCAAACACAAATTTCTTTGCGATGAAGTAATTGCTGGAGAAACGGTTTTCACGGCTCTGATTTTCAAAGAACGCCCATCAAGATGGCTATCTCAACTCAATTCTAATGTTAAGGTGGGACAGTCCCTTTAATTCCATTGAAACATTGGCATCTATTGTCCGAGGAGCGACTGGCGTCCTCCACAATACACTTTCGTCACCAAAGGCCCTTCGTTGACCTTGGGTGACGATTTCATATGACTGCGCCGCCATTCAACTGCAAAGACTTAAGTTTAGTTCTCCAAAACTCCAAACTCCAAAGGTAGACGATAAAAGATCGCCCACTGGGTGTTCATCGGGTTTTAGAAGAGGGTCAACGGGCAAATGAAGCGTATCGTTATAGACACTGACAACGTTGAGGCAGTCCAACCCAATCCATTGCTGGTGTACGAACTCAAACAGTACTGATAACTTGCTTTCGAAACATTCACATTGTGGGGAAAGGCCTGACAAAGTATTTTTCGTCGGCCGTTATTCAATTGGTATAAACAAGTGTTTGCAAGGATGATTATCTCGGAAAGGGCAGGCACATTACCAGCTACAATAGTTTTCCTTTAACCGAGGAACTCTTTAAACAAGACGTGTTATACACCGGATCATCCTTACCCTCTCCCGTTGTTAACTGACTAACTTTGTACAGTACACTCCCAATGGAAGCAACGATCAGAAGGCCCTTTGACAGAAGGCGATCGGTGCACAAGCACGCACAACTGAAACAGCTGAGGATTCTGAGAAAACGATACAGCATAAGCAAAGCCTTATAAACTGGCAGGCTATTCAGCACCACCGGACATTCAGATACTGTTGCAAGTTGAAGGACGAGCGTGCCACTGTCCGTTCACCTCAAGTAGTTTGGATTCAGAATTAGCAGCACTAAGAACGGTTGATCATTGATCACCGATGTCTTAACCTAGACAAGGTTATCGCCACGAGTAGGCGCGGTGTTCTGCAGACTGAATAGACTGACCCGTCCCTCTCCGATTCCGAATGTTTCGTAAGATGTCAAGTCGAGAAGTAAGCTCTCACTACGTTGAGTCCACTGCTCAACCAACTGAGCTCCGATCCTCCCTGCCTCAATCTCTCACCTTGTGGTACGTCTCCTCGAGACTCTGCTGTGCTCCCTCGCTGCCCGAGCCGATGGCCTTTGCGCTGTACCGCACAAATGTGCCCGACGGGTCCATGTGGTATAGCTGAGCGCCATTCTCGTCGATACCGCCAAACAGCATCGCCACGCCGAACGGTCGCGACTGGCAGCGGACACAAGCGAGTTAGACGAGGTCATACGGGGTCAGGGGAGAGGTCATACGGTCAGGGAGAGATCAGTGGAGGTTACGGGGAGGTCAGTCAGGGTCACAGAGTCACCGGCATTCAAGACGAGGTCACAGGCAGGTCAGACGAGGTCACAGAGAAAGGAAGAGGTCTTAGGTGAAACAGAAGACGTCACAAGGTCAGAGAGAGGTTAGTAGGAGTCAGAGTAAGGGAGAGGTCAGTAAGGATTCCGGAGAGGTCAGTCAGCGTCACAGGGTAATTGAGAGGTCCGAATAGATCACAGGGTCAGGAAAGGAGGGATAGGTTACGGGCAGGTCAGCCTAGGTCACAGAGAGCGGTGTCAGTTTGGGTCATACGAAGAGGAAAAGGCCACATGGTCGGAGGCAGAGGGGAGCATCATGTCGCTCACAGCGCCCAGTCACGCGCCATCCGTGCTTCTCCTGACTCACAGTGGGCAGTTAAGACTTACAAAAAAGCGGCAGTGCAGACTGCGGAGAAGCATCAACAAAAAAAAAAACGATTATTTGACCGACTCCATATATAAAGATAAACAGGCGCTTCATGTCAATAAAAAGCAGCATTCAGGCTAAACGACGATTTGCATTTAAGAATGTAACAAGAGATCGGTCACATGCGAGGTCACATGCGAGTGTCAGCCAATTCCGACTGCTTCCAGTTCCCACATTATCCAGCTGCAAATCAGGACTCCATTGTTGAACAAATTCAACGCAGAAAAACTGTTTCGCAAACCGACCTCCTATGTTTTCCCTCACACTACCTGCAAACTTGTCTAACAGCCATAGCCCCACCCTCTGTCCAATACCCACCCCTGCCCTCTCCTGGAGAAAGGGGGGAGGGGGCAGATACGCACCATGGCAGTTTCCGCGTCAGCGTCGCCGAACTGGATGGCCAGGTTGGAGACGGCCAGCGCCACCGACTCGACCTTCATGCGCTCGTTGTAGAGGAACCAGTGGTTCTGCGCCTCCACACGGGCCCGGTCAATCATGGTCCGGGAGTCGGCGATCAGACCGGAGACGGCGCAGCCTGACGGAGCGGCAGCGGGGTCAGAAGAGGTCAACAGGGGGTCAACGGAGTTAGAAGAGGTCAGCACGGGGTCATCAGAGGTCAACAGGGGGTCAACTGGCCTCTTAAAAAACAGCTGAAACAGCTAAAATAAGGCAGTTGATAATGCTTTCTTTCTATCTCGTTTTGGGGCTATGCAGTTACTATGCATCATTCATAAAGACACGAACAGACATCAATCTTCAAAATCAAAAGCGAATCACTAATTATCCAACAATTTTGCCACATGCTTCCCCTTGCACACTGATAATAAAGATAACTGATATTTTTCGTTTGACTCCGACCAGAGTGCCTTTGAACACCAACCGATGTGTTTGTCGATTTCGACGATCTTCTCTAGTGTTGTGGGCTCCATGAGAGGAGAGGTGACGCGTTTCTCGACGGCCAGCACCACACCCTCTGACGTCTGGATGCCGATGGCCGTGGAGCCCAGCTTGATGGCTTCGATGGCGTACTCGACCTGAGAAGGACGGGATGGTGGTTGGTGGTGGTGATCGTACTATTCGTGAGAATGACAAAATGCTGGTGATGGTAACCGTACTTCTCGTAAAGAGAACAGTATGGCGTTGTGATCAGGTCCTGGAGTCATTACTATATAGGCGGACCAATTTATCATAGTTAAGCATAAAGAATGTAGTTAGCTAGCTTATTACGCGACTGATAGAAGCTGCCACATACGAACCAGAAAAGTAAGCACGACCTGCCCGATCCCCGCACAAATCGATACAGCCCATAGCACTCGGAACAAATCACACATATCACTGGAAACCAGAGTATATATGCATTATCAGCAAGCAGAGATGCTAGCTATCGAGCTACGGCCGGCAGTCAGGTTCCAGTGCCCAGCAGTAACAAGATACACTTGTAGTAGAGATGAATACGCGAACACGATACCACGGCACGATACCACGGCAATGGCTTCCAAATACTAGAGCATAATCAGCATTTATAAACAAATGTCAAACAATAACGTAGGTTCTCCATATAGATTAGGTTCCATTGGCGAGTACGAGGGTGTTTTTGAGGAAAATCCACAGCAATACCACACCGATAGCAGAGCCATTATTCGGCCATTATTCGGCCATGCATCATTTGCTAGTGGTTTGGAGAAGTAGTGTGACAGGCAACGCTTCTCTAGCCCGGTAGAGGAGCGAAAAGGACACCGTACAATTGACAGAAGTACGATCAGACTAGCCTGCCACCATCGCTTCGGGGCGCGACCGACTGGTCAGGTGCCTATATAGGGTATCCTACCGAACGGTCCCGTAACCCCACGGGGAGACCGCACCCGACTCAGTGAACTGACGACACAACTATCTGCGCTGCAAACAGAGGACGACATCTCGGGGTCTACGGGCAAGACACAGCAATGTCAAATATATAACCCCGGGGAACAAATGCGTCCAATGTAAAAAGATGCGATGCACGACTAGTGCTCTACAATCTACACCTGCCATGGACTGCAGGAAAGACCGTGCTCGAAAGCGATTTAATTGGACCAAGAGTCACCAAAACACCGAAGGGATACGACCAGCGAATCGGCAATTAAACGCAGCGCGGCAACGGTCTAAACCACTTTCCATCGTAACCAGTGGCAGTGTGATCAGCTATCGCTTCGATAAATACATGTGTCGCAAAATGTCGGAATAAATTATTCACTTAATGAAATCACAGCCAGATTCATATCGTGTTTCATCTACTCTGTATAAGATTGCACGGTAACTAGCCAGCAGCTGTAAGTGTAAATAAGCTGATAAGGCATGGCTGATGCAGTTCGATGAAAATATGCCTGAAAAACAGCCTGGAATTTGTTCAACATCAAAGGACGATACGTTACTAAACCGCATCGGCGCTGCTAAGCTAATCCTGGCATATTTGAGCATGTTTGATTACGCATAATATGCACGGAATTAATTGAGCTCCAGCTGCCATGAACCTTTCACCGCCTATAGGAATGAGTGTTTCTATCTAAAAACGACAACATGCGAATAATTACGCATCTAACTGCAGGCACTGAAGCTAACAATAGTATGTAAGCGCTCAATATAATTCAGAGCGAACGACGCACAGTGGGCTTAAATTTAAGAAAATAACCAATACAGTATTCACTGTGGCACCGATCTGATTGATAAATCACTGCTTATCGTTGCATTGTTGTCCCTTTCCACTTTTTTAGAACAACTCACACGGAACTCCATGCATGAACAGAGCATGCATGGAAACACAATACAAAAACCAAACCCAGTCCAAACTGCAAAGGATATCGATAAATTTCGTCAGTAAATTGCATTTAACATAGTTTTCTGTGCGTACGTCAAGGTTCAATGCCAGGTAACTTTGAACTTCAGTTATAATCAAGCAAAACAAAAATAGTTTCTTGCAAACAATCGGCGCACAGTATTCCCAACCGACCCCTACGACCAGTGTCGAGTCAGAGCGACCTCGTAATGCAGCACATAGCACTGTCGCTCCCCGCCAACTCAACGGACAATCGCGCTGGCACCTCGAACGGGCGTCTAAAGAGCCGCCCGAATAGGCGGTAACGACTGCCAGCCCATAGCCTTCTGGATTAGACGGGCACTCTATGTGGGGCGCACCATCACACATATCCACTTTTACCCGCCGCCTCCAAACTATCATCTCAAGGCGAAACAACGCATCGAGCGTCTTCCACGAACTATTGAGCTCGATGAGGTCAAGTGCCCTTACCCAGCGTATACGAGCAAGTCCGTTTAAACTGTTGCTTAACCCTATTAGTGGCAGGGGGGGGGTTGTTTTTATCCACCCCTCAGGTTTTTCGGGAATATCTCCGAAACCGCTGAAGCTACGATGCTGAAATTTTCTGACTTTTCCTAAAACTAAATTGGGCACATTCCCTGAAAATTTCAAGTTCATAACTTTACCAGGGGCGGCTCCAGAGCACTGGGAATTGGGGGGTCCTATTCGTGAAGCGAGTCATTTGGGCGAAGATCACGATGCTGCACCAGTTTTACGAACAGTGAATAAAAGGTATCATGTGATAACATATACAGTTATTGTGCATCCTCTTTTGACACGTTTTTGCTATAATAGGCGGATCCAGGCGTCCAAAAAGGGGGGTTATGTTTTACCTCCCAACATAGGTGCCCTGACACCGCCTATGCATTACCAATACAATTTTAGGCGTTCTCTCATAAGAAAATTATAACATAACAAGACCATTACCACCCTTTTTAGAAACAGTACCAACAAAAACCTTATTTACTATACTTTTTGTGTACCCCCAATCTCAATGATCTGTATCCGCCTATGATTTTTGAAAATGCATATTTTTAGGATCCATGTGAATTCCTGGTTCATTCTCTATCGATCGGCAAAAGTTGCGTTAAGATTGGTTCAGAAACCTGGCCGTGATAAACAGTCTAAAATGTATCTGCAATTTGCCCGTTTTTACCCCCCTCTACCCCCTATTGACATTTTTTAATTTTTATTTTTTAGAAATGTAGATCACGTTGAGCGAAATCGAATGCCGTTTGAATTTTGAAAATCGGCCCGTTAGATCTCGAGATATCAAGGGGGGGTCGTAAACAGCCCCCCCCCCCCTGCCACTAATAGGGGGTAGCCAGGAGCCTGCCACTAATAGGGTTAAGTTTGCGAACAATGAGTCTTCGCCTTATATGTAGGTGTGTGTTGATCGTAAGTTTGCCCGTTTCCGGCGATGGAAGGCTAATTCCAACACCAGCAACAGAAGAAGCATTCAGTATGACAAAGTTTATGTCGGCAAATATATAATTTAATAAAATCTTGCTCCAATAGCCGTCGTCGCAGCTTCTTTCTAAGAAGACTCGATACCGATCAAATACATTTGTCTTCAAGTCAAACGTTAAATGCAGTCACTGACACTTGGTTAAATAGGTAATTGCTTATCTGATACCGAATCTAACTTCGTCGCTCAACATATGTATCAAAAGCTCCGTTACGAAAGCTGGGATCTTCAGAAAAAGAAGCAAGTCACTGTCACAGAGCAGACGTGAGGCGAGAGAAGTAAGCTAGCTACCACTGTGAGCTATCATATCACTATAAAATAAAGTAACAACACACATAAATGCCTCCTGGTTCATCATTCCAAACATGTCAACTAGGATACTTATATAGGTACCGATACAGTTATCGATAGACTCGCCTTCGGCACGAAGCCCGCCCCGGCCAGCGCGACCAGCGTTCTGTAACTCACCTGAAAGAGACGTCCCTCGGGAGAGAAGGTGTTGACGCCGCGGTCATATTCAGAGCGTGTGAGGAACATGACTGACGCTGGAACAAACGGGCGCTTCAGTTAGTAAAGATTCGCTAGTGTATAGTTTGAAGTACGAATATTCATCAATATATCAAGGCAGTATATCAAAACATATAGCATAAACAAGACTTCAGAGTAACACACTAAGCAATGCTTTTGCTGTTTTAGAGGAACCGAGGAGCCAGGAGACTAAGGAAATCTGAGGAACAAACAAAAATGTTATAATTTTTCATGATAGCGCCGACCTATGATATTGGATACCTATGTGTAACAATGCCACTAGAGAGGATCTCAGAAACATTGCCTGAAGCGCCAACCTTTCAAAATGACACTTATTATCATAATTGCCATCTGACACAGGCTCATCTTCTTCCCGCCTTTGTATCCATATTGTTATTTCCAAACTTCTCTGTATCCACATAGCTTGGCCTGATCTCCACATTTGTTCGTAACGCATTTTGTCACCTATCATATCTCTCCTTCTAATCAATCTTTCGTCTACAGATCTTCAATAATTCTTCATCAGCTGATCTTCACGACCCCAAATCTTCACCCATGTACGTGGATGTTCAGCCAAACAGGTATGCATGTTTTTGAATATATATGAAAGCATGAATCTTCCTCTGCAAACCTTCGTCCATGAATGTTTGTCCACTTCATAACAGCAGTACCCCTATGGCTATGACCCAGGACCCCCCCCCCCCCCCCCCCAGCTTGGCAGTGAAGTATGACAGTAGTGTGGATTGAATCAATATCCCTCGAGTCTTATAACTGTGTTATTGGTAGGATGGTTGGCATTGTTGGACTCTGAGGAAAATGGCAGCTGCCTGCTCCTGGCTTAGGAAAACATCTAGCCTTTTGTCATTGGCATTCCTACACCTAGTTCCCATATAGTTAGGTAAGTGACGCTGGGGGTGTTGGTCCCTATCATGGTGATTGGACTGGACATTTAGAAAAGTGTTAGACATGAATTGCAGTGAATCTCACATACCTAGGAGTATGACATGAGAAAGGGGGCTGGAGAGTGCCATCTTATAGTCTTAGTAAGGGGGAGGGCAGGATCCTGTTGGATCTAACTCCATGATAGCAGGCCTCCGGGACTTTCCAAAATAGGATGCAACAGCAGGCTAGGTGTGGGGGATGAGGGGGTCACAAAATGCAAATTGTACAGACTAGGTATGTCATAGATACTGACTGGTGTGGTAGGATTAACAACTCTTTGCTGCCAAAGAATTGGGTGGACAAAAAATTTAGTCAACAATTTCAAGGGAATATATTCGATGAAAATATGCAAAGAATAAATGAAAACACAAGAATGAACAGCTAAAATTGAAACCAAACAAACTCAATACTTAAAACTTTCAAAGAACTTTGATGAGAAGAAATGATGCAACTTAGGAGTTGCAGGACAAAGAAGAGCTGCACAATACAGAGAGATATAGGTAAAGCCAGGTTTAAAGTAGACTATGCTTAGACAATGATCTATTTGGTGCCTACTGCCCACATTGGTCATAGGTCATAGGCTGTGATTCAAAGACAAATTGCTCAGGAATGGTTGTGACGGCACCCAGTGCTGCCAGTCATCTCTTCGTGAAGCTATGATCAGTTTCAGCATCAATCCCATCTTGCAGCAGGGAGTTCCAAAGCTATACTGCGCATCTTGTGAAGGCCATTGCCCATTTTTCTTGGTTTGTAGGTACCTGGCTCCTTTACTTTCAGTTTCTTGTTATGTCAATGATCTTATGTTCATTCCTGTTTTCTTCAAAAAGCTTGTTGTAATCGAGCCTTGTCACCCCCCGCATGATTATGAAAGCCAGTATCAATTCACCTCTTCATTCCCTCTTTTTTATACCACAGACGATGTATAATAGCAATTCGCAGTTGCAAAATGTTAATACCCAAAATGTTATCACCTCAATCATCTGAAATCTTATAGGTGACCCGTGACAATATCATAGCCTTTGTAATTTTTGCCGATGGGTAGCAAATAAGTGAGTCATAACAATAGTGGCATTGTTGGCACTCATGGCAGTGTTAACTTTTCATATAATATAAATAATGACAATGAACTGGGTAAAAAAAAAACTGGTAACAAACACCGAAATACCCAACACCAACAGGCAACAGCAAATGATGAATAAACTCTCCAAATGTGAAACTCTCCAAATCTGAAACTGAAGAAGAGACGAGTGAACTCCCATCTGCGCCAGACCTCTTTCTGTCATCGCATAGGGGACAGCTGGAACAGTCTCAGTCTCCCTGCAGATGTCGTTGCGGCACCGAACTTGAACACATTCAAGAACCGTCTCGACAAGCTGTGGGTGAACAGGAAGTATACCCTGCGAACTGATTAAGCATGTGGTGCCAGGATGAGCTAAAAGCTACATGGTTGATGTATGGGAGAAGCAAATGACCGGATTTCCTACAGGTCCTTTGTTGACCGTCCTAAAAATCCGTAACCACTATTCTATTCTAAATGAAACCTACTTTGCAGGTCCTTGGGAGTCCGATTGGTATTTCCGAAGGCTATATGTATTTCCGGTATTTCAATAAATATATAATACCCACACAAATTGCCGGTAAATTGAAAGGTGTAAATTGAAAATAGCGGAGCTCAAAAGGTAAACAGCAAGTCACCATGCAATGGGAATGTAACACATGCGCAGCGTTAGCTGTCATGAGGCCGATTCAGTTTTTTTGCAAGATTTTGTTAAAAACTTTTTCTGCTAAATTAAACCCTAATTTATTCATTAATTTATCGAGCGATTAAAAACTTTTTCAAATAAAAAAAAATCAGCAATCATATGATATGTTCATGTTCCTGGATATGCCTCATTTGTCGACAATTCCTACGCAACTGAGCTTTTGATCAAGATTCCAACTTCTGTTCAAAATGCAGACTGTAGGCAATCGTTAGCAAATTGTCATAACAATTTACCTCTAAAAATGTATTCTTGTCTTTCATTGGCTTACATTATTTCATAGCCTGCTGTATTCTTCATTCGCGAATGCATTTTACAATTTATTAGCAGTCGACCGTGCATTGGGGCCACGTAAAGCAAATTTTTTTTATTTTTAAGCGGGACCTATAATTTATTGTATTTTGTAATTGAACTTCTTGCACTCAGGCAGTAAGTATCATATCGGTATGTCCGTGATTGTATTACGCATATTACTCATTACTGTCTCCTTAGGACTATTGTATTCTATTGTATTGTATTGAACAATCATGAGCGATCCACATTCTGAAAGTGCTTGGCGATTGCTGCTCAGAATCCGTATGCGCGGTTACCAATCTAAACATTCACAGCATTTACACATTCACTCACGTGAAAGCAAGGACAAAGACAATTTCATAGTACCACCGGTACAACTTGCCCACTAGGGTGTGTCGATAGTCGCAGATTCGCGTTAGACAAAGATATAAATTGGCGCGAGCATGCCAAAACACTAGCCCTGCAGTTGGTTTTGCGTAAAAATGCGATTTGACGAGGCTCGGGCAGGTCGAAGTTACAGCGAAAAAGTCACAGTCGACGGTGCTGCCACCTACATTGCCAATAACGGGCACTATCATATCGTTATAATTGGGGTAGTTTCAAATGAGAAATGACTTCTATTTTTGTTCAAACTGCTTAAGAAGAAATAAAACTTTTCGGAAACACACATTTTTTCCAAATATCGCGTTCCATTTTTTCCTGTTGAGTTGTTAGGAAAGTGGTAAATTTCAAGGTTGACGGCTAAAAAACGAAACGAGGAACAGAGCAGGAAGCACCAAGACGTGTGCCGCGCCGATGCTGTAGCCTGTAGATAAGGGGTGAGCAACAGAACCAGCATACCTAACGATTTTGATTACTGATAGATATTTTTCTCTAGATGGAAGACTATTAGTAACTCAGGCAAGCCTTCTAATATAGGTATCGACAGGGTTGCGGTAAAAGGTACAATCGATGGCACATTACAATTATTCTGAGTTGGGTAACAACACTCTTCAGATACCTACCATCAACAACCTCACTATCTCCTATATGGGAGCTATATCATCTGATTCCAGCGCCCTGAAAACAAACAGGTTATTACCAAAAATCTCTATATTAGCGCCTACCGACATACGCTGAATGACGCTATCAATACCCGACATTTGTAAAAGGTGATTCGCCACACAGCCCGCCGGCGTCTGAGGGGTTGAATAAGTGAGCCAGATTGCCAGCGACTCACCGCTGAACTACCGGGCATAACAAAACGGACGATGCGACATGACTCAGAGATCATCACAGACGCAACGAAAAATGTAACCGAAGGCCATCTGAGCTGTTGTTGTTGTTGTTGTTGTGTGTTCCCTCCAGCCGCGTCACCGCGGTGTAGCCGTGCGGCTCTGGAGGTCCCTCACGGCGGCCGCCAGGGCCGCCACCTCTCCGTCGTCGCGGACGTCTTCCGGGTTCGGGAAAATCGTTCCGTACATCCGGAGACGCCAGCCCATGAGGGCCGGGCACCGGAAGAAGAAGTGCCGGGGCGTGTGGCCTCCTCCCGGCACACGGTGCACCGGCCCGCCGCACAGTCGGTGTCAGGGCACTGGCGGCAATCATCGGAAGGGTTCCGTCCAATCCGGTGGAGGTATTGGCGGGATCCTGACCAGTGGCCCGCGCGGAGCTGGTGGACGTCGACGGCCGACGATCTGTCCCCCGTCGCGGCCGGCGGCGGCAGCCGGTTCTCCATCAGGGTCCGGTACCAGCCCTCCGGCCAGGCGGCGATGGTGCGGTCGCGGGCCAGTCTGGCGGCCGCGCAGTGGGCGGTAGCGGCGTCCACCGGGACCGCCGCCTGGGGGAGCGCGGTCGCCTCCTTGGCGATCTGGTCGGCGCGCTCGTTTCCGTCGACGCCGCAATGGGACGGCACCCACTGTAGGTGGATCCGGCGGGACGGACCGGCCAGGGCCGCTAGTTCGGTCCAGATGGCGGCTCCTAGCAGGGTCTTCTGGGACGCCGGGCCCTCTCTCAGCGTCGCGAGGGCCGACTGCGAATCCGAGCAGATGGTGATCGGCGCGCTCGGCTGGTGCGGGTGGTCGCGCAGGTGGTTCAGGGCCGCGCGGAGTGTGACCATCTCCGCCCTGAAGCTCGAGCAGAGTTGACCGGCAGGGACGCGTAGCTCGTCGGTTGCACCGTCCGGCCACTCCACAAAGGCTCCTGCTCCTCCGCTGCGGACTCCCGCATCCGCCGACCCATCCGTCCAAACCCAGATGGCTTGCTGGGGGAGGGACGCTAGGTGTCTCTGCGCCGCCTGGCGCAGTTCGTCAGGTGGGGCGTCCCGCCGCAACGCTCCGATGTCCAGGGAGAATGTGACGTGTGGGCAGGCGGCCACCTCCCACGGCGGCGCGCGGGCGGGCAGCAGGGGCTCGATTGGCAGCACGATCCCAGCAGCCCGCCAGGTGTCGTGCCCCACCCCGCCCCATCTGAGCTCGTGCGGAACCCTCGTTCAGATACGTAATATCGCTATCTGCCACCTCGCGGTTCCCGTGTCAAGCCGAACTCATAGGCGGCGGACCGGGGAGGGCACCGCGGCACCGTGCCCCCTTTGATTTTGGCATTTTAACATTAGCCCTATGGGCGTTGCATGGAATGAATGGGACCAAAAGTCGGCAGTGCCCCCCCCCCCCCCCTTAATTGAAGGTATTCCGCCGCTACTGGCCGAACTGATGACACGCAATGGCCAGTCAGTCACAGCTCAGCTTCCTGCGGAACACAGGAAGACACATTCAGTGAGAGTTGGTGGTCATTGATTGTGTTAATATTATTGACATGGTGACTAAAGAACGGTTATATTGCGCCAATAATGTTGCCAGTAGCAGCACCACCAATCTTTTGAACTAAAATCACTTGACATCGGTAAAAAGAAACCCTCTAGCTTTTTTCAAGCAATCCGTGAAATAGAGGGGATTAGAAAAACCGAAAATCCAAATATTAGCACTAGATAACATAGATCTTAAATTTTGGCCAACATTTTTAAAGCATAGGTACATCAGAGGAGCTGTTGGCGGCTTACCGTCGCGTCTGTGATGATCTCTGAGTCATGTCGCATCGTCCGTTTTGTTACGCCCGGTAGTTCAGCGGTGAGTCGCTGGCAATCTGGCTCACTGATTCAACCCCTCCGACGCCGGCGGGCTGTGTGGCGAATCACCTTTTACAAATGTTGGGTATTGATAGCGTCATTCAGCATATGTCGGTAGGCGGTAATACAGAGATTTTTGATGATAACCTGTTTGTTTTCAGGGCGCTGGAATCAGATGAAATAGCTCCCATATAGGAGATAGTGAGGTTGTTGATGGTAGGTATCTGAAGAGTGTTGTTTCCCAACTCAGAATAATTGTAATGTGCCATCGATTGTACCTTTTACCGCAACCCTGTCGATACCTATATTAGAAGGCTTGCCTGAGTTACTAATAGTCTTTCTTTTAGAGAAAAATATCTATCACTAATCAAAATCGTTAGGTATGCTGGTTCTGCTGCTCACCCCTTATCTACAGGCTACAGCATCGGCGCGGCGCACGTCTTGGTGATTCCTGCTCTGTTCTCCTGTTTCGTTTTTTAGCCGTCAACCTTGAAATTTACCACTTTCCTAACAACTCAACAGGAAAAAATGGAACGCGATATTTGGGAAAAATGTATGTTTCCGAATTGTTTTATTTCTTCTTAAGCAGTTTGAACAAAAATAGAAGTCATTTCTCATTTGAAACTACCCCAATTATAACGATATGATAGTGCCCGTTATTGGCAATGTAGGTGGCAGCACCGTCGACTGCGACTTTTTCGCTGTAACTTCGACCTGCCCGAGCCTCGTCAAATCGCATTTTTACGCAAAACCAACTGCAGGGCTAGTGTTTTGGCATGCTCCCGCCACTTTATATCTTTGTCTAACGCGAATCTGTGAGAAAAACCCCTCTGTCGACACACCCTATTGCCCACCCACCCACCAACCCGTTGGTCAGCGACGATCAGTTAGTGCCCCATCCACTCTCGCGGCTTTAACAGAGCAGGCAAAGCGGGCGGGAGGTAGCTGCGACAGCTGAGTTGGGGAACTATTGAGCAGAGCTGCGGCTCGATGGCCGAACCACCGCCTACCCGTTTTCAGCCGCGGTTGCGGAAGGTGAAAGAGGTGGTCTTGCCTGGAGTGTCTCTCCCAGACAGCGCTGTTTGTGATGAACATGGTTGCCAATTCCTCAGGTTCGCCATGCTGTATGGCTTTGTGGGCGATGACAAGGGTTTGGTAATCAGCTATATGACGTGGGGACAACCACCAGAGCTTTTTTTGCAGGTCAGAGACATGGGCAAATTTACGGCGACTGAAAATGACTAACAGCGAAGTTCAGAATTTTTTGGAGACGATCAAAATTTTTTTGGGACCCATTGCCATAAACTGAGAGGCAGTTTTGGATGCGGGAGATAACAAGTGCTGTCACGTCACGAGCGTTCTAATGATGCCATCCGGGAGACTGTGGCGCGCATGGGAGAAACCGATCAACAGTCCCGTACACCGGCGGCTGAGTTCGGAGACGTGAGCGTCCCAGGATAGAGTACTGTCAAAAGTGACGCCCAGGTTCCCCACCTGCGCGCACGGCTGCAACGCTGCGTCACGGAACGATACCCGGAAATCTGGCAATTTGCGTACATTTTGACGACTGCTGAAGACAATGAGCTATGTTTTACTGGCGTTGACCTTCAGGGCGTTAGCGCACAACCATTCGTTGAGTGACGCGAGCGAAACCTGCATGCGCGAGATGGGAACTCCCAAGGTCCCTGGCAGGACCGCTAACCAGTACTTTGGGTGTCGTCGGCATATTGAATGACTACTGCGTCACCCGCGTAAGCGATAAGTTGTTAGAGAAGATGGTGAAAAGTAACGGCCCTTACGCAGAGCCCTGGAAGACACCCATGGTATTAGGAAGAGGCCGAGACAGCACTCTACTTCCGGACCCAATACCCATTGTTCATCAACACGCTCTGGGTGTGTCCATGAAGATAGGCGGCGAACCAGGAAATTTCGATACCGTGCAGCATAAGTTTTTGCATCAGAAGCTCATGGTCTATCACGTCGAAACATTTACTAGGATCGAGGAGGCATAGCATTGAGATTTCCCCCTGTCGGTGGCGGCCAGGATGCGTTCAGTGACGGACAACAACGCGGTTTCAGTAGAGTGCCGGGGCGGAAGCCGTGCTGTGAGGATGCCAGAAGGTGATTGTGAGAGAGGTAGACGTAGAGCTGCTGATCGACAATGCGCTCAACCACTTTCATGATTACGGGAACTAGGGAAATGGGCCGGAAGTTTGCGGGGTCTGAAGGATTGCCGGACTTGAACAGAGGGTGAACTATGGAATGTTTCCATGAATCGGGGATATCGGTTTGTGTCCTGATTTTCGTGAATTTGGGTGGAAACCCACACCTTAACAGATTCTCTTTGTGACGTCCCGGAAAGCCAAACGACGTCCCTGACAGATAAAAGTCGACAGGTATATCGAACACTAAAAGCAAACTAACAAAAAGAAATATCACCTCTGGGCTCTGTAGCCTAAAAAACACGGCTATGCAGAATGACAATAAATATATCCTAAGTCCTCACAAACCCACTCTTACACTCAACTTCCCTTTCCTACACCGCTGGCCAACTGCCGCAACGATGCGATGCGATAGTTATCAGAGGTTTAGCCTTTGTATCGGCACCTCCTTGAGTTCTTAAACTTTAACTTTTACTTTGATCGATGGGTTGCATTGTTATGGTTGGTTTGTGTGGCTAGGATTCTTACTAGGGGACAGGATTGGGTGTTGGGAGGATGAAGGTCAATTAGGATGGAGAAATTTGTTTTATTTCCAGCAGTCTTCTTTTCTTCCACAGCTTAAACAATACTTCTTTCTTTTCTTCGATATCTTCCTCCTCAAACAGAAACATCCCTAAAATATCTTTGCATAGGGTTTCCTGAGGAGTTATTTTGTGTTACATATGACAGTTACATGCTGGTATGTGTACCATTTCAGGAAGTCTTAACAATGGATGAAGATCTGTTTGCTGTTTTTGATAGTAAGCCATCTACCAAAGCAGATAATGCATCTAAAAAGGGAAAGACAAAACAAGAACCTACAGAAGAAGAGTAAGTTTTTTTCGTATTTAGTGTAGCATGCTCCAGTAGGCCTGGCAGGGTCACGTAAAGGATTGATTACTTATCTGATCTGACATGAGGTGACCAATTTAAGAATAAGCCTTAGTACCCTAGGGTTTGCGTTGATTACAAAAATATTTTCAGTTGGCAGAACTTAGCTACATTAGACTGCACAAACTTTTGGTGTTGCACGGTTGGCAGTAAACAGTTAACGCCTTGCATAGTTAAAACTTTGTGTGGCTGACATGCCCTATCACTGTCTCTCAGGGAGCCATCGGTGGACGATCTGCTGCAGCAGCTCACCTCTGGAAAGAGGTCTGCCGAGGAGGCCAGTGGAGATGAAGAAGAAGAAACAAAGAAATTCAAAGTAGAAGAGGAGGGAGGAGTGGATGATGCCAAGTGAGGGCACACTTTTGTGCAACATTTAACCTACGTTTTTTAACACTAATAACCGATTTTCTGTTTTACTAACTTTCATTTCAAATCAGGTTTAGCTTTGTCAGTTCATATGTTTAAAAAAAAAATTATGTTATCTTTAATGAGGTGATTACGGCAGACTTAAAGGTAAAAGAAAACATGTCGTAAAGCCTTCACATAGGTCTTCTTCTGAAGTCGGAACATACACTAGGCTCATGCAGATCATCGCTTAACCCTATCAGAAATCAAATTACGGTACACGGTCGGCGTGGCACCGTATTTCTAACTCACCCCTTACCCCACCATTCCAGACTGGCAGAACAGATGCCGCGTATCCAGGTGCACACGATTGACACCATAGAATCGTGTGTGCACGAGGTGTGCGTGCCTCCCGACCAGGAGTACATACCGTTGGTGGCGCCCACGCGCGACCCGCCCAAGCAGTACCCGTTTGTACTGGATCCCTTCCAGAAGGAAGCCGTTCTGTGCCTGGAGAGTAACCAGTCGGTGCTGGTGTCGGCACACACCTCCGCCGGAAAAACGGTGGTCGCAGAGTGAGTGAAGGGCGGGTGGGATACGGGAGATGAATGTGGAGGGTGACTGAGAAGATGATGACTTGGAATGGTGATAGATTGTTGACAAAAGTTACAAATCGATATGTTTTACGGGTGATGCTATAATTTTACACTTATGAGTGAAAAAAGTGTTTAAATTTGTTTTGCGGCAATGCCGATTTTGTTCTCGTAGGTTCCATTTTCATTACGTTTTCGTCATGATATCTACGCTAGGCTATATTTTCACTTTCAGTTTCCCTTTCATGTCCTTACGTATTCCCAGAGCCTGCTGTTGAGCGTCCTGCTCCCTCTCCTCCCGTTCAGGTACGCGATCGCTCTGTCTTTACGCGACAAACAGCGAGTGATTTACACGACTCCGATCAAGGCGCTGAGTAACCAGAAGTACCGTGAGTTCAGCGAAGAGTTCCAGGACGTGGGTCTGATGACGGGCGACGTCACCATCAACCCGTCGGCCTCCTGCCTCATCATGACCACGGAGGTGGGTGGGAGTCTCTGAGGTCAGGGATTGTCGCGGTTTTGGCATGTAGCAGTCAGTCAGTCAACTTACTTAAATTCTTGCATTCTTGAGCTTTCCTAAATCAGTTTGACTTTTTTGGCGCATTGCTGACCACGCCACGTGTCGTTTTCATTTGGGGAGGTGGGTGGGTGGCTGGGGAGGTTTCGTGTTGCGCCGTGCCCTCTGAGTTGGTAATGTTACTGGAGCTAGTTTGAGTGCGAGCGATTTCTGTCACTGTCCCGTTTGATCGTCAGATTATGCGCTGTTAGTTGTTTGCCACGTCTCTTTCTTCATTTTTAATCGCTTCTGACCGCCTCTTTCCTCGGATTTTGCACAGTATGCTGTACCGGGCCGCGGCTCGGTGCTGATACATGACTGCCTATTAAACGTTTCTCCCCGGCAGATTTTGCGCAATATGTTGTACCGCGGCTCCGGCTAATATCTGACCTCGCTCTGTGACTCTTCGGACTGTTACTAACCGCTTCTCTCCGGCAGATTCTGCGCAGCATGCTCGTGACATCTTTCCTCCCTCTGTGACTCTTCTGACTGTTTCTAACCGCTTCTCCCCGTCAGATTTTGCGCAGCATGCTGTACCGCGGCTCGGAGGTGATGCGTGAGGTGGCCTGGGTGGTGTTTGACGAGATCCACTACATGAGGGACAAGTCGCGCGGCTACGTCTGGGAGGAGACCATCATCCTGCTGCCCGACTCGGTGCACTACGTGTTCCTCTCGGCCACCATACCCAACGCCAGACAGGTGAGCACCAAGTGGAGATTGTGAGAAGAGCTGGCATGAACGTGAATGACGGTGTGAAACATTGGCGTAGTTGGACATTGAAAAAATTGGCCACAGCTCGGCGTCATACTATTGTTTAGACGTGTTATCAAGCAGACAAATGTGATGATTTTCGTCGTGAGTGATGTATTTGATTATAGCATTTGCTTTCGTGTTAGTATCAGATAAAATATTAAGTTTAATCACGCACTGAAACGTTAAAAACCATGGGCGCCGATGGCCACCGCACTTCGGGCGCCCTTAACCCCCATATCATCACTATCATGAAACATTAAAAACATTAATGAGATGGTTTCGTAATAATTTATACATTCAACATTTCATTTCGCCAAAAATGTACTGGTGGAACAATCGTGTCATGTTTTTTCCTCATGCTCTCCGTAATAACATACCTAACCTCTGTTCGTGTCTCCAGTTCGCCGAGTGGATCACGTACCTACACAAGCAGCCGTGTCACGTAGTGTACACCGACTACCGACCGACACCGCTGCAGCACTACATCTACCCGTCGGGCGGCGACGGAATTCACCTGGTGGTCGACGAACAGGTGCGAGAGGGGCGGAGCGAGGGGTGGTGACTAGTGTGGCGAGTGGAGGGATGGTTGGTCCGTTAGCAGGGATTGAGGGGTGTAGTTTAGAGAGCTGCAGGGTTGGCAGGGTTTTAGCTGTGGTTGGAGCGTCCTGGGCATGGTGGACTGACCATTAAAAGAAGATAGTCACATTCTGATCAGCTTAGCAATTTTTTCGCAATGTTTAGCGTCGTATATTGTGACTGATTGTAAGCTTATTTCAGTGATCGTACTATTAAGCGCAGCAGTTTTCGGTGAAATGTCTTTACTCTGTTTCTCAGGGTAATTTCCGTGAGGACAACTTTTCGGCGGCCATGGCCGGACTCGCGGCGCCTAGTGACGCCGCCCGCAAGAGCCGCGGTCCCGGCGGCAAGCCGGGCTCCAAGGAGGGCACTAACGTCTACAAGATCATCAAGATGGTGATGGAGCGGAACCTGGCGCCCGTCATCGTGTTCAGCTTCAGCAAGAAGGAGTGCGAGGCGTACGCCCTGCAGATGGCCAAGCTGGACTTCAACACGGGTGAGCGAACGGAGGAATGATTGCTGTCTTGTGTTTCAATATATGTCATACTGTGAGGTGTCAGGATCAAGATGTGTGGGATGTTTAAAGTCAAGCATGATGGGTAATTATTATAATGAGTTACTGTCTCGTATTCCTTCCATGCTAACTCCGCTATCCCGGCTCGATCACGTTGTTTTTGTGTCCCATATGTGACAACAACCTCTTCAACTTCCTCTGTGTCCAGGTGACGAGAAGAAGCTGGTCGAGGAGGTGTTCAACAACGCGATGGACGTGCTGTCTGAGGAGGACCGTCAGCTGCCGCAGGTGGAGCACGTCCTGCCGCTGCTGCGGCGCGGCATCGGCATCCACCACGGCGGACTGCTGCCCATCCTGAAGGTAGGATCCTGGTTCTTGAGATGGAGGGGGCATTCTCAGCTCACCACGGCGGTCTGCTGCCCATCCTGAAGGTAGTAATAACTTATAACCCCATTATGGTGAACTGCTGCCTATCCTGAAGGTAGTATTCTGAGTACATTATAACCCCGCCTCGGCATTTTGTGTGTCGAAATGTACCGCCAGCCTTCAAAGTTCCAGCACCTGTACAGCTGCTGACGTCTCGTCCCGTCCCCGATTATTTCAGGAGACAATTGAGATCCTGTTCGGCGAGGGTCTGATCAAGGCGCTGTTTGCCACGGAGACGTTCGCCATGGGCCTCAACATGCCGGCGCGCACGGTCCTCTTCACCGGCTGCAGGAAGTTCGACGGCAAGGACGTCCGCTGGGTGAGTCTCCGCCGCCAGCTGTCTGAAGGGCGGCCCGGGGTGATGCTGGACAGTCCCGTGCATGGGAACAGAGCTGCCAGCGGAACTTGTAGGGCGTTTTGCACGTTCGACTTCGCTGCTTTCATAAGATAATCTCGTTATCATTGAGAAATGAGAAAGTTCATACACGGAATGTCTTCACTCTTCACTTTTATGTTGGCTTATATCACAATATCTCGTTCTATACATGTGAGTCAGTTTCACGTGTTTGTCATCACTGGCCAATTGATTAATCCAACAATTCTAGTCCTTTTTGTCTTACCGTCCATTGATCTGACCTTCCATCGGTTGGACCTTCCGTGGCCTGATCGTCCCGTCGTTTGACTGTCCCATTATTCCTCCGACCGCCCCCAGCTGTCCTCGGGCGAGTACATTCAGATGTCGGGCCGTGCCGGACGACGTGGTAAGGACGACAAGGGCATCGTCATCCTGATGGTGGACGAGAACATGTCGCCGGCCGTGGGCAAGAACCTGGTGAAGGGCCAGGCGGACCCGCTCAACTCGGCCTTCCACCTCACATACAACATGGTGAGCGGCTGAGTCACTGGCGGAGGGTGGGTGATGGAGAGCGGAAGAGGAGGTTTTGTACTTTGTAGCGTCTGGACTTCGCTGGAAGGAATTTGGTACGTTTTATTTTTCAAATTATACCTTCAGCTCGGTAATTAATGCTACATTGATTCATTAGCGTAACTTGTTGCATTTGGCAGTTGTTTCAAGCTGCATAAAGATATTCTGTGCATCGCGCATATTCGGTCAAGTGAAACGCCGTCCTTTAGATCCCAGACTGAAAGAATGTTCTCCATAAATGCCAGTATCGTGGCCAGTATCTGACCCTCCGTGCTCCCCTCTCCCGCCGTGCCGCCTACCCTCAGGTGCTGAACCTGCTGCGAGTGGAAGAGATCAACCCGGAGTACATGCTGGAGCGCTCCTTCTTCCAGTTCCAGAACTACGCCGCCATACCGGGACTCTGTGACCGTGAGTGGGCACGAGGGTAGCGTGGCTGTGATAGGGCGTCCTCATGACCGTGAGTGACATGACGCGAGTGACGAGGGTCCCGCGGCGGCAGCCGTTTTGAAGATATCTGTTTCTTGGTAATCTCGAATCAGTTTCCAATGCCCTGAAGTGATTATGTTATGCGCTTATTAATTAGGTATGGCTGTCATGTAAATCAAGCTCCACCCACGTCAATAGCTTTCTGTTCCATCAAGTCGCCACACAGATCAACCAACCCTCCACGCTCCATCAACCGACCCTACCCGACTTAACCACACCGCTCTTCCCCTGCAGGCGTGAAGAAGGCCCGCTTCAGTCACGACAGTATGACCATAGAGCGGGAGCCAGAGGTCGCGGCCTACTGGAAGCTGCGCCAGCAGCTGGACATGCTGAAGAAGGACTTCCAGAAGTACATCACGCTGCCCAAGTACATAGTGCCGTTCCTGAACCCCGGACGAGTGGTACACGTGAGTGTGGAAGATTGAAGATGCTTGGATGTGAGGGATAGCAAAATGGGGATGGCGGGAACCGCTATACGAGCTAAGGCTTGGTGGGAGTAGTTACGGAATGTGTGTAGTGTAGGATACTGGATAGTGCATATAAACACAAAAAAATGTGCACAAAATATAAACTGTTGCCGCAGGCTCCTTCACATTCCTTTGTGCCTTCATCAGATCTCCATCTGTTAAAATTTTACCAATGCGAGGAACATATTCCGCCTCAGCCCACTCTTACACTCGCCGTGTCGCCGCATTCGGCCACGCCTCAAGTCTCCATTCTGCTCGGCAGGTTCAAACGGACGACAAGGACTTTGGCTGGTGTATCGTCATCAACTACAAGAAGGAGGACCAGAAGAAGACGGACAACCCGCTGGAGGGCGGCTCCACCTACGTGGTCGATGTGCTGATGCACGTGTCCAAGGAGACGGCACAGCTGAAGGAGACCGCGCTGCTCGAGCCGCCACGTGAGTGTCGCGGGCGTCGCCAGAGTGTATGAGAAAGAAGGAGAATAAAGTGGGGGTAATGGCTGGGAGAGGCTAATTTGGGTGGTGCGCTCGGCTTTTTGGTTCGGAATCTCATGAGAACGGAAGGACGCTGCCAGGGCAGAGCGACATTTCAAAAGACATATAGAGGACAAAATAGCATTAGATTACACCTGATACTAGCCGAGATGCAGAGCGATGGATGCAGAGTATCCCCGTCCAGTTAATCTTTGCGGCTCTGGGGATGACTACGTTCATCCTTCTATCTTGTTCGAGGATGCTAAATGTTTTATACCAAATGTTCATCTCCTGCAGTCTCACGGCTGATACTGGAGCACTAAACAATCCCCGTTGCTGACCGTCGACCTGGCCTGCCCTGATCTGACCTGACCTGACCTGACCTGACCTCCTGCCGCTCTCCTCCGCAGCGGCCGACCAGAAGGGGGAGATGGTGGTGGTGCCGGTTCTCGTCCACCTGATCCACGAGATCAGCGCCGTCCGGCTCAAATATCCGCAGGACCTCAGGCCGCTCGACAACCGCATGATCGTGCTCAAGACCATCAAGGTAAGCTGATAGACTCGCTGAGTAGGTATAGGTAGGGTTGCTGGGGTCGCGAGTGGAATGCTACTGAGATTGCATTAGGGCTTGTAATTAGGTACAGTCTGTGTGAAGTCACCGGTTGTTGTGGGCGTTTTACGGAAGGCTGATTTGGAGGCTTATGTCACGCTGTTTTTTTTCAAAGATGAATTGCGGTGTCGGTTTGGTACGTCACTGCACAAGCACGTGCAGACGCCTGGTGTGTGCTTTGTTTGTGTGCTTCACCTCGCCCTCAACCACCTGCTTCCTAAAACACCTTATGTTCTCACCGTTACCTTATTTCCCCTTTTATTTTCTCTCCATCAGGAGATGAAGCGCCGCTTCCCGACCGGTATTCCTCGCCTGGACGCCGTCAAAGACATGGGCATTAAGGACCGCGAGTTTGTATCGCTGGTGGACAAGATCGAGTCGTTCGAGCGCCGGCTGTTCTCCCATCCACTGCACGACGATCCGCGGCTGGACGAGCTCTACAACCAGTATGTCGAGAAAATGGAGGTGAGTGGAGCAATGAGGATGGATGGAGGGAGGTGAAATAAGTAAAATCATAGATAACATGATTCATGTTATCTATGGTAAAATATAAGCAGAAGAGCAGTTAGTGAGTTATAAGCAGGAGCTTACGGTTGAAAACACTGGCCGAAAGTTCTATTCAGTCAAATTGAACTGGGCGCAAAATGACCCCAGCAGTCGGCGCGCCCTAAAGCTCCAATAAACAAACTCAGTCAAATTGAACCAATCAAGGTTTGCAACCATGGTATATGGCTGAGGAGGTGATTGGTATTTGTTTTGCTATGGCTCGTTTACAAATGCAGTTACGGTTGTAGATCGTTGTGTTATTGTTTTAATTTATAATATTTGTCCTTCATCACCCACTTACTGACGATCTCCCGCCTCTCCTCCCAGCTGAGTAACGAGCTGAAGGCGGCCAAGCTGGAGCTGCGCCGCGCCAAGTCCCTGCTGCAGATGGATGAGCTCAAGTGCCGTAAGCGCGTGCTGCGCCGGCTCGGCTACTGTACTGCCGCAGGCGTTATCGAGGTCAAGGGCCGCGTGGCGTGCGAACTGAGCAGGTCAGTTGGTGATGGGAATAGCTGGGAAGGACGTGAAGATCCAGCCGATAATAAGTTGTGAGCTACGGACAGTGATTAGCTTTGTTCAGGCTGATCAGATTATCCTCAATCAATTAATTGTTTATTGCATGCTTACATTCAGCCGTCGCTAAACATTCATCCTTCAATGTTTATCTTTCCTCCATTTACAGTGCCGACGAGCTGCTGATCACGGAGATGATCTTCAACGGCATGTTCAACGACCTGTCGGTGCCGCAGTCGGTGGCGCTCATGTCCTGCTTCACGTTCGACGAAAAGTCCAACGACGCGCCCAAGCTTCAGGACCAGCTGTCGGGCGCGCTGCGGCAGATGCAGGTAAAGTCATAGTAGATATAGAGCAATAATAGTTGAGTTGACAAATAAACGTGCCTATTTTGTGATTTTAGCAACCTACCGTTTCCGTTTGCATGCCCCCCAAAATCAATTACTTCGGTTGATGCACACTCTTTTGCACTTCCACTGTTCAGTTTGTGCCAGTAAGAGATCACCGGCCTTTAACGTGCTTGAGAGGGGCTGAATGGGTGTGTTGCAATTTGTCTCACACTTATCACCGCTGTGTGACGGAAGCGGCAGATATTCCTCTCCCACACGTAGAATCGCCCTAAGGTCTGCAATGGACTGTGATGAGGCTTTCTTGCTTGGTGTAGTGAGTAGTGATGTCTCTTACTTATGCATCTCATGCCTTGCACAGGAGCTGGCGCGTCGGATAGCGCGGGTAAGCGTGGACTCCAAGCTGGAACTGGACGAGGAGAGCTACGTGGGCCAGTTCAAGCCGGCCATGATGGACGTGGTCAACGCCTGGTGCCAGGGATCCAGCTTCGCAGAACTCTGCAAGATGACAGACGCGTTCGAAGGTGCGAGTGTGGGGAGGACGGTCCTGTTTCCTGATCTATCTGAACTGGTTATTGTCGACCAGGCACCAGCCAAGCATTCTTTAAGAAGAAAGAAAGGAATAACAAGGCGAGGAGTGACGTTCCTCACTCCCTGACTCATAATATAATAAGTGAATGGTAAATTACAATCATCTGAATCAAAGCACCGTTCGTGCCTTGCTCACTGCGCCTCCTGCACTTGCTCACTCTTCCCCTTTCCGTTTTGCAGGCAGCATCATCCGCTGCATGCGTCGCCTGGAGGAGCTGCTTCGTCAGATGGTACAGGCCGCGAAGGGCATCGGCAACACAGATCTCGAGAACAAGTTCAGCGAGGGCATTCGACTGATGAAGAGGGACATCGTGTTTGCCGCGAGCCTCTACCTGTAGTTGGCCTTGGGGTTGAGGGTGGAGAAGGATAGGGCGAGTCTGGACTGACGTGAGCTGAGAGGCAGTGCGTTCTAAAGCGTGTTTGACGACGGTGACCGTTTTGTACCTGTGGACGTTTGACTGTTGAGAGCGGCGGGACGTGTGTGGTGTTGAGTCCGACTCTGCCATGAAGATGTGCACTGTACAGCGTCCACTGTAGATTGCAAACTGCTGGTTGCGTGTGTGGTTGCCCGCATCTGACCGCGACCCACTGTTAGATGTCTGAGGGCGGTTCAACAGCTGCCCGGTGTTTGCATCTGGCCACGGCCGGGGCAGAAAAACCAGCGACCTGAGCAACGGTGCGCTGTGCCTGTTTGATTCGTGCTCATCTGTTCTTGTGAGAGGCGCCGTGGCGGGAACAGAAGAATATAAATCCATTATCATCCGTTATGGCAGTGATTGGTTTTTAGAGGAGGCAAACCTGCTGAGACTTGCTATCAAGAGGTGAGATTGCATAATTTGTGGGGATTTAATATTGAAGAACGCAATGGTTGCTGAAACGTCGACCGTGACGACGGAAGATGGAACGGATCGGTCACCAACAACAGCGAATAACTGTGGTAACCCATTTATTAAATTATTAGGCCCTTTCGGTCCAATTAGACCATTTCAGAGCCAGGAGGATGATAGGATATAGGGGGAGACATTGGTCTGGGCAGGCACCCTAGTGAGTCGCCGGGGCTGAGCCCGTCCAGAGGACAGGCCACCCAGCCCCAAGGCACTCACTGCACCCGGCTACGGGGTGCGCTCCCTCGGGAGCACACGGTTCGTCGGAAGGTCATCTCAGGCTCAAAAGAAACGATATATACCATTCGAAAGCTGACGATGCGCTGAACCCGAAAATGTAATTTTTATCAAAATCGATCGATGGCCTTTTTTGAAAATTGCGTTTTTGTAAAAACTTTATAATTTTTTATTCAACGGTCTGTCCCAGACATTCTTGAAAAAATAAACATGCATTTTTGAGTTCTAGTGAAAGCTGAATGCCAGAAGAACAATATCTAGCGGAGCAATATTTCCAAACATTAATATGCGTCTCCCACAGCCGACAATAAGGCGCAATTACACAGCTCAGTGTCACGATGGACCAAAGTCAGCCACACAGAAGCGTGAAATGACCCTTATCGACTCGCAGACCCGGCGCTCTCGGCCCGCCTGACCGGCCATGGAAAGAACGTTCGGCTCTCGTTCTACTAAATAAATGTCATATTTGTCAGTTTAACTGTCCACATCGCTATTAAAGTTATTCAGGATACTTGTGAAGAAAATTCACTGTTCTGCTTGATTTACAACATGCTTTAATTTACATTTTTCTTATATATGTTTTGTTCCGTCCAGCTGCGCTCAGTGCCCGCGCAGGGGAAATGAGCGGGGTTTCACTGTCAGAGGCTGTACTGGTGACAGCTGCTCGGCCGTGCGACCGGTCAAAGGTTACCCTGCCCCACCGGGCGCTACCCCCACTCCACCGGAGCTGAGGCCGGTGCAACCTCTGACATTTCACCGCGTCCAGTTTTCCTTATATGGGCATGATACCAAGCTCAATTGAGCAAAGTAGACATGAACAAATGTAAATTAATGCATGATTTGAAGATGACAGAGCAATGGATTTTCTTCACAGGTATCCTGAATAACTTTAATAGCGATGTGGACAGTTAAACTGACAAATATGCCATTTGTTAAGTAGAACGAGAGCCGAACGTTCTTTCCGTGGCCGGTCAGGCGGGCCGAGAGCGCCGGGTCTGCGAGTCGATAAGGGTCATTTCACGCTTCTGTGTGGCTGACTTTGGTCCATCGTGACACTGAGCTGTGTAATTGCGCATTATTGTCGGCTGTGGGAGACGCATATTAATGTTTGGAAATATTGCTCCACTAGATATTGTTCTTTAGGCATTAATCTTTCACTGGAACTCAAAAACACATGTTTATCTTTTCAAGAATGTCTGGGACAGCCCGTTGAATAGAAAATTATTAAGTTTTGACAAAAACGCAATTTTCAAAAAAGGCCATCGATCGATTTTGATAAAAATTACATTTTCGGATTCAGCGCATCGTCAGCTTTCGAATGATATAAATCGTTTCTTTTGAGCCTGAGATGACCTTCCGACGAACCGTGAGCAGCGGTGCCGCTCCAAGGGAGCAGCCCGCATGAGATAAAGTTGCCTGTCCAGCCCGGAGGGGGTTGCGGCGTGGATGAGAAGGATTTCAGTATCCTGAGGATAGAAGCACGGAACGGTGTGGTAACCCACTTGATGTTCGACTTATATGTGAGGCGTGAGCTGGGAGTGGGACCAATCTTAGCTACATGTTTTGGTGCAGTAATGCTAGGGATACCAAGCAACAAAGGTTGGGTATGAAAAGTTGCATCTCTACTGGGCACCTACCAAGTTTATACTAGCCCTAGCCCTTCTATCCAAATGATATTTTTGACAAATCTTTACCCATTCTTAACCCCTCTTTTATTTTATTCAAAAAAAAACGAAAATAAAAAATAAAACAAAAGTACCTTTCAATTTGAAATATTTAAGCGGTTTTTGGAAACAAAATCTCAACTAGATTATACTAGAAAATGGTATATCGCTTTTATCGACGCCATTTTCTTTCTCTCGTTTGCGGCGTTGCTCGGTGGACGCGGATCAAGCCGGTGATCGTTAATATTGCCATTTGGTGTTTTATTTACTTATTGCCTATTTATCTGTGTAATGATGGCTGAGACGGACGTTCAGATGCCGCAAGAGAATGCTAACGGAGATCATGGAGGTTCCCCAGCGCGTGGACGCGGCCGGGGACGAGGTCGCGGCCGTGGTGAATTTAGGGGAGGACGTGGAGGAGGCGGTGAATTTAGGGGAGGCCGCGGAGGAGGCGGTGATTTCAGGGGAGGACGCGGAGGAGGTGGTGATTTCAGGGGAGGCCGTGGAGGCGGAGAATTCCGCGGCGGACGCGGTGGAGGGGAGCACCGCGGAGGACGAGGTGGAGGCGGAGAGTTCAGAGGACGAGGAGGATTCCGTGGTGGCCGCGGAGGTGGCCCCAGGAACCCTGAGGTGAGTATTCTGTCACTACTCACTATTAAAGTCTGCATGTGATTGGCCATCTGGTAATGAATAGCAATCAATAGTGTTGATTTCATTTTGATTTTGCTAGAGGTCGTCTTTTAGTTCTTGTCAATTTACTGCAGTGCAAAGCTCATTTTGTGCCGCCTGAGTGGGCCATGCAGGGCCGGCTGGTCAGCTCCCTGCAAGCGTTAATTATTAGCAATGAACAAACTTTTGTATTTCCATGCTTTGTTTGGTGCATGCTAGAGTCTGTCCAGTGGAGCTGGTGCTATAGCTGATGTAGAATTGCTCCCATGGCTGAGGCTGTACCTTCACTACTGTGATACTTTGCCATCTGGCAAGTCTAAATCAGTGGGGCAAACTAGGCTTCTGGAATCAAAAAATGGTGGCATCAAAAAATTGATTCTTCATTTGAAGTCAAAAGCTTACCCAAATGAATAAAAAAATTGATTCCATGCTCATATTTGGTCATGGCTCCTCCCACCAGAATCAAATTACTGATAGTGATGCCTCCATATTTTGATTCCAGAAGTCTAGTTTGCCCAACTGAAATGGTCGCTCTTCCCTATACCAATAATAAGTAGGATCAAAACTGCTCTATAACAGTCCTCCCCCGGCACCTCCCCTCCTAAAAAGTGCAGAGGTGTGTAGTTTCATGTTCCCTTACAGCATCAGCAATACCAGAGTTTTAGTGTGTATTTATAAAATCTGTGACATGTAGTGGTGCAGCTTGTATGATCTGTTAAAAAAGATCATTCATTAACCTCATTGGCTGGTATCCATTTCAAGCCACAAAACTGTGGCTATATTAAAAACTGGCCTAAAGCTTTCACTCCAAGAATTATGTTGCCTTTCTTGCAAGTTGCTGATCAGCTAGGTATCTGTTGCTCATTTACATCATAATTCTGGGAGTCTGATAACTGATTGATCTGGTTACAGGAGTTGATGCAATGTTATATACTTTACACAATGCATGCCCTCTCATTTTGCATGAAATAAACCCAAATGTTCTGACTTATCTGGTATTGATAAAGGCATAATCATCAAATCAACAGCAGGAAAAAATACTGGCAGTTTTCATTCACCCATGTTTCTGCCAAGGTATACTTATTATTATTTCTTGAAGTTTTGAACTAGCTCTTGATAAATTTATGAAAAATGATTTTGGAATGTTTTGCAGAGGCTGTGTCTAAAATAATGAATTTTGATGTTCCTTCACTGTTGATATTTGAAACTGCAATAAAAAATGATTTTTGCAATGGTTTAAAAGGTATTTTCCATATCATGGAAAAAACATTTTCTGATACATAATTAAATTTTTACCAAATTTCTATCCATTAGTCAGAATTGGTCAAAACCAAATTAGTCAGAACCTTTTTAGTGGAAGGATTCACAAGGACAGAGCCAATGCTAAGCAGAGGCCAGCTTGTTGCGTTGGCCCTGCCCTCTACCTACTGAGGCCTGTTTCACTAAAAACTTGCGATTTCAAGTGTTTGAACTTTACAATTCATAAGTATTTTTGCAAACTATGTAAAATCGGATTTCACTAAACTTCATCACCAGCGGCACCTCCGGTAAAAAGAGTTGGTAAATAAACTTGTAAAGTGTAAACAGTAAAATTGTTTTTAATCAAGAACTATAACATGTTACAGATATTGCTTCTTTTCATCAAACTATGTCTAGTATTCATGTCAGAAATTGCAGGAATAAATTAAAAATAATGATGCTGTTTCTGAATGGTATAAATGATAGTTCACAATATCTTATTATTGAAAGAAAATAGCACGTAAAACATTTGACAGCAGAAGACTGTTGAATGCAATTACGGCGCGCGAATGACAAAACATGACGATATTTATTTATTGCTCGTAGCTGGTTCGTAGGGAATGTGCTAAGTGAAAAAGAGCATATAATGACTCAGCATATCATATTTGTTTTAAATAATTGATTGCTTTGCATCATTGCACAAAAAGTAATAAAATTCCAAACGTAGGGGCCACTGGAATTTCGGGTTTGTAAGTACAACGTTTTCTTTCAAGTTTTTGGTCTTCGTGAAACAGAAAGTTTGTGATTTCGATGTTTCTTACAAACAGTTGGTAAATTTTAAACTCAAAATTTATGCCCGAAGGTTTCGTGAAATCCAAATTTCAAATGCTGGTAATTATTTCTTTTAAACTCAGGTTTTTTCTTTGTAATTACACACTTTATTTGTTAGTGAAACAGGCCTCTGATCGTGAAATTACTGGTCTATGGCAGAATTTAGAGTTTGAACATACACAATACTGATGTTCTGTATGCACAATAACCCATATGCACAATAACTGATGATTTGCACTCGCATAGCCACGTACATATGGTCGGCCACCTCACAACTTCTGGCCTGCCACAAACTGCAACCATACCTGTCCAGAGTGTTTTAAGCAATGAGCGGCGCTCGTGCCTCAAACCCCATGCAACTGGTACGTTTGCTCTCACTACACGGAGTCCAAATCTCTACTGACGAGTTACGGGACCGGCGATCAGTATTTACCCAAAATTAAAGATTTGTTCTCATTTTGTTGACAACAACATGTCAATTTATTTTTCAGAATATCTGGAACAGACATCCCATGGAGTAATGTGTACCTTCCAAGTTCCATTCCAATGCTAACCCTTCCTCAGCTATACCCAAACATTTCAGTAGTGTTCATACACTCAAAGCCCTGCACTCAAAGAATATTCAAGAGACTTGCTCCTACCTGCCCTTATGTCTGAACAATAACAACCAAAATGAAAAGGCCCAATCGCTGCACTGCACTGGGGAGAGTGTCAACTAGAGTCAAACCAGTTGAAACCACGGACAAAATCCATCCAATTATTTTGTTTAGCATCTGAATTGATGTTTGGCCGGCCCGTTTCAGGAGCGTATGATGGAGAAGCTGCAGGCCATCGCCGGTCCGACGTATGACCTGCCTGTGGCCGAGAAGGAGAAGAAGAAGTTCACCAACAAATGCCGCCTGTTTGTCGGCAACCTTACCGACGACACCACCATGGACGAGTTCCAGGAGATGTTCAAGGTCTTCGGAGAGATCGCCGAGCCCTACCTCAACCTGGAGAAGGCGTTTGGATTCGTCAAGCTGGTAAGGGGATCAGGCAAAACAGGGTTACTGATGTCCATTGGGTTTCCGGATTCCATCAGTAGCACGGTAAACTCCGTTGTAGTTGTATCGTTATCAGTAGTGTATCGTTATCAGCACTCGTAGATTTGATTGTTTGAATGTTGAACATTGACCGTGAGTGGCGTGTTTCGGTGTACGCTACCCGTCAGCCTGCGGTGTCCTGAGTCCCGGTCTCCTCTTCACAGGACTACCGTGAGAACGCGGAGAAGGCGCGCCAGGCCCTGAACGGCACCATGCGTAACGGCCGGCTGCTCAAGGTGCGCTTCTCCTCGATGGGCAGCAGCCTCAAGGTGAAGCGGCTTTCACCCTGGGTCAGCAACGAGCTGCTCGAGCTGGCCTTCTCCGTGTTCGGCGAGGTGAGTGGCGACTACTGAGCGTGCGGCTATGGGATGACATGACTGATGAGAAGTGGAGGTGGTAGCATTAGAACAAAGTGACATGATTTGGCTTTTTGTTTTGTTCTTGGTGGTGATCTGATTGGTTGGTTGGTGCGCTCTTCTTGGTATTAAACATTTGTTATTTTTTAAGCATCTAAGGCGACCTTTCATAATTTGTTTCATGGTTTCCAGTTCCATTTAATAATTACCTAGTTCCGCGCAGTCACCATGCAACATCTTGAAACCAATTCTTTTAACAGCTTTCAAGGTGCTCCATCTGTATTCTGTTGCTCAGTTATTTAATTTGTGTTTGATTGCAGCTGGAGCGCGTCACTGTTATCGTGGACGAGCGCGGAAAATCGACCGGTGAGGGAATCATCGAGTTCGCCAAGAAGCCGTGCGCTCAGGCGTGCCTCAGCAAGTGCACAGAAAACAGCTTCTTCATCACTGAGTGAGTGCAATCGGGAATCTGTTGGTTCTGTATATCCTGCTGGAGACTTACCAGCTTTCATTTTTGCTGAGAATCTTTTACTCTACCTGTATTTATCGCTCATTTTTTCACCACAGCAGACGTCCTGTGCGAACTCATTTCGTATGCAATTTTGTGTAACGATTTGTTGAAAAAAGGAAATTTGTATTCATTGACGATGTGTTGCTGGTTACAGCTGTGTGTTTCGTCAATGTGGAGACTTCTAATCATTGGCATAATGGCTCGTTTCAGGAGTTTGTGCCCTATCGAAGTGGAGACTCTGAAGGAAGAGGAGGAGGAGGAGGGACTCAGTGAGAAGGTCCTGCCCAAGAAGTACCACGACTACCGGCGTGAGCGCTCTGTGGGCCCGCGGTTCGGCCAGGAGGGCTCGTTCGAGGCCGAGTACGGCGCTCGCTGGAAGCAGCTGTACGAGATGGAGAAGCAGCGCCGCGAACAGCTCGACCAGGAGATCAAGCTGGAGATGGAGAAGCTGCGCGACCAGATGGAGTTTGCGCGCCGCCAGCACGAGACGGAGATATTGCGCGAGCAGCTGCGCCGCAGGGAGATGGAGCAGGAGCGCACCAAGAGTGACTGGGACGCGCGCCAGGCGCAGCGCGAGCAGGAGCGTCGCCGCATGGAGGAGGAGATGCAGCGCCGCCAGGAGTCGATGCAGGCGCGCATGCGCCAGTCCGAGGACGACCTGAAGCGCCGCCAGCAGGAGAACAAACTCTTCATGCAGGTGAGTTCTGCCGCAGCAATCAGCTGAGATATGTGTGATAACGCTACTTACTCATAGGTATTTACGTTTTCCCCGTAGATCATTGTCGTCCAGTTGAAAGCCCATTGCGCAAATCGTTAACTCTTCTCCGAGTTTTCACACTGTGACCGCGTATCTGCTGTGTTGCAGGCGAACGAGCTGAATAGTCTGCTGGACCAGTCGGAGCAGGCCATGTGGGGCGACCAGCGCGCGCCACCGGCCGCCGGCGGTGACCAGGTGCCGCCCGCCGCCGGCGGCTACGGCCAGGCGCCGCCCGGATGGGGCACCCCGCCCGCCGGAGCGCCCGGAGGCTTCGACGCGCACGGTACGACCATTCAGAGTGCTGTCTATTGATGTGTAGTGGGCGGCTGTTCATCCGTAACCGTAGCGATTGGTTTTTAATGGTTGTTCAGAAAATACGTTCATCCCGTACTTCTAATTCAGTTTGTCTGGGGTCAGCAAGCAAGGTCTTTGCTGCCTCTGGCTCGATTCTCTGTTTTGTCTACTGCTGCGAGTCGTGTTTCAGTCTGCGGTCTTGTACCGTGTACAGGATCTCTATGTTGTACCGCGTGTACTGACGTGTGCCATGTTTAGTCCGAGGTTACTTACCACGAATGCTTGTGTCGCAGCTGCTGACCTGTGCCGTGTTTCAGGTGGCGGTCTCGGTCGCGGCGGAGGTCGCGGAGGCGGTCAGGTAGGTGTCAAACCCAGACCAAACGGCACTGGTCGCACTTCAGCCGTGCCACCCACACACCCAAACAAACCGTCAGCTCTTACAAGCTTTAACTAAGGCAAATTATATCAGTAGGTGTGCCTTTTTGGGGTCCTTACTGAAATGAAACATATTTTGATGCAGCTCCCAGGAACTGCACGCAAAATATCCGTAATGAGCTCATAAACCAATATTTGTTTTCTACCTTTAGAGTGCCCTTGACACTCCCAGAGGGATGGGAGTCGATTGTTTACCAGGGTGTCTCTTGCCGGTTTTCATTTTCGTCTCCTTGTGATGGAGAGCAACAGTGCATGAAACTGGGCGGGGCTTCGATATGTCGGATGCAGAGCTTGTCAAGGACACCCGTTGTTTTCATAGCGCTGTTACCCAGCAGTTTTGTCGAGTAATTATTATTCGCCAGCGAGAATGATAGTTCCTTGGAGCTCCTTTATATCATGGAAAAGCGATCCATCTTAAACCAGCTGACAAAGTGAATGGACATTGAGCGAGATGCTGGATGCAAACCGGTTCAGATCACCCTTTGCGGTGATGGCCAAACATATTATGACTTCAACGTTTAGGGGGCGCAAATAAGCTTATTCACGACATGGAACCATATGAATGCTTTTCAATGGTGATGAAACTTTATGCTCCCTAAAAAGGTTATGATGCTTTGGAATGCCATTTACTCCGAGAAATGAAGTAACTGTCAGGAGCGCTGTTGTCGATGGGTATACAGACGTCCATGGTTGCGAAGAAAACGAAGCTCGCTATGAATCGTGCATAATTTACCTTATTATCTACGCATTTTGCCAAATCCGTGCAGCCACCGTATGAAAATGTCAAATACCCCAACACGTCCACCGCTCGAGACGATGTTGCTGTTTTATTTTACACTCTTGTACATCGATCCCAATCAATACCCTTATGTGTAGTTCCGGATGATATCGGATTTGAGTTTGTTTTTTATAGTTATAACTTATAAACGGCACTTCGTATCGGTCCTAAATAAATAAGCAATCCTGCTTCATCTATGCTTATTTATTTATTCCTAAATTAGTCCAACACCTAAGAAATGAGTTTCAAATGTCTTCGATCCGAAAATTTTAGTCTCGTTGTGGTCTTTGGCTACGGCTGCACGGATTTGACTGATGCATGAAACTTTTTATAGCGGATGTGGTTACAAGCGTTTATATAATGAAAACAAAGCATCGCACATACCTGCTTAGGTGAAAGCTGTCTTTATTGATTAGCTTTGTCCATGTAACAAAGAACGTGGACTTGATTCCTGAGATATCCGGGCTGGAAATGACCAATTGATACCCCCTGACTGGGGTTTGGTGAAACCATTTATTGACCCTATGGGGTTATTTATCGAGATAGATTGGCGATAATTATTGATACGAGGGTTGATCAACATTGAAATGACTGGCAATGCACAACTGTGGAACTACGTCTCCACTTGGGACGACCGTTATAATGGTGGTGTTATGAGGAGAATGCCGTGTAATTGTCTGACACGATGTGACTGATCAGATAAGCACAAAGTGAAAATAACCTCTACCATGATTGACGATGACAATGTGGAAGTGGTGGGATAAGGTAGAGAACGTATGCGCTACACTCCGTGCTAAGTGAAGAAAGAAAGATAGCCTAACATCTGTTTACATTCTTGCACCGCTCGTACATGGAAAATGAAGGAAAAACAAGGCCCATGTTCTTGAAGTCTTTACATGTCCGTCCTCCACTTGACTAAAGAACTCAAAGCATTGACATTAACCCGGTCCAATGGAACTATACTTCTCGCTGTAGGGTGTCCTTTGCAAGCTCTGAACAATTTATATATCTTAGTGATGTTGTTTAATGACATTCATTTATTTGAATGTATGCTATGGTATTGAATCGTACATTGTATGTTATTACGTCATAGTATTTGTATAATCTGACTTTGAACATTTATGTTGCAGTGCTCTGCTCAGCTGATAACAGTGTTATATGACGCTCCAGAAACAGAACAGACTTATGATAACATTTTCTTAAGCGCTATTTGTATGCCCATCTTCAAATGGTTTAGCTGTAGATTTGAGAACTTACGGTCGCCATTGTATTTCTCGGGCTCAACAAAGTATAATCCAAAGGGGAAATGACACAGGCGGGTTTAATGACACCAGCATGTCAGACATTTGAAATCAAGCTCTTCAATGAGCTCTTGCGCCCTGAATCTCAAATCAGCCATGCTTAATGGCAAAAGGTTTCGTAAGCGTCTTATCTGGATCGAATGAGAAGAGTTCCTTACCTCGGCTACTATTATCACGTATCAGGATTATACTCAATACTGGATGCAGCGTAAAACATTACGATGCTCATGGTTTTTCTTCACATTGTTATACCTGCCAATCGCCTTTCCATTCCACCGTTTTGATTGGGTATTCTGTGCATCATTTTTGTCTCCGTTTCTTCCTTTTTTCATTGTTGTTGTTATTTCTTTTGGCTTCCTCTCGAGTGAGAGTCCACACCGAATGTCATGCATCGCTGGGTTTGATCGTATTTAGAGTAGCCATTTTATGTACTTTACTGGGGAGTTACGGTTGCATACTGCTCGATTTTTTCAGAATTTTGGGTGGGAAATCACCTAATAAGGAAAATATTTAATATTTTCATACCGAAAATCAGGAAAAGTGGTATTATTTCATCTGTGAAAAATGTTTCATGCATTCGAACAGCAAGGTTGCATTGATGCATCCACATCCTTTTCTCTCAGCTTCTGTCAAGATCCTAATATCCGACTTTATCCTTTCCTATCAAGATCTTGCTTAATTAATGAGCCTTAAAAATGGCGCTACGCCCTTTTGCGAAATACTTCAGGTACATTTTTACTTCCCTTTTTTCTCATCCTAGGATTTTTCTGCTTTAGCTCACTCAACCAAAATAAAATTTTAGAACAGTGGTTGCATTTCGGGCGAATATAAACATTGCTGGGTTTTGGTATAGACGCATTATTAGGCATGCGCACATACCCGTCCTCTTTTGGACATGCATGAACGTTGAACATCGCAGAACTCGCACTCATAGTAGCAAAACGATTATGGAACTTGGGGCTAGATCTTATTCGTTTCAGGTCCTGTATCCCTTCAAAGTATCATCTGATGAAATCCAAGCAAGGATTTCGAAACCTGTTTAAATCGCTGCCTCTGAAGAAGCAGATTTTCTGCGGGTTTCCTATCTGGTTCCTTAGGCAAGAAACATGTCACGCTACACTACGAATGCCACTCCATCTCTAAGTGACATTGATAGATGGTGCATGTATGAGATTGTGTATTTCGCGCAAAGTAGGACTTTCAAGTCCTTAAAACACTGAAAATACTACAAAATATGGGAAGTTTTTTCCTCAATGGGTAAAAAAAGCAATTTATCAACACGGTAATCTCCATATTACCATCCGTATGCAAGTTGAGGCATTTCATCACATTAACATTTCATTCCTGAAAAAGAAAACGCATTGACGCCTGACGGTGACTTAGGAATAACTTGCAACGCATTCTGAGGTGTGTTACACATTTTATTTTGAATTCGACTATTTTCTATTACATTTTACAACTGGTCCAACCCAGAGACATAAAACAAAGCCCTGAGAGTAGAATGGCGACTGCGTCTGTTCTGTTTCTGGAGTCGGGGAAGGGAAAAATGTACCGTGCCCGCTCCGGTCGGCCTCGCTGCCATCACCCCAAGTTGACGTTGGTCGTGTTCTCTCTCTTTTTCTCCCCGTCCCCGCGCGTGCCTGGCATTCTGTGCCGCCGCCGCGCCAGGGCGCCGGGATGGATCAGGGCTATGGCGGCCGCGGTCGTGGGGGCGCCCCGGGAGGCTTCCGCGGCGGTCGAGGGGGCTTCCGGGGCGCTCCCCGAGGGGGCCGAGGCAGGGAGGCCGAAGGAGACGACTTTCCCAACAAGCGCCCGCGCATGTTCTGAGAGGTGGCCACCGCGACAGCAGTGCAGACCCACCAGGCAGGGCTGAAGAGGTGGCCCTAGCCATGCCGAGCAGAGCCGCCGGGGGCGAGCTAACAGACATTTTTGATGGCGACCTACGGCCGCCGGCAGACGGGACGGTCTCGGCGGCCGGCGCGGCCGCGGCCGGGTGTGACTTTGTGTCATGTTCAGTGTTAGATGGGTAGAGATACCGTAAACGAAGCGAGCACTTTTTATTCATATTTTGTGACATTTTTCATTTGTTTGAACCTATTGAAACACTCATCAGGTAGAGGAACTTTCCAATTGCTAGGAATGCACGATATAAGAAACAGTATCCAGAAACCGGTGGACAGCTACAATTAAAGCTACGAGCTAAGGCACGAGCGTGCATTACAAATACGTGCAAAACGATGAGGTACATCAACGTCATACGTTTCAGACCTCGAGACGTAATATCCAGTACTCGCATTCACTAGCGTAATATACTTCTGTAAATATTGTCATGATGCGTGTGCTATCATTTCGCCGAATAAACAAAATGCTGAAGGTACGTAGATACCACCAAAATGTTGTGTTCCATTATATCCTCTCGTAAGACCCCCATGTGCGAAGGGAGGAGAGAACCCCTTCTGCAAAGCATGAATGAAGTAACTAGTATTGCTCATTCAGATGTGAGGTATGTATTGCGTAAGGTAAAGTAAAGACATGGCATCGAGACAGAATGGTGCCGAATTCTGCCTGGTACGTATCTCTTGAATCGTTCATACAGTTGTGCAACCCATCATGTGAAGTCATTTTGAGTTGCCAGTAGAGCGTTTGTTCTTTTTTTCATTTGTTTGGTCAACTTTGTGTAGATGTTTTATCAGGCGAGAATGTGCCTAGAATCGGGCCATTGGATAATCGCGGCTCGTTTTGCAGGTAAGCTCAAGCCCCCCGATCAGGAAATTCAGGATAGATGGCAATATTTACTCTCTCCATGGATTGATCCTGAGCTTTCTCTCGTACTGGTCCAGAGAGAAGAAACATGAATTCGACAAAAAAGTCTGACTTTTGAACGGCTTTTGGTACGTTACTGTTTTGTCAGGTCAGGTCTGTTCTAGAATTTTTTTCATAAAAAGGTAGCACAAAACATTAAATTCAGAGACATCGAAGAAAACTTTGTTGAAGAGTATCCAGCTTTAAAAGGAGGAATATACATTTTTTATGCGACAAAATGGAATGTCGCATCGTTGTCATTTGCGAAGTATTTTTCGACCATTACTATCAGCCGAAGTGACCGCTCCGACTGCCTCGACACTTCGTAGCTGGTGAAGATGAGGTTGATGCATCCAATCGCTATGGTCGGTTGATGCTGATTTCTTTGGGGTGGGTTTTTTAAGTGCCGAGCTTACGAATGGAACAGTTTGTTATGACATCATACATGACATTCGTTTTTCAGATCAGTCTGCACTTCATGACCTGAGGTCTTCCACAGGATCGAGATTTTCAACGTGATGGCGGGCGGTAATGATACGAGGCACCGTAAAAACGCCCCAGTATGTGGTAACAGGGATTACCAAGTGACCTTCGACATAACATCCGAGCACATTAGCTACGTTGGTTCAGAAATACCATCATCTTTCCCATCGTTCTTAGCCCCATCGAATTCTGATGGTCTAGAAATTGACTCTTCTTCACATTAGTCTAAACTGGCATGTTTTCGCATAGTGTCACACAATAGTACCATGGTATCATTTAGAAGCACTTTGTGAAGCCGAATCATTGGTATGCCATTTAGATGCATTTTCATTGAAGCATATACCTACTGATACCTTTTCAGTGTTCAGACTAAAAACTACAAAGACCAATGCTCAAAAACCATGATCGACATACCATCCGGAGCTTTATGAATATTTTTTTTCAAAAAGATGTTGCATAAATAAACTAAACTGCATCGTGTTAAGTGATGTTGCAAGTGTACACTTGTGATATATCAAGTTTAACTAATGTTTGATGGGCACTAAACAATCGGATGGCTCGGTACGTCTAACAGGGATATTACCGAGGGAATCTTCAATCTGTGTCACCAATGTTTCCGCTTTTCCTATTAAGCTCGATAATCCTGGGTGACTTCGTGTAATTATTTGCATAAACATGGGCATGCGTCGTATATTGGCTAGCACCGACCATGCACCAAGTGTGCTTGCTCTCTTCATTTCCTGACATGCTTCCAATATTTTTGTCCATAAGTAATTACATAGATGCATGCTAGACACCCTGTATTTTCTCAGTTCTTCTAATGACTATGCTCTTCTAATGTTATAAATGATGTAGGTACGTAACAGACATGTGCTTGGATCCGGAAAAATGGATCTGAGATCCGATCCCATGGATCCCGATCCGAGATCCATTCAGATCATAGATCCAACCCCTCAATTTTGTCGAGAGATCTACTGGGATCATAGATCTGACCCTTCAATTTTGTCGCTAGATCCACTCGGATCATAGATCTGGCTCCCCAATTTTGTCGTGAGATCCATTGGGATCATAGCTCATAGGTGCTCAAAATGTTAACAACTTTCTTTCATAAGAAGTTATGAAGAATACCAAAGTATGGTTAGAAACAATCTTATACAAAGACCATATTAGTAAAGGCATCCAGTTACATTATACAGAATACAAAATAAAGGAGGCTCATGAGTCATGATGGTCACAACTTAAGAGAATTGAGTGACATGAAGATTGTTCACAGTTCACATACCAACAGAAAAGTTTGCATTAACAATTAACATAGAGGTAAGTCAAAGTAATGACTAATGAACAATACATAACTAGGTACCTACCACATCACAATTCATGTTAGAATCTACATAATGATATTGATAAGACAATCTCATTGATCTTGCATTAGACAACCATGAGGCTTTCCAGTTTCCAGCTACCACAATTGATTGATAAACAATAAAAGATGATACTGACACATGTGGCTTGGTTAGGTAAAGGTATTTCAATCTATTGAAAGAAATATTTGATAAAATAAACTGAGATATAAACAAAAGTATAAAAATATTCAACAGCCTGCGGAAGCGATGGGAAGCGAAATATCAATTGTAATGGCCTTGGATATTTACCGTAAAATGAATATTCAGTATCTAAATTGAACTCGTGACGTCATTTCAAATAACAAATGAGCTAGGCGTTCTACCTTCGAGTATAATGAAAATAAATAAAAAATCAAACTGGAAGTTCAAAAGTCTGGAGCTTTTTTTTAAAGAATGTTCATTTTGTCTGCCTCACATAATTTTACGATACGATTGTTTGTGAATATCATCTTTGTAGTGTTGAATTTAATGACGTAAACGTAAGCTGAAACGGTATTATATGGCCCTGAGCGGTGTGCGCCTTGCATCTTTATTTTATTCATTTTTCAAAAGAATAACAATATCTTACGTCATTAGTTAAAGGTAGACTGCCACCTTTTTTTCACAAAACGGTTTTCACTAGAGCTGAGCCACCTATGTCCCAGACTGAAGTCGGTTTTCCGAAATTCGAACCCGTTTGCGAGAAATCGGAGACCAAAGTTCAGTTTGATGCCATTTTTTTAGTCCAAGAAAACCGACATCTCTACTGTTTATCGATAACTTTGAAACATGAATTTTCTCATCTTTTGGTAAATATATGTCAAAACTTTGATTGTTTCGAGATCAGAGAAGAATTTTGGAGTGTCAAAATAAAAGTTAAACTTATATATTCAGTAGTTCATTTTTTCCAAAAAAGTGTGGGAAATGGGGTTTAACATGGGCCAGACCCATTCCAAATGAGCCATGATTTTTAAATGTTTTACGAACTTAATAAATGCAAAATAAATTAAACATGGCCAATTTCTTATGAAATCATATATTAGTAAATCATAAAATACTTCACTTTTTCAAATAAAATGTAATAATCTTATGACCTTGAAGTCTAGTGATGTGTAAACATTGTCGCTAGACATTAGCCGATTGATAATTGTATGATAATCGACAATTTTTTTCGCGATTCACGTGATGATACTTTGTCAGGTGAATTCTAAAATTTTGTTTTGTCCAGGGAATAAATCATAGGCCGATCTGAGAAAACTTTTTGAAGGTGGCAGTCTTCCTTTAAAAAAAGCCTATTACGGGGAATCTTTTGGAATCATAACGGGCTTGGTCAAATTAAGATTTTTCATTGGTCAAATGATAATGACGTAATAAACCCATATTGCCAAAACGTGAGCTGTGAATTTCGTTTGTCTTTTTTTGGGAGGCTCTCTCATAACAAAAGCACAGCATGGCACCACACGTGTGGCACGATGCCAAAAGTGGCCAAAAGTAGGTAATCTGAAGAAGTTGATGCCATTTTTGAACTTGTAATTTTATTAGGAAAGTATTAGAGGTTGGTTGCTATTCTTACTAAATCGAAATTGTGTTGCACATACTAATAGGTCATATGAACATTCTGGATTGGGATTTCATACCTGGCAGAAGTGGATTGCTGGATTATTTTTTAACAAAACTGACCTATTTGGCTTCCAGGTTTGATTTCCTAACATCTGTCCATAGGCGGCAGAACAGGGGGGGGTGGCACCAGGGTACAGTCCCCCCCCCCATAGATTTTGGCATTTTAGCATTAGCCCTACTGGCGTTGCAGAAAGAATGTGACCAAAATGAAAATCTGCAGTGCCCTGCTGCCACTGCATCTGTCTGTACTGTTTGTTCTTTGAATTAAAGTGGCTGTAGCTTGTTGATAAGATTGTCATCAGTGCTGTCATGAAAAAGTTACAATTGGTCACAAAAAGTAGCAATATGCATGTACTTGGTTTATTTTAAACGTAGTACAAATGTTGTTTATTTAAATTCAAATTTAATGATGATACCTTATGATCACAAGTGGTCTTAACCAATAACCATGTCCACAAGTGGTAATTCTCAATTGTATTGCACTGTAAGGCGTACAATTATGTAGGATAAGGGTTTCATTGGCTACATGTTGTCGTGAGATCCATACAGATCATAGGTCCTCCACAAATTTTTGCCCGCTGGATCCACAGAGATCATAGATCCGACCCCTAAATTTTGGCGAGAGATCCATTCAGATCATAGATCCAACCCCTGAATTTTGTCAAGAGATCAACTCGGATCATAGATCCAACCCCTCTATTTTGTCGAGAGATCCACTGAGATCATAGATCCAGCTCTCGGATCCAAGCACATGTCTGGTACGTAACATTTTAGCGGTGGTGACTAGTAAGGGCCAGAAATGGCCACGGCGGTTGGCGCACCGCCTTAGTCGTAGAAATTGTATATTATGCAAACAAATGATGGGCTCATTTTCAGGCTGCATGTTTGCTTTACTGTAAGGTTTCGGTAATGGGCGTCGATAACCTTGCTCTCCGGATGTCTCAAACCCCAAATCATCGATAATCCTCTAGTTCGGTTTCCGTGATGGTCCAGCGGTGTTGCGGTTGCGATGCTACTGTAAAGCAACTGTACTGCAAAAGACAACAAGCATAGCATGATTGAATTCGTGCTTTTTATTTATTGCTTACACTGTTGGAGACGTTGCTGATACAAGTTAGAACAGACCGAACATTTACCTCTGGTTGTGATATGGTTGTCACCTATATCCTATGTGTAACGAAGAAGCACCTGAGGGTACAACTTCATTAGGCATTTTAGACATTCAATACGAATGTGCCAAAGCACTTCAAACGCTTAACAATGCTTCCACGCCATATTGTACTGATTGTGGTGCTTCGATCTATATCTGTTGTGAATCAGCTTATCTTACATGTGCGATGTATTTCCCTCGGCATGTATTTATTCCGCTGGTTACTTTTTTGATGCATGGGAACGTCCCACACCTGTCTTACATACCTAAATTCGTCAAACCTAATTTGATGGGCCCATGATGACCATGTTTTACGCCCCGTGCATCAATCAAAACCACTGTCTATTATAACGTTTCGTATAGCATGGCTGACACTTGTTAGCAAGTACGAAGCAAACAAATCGATTATGTCATTGGATCCCAGACAGATAACTAAAGTCGCGATAGTGGAGGCCTGCAAATGTCACAAGTCTATCAATCTCAATGAACGCTACGACAGAGAGGTTATTGAATTGATAACTGGGGATCGCATATGATATGCATGTTCGGGATAACCTGGCGTCTCGAATGGTGTGAATGTGTTGGCATCTGCAACAGTATCACGTTCGAATATCCTGACTTCAAAGCTAAGCAATGCAAACCTTTCCATATTTCAAGGATGTTTGATCTTTCAACCCCTTCTCTTTGGGCTAGAATGCCCTCCTTTTTCTCCATCGCATTCGCAATAAATCATCTGAGGCGCTTCAAATGTCATGAAATAACCTTGAAATGCCATGAAGGAATAATGAATAGACAGTAGCACGTCGTATTTCCAGATGCATTTATTCTACCACATGGAAGTTTTGAAAAGCTGGCGATGCCGAATGTTGAACAGCATGCACTGGAGACGTAAGATTTGAGGATTGGTATTTATTCGGCTGCCCTGAAACTAGACCGGGGTGGGGCCAGGTGCGTAATATGCGACAACATTGTTGCACGTACGCCAAGTCTTATAAAATGAAATTCATAGTGTGTCTGGAATGTAAAGACGACAGTCAAACTATTAAAAAAAAACTCACAAATGCCATTTTTGAGGTAAAAAAATGGCATAAGTATCTTGTCATTTTTCGTTTCCAGATACAACAGATAACCCGGACATTTGTCTTTGGATGTAATACTGTTTCACTATTTGCATATTTGAATTTTGAGTTTTTCCTGAACCTCATATTTTATCGACAAAAATTTATTGAAATGTAGAATTTACCAAATTTATTTGCAGATAAATTATGAAATGGATGATTAGCCTTTCATATTTTATTTCATTGTATCAAAATTGTAGGTTCATCTCCCGTACTCAAAAGCTCCTTTTCATCTCGATCCCAGACTCCTCGTATATTTTATCTTCCCGTGCTTCAGTTTTTCTCCATTGTTCTACCTGCCCTGAACCTGTATCCTTCTGTTGTACTGGATCCCTACCTGGTTCTTTGACCACGCATCACTAGGCAATGCCGTATGAGAGCGGAAGGAGCCGCCGAGGCCGAGCTGGCGATGTCTACCCATATGCAGGCGCCCCAGCGGGCCTAGAAGAGACCTAATACGGAGACACAGTTGCCTCACTGGAGCGGCGCCGCACTTGGCGCTGCCACCGTTGAATCTTCTCTCAGGGGTCACGGCAGCACTCTGACCCAGGACAGGTGAGATAAAGAGAGAAATGTGGAGGTGTTCGGATAGATAGAATGACGGTTCTTGCCGTCGATTATGTAGCCACAGCTTACTCCTCGTTGATATACGATTACTATGACTGTTTTGCCGACGTACTAAGAATGAATTAAGCTGACGTTCACTTATCTGCTTATATTTTCCTTCTTATCCCCTGTCGGACTGTCACTTTGTGTGTTTTACCAATGTACCATCTTCTTAATGACCACGGGAATGTTTTGAGCACTACATGAAACATGGATGACGTGGGAACATGCTACTTTGGTGGACGAATGCTTACCGATGCGGCATTGGGGTGACATGTATGAAAACATGCATTGGGAACATGAGAGTGGCAAGTTCCTCTCGCGAGATCCATTACCGTGCTGACACGGACTAATCAATTTCCCCTGGGCGTGAGAAGCAATCGGTATTGTTTGAAACATATCGAGATTCCGTTTAGGGCCAAATAATGATGTTCAGTAGGTGACCTTAAAATAAAGTCGCATCAGTGCAAACAATAGCAATGGTTTGAACCATGCATATTTGAATAAGTTGGGAGGGTTTATGGTGGAAATGCATGTGCATTTCAATACTTTGAACTGATTATATGAAAGCTGGTTGACCCGGGTAACCATCTGGCTGGTTGGCTCACATATGCCTGAGCTCGATAGTCTTGTCTTGACTTAAACATTTTTGATTAAAGACCTTTTAAGAAATTGATATGTTGGGGAAACAACGGAATTGGGATGTTTGATCGACGTCATTGAATTATGCCGTCCTCTGAACGTTGAAACATCAATGAGTATCCCGGAGACATGCCATAAGTTTGGGAGGTCTGGAAAGGCAAAGAAATCGAATGTCATCCTAATCATGGATTGTATGAGATGCTACGGCAACTACGGCTCAAAGCTGAATGAGGATGGGCTGAGCCAGTGAACAATGGATGGTGAAATCTACTTACTGAAAAATGGTACTCATCACCTTGCCAACTTCCTCAGGACAACCTCCTTACTAAGAGTTAAATTAACTTTTTTTTTCGGATTATGTTGCAGATCGTTGGCTAACCTTTTCCTCACAACAGTACATTATGTTTAGTTGCCCATTTCCCTTGATTTTTACTGCCATTTTTCATCCAATTATCTCGTGTCGCGATGATTCCAAGCTTGCAGGCTGTTTTCACTAACCCGCTGTCCTTGCGTAGCGCCTTTACCACACCCATTATCATACCTAAGAAGGGGTTGGGCTGTTAATTTGGAAAATGCTACTCACAGCTTTCGAGTTGCGCTGAGTTACCGGAATGCGCGATTCACTGAGTTAGCACCATTCGTTAAATGAAAAAATACGCATTGGATATGTGGGTGATATCTGGCCCATATATGACCATATTTGGTCGACAATGATGGAAAGTCGGGGCATTCGCACTTGACGTTTTCTGAGCGTTGTGTTTTTTCATTAGGTAGGGCCGTAACGCTAAAAAAGAAACCGCCACGAAGCGGGCGAAATGCATTCAATCGCGCATCCCTACATATTTGTAACAGCGCCTGACGCTGTTTGACGGAGGGGGGGGGGGGGTGAACGCCGGGTTGACATAGACTCGCCTTTGTCCTGCACGTTCCTCGTCGCTTGATGGCAAGTGTCCAGAGTTCTTCTTTGTCAACAGTAGCCTTAGTGTCATTACAATAGTCAAATGTTGATTGAATCTAAACCTGTTAACGTAAATCCAATGACGTTACTGATCGTATGTCTTGTATCCCTGTCTCCCGTCTCTATGCCGCGCGGTCCGCTAACTCTGTCTATGGTGCCGCAGCTGGTGGGTGTCGGCTGAGCCGGGCTCGGTCGATGTCCTGACCCGACCTGACCTGAGCTGAGCACTGCTGCGGCTGCCGCGCGCCGTACCGCTGCCACGGGGCAGCTCTGAGCTGCCAGTCGGAGTCCGAGGGACGCTGCTGAGAACGGTGAGCATCCGTCGGTACAGGGGAACTTAGGTGTCACCGTGGTTTTAAGGGTTGTGCTGACTGTTTTGTTGTTGTTGTTGTTGTTGTTTAAGAGGCGTGTTTGTGACGTTGGAACTTCGTGCGCTGTGTGACTTCTAGATGAATTACTATGAACGTCAAACCGCTTGAGACCCCACTTTTTTGCGATAATTTTTAAATGCGTCAACTCTCGTTGACAATATTCTGGCAATGTGTGTTTCAGAACCTGCCGAAACTTTTATTACTAAGGTATTTTGACGCCAAACGATTATGGAAGGTACTTCTCATTCACTCGTAATGCTAAGGTCAATTCAGGCCCGGGCAGAGGCTTGTGCTCGGCCACACTCGAGCCCCGCCACCAGCGCCATCTGCTCTAAATGCCATCTACTAGCGCCCGCTACCGCTACCAGCTACCGCCCACCATCAAGCCTGAATGGAGCGAGGGACGCGAGTGACCGGTCGCCGGGCAAGGAGCGCCGGAGGGGTAGGGCGGAGCTTAGCGCTGACGTCATTACGTGGCTCCGCCCCATGAGCGCGTAGCCTCTACCCAAACAGCTGATTCGTTCCGTGAAATTTAACATTACCAGTGAATGAGAAGTACCTTTCATAATCGTTTGGCGTCAAAATACCTTAGTAATAAAAGTTTCGGCAGGTTCTGAAACACACATTGCCAGAATATTGTCAACGAGAGTTGACGCATTTTAAAATAATCGCAAAAAAGTGGGGTCTCAAGCGGTTTGACGTCCATAGTAGTGTAGGGTAAAAGAGGATGATATCGATGAATCCCCCACCCCGCATCATCAAATGTCGGGCCAAGTATGACGCTACGCTTTTGTTTCAGGCTCCGTCGAACAACGCTACCACCCAGGCGGAGACCACCGATCCCGCCTCAACCAGCCGTGTGAGAAGAGGTGTCTGTTCACACCACAGTCACACAGAGTGAAACGAGTCGACATTTGTACCGGTCTGCGTTCGCAGTCCAAATATATGCCGAAATCACATGTTTTGTGTTTGCCGTGACATTTGTCGCATCTTGTAGCTATTCGAATGAATACGAAAGTACGAATTGCATCGGGTGGACACATATGGGCCTTCCATCTATTACAATTTCACCTCACACATTCACATACTCTGGAGTAAATGGACATCGCACAGGTTTCCATAACGGGTGTTGTCTTCACAAGACTATAGGTGAGCCATAAAGATTTACCCATCGATAAATTCACTTTATTTCCAAACGGGTTGGCGTAGGTATGCCATCTTTTGCACATATGTCGCAAATTTGTCTCCAATCCTGACAGTGTAGCTCATTTTGTATATGCTCGTCCACTGTCTCTGCTACGCTCCTGAAATGCGAGGTCGTCTTAACGCACATCCGCCGCTCCTGAAATTCAGGAATCACCACTGGGTGTTGGCTGCTTAACCCGCGCACCGACGGGGGTCTGCGCCAACTTCGCACCGACGGGGGGGGGGGGGGCGGATGACCGCCCCCCCCCCCCTGAGATCTCGAGAACGAAGCAAGATAGCGACAAGCGGCAAACGGCATCGGATACGCACGGTCAAGATCTACAATTTTTACTAAGGTCATTTTCAGGTCAGGTCAAAGATGACGTCACAGGGGTCGAAAAAGTCAAAATGGAGGCGCTAGATATGGAGAGAGTTTTTCTCGAATAACTTTCGAATTAGTCAAGATAGGAACAAACTAAGGGCATCATCGTAATCCTCTCGTCAATCCGCATCGAATGATATATATGTTGACCTCGAAAGGTCAAGGTCAAAGGTTGACCTCAGGTCACGTGACCTCGAGGTCATCATGTATGTCATTCGATGCGTCTTGACGAGCTGAACACAATGAGACCATCCACGCGTCTGTATCTTGTTCCTGTACGGAGTTATTGGCCAAAAACCTGTGGTGACCTTTGATGACGTCACATGACCTCACAGCTGCCCAACAGCAAAACAGACCTCAAGGTAGTGAAGGTTGATCGTATATGAAGTCATGTATGGTATATGGGGCCATTCCGACCCGTTTTAGTGGTAAAAACAGGGAGTTGATTTTTCCCCCATTGACTTATAATGGGGAGGTCGCGAAATTGACCTGACCTTAGGTCACCGATATCAAAATTCCGAGATATACAAATTGTAGCTACTAATGACCTAATAACATCCTGCGACTTTCAAAGGCCTCCGACATCTACTGTAGCTCTGGCACGGTGACAAAGTTGCAAAAAAGTGGCTTGAGGTTGGGTCATTCAAAGTGACCTGGTGACCTGACCTTGAAAGGTAGGAGGTTCAAACTTGCACACCATGTGTAAAAGTGATGAGGGAATAGTCATACCAAATTTCGCGGCGCTACGCGCCGCGGTTTTCCCGCTATTCGCGAAAAACCTCAGGGGGGGGCGGATATCCGCCCCCCCCCGTCGGTGCGCGGGTTAACACTCCTTGGTCTAAAGAATGCTGGGCACAATTTATCCCCGACTTCAGCCCCACGGGCTTCGCAAACTGAAATATCCTGAAAACCCGACTCTACCGAGTCCCTGAAACACCGCAAATGACACGGCGCAGCATTGTTATAGCATGGGTGATCGAGGAAAATAAGTGAAAAAAGACTGTGCGGCGGCCGCGTGCCATAGTGCTCTTGCGTCTCGGGCGCGTAACGTGAGAAGAATGCAAGCATACAGAAAACAGACAACATTTATTAGCAAAGGAGATGACGTTGTTAAATGTATGTAAAAGATGCCATAGCTATGTCAGCGCGCCTTGAATCAAAGTTAAATTTTTGATGGGTAAATCTTTATGGCTCACCCTGTATGTACAGGGTGGAAAGTAATTACGCGAACATGTATTTTCTTACAATTTCGCCTGTCAGTGGAGATTTTGCATGAGCGCGGGCTGTTATGGAACATGACTGGTCGTGTTTGTTGTCGCCTCATCTAACAAAAGTGACCTTACTTTGAAAAATGACTTGGAAGGTCTACAACACCTCTCGGCTTCGAGTGGTGCTGACGCCATACGCTGCTCAAGACCAAAATGGGCAAAGAGATCAATTTGAAGTTGCCAGGGAAAGCGTTTGTGATTATTTTGGCTGGATTGGTGCGGAAGGGACTCGGAACGGTCTCGGCACCAGCATTACTCAATTACACGTTTGGTTGAAGCATAATAAAACTTAAGAGGACTTAAAAAGCAAAGCCGTTGGCGGCAGTAAAACCTCGGCGAATTCAGGCGCCGAATGGGTGGTCACCATTTCCGCGACCAAACGACAACAGTCGACCCGAAAACAGGCGAAATGGTTTACTTTGGCCGGGTACCCCATCTAAGATATCACGATTCATGCATAAATCCGTGAAAATTCGAAAATCAAACCGTACAAACAATCGAGATGGCCAAAATTCATGAATTAACAGCAGGATTGTCAATTTAAGTTTTCTTAAGACCGCCAAACCTGAACAGAGGAGGACAGGCAGCTGGCTTTGTGGTTGGGTGAGACATCTTCGAAGCTATTTCATCCGTCAAACCTGCAGAACAACGCGTTGGGGGCTGCTGATGCGTCCGACGTCCCGCCCGTCCCAACCTTCAAACATCCGGCAAAGGAACACACATCAGCGTGTTATGAGCGCCCGGATGGTGTCAGAATTGCATGTAGTGACCAACAAGGCCACAAAAAATAAAGTATACAACTAGTGGAACATCCTTCCAGACGAGTCTCTTTATCTAATCCATCAATGCACCAAAAGGGGCAAAATGATTGAGCGCACTTTTGTGCCCAACGCAAAGAAACTCTTCTTCATGATTGATAAAGTCCTTCCTCTCACGGCCAAAAAGACGCAAGACTGGTGCTTTGAGAACCCGTTCTTCTTCTGGGCATATAATGGTCAATCTGGGAATAGCCCAGACCTCAATTTGATCAAAAATATCCAGGCGACTCTTCAGGAGAGCGTCTAAGAGCTGCTAGTAGCCACTAACATCGATTGCCTCACCAGACAGCTCCAGGAGGCGTGGACTAAGCTTTGGCCAACAGTGCTTGACATGCTCATGTCAATTATGCCTGAACGCCTTTGTCAGTGTATCGCACATAAATAGGAATATATGAAAAGATGAAATTTTCATGTCACCGCCGCTTTTTCCATTGCTATAAGACGAAAAAGTATGTTCGCGTAATTACTTTCCACCCTGTATAGCATTGGGGAACCCTCGACGGCGGAATGGTGACAGGAGCGCCACGGACGGCGGAGCCAGGAACTAGTAAAACAGGAACTATTGTTGTGGCCTGTGTTGTGTTAAGCCCCGGTCACACATACACGACGCACGGCCCGCGCACCAAAAATTCATTCATTTAGGTCAATGCGTCGTCCTGCGCTATGCATTCGTTACTCGTTCGTCGAGTGCGCTGGGCCAACGGTATCATGCGTCGTCATTCGTTGCGTGCGTCGACAATTTTTGTGCATGCTCAAAAATGTGCGTTGAGCTCGACGCACGAAGACGAACGCCAGACACACGCGGAGCGCGTTGGGCCAGCGCCAGATACACGCGGAACACACGCTGGGTATTCGTTGTGTGCTCGTCGGCTGATGCGTAGCGAATACCTAGCGCGGACATAGCGTGCCTCTAACGCATGTCTAACGGATACGCATAGACTATAAAGGCGTGATAAACAAGAGCTGAACGAGTATGTAGCGCGCACGGCGTTCGTCTGGCGTATGTCTACGGTCCCGCCCTACCTCCTCATTTCTCCTTCTACCCTAATGGGCAACTCTTCTGCGTCATTGCTGCATAGTGCATAGGCTCCTTTCAATTCCTCCTGCTCTTGATGCCAGAATTTAGTGTTTTTCTTCGTGCAGGTCGCCTTTCGTCCCTTTGCCTTGGGAGGCATCTTGATATCCCTTAATTCCATGGATGGCCGATGAGGGTGTGCCCTCCTTGGCGTCCTACTGATATGACAACAGGCAAGACGGACCACTGCGCCGCTGCAAAGTGAAGTTCGCTGACTGTGCGTTGAATGCGCGGTGTACGCGCGATCCATGCGTCCCGTGCGCTAGCAAGCCGCTGTGCATCCGTTGTGTGTGCGCACTTTATGCGCTCTGTATTCGCTATGTAGGTGCCCTGTATACGCCCGGCGCGCTGGCAAAGCGCTTGCAGCGCGTTGTGCATTCGTTGTAAAGCTGCTATTTCCTGCTGACTCTTGACAAAAGTTGGTCACACATCAACGCACGACGACGCACTGGTCTTTTTGCAATGCGCCGGCCTGCGCCGGCCGTACGTCATGTATGTGTGACCGGGCCTTTACGCCCGTTCAATGATTGATCATAAAAGTTCAGCTTAATGCTGATCAACACGACTAACGCAATGCCTGGGATCTGATTCTGGCTGTGAAGTGATGTGTATCAATCATTATCCTTAGAACGATTACCGACCCATCCTGGTACAGATGCGATTATATGTGGAAGCTAGTTTAACCCGTAAGATATCGATCGGAGATGCGACTGGTAGAAGCTCGTCTCAATCAGTGGCTCCACATTGGAAAGCTCATTGGACAAATGAAGAAGCGAATAGAGTTCTGTTGAGTAGGGTAATGATGAATGATAAAGAACGTGATGGAACACCCGTAGGGGACCAATAAGCACAATCCATGATTCGAATATTCGTGGCTGAACATCACGATCCACTCCATTGAGCACGCACTTTGTATATACCCATGACGGTTGGATACTGCAACAATCACACGATACACGCTGTGCTGCACCACGATAATCTGATAAACTGATTACTCTGGACGTCACATCATTGGATCCATGCAGTCGGATGGGTCGAGGGTCGAGTCTAATCTCCAGTCACGACACGGTTACCATACTGCGTCACTGGGTGAGAACTAGCCTCACTGGATGCCGGACGAAGGCGAGAAAACTCCCGGCAGAACTGGTCCCGTCGCAGCCGTCCTGTTGGGAGCCCAGAGGTACGACCCTGTCCGACCACAGGCGGGCGCAGAGCATGAGACCGGACCTGTCAGACTGGCGGCCGGGCCGACAGGGCCAGTCTCACCCAAAACCGCCGGTTGTAGCTGATCTGTGGACGGCCGGGGCTTTCACATGTCGCCGGGCGGATTTTAGTCGGTCCAGGACTAATGAGACATAGCTGCCCGGCTCAGGTGGCTCTGATGAGGCGATAGAGTGGTGAGAGCCAGACTGGGTCCGTTAGATACAGGAGCAGCTGTGGAGACTGCTCTCGATGCGTACTACGCAGGTATGAGGAGTGGTTTCGCTTTGGACAGACGTTGAACGTTTTGAGTGTAATATAAGACACTCGTCGAAACTCGAAACTGATTGAACACCTGGTTATTTCGAGGGCGGACTTAGTTCTCGCAGCAAGAATATGCTTACGTTCACGTCTACCTTCTTTTATCCTCATCTGTGGCTTGGGACTTATTAGACCTGACCAAACCAGCTACTTGAACTATGATGTTAGTAGTTGATGCCTGGTATGACAGGGCCCCGGCATAACTGATTTGAGACACTGAGAATGGGAGCAAGTCACGGAGCATCAATATTCAATAATCAATATGGTTGGGGACAGGGGTGAGATGAACCCATACAAGTGCTCACCACGCGCGCTTACGGGTGTCGCTTACGGTCTACCCATTTACTCCCGTTCTTGTGAAAACCGCAAATGTTGGCCTGCGGTAATCATTGACCAGCGACCCTGGCTTCATGAGAAGCAGATTCGATTCACAATTTTTCTTCTCGCTGGTTGACGTCATCTCTTCACAAGCTGTGAGCCGCACCGAACCGAACCCACTCACCTGCGGCCCTCTGGGCTCGACACCACATCGCCGCCGCTGCTGTGAACCACAGCCCGTCCGCGCCGGCTGGGAATTCCCATGTACCCGTGCCCTGAGAGCTGGGTTAGGCACACAGCTGGAGTCACACCACTGCCCGCCGGCAAACCTCAGTACTCTCACCCCACTCCTGTCGCAACATTTATCGGTCGCTGGGCGGCGGCGGCTTCAGCACAATGGAGCCGAGTGACCACCGGCACTGCGGCCAGGTCATGTCTGTCAAGGCCCGCTTGATGCATAATGGATCAGTTGGTCGAAAGAGAAACAAAGCCAGCTGAGACTGGCGCCGGCTGGCTTGGGATGGAGTCGAGGCGCAGGTCGATCAGATTGGTATAAATATGACCTTGACATGTCAGAGACGGCGCCAACATCCGACAGGCAATGGTGTGGCTGCTTACATAGAGGTAGGACCCGCATATATAGGACTATCGACTTCCGACAGGGGACACCAAGGTGAGTGGTGGCTGCTGGCAGTTGACTACTGGGTTACCGACGCTGACTTGTGCTGACTGTTTTCTACAGACCGCTGAGTGCCTTGTGTCCACTGACATTGACTGACCACTAGATAGCTCCTGTCTTTTGACTGCTAATGGTAGACTGTTGACTGTTGGCTATCCAACTCGCTGAACGATGAGCGCTGAACACTGGCCTCTGACTGCTATGTGGTCACTGTTGACGACGTCTGCTGAGTAAGACGAGTGCTCACTGCTCAGTGCTGACGGATCCGACCGTGGCTGCTCAGTCGATGGATTTTCGGTGACTACGACTCCAACTCCGGCTTCTAAAAACTGACTCTTCCTCCGACTACGAGCAAAGCTGTCGAATTTGACCGACTTCGACTCCGCAGCACTGATTCTGAGTTCTGACCACCGATTCCTAGTGTTGAGAGCTTTACCTGACCTTGAGAGTTCGTGCCTGGAAGAGTGGACCTACCCCGCGGTGACTATTCCATCGTTCATCTCCCACGGGTAGCGATAGGATCACTAACACTGAACAGCTGCAGTGCAAGATACAGCCCCGGGCTGGCTAGCGATGCCCTTGACCGGTTTCTGACTGGATTGTACCCATGTCTCTACGGTCGACATCGGCCTCGACAGCGTCTGTATATAATATATTGGTGCGCGTATATTGCCTTGTCTACCTATATTAGACATAGACATTTTGGCTGGAGACTTCCAGTTTGCGGTTAACTCGCGTTTATTTTGGTGGCTAACTTCCTTACACGCGTGTAGCTGCCCACCAACTTTTACCCGGGGACTTCCATCCGCGGTTAACTGGTGGGTAGCTACACGCGTGTAAATATTTAAATGCCGACTTACACGCCAGTTTAAAGGGCTTCCCGATCAGCTGATCGGGATGCGGCGATCAGCTGGTCCAATGAACAAGTGCGTAATTCCGTTATTTATGGGACCGGTGGCCCCCAATCAGCGTTTTTACACATGCAATGAGTACAGCCGTAACAATGGGATGTGGTGATGCATTAACCTAACCAGAACAGCGTTTGAAGCCGTGCCAATCAGCATCAATAATGCTAATCGCCTTGTGATATTTCACTCTGTATGGCCGACCGCCAGTCTACTGCATGATCTTGCAACAGCCGTATCTCAGATTACTCGTCTGCCCTCGTCGGTTCGTCTCCGTCACCCCCCGTCCTCACCCCCGCCCCGTCACTTCACCGGTGAGGCGTCGTCGGTGTCCAATTCAATGCCACACAAAGGACGATTATCACCGAGTGATCAGTTTAATATGTGCGTGTCGCGGGGGTGGCTAACGTTCCAACGGCGCAGGATCCGGTCCACCACCAGTGCCCATTTGCTGCCGTTTAAACCGCTAATGGTTCTTTTTGGCCGTCCTTTTCATATCTCTCCAGAGCTGTGTCAGCTGTTTCTAGTCCCATTTTTCTTCTGACCTTGCATTACAGGCTGTAACAATGTTCTTCCAAGACCGTTTTCGTTCTTCATCACTCCTTCCATCGTGTCGCTTATTTTCGATGACTTTTACTTCAGTCTTCATGACATCGGCTAACAAATGCATGTCTCTACTGCTGATATTTCTGCTCCTCTTCTTCCTGTCCATGGTTGTTGACCGGAAACTCGCATTGCTTTGCTTCCACTGAGCTGGTCCTCGCCCCACTGACACGTAACGCGAAGTGCGACGACAGGGGCCCGACACTAGCCGGCTGGCTCGACGATCACATTATTTCGGATGCGATACGAATCCCATCTCACTATCCCGAAGATTACGAAATAGCAGCTGGTGGCAAGGAGATAGGTGCGATGGAAATAGACTAATACCTAGGTATTTGAAAATTTGAGTCCTACATCCTCAATTCTGTCAACTCAAATATTGCTCTGATTACTCATGTATGACTTGTTGAAAACATCTGGATACTTGCAGTGATGAAATACGTAATTTGTAACCCCTCAACAAGCACAGAGGCCAGTTTAACCAACAGAAAAATAGCCGCCAGGCGGAATTTTTTGCCTAAAGACCGTTTCACATACGGAGTGTAAACGCTATAAGCACGTAAGCGGATAGGGCTTTACCGCTCTCGATCCGTATGTGAATCGGCCTTTAGGCGAAAAATTCCGCCAGGCGGCAATTTTTCTGTTGGTAAAACTGGCCTCAGTACTATGAAAAGGTGACCTCAAATTCGTCTAATCTTAGCAACCGAACGGCGAGGCCGAACTGGCTGAAAAAGCCAGAACTAGATGATTGCACTGTTGTCTATCACTTGCACATAAAATTTGCACAGAAATAAACTTTTAAAAACCCCTAAGGACCAAAAAAGCACCACCGAAAAGATACCCGCGAACTTAATACATGGGGTGGCTCGCGTGTAAGTTCGTTCGCTAACTTAGCGAACAAACTATTTACCCGCAGATGGAAGTCTCCGGGCAAAGTTACCCGCCGACTTAAACGCGAGATAAACGCCAACTTACCCGCAAACCACTTACACGCGACTTACCCGCGTGTGGAAGTCTCCAGCCTTTATGGGTGTAGTGTCATCCATCCAGTCTTGGGTCGGGAGTACAGAGTTGGTGCAATCATAATGTCACTTTTCTCTGGAGCATTTGGGTGCTGGGGTATCTGCCACTGAACTCTTCAGCTGACGCAGGGGCACGGGAACTACTTTCCGACTGGGGGCGGGGGGGGGGGGGGCACACCATAATAGAGATCAACCTAGGGTACCCCCAAATCTAGTTTTCTCACCGGCTTTAGGCCACTTATTTTTCATCCCTCGGCTTTTTTAACAAAGAAGAAAACATTTGCGAAAAAGTGTGGTATTCCGTCTCAAAGCTGTGGGGGCACCGCCCCCACGGTCCCTGAGTTTGGGGGGGGGGGGCAAGCTGTCCCCCGGCTCCCGCGCCTATGAGCTGACATGAATTACATATTGAATATGTCAAGTCGATTATGTTTGCGTGATGTAAAGAACATGCAAGGCATTTGCAAGTTGTCGCATACCCTGGCCTGTTACATGCTTGGCTGCTTCTTAGTCGTAAAGCTCAAGTTTAATCGTTCGTAAACAGTCCAAGCTGCGCATTTAGGTTTTATGTACTCCAAATGTGTAGGCTATCGCGTGACTGTAAGACCTCAATCTGAGTATCATGAGCAGTACCAACACCGTTGGTCAGGTATCTTCAGCTGTGAATTTTCTTGGCTGGACTAAAAATAACCAAGCTGTTGTTATATAACAGCAGAAAACCAGAAATGGTGGGAGCAAACACGTGAAAAGCAACGCGTTACCAAAACTGCTCCGTTTGTTTTTCAATAGAAAAAACAATTCTTACGAAAATTGTTTGTTTATTTTAAACAATCTAGTTCTACGGTTATAGTTGACCCGCTTCTAGGAGTTACATAGAAGCGGGTCAACTACAGGGTGTCTCAAAAGTTCGCTTACACATTTCCCATGCCAATAAAGCATATAAGAACCGGCCAAAAGTATAAGGTTTTGGTGTCTGTGTGTACACTAGACAAATATGCATGCTTTGACAACTGATTAAGAAGGTTAGAAACCAACCCCTTTGCTGTATCTCCAAAAATATTTGCCCATACCGATTTTTGTTGCTCCGTCAGCTGCCGGAGGCTGATAAAAGGTTACCAGCTTTCAAGCTCTTGCAGGGGAATCCCCTGCAGTTTCTGCGTCGGATTTAGTTTTGACTAGCTCCCCGGCAACATCTGATTTTCCATGAAAGCCGACAGCTTGCATCGACACCATTCATGAGTATTTTGTAGGCATTCTCTGGCGCTAACTCCTTCATGAATGACTGGCGCCGACATCCCAAGCGCCATTTTCCTTTTCAAAACGACCCCAGTCCTGAACAAACGGGAAGTGCCAGGAGTAAATTTTTCGCATCATATGGTAGCAGAATGTGTCGGACGTCTGTTTCTCAGACACATTGTGCAAATTTTGCAAATTCCAAGCGCTCGTCATTCCCCATGCCAAGACCTTCGCTCGGTTGCGGAGTGTTTTCCTCGGGAGAGGTTCTGCTTTGTAAACGGCCCAAACCTGTCCATTGTGTGGTTTTATCGGGATTTTGTGTTTAAAAGAAAATTATTCGCTGCAGATCTGCCTCTTGAAACTTCGTTAGATAAAATTTTACAATAACTGACACTTTTGGAGGGTCAGGTGTCCTTGGCATTGACGATTTTTGTGTTATTGTCCCCAAAAATTAGCGTTATAGATATTATAAACAATTTTAAATTATAATTTGCCTTTATTTTACAATGACCTGCACTTTTTGAAAATGGGTAACCTCTGTCTGTGACCTTCTTGCCAGTTTTCAATAGTTATGACCGCATTTTCAGCTGCTTTCCGGAACACGAGTCTGCTGTCGTGCGAGGGTCGTTCAAAACGCCGTTAGTCTCGCATGGTTTCGTCCTTCAAAAATTTTAGCCACCGTTTTTATGAGATGATCATCATGTTGCACTCATCCTCGCCGACACTTAGCCATGTGTCATTTCCGACTTAACCATTCCCATTACTCCTGAAACAGAGAGTTTCACAACATACCCGACTTTGCAACCTACATTTTCGTGCCTGACCCATGGTCAGAGGTGAACCCTTTTTGTGAGCTCATGAAGGTTCGAATGCACTTGAAAACAATGAGACTGCTTGAGGAAGGTTGTCACCAATGCCCATGCGAAATTTCGACTTTTAATTTCTTGTTGATTCAGAATTATTGACAAAGAAGCATGGCTGGTATACCTGTAAGCGAACTTTTGAGACACCCTGTATTTGTTTACGTCTTGCGAAGTTGTAATTTGTAAATAGGTTAGCTCACGTTGCACATGCACATAGAGATGAGATAGACATGAAAAATTCTGGCGATGTTTTTGACCACCGGCCCTAAACATTTCATTAACCGTCTCCAGTCACACCTGTGACTAATCGTCCCGATGTCTCCCAGGGGACTGTCACTGCACCGCTCCTCTCGAGTCTGACCTTGGGGCGGCTGTGTGGTGTCGGTACATGCGCCGCTGCAGTCCCGGCAGGCGGAGGGGGCGGGGCTGTCGGTTCCAGTGCCGGGGGAGGGGCGCCCCGCGGGTCGCCGCCTGCTCGGCCAGCCGGCCGGCAGTTAGTTGGACGGGAGAAAGCACGGTGACGGTTCGATGCCGGGCGGCTGGCGGCGGCAGACCGAAATCGAGAGCGACGGAAGCGCCGGGAGTGCTGTAGCGTCGGAGGTGTGCTGGCGATAGGTCAGGGGTCGCGGAGCAGCTGCCGGAGAGGTCATAGGTCACGACACAGGTGAGGTTCGGAGGACGTGAACATGCGATCAGGTGCAAATTGATGTGAATGTAAGCATGTTTTAAGAAATCCATATATTTAAGAACCAATTTGCGAACCACCCAGTCAGTCTCGATAAAAGCGGATGGGTTTTCACTTTGAACGGTTGAATGTCTTCAGGCTTCAACAAAAGAAGCAGAAGGCTGTTGGTCGGCTGCCGGGTGTTGGTACTGTTTTAACCCGCACCCGGCTGGGGGTCCTGGATTTCCACGCCCTGCTGGGGGGGGGGGGGTGTTTGAACACCCCCCCTTCTAACTCGGCTCCTGGGCCACGTAGCGATACGCGGAAGGCAGCGTTCGAAAGAGCGTCAAAAATAATGAGGAAATCACATCGGTCAATTTTTTGGTCAGGTCAAAGGTCAGGTCACCAGAGGTCATCGAAGGCAAAATTTCGCCGATTTCCAGGTCGAATGTCGACAATTTCCAAGAAGCCAGCGCATAACTCGGGAACCAATAGAGCTACAGCGCCGCGGAAAAGCGCATTCGATAGCCCTATTAACGCCCTTTCTGAGTAATTCTTTCAGATTTGACCTAACGTCAACGGTTTTGCCTGCAGGGGGCAAAAACTGCAAAAATAGCCGATTTTTTCGGAAACAGTTTTTCTGCAATAACTTTTGACCCAAGCCTTGTACGAGCTTACTTTTACCAGCATCGTGTTCCTCTCGTCAAGACGCATCGAATGAACTATAACTTGACCTTGAAAGATCAACTTGAAAATTTGACCTCAGGTCAAGGTCATGACCTGACCGGAAAGGGTCATGTTGCATATCAGTCGATCCGTATCGTCGAGCTGAACACATCTAAGGCGTTTTCATCGCTCTAGCATGCCTCTATCAACAGTTATTTGCGAAAAACTGTTAGATACCATTCGTGACCTAAGATTACCTCAGGGCATAAACAGGTGTCACGGACACCATTTCCATGTTCAGTGTGTCTAAACCACTTGTAATTCAGTGTTTGGGAGTGTTTATAATGTCTTTCGTCCAAAAGAGGCGCATTTCAATTTTCTCCCATTGACTTATAATGGGGAGGTCGCAAAATTGACCTGACCTTAGGTCATCGATATCAAAATTCTGAGATATACATTTTGTACATGCTATTGCTCTTAGCAATCGCTGAAAGTTTCAAAGCGATCGGCCACTCGGTGTAGCTATGACAGACATTGAAACTTTTTATGAGGTGAGGTCACTTCAAGTGACCTGGTGACCTGACCTTGAATGACCTTGGTCTGAAATTTTCACAACATGTGTAGAATTTATGTATGATAAGGTGTACCAAAAACGGCGGCGCTCCGCGCCGCCGTTTTTGAGATATTCGCGAAAAACCACAAGGGGGGTGTTCAAACACCCCCCCCCCAGCAGGGCGCGGGTTAATAGGTTAATTGTTTATAGCCGGCCCGAAGGCACGCCCCGAGAAAGGCCCTGCTGAATTTTCGACTCTCGTATTCAGATCGCGCTGCCTTTTTAATCGAGGCATTGCAATGTTGTTGCAAGGCCTAAAGTAAGAGGTGCACTCCATTAGACGTAACATCTGCTTTGTTTAATGGTAACATGCCAATTACCTATTCGCATGTGCGTTATCTACGGATTGCACACAATGTCGTTCACATCGTGACAGCTGACAAATCTCTTCATCGAATATTGTTTTCCTCGGGAGTCATCTAAAGTCGACATAACAAATGACACGATTAACGCAGCGGAGCATTCAGGTCAGGCGTGTGAAGCGAATTAAATTGGATACCTATATTAAAGGCATACAAACACATGGGCATATCAAAATCGGAAGGCGCTGCAGAATGCCCTGCGCTTTAGGATTGTACGAACAGTTATGGTATTAGGAACATTGTACTGTTTTGTGGTAGGTATGCCGGATAGGTAACCGATAAGCTTGTATACAGCGATGATCTCGGCTACTTTAGCGCGCCTTCTTTACTTCCCAAAGTCTCCCCACCCAGGCTCCCAATATGGCATTCCTCCGTAAAAGCTTAAAGATGTCAGTCTCTACATATGTAGGCATAAATTTTATATTATTGTTCTAATTTTAATAATGATGGAGGGGCCCGACTTGCGATGCCTGACCTAAGCGTCAATCTATGGCGATCCTGGAATGACCTTAACGCCCCGTGTCATGTGGGCACGGACACATTATGATAGTAGGTCAAACATCCCCTGGACAGGTCCACCATGACCTGGGCGATGGCAGGTGCCAGGTGACCGGTCCACGGTGAACGGGTCGGGTTTTTCTGCCGCCAGGTCGTCTGACCGGCCGGGAAACTCGGCCGACACACACACACACACACACACACAGATCACACCAGGATGCCGAGTGAGGACCGCCTGGCGCTGGTACCCGGCCCGGAGGAAGCCGAGGAGGACCCGGAGAGGGAGGATTCGCTCCCCATCTCCCCACCGTCGCCCTCCTCCACCGTCGACCTGCCATGGGCGTGCGCTATGGTGTACCGTCGGCCCCCGCTGCCGCCGGGCGCTGGCCGACTGGCGGCGCTCAGTGCCCTCCTAGTCGCGCTCTCTGCGCTCCTGCTGGTGCAGCTGGCGCTGCTGCGCGACGCGTCGCGCGCGGCGGGCGTCGGCGCGTACCCGGCGGCGGCGGCGCTGGCGCTGGTGACGCTGGCGGCGGCGGCGCCGGCGGCCGCCGTGGCTCTCTGGAGGGGCGGCCGGCCGGCGGCGCCGGGGCGGCTGTCGGTGGCAGCGGCCCTCTGCTCGGTGGGGAGCCTGCTGGTGCTGGCTGGGAGACATCAGAACCGGCTGGGATGTAACGTCCAAGACCCGCTGGTAGCGGTCGTCATCGTGTTCGCCTTCATGGGTCACCTGCTGACCGCCTCCAAAGGTGAGAAGGTTATGGTGCCACCGCCTCTAAAAGTGAGAGCCACTGAGGGGGTTAGCATGCCAACCGCATCCAAAGGTGAGAGGGAGAGCATGATGACCGCCTCCAAAAGTGAGAGGGAGCCTGGGAGAGCATGATGACCGCCTCCAAAAGTGAGAGGGAGCCTGGGAGAGCATGCCGACTGCCTCCAAATGTGAATCAGGTCGTATGCGTGTCCTGGCAATCGACAGAAGGCACCTGGGCTGACAACTCCGTTTTTTTTCAATGTTGTTTGCTTTCTTTGCGATTTAGGCCGAAAGCGCCTTGCAAGCTATGCAATTTGCGTCAAACCCTTAAACTGACCAACAAGAGATATCCCTGCATGTTTCCGAGTTTTAGTTATGCCATATTTACATTGTAAACACATGTAGCTGCTATCTGCTGACCTTGTTTCTAAATCATGTCGCGATTACCTATGTTAGCGGGAACATGCTTTGTAGACTGATTTGCGGGGATTGTGGAATTCGGTGATAATGCTGGAGTGTTGCCTGTGATATCGTACCCATGTCATGCACATGTACCTACTTGCGGTCGCGACGACCAGAGGCGGCCAGACTTAGACGCATCATATTTAGTAAATCTAGGATTAAGGAAGGGAGGTGTGCCACGATTACAATATAAAGTGAATCAGCTCATAAAGGAAAACGCGCACATGACCAACAGAACACGCAGGGAACTGGGGAGATTGCCAAGATTAAGAGGGGCGATAAGCAGTAGCATTGCTGGTTCCTGCGGCATTAATACGCGTATTTGTGGGTAAAAGGGAGCTGTGACAAATACGTTTAGCACTCACAACCTTCCTCACAGAAGGATGATTCACAATTACAAATTGCCAAGGGCCTGAACCTCAGCTAAATGCCCGAACTCGCGATAATCTGCTTTATTTTCATTTTGCTCACTAGATGGCAGCAGAGTCAAACGCCTGTAGGTATACTGCACCGCAGTACATTATAACTACGGTCGCCCATACAGAGGTTGTTCCTTGTTCCCGACTCCCGTGCGTGTGTCATGTTTCGAGGCTGGCGTTGCGATACGAAGTGTACTGTTTCTTTTTGGGGTACAAACACTGAAGATGAGTCCACCTACCTTTCACTCTTATAATGACTCATCCGTACTCTATTCCCGTCTTCTCCTTAGCGACAGCAATAAAGCACATAAAGATAACTAACTAGCCCAGTTCTCCATCGCTCCAATGTTACCATATTGCGCCGGATGTCTGGTGCTCACTACTACTCATCCTGTGGGATTTTCTCCACCATATCCGTCCGTCCACGGTGCAATGAGCAGCGCATAACCACGGTTCAGCGGGAACGACAGCGAAAGCGATGACACGGCGAAAGCTGCAACTAGCCAGTTTTGTCGCATGAAGATACGGAGTAGAGCTGTCGTGATCACGACGGGAAGAAAGCTGAAAGGTCGTGAGTCGTGTGTCGTGAATCTGAGATTTGGAATTTCCATGCGAGCTCACACTAGATTCCGGATAGTTCGTTCGTATACCCAATCTCCCGCCCGACGTAACCTATTTGATCCCTGTTGGGTGCCCGGCTGAGTGTCGTAGCCGCTAGTTCATTGTACGTACGGAACGTTCGTGATATTTACCACACGGCGTCAGGAGCACGGGCTGGTCACGTGCTGCAGGGCTACATAATTCGATGCTCAACGTGCTACAATTGTATGACGTCAGCATTCCTCCTGCCGGAGCCCCCAGCCGGCAGAAGCGGCTGCGGTGAGGTCAGAGATAGGCCATAGGTCGTGACCTTACCGTGTACTTTAACCGGGTGAGTTAATCTCCAGTAACGAAGTGACTCCCCAAATAACTTGCGCACCTTTCTGACTAGACCGCTCTCCTGTTTCTCTGTACCGACATCTGACGGCCAATTTAGCTGCAGCCTGCACGCTGCTGGGCTGGCACAAATGAGGCAGAGGTGGGAGTAACTCCCCACCTCTCTCTTCTCTGCAGATCTATTGCGCCGCGCTCTCAGTAACACCTTACCACTAACTCGGCAGGTGCTGCTGACCTTGCATGGATACACGGTGCTACGTATGCCCCTGACATGTGCCGCCTCCAGCTCTGCCAACGATGTTTGCCGACAAGTTTGCGGGCATACGTCAGCAAGACTGAGAGTTTCTAGCAGCTGGCAGCTGCCAGCTAACATACGAATACCTATATGTATTGCATATCTATAACAGTGCGAACAGATGTACAGACAAGATATTTTTCTGCGTAGGTTGTTTACGACAAAACACTGTCAACCTATTCATCAATCGTTGACAGAGCTTTGTTTTAGTCATGTAGGTAACCTGAACTGTAAAATGGAACATGACGCTTTCTTTAAAGTGATCCCTTCTCTCCATTCGCTTTCCTTTCCTGTTGGAGTTGGACTGACGGACCCACTGCATTCCATGAAAGGGGAGTAAAGCAGACGAACTCGCTGACTAAGCTTGCAAAGTCAGCTATGATGACTGGTTAACTTTCGCAACTAGAGAGCTGAAGCGATGTAGCTGGCTGGTGCAAGGCGTCACGATAAACAAGGTGGCAGGGCGCACGGCGGGTGCAGGGAAGCCGTTCTGTTGACTCGGCCAGATCTGCTGCAATGTTGCAACTTGCATCAGCCGGCATCACCTTGTTACTCATCGGATGGTGACGGGGTTGTCGTTCTTCACGCTTCGCGATGCACCACTCCCTGATGGCCGAGTTTGATGTAATAAAAACACCGCAGGGACGATAGATGAGATAAAAGTACAGAGAAAGAAGCGGAGGCGAGAGGTGAGCCACCGATGTGACTCTCTCCCTCTCTCTCTCTCTCTCTCTCTCCCACTCTCTCTCTCTCTCTCTCTCCCTCTCTCTCCCTCTCTCTCTCTCTCTCTCTCTCTCTCTCTCTCTCTCTCTCTCTCTCTCTCTCTCTCTCTCTCTCTCTCTCTCTCTCTCTCTCTCTCTCTCTCTCTCTCTCTCTCCAGGTGTTTAATTGCCGCCAACATTTGTTGCCTTTTTTCGTAACCTGCAGCTGCCCCATGAGGGGCATTTGGGGCATTTGCCGTTCCGCAGCACGAAATTGACTATTTTTCCCCACGTCAAAAACTGGAAATCTTATTTGTGAAAAGATCTTAAATTGCACAGTGGCGCATAAACGTCCGATGAGTTTTGGAAAACCGAGACACTTTTTTTTGAAAATGGGATATCATGCCTCCCGAGTAATCCTATTTACCACCTTTCTGGATGAGCCAGTGGCACCCGACAGCCCGACAAAGCCCATTAGCCCACCATCTTGTCAACCAGCCCCTCTGGCTGTCTCGGTGCACGTGAACGGAGATGACCCCATGGATCACCATGCCGGCCGGTTTTTACGCAATGCGCCGCTTTGGTCGCCGGGCGCACGGCCGCCCCGCGCCGCTGGCGCTTTCACCGACCGGCCGGAAACAACGCTCGGTCGTGTAACCGCATTGGCTTGGTTTGCTCGGCGACCACTGGAACGATATTAGACATAGCTCAGCAACAGAGCGTGAGAGAATCAATTACACACTTGACACACTTTTGCACCGGATGAAAACATTGCGTGTGGTTGTTTGAAGGGTAGGTAAACGCTCGAGGTTGGGTTGGCGCAGTCGGGTCAAGTTAGCTCGCGTCGGATCAGGGTTGGATTGGGTAAGGTATAAGGTTCGCCCCGGGCTGGGTGGTTTAGGGTCAGGGTTGGGTCAGAGGAAGTAAGATCAAGGTCCGCTCCGCCCCATGTCGGGTCAGGTCGCATTGATGGGCACAAAATCGCCTTGGCAGTCGGAACGGCCAAAAGCACAAGTAAATAAACAAATAAGTGTCAAGGCGGGTCGAGTCAGGTCAATGTTTGTCCCAGTCCAGTTGGTATCTAGTCGGTTCAGGCCAATATCAGTGTCAGATCGAGTCGAGGTCCGGTCTGGTATTGTTCGTCTCCGGTCCGGTTCCGTTCAGTCAGGATCTGGTCAGGTCAGGTCAGGCTGGTTCCCCGACTCTATACGTTGTTCCGGTCCCGGTCGGACCCGGCTAGATACCGTGGTTGACAACCGACCCGCACTAAAACTGGTTAGTCGACAAAGGCTTCTTGCGTCTCCTGTCGGTCGGCCGTACCCGGACGATGATGGTGCGTTATGCAATGCTAGAGTGATTGGCCGGCTGGAACTGACAGCGGTTGCAGATAACCATCGACGCTTCAGATGGGGTCACCGTTTCGTAACGGTGGGGCTGAGGATGGGGTTGGAGATCTATTTCTGCGACAACTATATCTTTAGGTACCTAAGTAAGAACTCGATGGTGCGCTTAGATTCGGCTGTCTGAATCTAAGGGTACGCTTAGATTCAGCTCTCTGAAATGCACGTATCTGAAGGAACAGCACTGAACGTTTTTAACGGCTTTTTAAAGGTAAGTACCTACTTATGTGTCGTACATATGTACAAGGTGTGATGCATGATTTTACGGGCGTTTCTCGTTATAATGCTGTACAACATGTAACCACTTTGCTGGCTGCTGCTTATACCGGTGGGCGTGGTATAATAAGCTTACAGTTGTCGTTTGAATGTGCAGGACCTGCCTTCAAGGCTATATGTACTTACATAGTGATCCGCCAGGACCGCGTGGTGAATGTGTGTCCATTTCAGCTATATACACTATAGCTATTATTATATACCATGCATGGCTAGTATCTACTGGTCTGAACTAATTGAAAAGCTAATCCAAGTGCGGCGCCCTTGCTTTCAGCCACCCGTATGCCTCATTAGCTATTAAACTGCGCTTTGTTTGTATGAGCATTGTCAGCGATGAGAATCGTGAGGGCCGTCTCGGCTGCCGTTTTAGACCGAGATTGACTGGCTCAGCCTGTTGAGTGATCAGGAAGCGGTTTTCCGAACTCGTACGCAATGTTGTCGAATGTTTCCGTCTTTCAATATAACTGGTTAAAGCTTTTCTCAGCTAGCCGCTACCGACTAGGCCCAGTGGTCGTTCCTGTCGTGCATGATTATTCAATTAACTGTTTCCGTGTGTCCAATCTTGAGCCAAAGAACGTCTCTTTGTTTAACTGACCTTTTTAAATGTGTCCCTCGGCTAAAAATAACTGATCCCGTATGTTCCATATCCAGTTGACTGACTCGTATGTTATCCCATCTAACGACTGATCCCTGACTGATCCTATGTGCTCCCCAGTGCCCCAGCCCAACCAACTGACCTCGTACGAGTAGAGTAAGGTGTCTCCTTGTCAAGCCGACTGACTGACCCATATTTCTCCCCTTCCGCCAGTGCGACTCCGCTCCACCATAGCCCAAGTAGTCGTCTGTCTGGGCCTCTTCATCGGTGTCAGCTACCAGGCGTGCAACAAATACAGTTGCCATGGCAACGACCACAGCGGTAGCTGGCGAAGTGCCGGGGTCGCCGCTAGGGAGCAGCACGTTCTTTGGGTGGCAGTGGGGGCCAGTGGTCTGGCCATGGTCTGCAGCGCCTGCATGGTGCTTGAGTCACACTTTCACAGCCAGAGCGGCAAGGTGAGAGAGAGAGAGAGAGAGGGGGAGAGAGAGGAGAGAGTGGCGGAACGGGTCCGTAAAAAGCATGGCGGGATCGTGATGGAAGGTAGCGAGAGGGAGAGAGAGAGAGAGAGAGAGAGAGAGAGAGAGAGAGAGAGAGAGAGAGAGAGAGAGAGAGAGAGAGAGAGAGAGAGAGAGAGAGAGAGAGAGAGAGAGAGAGAGAGAGAGAGAGAGAGAGAAAGGGAGAGAGGGAAGAGAGGGAGAGTTGCTGATTCGTGTGTCACTGAGGCCGTCAGTGGTGGTGAAAGGCTTTACAAGCGACCGCAGACCAAATAGTGTCAAGCATTGTCGGACTTTAGTTCAGGTGCTGAGCGCCTCAGAATAGGCTTGTTTTCCAAAGCTTCTCAACTCTCGCTAGATGTTATTTAAGTGACACTGCTTCATGAGATTTACCCACTTTCAAATGCTTGCCGGCTTTTACTAAACAGCGGCCGGTTTGCCTACATATTTTGTTTTCATTTCATCATTTCTTGAACACTGAGCTGTTGAGTGTTGGCTTAATTACCTCGTCATTCTCCTTTAAACTAAATGACTGTAAATGATGCAATTTTCGCTTTTCCCTCTTCATCTACATCATCATCATGGATATGCCATCTCGTCTTATATAGGTACCCCTTTTCAGTGAACCCTCCTATGGCAGTTCAGTCTCCCCTCCTCTCCCCCACCTTGTCTGACATCCACCCCCCCCCCCCACCCCCACCCACCCCCAGGGAGGTCAGAGCTCCTGGTGGGACGACATTGACATGGCCTTGCCCGAGTACTAACCTCTCTCCTCTGCCTCCCCCCATCTCTCCCAGGGAGGTCAGAGCTCCTGGTGGGACGACGTCACCAGCACTGGCCTGATGACCGCCGCCTCGTTCGTCACCGTCTCCCTTCTCTTCTGGGTCGACCTCGTCCCCGGCGTCGGAGAGGTGCGTACTTTACGGGATCATAAAGTTATCTATCGTAGGTAACGCGATTCAAAAGCTGCAATGCACGTGTATTTAGGTTACTTTGTTGGTTGAAACCATAAGATCATAGCTTATTTTGTCCAAATTTCAATCAGTGCTAATTTATTCCAGTTGATCTGTGTCGAGCTGTGCTGGCTAATCGGCTCGTTTCAACAGTTCTCTCGTTTCTGATGGTTGCTTTAGGCGAACAACGATATGCAGTATGCACTAAACTGAAACATTTCTACTAACTATGTTCAGACTTCAGCTGCATGCTTCGGCGTGTATTTTGTCGGCAGCTAACCGCATAGTGCACATTCGCTACAGGCATTGTGTAATGTGTTTTGTACCGCACGTAATGTGTGAAACCATTGGTGTTGCACGGATGCGGGATGCCCACGTGTTGTTAGCTCTGTTGTGTACAAAGCAGGGCTGCGGAGTCGGAGTCGGAGTTGGAGTCGGTCGGAGTCGACTGTTATGCCCGGAGTTGGAGTCGCCAAAATTTTACCGACTCCGACTCCGGAGAATGAGTTAACGCTGCATGGCTCATCTTCATGCACTGTACCTGTTTGATTGACGATAATGCGCTCGAAATTAGATTTTGTCGAAAAGGGTCATTTTGCTGCTTTGGACGAACGTTTACAGCGAAAGGAGCAGAAAACGATGAATTCTCAAGAACCTGCTTTTTAAATTTGCATGTTATTTTTAATGCATATTTGAAAAGCAAAGCTTTGGAACGCACAAAGGATCGTTTCAGGCAAAGGATCGTTTCAGGATAAAAACATCTCCATTGTGAATTTAAATATCACAATCAATTTGGATTTTAATAGAACCCTTAAGAGTCGGAGTTGGATTCAGAGTTGGAGTCGATTTTGAAGTCGGAGTCGGAGTCAGAGTCATCCTAAAATCCATCGACTCCGCAGCCCTGGCACAAAGCGCACGGGCTAGACTCCCTGTTGAACGGACACACCGTTTATTGCACCGGGACTATTCAGGCTCACAATGACCGTGCAATACAGACAGCTGTGTCATCTCGCCCTAAACCACCCCGGTTGGGTCAGGATCCGGAAGTTGTTTTCGCAATTCGGCTCCGGCTTGGTGGATGACTGGCTGGTCCGATTAGCCATCCAATATCCCGTTTGGTCTCTGTTACAATGACGTGCACATAAGCGCGCTCTATTTGATAGGCATGTGAATTATGTATAGTGAACTATGAACGGTAGATCGATGGAAAATGTATGCCCTGTGCTCCTCTTCTATGGATCATGCTTATCAGGAACATCTTGTCGCTGGCCGCGGTGACGGTTTTGCCTATGTGAAGGCTAGCGAAGCACTAAAGAAGGGCGCAGAGATGAATATATGGATGGCCACCTTTGACAGATCCAGCGTCCCCGGCTGTCACCATTGTCTTCCCGTTTGGTCTGTCAGTTGGACTGACTGGGGCTTCAATGTGTTTGTTGGCTAGGCCGTACGTGTGTCTGGGTCGCACGTACGTACTTGTCGCTAGGCTAGCCATCAATATTCACCCCTCAATAGGGCTGAACAGAATATCAAAGTAGCTAGTACGGCTACCAGTGACCAGTCGCACACAGCCTGCATTCGTTCTCAAGCCACATGTCTGTCTGTTTGCAGTTCGTACATCTATCCTTAACTGCGTCTCTTCGTACGCATGTTTGCACTTACGTCTTATAGTTTATTTGTATATCTTCCTGACCGATTGCCCATCTCCCAACCGTTCTCACGTCTCACCTCTGTCTTCTTTTCCAGTCGGAGAGCGTCTCTGACCTCGGCAGCGGCCTGGTGCGGGCTCTCGCCGCTCTGGGCGACCAGTTCCCGTACTACCGCCGCGCCTGTCTGCTGATCGGCATCGCCTGCCCCGCCCTGACGCTGACCGCCGTCCGCCTGCTCTCCGCTGGCCGACCCACCTTCCAGCTGGCCTCACTAGTGACCCTCGGTGTGCTCGTCTCGGAGCTGTGGTGGTCCGTGTCGCGGATAGATGGCGCTGGCGGCTGGACGCCCCACGCCCGCCTGACTGGCGAGGCGGTAATGGCGGTGGTAGGGGGTCTGCTGATGATTGGGGGTCTGATCGCTTGGCTGTCGTTCGGTGAGAAGAAGCCTGGGAAGGATCTGGAGCTGACGGCTCGTGATGTGGAGATGTATAAACTGCAGCACGGTGGTGGGGTCACGGCCACCAAATACCGGTGGCATCAGCCGGAGACAGTGTGATTGTGTTGCCCGAGAGTCGTCTGGGCTTCGCTGTGTACGATGGTGATATTTTGAAGTGTTCTATTTTTGTCTTTTTATTGAAGCGTCGATCGCAATGTGCAGTTGCAGTATGTAATAAAGAGTGCATGACTTGCCCCATGCTCATGCGAGTTGTGAAGCCTGCGAGCGTATCTTCGTGGCTTCATGAGCTAATGTGAATTAATTAGACATTTGTGGTGAGTTAAAACCGAGACGTGCTACGCTAGCATAAGTTACCATTTCTTGTGTTAAGTAGGTATATATTTATATTGTTTTAGATGAAGAGTTTTGCAAATGGCCGAAGCAAACCTGCATTCGACGCAGAATATATTCCTGCCCGGGGCCGGGATGATTCAATAAATGTCACCGAGGTTTTTTAGCGAAAACTCCGAGGGCCGTTAGGCCCGAGGTGCTTTTCGCTAAAAAAGCGAGGTGCAACATTTATTGAATTCCCGGCCTTAGGGCTGGAAGGTGTTTCCCATACCTGCCAAAAAGCTCACAACTATAATTGATAGTGACGTCAGCAGCCGTGTGGTTCAACGCGTTTAACCACACCCCTTGAACCACACGGCTGGCAATATTAAAGCACTGCACTAAACTTTGAAAAGTGTGGTACAGTGCACGTGCCATTAAAATGCCTGGATGTCTCGATTTAATCATGCAATGTAGCAGGTATGGGAAAAAGTGCTTCCGCACGTTCGGGAGACGCCATCCGTTCATCAGTTAGTACCCCCGTACGGTGTACTCGTATGCATCTTTTTTTCGCATGGTGTTTATAAACGCATCAGAAAGCCGTAGAAAACCATGGCCCACAGTGCTATGATTTAATTCATTGCTGGCAAGCACTAGTGGTGTCTTTGTACAAGGCCGTACCTATAGGTATAAATATTCATAGTGTGCGCGTGTGTATGTGTCTTGAATTTATTATGGTATACATCCGTTCTTTACAATCACATCCTTTGCGGCTTCGCCACGAATACGTTTATTAGCCTAACAAAGCTGAAAATGTCAGCATGCGAACTTGGTACCTATGTGTGGGTAATCGGCCGTCCGTGTGTAGCGAGGATTGTGTACAGACAATGTACATCTAGGTATACATACACAACAGACGCTGTTCGCACTTAGTGCCGCTTAATTGTTGTAATAAAAGGTGGTCAGCAACGAAAGTAAACGGTGTAAAGCTGAACGTTTTTACGAGTACTCCGGGGTGGCTTTATCATTTTTTTTTTGTGGAGGAGTGAATCAAAATAAATAAAAGGAAAAGCGGAACATGCGTAGTTCGTAGGTATGCCTAGTCACTGACAAAAGGTTTCGGCAGTTTCTCGGCTCGTTACTTTTCACAAGCAAACCATTCATGTTAACGAGGAAGTTGATAAATTACACAGAGTAGTAAAACAGACACGGTATTACGGCCAAGATCAAGACACCGCTCCTCTTTCCCATCCTCGGGAGTCAAATCATTCTCGCTCTCGGCTCAAACCCCCTATAGGTTCAGGACTGGACAGTCACCCTCATCCGACGTGGGTAGCTCCTCTGGAGCAGGCCAGAAGTCCGGTGAGGTGACCGTTGGCGGGGCTAGGTGGTCTGTCCACTGGACGCCGAACGGGCTCAGCCCCGGCGGTGCAACGGGGTGTCCTCTTAGATAAATGCCTTCCCCTCTGCCCTCACCCTGATTCCTAGCATCTTTCCGGCTCGGTTAACTTAAAGGTCTCGCTAGACAAAAAGTTAGAACAAAAGCTAGAACGAAAAGAGTGTTGGAAAATTAGGGGATAGTACTAAGCGGTCACCCTGGTGCACCACCGCAACTGAGTCCATCGGCGTTCCGATGGACAGGTCATCCATGGTCCGCTAACGGCCTGGATGATGAGCGAACTTCTGAGACGGCGGTTGTCGATAACTGACCAGCGCGGGGCAGAGGCTTTGAAGTGGAAATGCGCTTCTTGAGGAAAAGTTAGAAGCTATGTAAACCGATCAGCGGGATCGGAAGGAACTACAGAACTAGAATCCCACTAAACTCTCTCACGATGCCTTTCGTGTTGAATCTCACAATCCTTTACGCTGATAGTGTTTTTTTTTATCTACTAATGCTTCCAGATTGATTCCAACTTATTCATTTCTAGCGCACATTTGCCATTTGCGAATTTATCGATTTCCTGTTGTAAACTTATATCCGCGTCAAAGAGCTAGATGTGATCGGCAGTGTTTCCGTGTTATTTTCAAGTGGTTGGGCTGGTTTTCTAATCTGAAACTGTCAAAATGCATTTCCCAACAAGCTGCATTACTGTTTTGCTCACTTTGTTAATCCTACCAACTTCCTCATGGAACCCTTATGAGATTCTTGGGGTGGAACAAAATGCTGATTCTTCAACTATAAAAAAGGCATACAAGCAAAGAGCCAAAGAGTGGTAAGTAATTTACTGGCTTATGATATGTGATGTTGGCTGTTATATCTGCTTTTGTTGCTCTAACCCACTCGTGTTGGTGTGCTATGTATTTCATGTTTTCACAATTACAATGAGTACGAACCAAATGAATTTTCAGATTTGCTTTAATATGCCTTCGTGGGTTTCGTCTATTATAATTAGCAGAGCTGGGCAAGTGCGCTCCTCTAGTGCGTTCCTGCGTTCTTCCGTACGTACGCACCGCCCTTTTTAGGAACGCAAGAACGCAGGAACGCAAAGTTTTTCAAAGGAACGCAAGTAAGAGGAACGCACCACCCGAAATTTTGAAGCGTTCCTGCGTTCTTGCGGAACCACCCGAAAAATTATATTGCTGCCAATGACCTCTGTGTCAAATGTTTGAATCTCGAGTACGTGTGTTTGCCGGTAGAGGCGCCACTTGTCGGTCGAATCGAGGAAGGCTTGCTTAGATTTAGTGGTGATGTTTACTATTCGATTTGGTTTCAGGCATTAAATGTGTAAAAAAATTTAGTGGTGATGTTTACTATTCGATTCAGTTTCAGGCATTAAATGTGTAAAGTAAATATGATAACTTTTACTAAGATGCATCTTTTAACTTAACTATTGTTTTCTAAGCAGGTCGTATTTTTGTTGAAAACCCTATTGATATTGGTAAAACGTATTTCAGATATTCGATTCGGAAAAGAGATGTCGAGTTGCTTTTCGGCCCCACGTCGCCATTCTGGGTATTCTGTGATCGATTCGCCCCGTGTTTGGTTGGGCCCGCGCCGCGTGGTTCGGCGGTATTTTTGAGGGAGGAACGCAGGAACGCAGGAACGCTAACGCACCGAACGAAAAAAATTGAGGAACGCTATTCCAGGAACGCACTAACCGCGGCCGGAGGAACGCAGGAACGCTAACGCACTACCAAAAATCGAGGAACGCGCCCAGCTCTGATAATTAGGTAGTAATTTGCAGCATAAGATTGTGGCCATGGTTGTAGAAATGGATAACCTTATTGGCAATGTCAAATGTCAAATATGAGCACTAACTATCCTGACACTGGCGAGATGAAAATGCATTACACAACTGCTAAACTCCTCATTTGACCTGCTGTTGTTAGCACTTTTATCATTTTGGCACCTTCAATTTTTACAGGCATCCAGATAAGAACTCCGCTCCAGATGCTGAGGAAAAATTTGTTGAAATCAAGACAGCCTATGAGGTGAGTACTGAGTAGGTATCCATCTTCCATTCAGTTAGGTATTACCCAAATGTTTTTTTTTTGTTATTTTTTGTCATGTAATTATTATAATTTCATATGAGTCAGATGCAAGTGTTTAAAACCTTTAAGCTGCTTTGAGTATTTGTAATGGTCTGTCTCACTTTAAACTATCTCCTGCGTCTCAACTTTAGGTTCTGTCAGATCCAGAGCGCCGCAGGAACTATGACAACACAGGCCGCACAGAGGAGACCCCTAACTTCCGACAGCCACCCCGCGGCCATCCGTTCTCACCAGATGACCTGCTGCATCACTTTGCCTTCCGCCGGCACGGCACCATGCTCTTCCACAAGCAGTCCATCACACTCAGGTGAGCGAGGATGTGAAGTGGGGAAGTCGTGCAGCTTATCATAGTGAGCAATTGTGAAGCCTCTGCAGTTGTGTTTCATCCATTTGGGTTAGGTCAGGTCAGGTCAGATCAACCAGTAGGCATCCTGCTGACAATCCACACCTATTAGGTGTTAACCACCACTGACAGTTTCGTAACATGTTATGTGAGCACCAAAATTACCCTAGAATGTTCATATGGGTGGTGGGTGCTGAATTTGGAATCAGCTCCAAAAACTACCCCATAAACATGTAAAACTAAAAAAGTGAAAGAATGTCATTGAAGGTCAATGGCCTTGACCTGGCCCTTACATGACCTCGACATCCACAATAGAGCATGAGACAGACATCATTACACATGTTGGATCATTTATGACCACAAAAAGACCGGGAACACGCGGATAATGTGCGCTGACATACGCCGGACCGTGACATTCGGCGTGACATGGTCTCGTGAAACAGGTCACAGGTCAAAAGTCATTTGATTCAGGGTCATGAAATTTTCAGGGTGGTTGTAAAATTGATCAACTCGAGGGTACTTTCAGTTTCGTCGCGATTGTCCACTTTTTGCCCGAGATTTTTGCGAAAAAAACGGAAGGGGGTCCGTTCCCCCTGTAAGTGCGAGGTTTAATGTCAATTCATCTGGTAATTGGTATGTAATAATTTACGCTCTTTGAAGTCAAACTCAACTTTATTATATAAGTGCAGACTATCTTTGGATGAATGTACCTATTCATGTTGATGATGACTACCACACGTCGCCCCCAGGCAATACGAGAACAAGGTGCTGCCGTCGAGTCGGACGTCACCCACGCTGCTGCTGGCCTTCTCGGAGTGGTGCTTCAGCTGCGTCCAAATGGAGCCCGTCTGGGCCACGCTCTCCGAGGAGCTGGGCAACGTCGGCATCGGCGTCAGCACGGTTAGTGACCGGTCGGAGAGAACGCTCCTCCGCAGAATCGCGTGCAACTTTAAAGACATTCCCCATCGAGAGAGGATGGTTCCATGACTAGTATAAACGAGATTGATGCATTAGCCGTTCGTAAATGTTCTTTTTTTGTCTCAGCCTTTCTGCCTTTTTATTGCAGTTTTTTATTTAGACGAGACTGTGTAACCGACAAATAACTAAGGCCCATGCCGTATTCCCGACGCTCAAAGACCTGTCGCTGCTGACTTTCCTCTGACCCTTGACCTTTAACCTTCGATTGTTGACCTTTGACCTTGAATCGTTGACCTTTGACCTGACGTGCAGGTGCACGCCGAACATGAGCGGGAGCTGGCAGGGCGGCTGTCGGTGGACTCACTGCCCCGAGTGTTCCTCGTGCTGGACGGACGGGTGGTGCGCTACCCCCGGGACGAGTTCAGCTTCGCTCTGGTCATAGGTGAGACGCAGATGGTGCTCGTGGTGGTTGGGGTTAAAGAGAGCCGTGGGGGACTGAGGATAAAACGTTGATAAAGGACACATTGTTACTATCATTTGGCTTCATAAACGTCTTTATTCGACAAAGCTAATAGCGTTTTACGGGTATTTATCGATCAATTCAATCATTATTCTATACAGATCCATTTTTATTTTACATAGGTAGCAGGCTTCGTGGTTCTCGATTTTTTTTTTTTAGCGACTTGTGGAGCCCAGTTCAATAGTGGGAAGTCGCCACTGCCACCCATTTTATAGGGATGCTTTTTTGTTGTTGTTGTTGTTTACCATCGCCGCCTGCCTTCCGTCCCTCAGACTTTATCCGTTCGAAGATGTCTCCGGGGCTGTTCACTTCTCTGACGCCCAGTAACGCCGACACGTTCCTGGCCGGCTGGACGGATAACCGGGTGCGGCTGGTTCTGTTCAGCCAGAGACCCGAGCCACGGCTGCGCTACATCACACTGGCCTACAAGTTCCGCGCTTCGGCCGCCGCGGCGTGAGTGCACGGTGGATGAATGGATGGATGGATGAACGAACGAACGAACGAACGAACGAACGAACGAACGAACGAACGAACGAACGAACGAACGAACGAACGAACGAACGAACGAACGAACGAACGAATGAATGGATGGATGGATGTATGACTGAATGAATGAATGAATGAATGAATGATGAATGAATGGATAATTGAATGAATGAATGAATGAATGAACGAATGAATGAATGAGTGAGTGAGAGTGAGTGAATAAATGAATGAATGAATGTATTGGATAAGTAAATGGTGCGTGCGTGTGATGGAGCTAGGCTACAATTAAATGCAGATTTATCGTGAAATGTCTTTAGCTAGTTCCAGCCAGGCACTGAATAGAACGTAGGTAATAAATAAACACATGCCTGAATATCCGTCGTAACGTATGATGAACAATTAACACGTAAGCATCAGTAGCACTTTCTTTCTCATTGCACTCCCGCCCTCCCTCTATGCCCCATCTCAGACCCTCGCTTCTCCGCTCAGATACGTGCCAACACTGTCAGCCGACTCGGCACCTCTGCTGGCCACCTACGGAGTACCGGCGCGCGCCGAGACGCTGCTGGTGCTGAAGGAGGCGCCGAACGCGCCGGCCGCCACCCTCAGCATGGACCAGCTGCCCTTCAACACCATGGTGGATGTGGTGGAGAAGAACCGGTTCCTGGTGCTGCCGAGGCTGTCTTCGCAGGTGAGTGCTGGGGGACGCTTGAGAAGGTATAGGGGGAAAGGTGGAATAGTTGGGGAATGAAGGGCTTGGCAGCGAGCGTCCGATTAGGACTGATGACCTAGTTCCTATAGGGAATGTCCTTTATCGTATTATGCGATGTGAAAATGATGTGGTTGCACTGTCTCAAGAAGTACCAGTTACCTGCTCACGACCTCACACAGCCACCGTATAGTCGACTACAGAATGATGTTCCACTCCTCAGAAGCTATCAGTTGACCGGAGCGCTAAGTTGTACCGTTTATCACGCAATTAAGCGTGTCGATTGTGAGCATTGGGACTAAGCTATAATTTGTGAACTCAGCCCATGTGATGCGGCACAGCCTACCACTCCAGGCAAATGATTGCCTGTGAAAAGTGGAACATCATTCTGTAGTCAACTATACTTCACCGTGTGATCAATCATCGCCCCCGTCCCTCTTTCTCTCTGCCCTTGTGCTTCTTTCGGTGCTGTACACATGCGTCCCAAACAAACCTTCGAGCATTATGGCTGACCTCTGCCTCCCCTCTATCGTCCTCAGTCTGTGCTGGACACGTTCTATCTCACCGAGGCCTCTCACGCTACGACTGACCACTCCCCCTATCGTCCCCAGTCCGTGCTGGACACGCTCTGTCCCACCGAGGCCTCCCGCGCACGGCGCCACCTATGCGCCGTGCTGGTGGCACGCTCCGGGGACCCCCAGACGGCACGCCAGGCGGCGCTGCGGGAACACGTGTGGACCGCCCGGCTGACCAGCCCACGGCTCCGCTACGCCTATATCTACATGGACAAACAGGCCAAGTTTCTGGATAATCTGCTCAAAGGTGAGTGGTGCTGCGGTGGTTGGGAAGGGTGTGGCTTTGAGATGTTCTACTGGGTGGCCAGAGGCCCGGAAAGGATGGTGTTGAGCGATGTTGCGCGCTTGTTCTTTTTTTTTTAGAATGAGATAGTTGGTAATCGCTCACTGCCTTTAGGTCAGTATTGTGATTGTCGTTCCTCGTATGAATGAATGCAATGTGCATTCATTCATTGAGTGCTTTTGCAGTGTGCTGGGAGGTACCTGTCCGGCAATTGTAAGATAATTTGTTTGCTGGAATCACCGTCACGCCCAGTTTTGTAATCTCTGCTGACCTGTAACCTCTGTTAAAGGGACTCTCCCACCTTAACATTAGATTTGAGTTGAGATAGCCAAAATGGGGTCCCTGGCTCACAATTACCGGTTTCGGCACTCACAACATCGAGAAATGCCTTAAATCGGAAATATTGAATTTCAAAATTGCAGCATTTTGATTCAGAGGGGCTAATGCTTAGGAATACCCCTCTGAATGTGTGACGTCAGCGCAAATATCTAACGATTTTTAAATGTTTGACTAAAACGTTTTGTAGCACGCGGTGATATATGCTATTTGCGCGCAACATCTGCCGCAAACGCCGCACTTCTAAAATAAAGTCGCTAGAAACAGTGGAGATCCTAAAAAAGTAAACAAAAGTAAAAGTCTAATATCTTGAAAACCGGTGAATATTTTTCGGTGAAATTTGGTAGATATATGTTTTCGCTCAATTTGAACCGAGCGACATCACTTTCATGCCAATTCATAAACTTTTTTGAAGGTGGGAGGGTCCCTTTAACCTGTGCTGTGACCTCTTCTGACCTGTAGCCCCTAATGATCTGTGACCTCTGTTGACCTGTGCCGGGTGTCCTGTGACCCCAGAGTCGTCTCCGGAGGACCCGGTGGGCCACGTACTGATTCTCTGGCGTCAGGACAGCAAACGGGTCCAGTACGACTGGACCGAGGACCAATGGGAGACCAAGCCGGACCGCGTGAACCAATCGGTCCGCCGGCTGGAGGACCGGCTGCGGCTGCTGCTGACCAGCACCGAACTGCTGCCGCATCAGACCACCGTGCAGGTAGGTTCAACGGGGGATATACACACAGAACAGAGCTGCTACCACATCAGGCTACCGTGCAAGTGGGTTCAACGGGGAACACAAAGAATACAGCTGTTGCCGCATCAGGCCACGGTACTGATGAGTCCAACATACTGTAATAAGTACCGCAGTCCGATTCTGCCGCATCAGACTGCGGTAGTGATCAATCTGCCGTCCTGCTTCTTGGTTTTATAAAATGAGTTAAACACTCGTTTGGCTACCAGCTTGTGGTATTTCGCTGGCTTCTCGGTTCCCAGAATCCAACAGCCAGGTCTGCTGTTCTCTTTCTCCCTCATCTGGCGTGATTTCACACAAGCTCTACGCATGGCTTATCTTTACTGGAGCTGCGTACCCATTACGCACCATTTTTCAGAGTGGAGAACCTGGATGATATTACCACAGGCGCACATTTAGTGCCATAATGGTTAAGTGGACTACCGGTAACGCGAGAAGTTTGGAATTCCCTACGGATATTAGAGTGGTCATTGGTCACATTATTGTTTGTTATTGGAAACTCACGACGTGGTCTTCCGTCAATAAATGTTCCTTGTGGTAGTTTGCTGGGGTTGCAGTTTCGCTTTCCGGCTGTCTGGGTTGCTATTTTACATGGGACGAACTAGCATAAGACTAGTCTGAGACTACAGTTAACAGTTAACACCGATATAATTGTTCACTACTGTTTCTCAGTGCAAACTTCTTCTGCTGCTTCATACCTCAGTAATCAGTATAGGCTCGCATGATATAAAAGTAGGCAATCGATACGCTCGTTATAGCTACACAATTAAGTAATTAAAGTTCCTTAATGTTTGCGAAGACTCAGCAGTATGCCGCCGGATTCCATCGATGAAGCTTTTATTTGCCTTGCCATTCAGTGCATTTGATTGGCCTTTTATCGGACAATATTTCCGGCAGCGGCATACCCCAGCCGACGGATATCTGCCAGTGTTAGCTCGTCACCCACTGGCATAATACGTAAGCGTCCTTTGCTTAATATATGCGTGTGCTCCTCCGTCGCATCGCGACACTGACTCAGCAACTGTCAGGTGAAATAGGCGGTGTCGCATGACAGCAATGCCATTTCTTTGAGAAGTACGAGAACTGCGACAAGCCCTACGGAGAAACGCAGTCTTATCCAAACTTCATAGGTAGTTGTATCTCCAGATACCGCGTTCCCGGCTATAATTTTGTTCATCTTTAATGTCGAGCTTGTAAAGCGTTAATGGTCTATCCCGCGTCCCCGACCGATAGCTTCGAGCAGCGATATCACATACCTCTGACAAACAGCATTTTCTTTTGGTCAGCCATATAGATTGCATGACCATTTTTGAGTTATGCAATATTGAATATACGTACATAACACATGTATTGACACATTGAGAACAGAATGCGAACTGGTCGGTCACAAACCACAGGCCTGGGACCTCACCAGCCATACGCTTTTCGACGCTGACTAGAGACAAAGCGCCGTCTTCCAAGACGAAGCGCTCTCCGCTATGGTCGCAGACCATACCCTGAGGACGGCCATGGTGAGCTTTCATGACGTTCGAGACTCAACGGTGCCGGCTACAAGTAGATGGCAAGTGTCGAGCGCATTATGGGCTGGTTAAATTGACAGAGTCCGCTGAAATTCACTGAGCTGCCAAACTCTGAAGTTTGACCGATTTCTGAGCGGCACTAAACCTGTTTTCGATGAGATCGTCTCACCGCGATCGTGTACACATAGATAACGCTCTTTTTGTAAGGGCAGAGTGGGCTCGGCATTGATATTGAATGCGTGAGCTCCGCCGCTGAACGCTAACTGCTCTGCTGGCTGTTGGTTGATCCTGATGACTGCTGACGGGACTTGCTGACTGGTGACATGATGTGGGGCTCAGCGGGCCAGCATCCTTGCCTGCTGTGCCAGGCCGGCCCAGACCTCGCGAGCCGTCGGCAGGATGAGGCGCGGCGGCAGCAGGAACCCGTAGAAGCCCTTGTCGCGCGCCTCGATGGCCACGCTGTGCCGAACCCCGGCGCGGTACGCCCAGTCGGTGCTGGTACCGCTGTCCAGGTACAGCACGCGCGACGAGATGCCGTACCGGTACGGCACGCCGTTGACGGCACGCATGGCGCGCGTGGCGGCGCGTCCCACGCGGCGCTGACGTCCGATGTCCTTGCTGGCGAACCAGCTGTAGCCGTAGGGCAGCAGCCACAGCTGGCCGTACGAGTGGACCGAGTTGAAGGCGGCGATACGGCGCCGGTCGCGGAGCACGGCGTCACGCACTGCGCGACTCTCGAGCTCTGAGAACGGCCGGTAGCCGGGGAACGTCAGGCCGCACTCGAGAAACGTCACGCCGAACGTGCCCCAGCGCGCCGCGAAGTTTCGGTTGAGGTCGACGCCTGTGCAGTAGTTGACTGGACGTCTGTTCTTACGCCAGAGACGGTCGTGCGTGTGTGAGTACTCGTAGCCATCCGGGTTCATCACAGGTACCAGGTGCCAGTCGTACTTGACGAGCCAGCGCTGGTCGCCGGCCAAGAGACGACCGATGGTGTACAGACAGATGGCCGGCGAGATCCACTCTCGCGCGTGCACGCCGCAGTCAATCCACATTACGGGCTTCGTGGCCGGCGCGCTGACGTCCTCCCTCAGCCGTACTAGGTACAGAGGTCGTCCCTCGTGGGTCCGACCGATCACGTGCAGGGTGACGTGGTCGGGGAACCGTGTCGGCAGCCGCCGCAGCAGCGCCTCGATGTCGGAGAAACGGTGGTAGGCGCCCAGGTTGAACCCGTCGATATCCGAGTCATCGTCCTCTTCATCGTAGATGCTGTTGGTTTCTAATTCAGCGCCGTCTCTGTCGCTTCCGCTGTCCAGACGGCCTCTTCGATTGTCGGCGTTGGTGCCGAAACCCGGGAAGGCGTTCAGTTTTCGCATGGCACGGCTACTGGAGTTTCCCGAGCCATCTCTTAGGAGGTCTTTTGCGCGGCCTCCGGCGCGGTGAGCCTCATTCTCCGACTGCTGCGAGTCGATGATGCTCTGGACGTCGCCGATTCGGAGTCGGAACGGCACATCGCTGGTGTTGAGGACGCTCTCCAGTCGCGGAACGTCGTCGGGCCCAACCTGGACCTGCAGCCAGCCGGACGAGCCCCCTTTGTCGTCCCACAGCTCGAAGCCACCTTCGGTGACCAGCTGCCGGATCTGCGAGGCCTGGCTCCGGTTGGCCACGGCCACATCGTACACGCGGTGCCTGAGGGCGTAGAGACAGGACTGGTGAGGGAGAGACAGAGTGGGGTATAGCCGCCTTATAATCGCTCAGAAGCACGCTTTTCTGTCCGTGTTTTAAGATAAGATATGCTGTTTATTATGTTGGCTTAATACGATTTTAGTGGTATTTTACAACTAGCCATTTAGTGGTATTTAAGATAGTTGGTTAGCACTTGTCCTTTTTTAACTGCAGTTAGTTTTGGACAGGTGCAACTCTCCTATCACTGCTGGGTAATTGATACATAGAGGATTCTTCATGGCTCCGAGTGAAAGATAAGGATATCTTTTCCAAGCGGGTTACTGAAAAACCGAGCGACGAAGGAGCGAGGTTTTTCTGTAGCACGCGAGGAAAAGATATCCGATCTTCCACGAGTGAGCCATGAGGAATCCTATATCTTTCTATGTTGAGGTTTATTCTTAATTAATAAAATATTATATTTAAATGCATTCATCTATGTAAAAATAGATTCAGAGTAGTTTATTCTTATTTCACAAGTTTCATCCATAAACAACCATTAAAAATGTCGTTCGGTTATTGACCCATCATCACATGAACTCTTGATTTTTCGCTATGAACCCTCGAGACCTTATCTTTGCATCTCAGAGGGATGCAGATATAACAAAGTCTTATCTTTGCATCTCAGAGGAGTGCGAGATAGAAATATCCCTGCACTGTAGACCCAATGGCAAATAAACCTCAACTAGAAAGATATACATATCCTGTTCTCCGATGCGTATATCGCGCCATGGTATCCCTCTCGGCACGCGCCCACTTAGTACACACAACAATCGTATTAACCCACGCAGCCACCGGCTGTCACACCTGCGCGCGGTGTCAATGCCCGACTGAGCCGCTCTCGAGTGTCCAGAAAATCATCAGCCATGCCACTTCACCGGCTGTTAGTGCGTCATTGCTATTAACCCGAGCGGTAGCGAACGCTCTTTACTGCATTCATTATTTCTGGGGTATCCCGTGTCCGTCTTCGCATGGCTTCTCACTTTGCGAGCTGCGACAACGTGTGAGGCAAGATGAATAACTAAGCGTCTTTGCTAGAAACTAAGTAGTAAAGCCTGGTGGGGTAGCCTATTGTGAGGTGGTATAATTGCGGGCTTAAGAAGGTGTTGGTACGTCGAGGAAGGCTTCATAGCAACAGAATATTCATATGAAAATTTATCAGAGTAGCGCGCACCAAGCATGCAGGAATACCGACTCAGCTTGTAGCATAAAAGTCATCGGTGAAACCAATATCTCTTCCTTTAATGAACAATTAAAGTTGAAGTCAACGCTGCGTGCAAGTGACCTCCGTCGTTGACCCAGCGACCATAACGGCCGGTTACGACACAGTCCACACCCTGCCGATAGCGATGGACCGCGCGCCCTGCCCTTCCCGCCCGGCGCTGCTGCGGGCGACTCTCTCTGGACAGTGTCCGGGGATCACCGGACCATGAGGCGCGGCTCGTGACTGTCCGCTGTGTCGCCTCATACGCCTACCATCTGTGTTTGTCTGTGTGCATGTCTGTGAGTGTGACACTGGGATGGGACGTAGCTCGGGGTGGTGGTATGACATCCGGCCGAGGCTGTCCATTGTGCATTTGTCAGTTAGTCTCGGTTAGCGCATTTATGGGTTCATACAAGCCCTGCTTAGCTTGAATTTATGCTCAGAGGGCGGTTCAACTTGTGCCCGTGCAATGTGCAAGCGTGTAGAGTTGATTTTTTTTTTTGTAAGTTCGTAAGTTCTAAACGGCTTTATGTAGATGTTGCTATGACCCATAGTTCCATTCTTTCATACGCTCTTTATTTTTTCCCGGACGGATTTCCCTTAACATTAATTATGCGCCTGAACTTTTTGACGCGGTGACAGGCGCTCCTGATTTGCATTACTGTTCCCGCTGCTGCGCGGCTCCAAGGGCTTCTTTTAAGGACACGCGCTGTTATTAGCAGTCAGTGCTGATAATCAATGGGATAGATTTAGCTCTCATCTGGGCGGCCCTGTGCGGCACGGGCGGTCATCTGGCTCCGTGTCCTTATAGCTGACCGTCACGCTAGGCATCTTTGGCGACATGCCATTTTCGTCATACCATTGTCACGTTTGATACGGGTCGGGTCACATTGGCACGTGTTGTGTCCGCCACGGTGGGTGGACATGGTTTAGAGATCGACTCAATTTGAGACTGTTTTGAATGATGAGATGGATATGATCGTTGACGGAAAGGCGGTTTCACGGCTGTTTTATCGGATTTGGTTGTGAGGAACTGTCGGTGTCGCTTGCCAGTTTTATCCGGCTGATAAGTCAGAATTGTTTAGTGAGGCATTTGACATCAGCGATTCGTCCATGTTTTAAGCTCGGGTAGACTTTTGACACAGACAAGGTCACCAACCCTCATGTTATATAAATTTAATCTAAACATCCGTCGTCGAGGCGCGTTTCGGACGGGGCTCAGGACCGAATCCTGTCATAGTTACGCGCACATCAAACTCGGTCTCAGCCGAGTGTTCTGCTCCAGAAAAAGGATGCTCGGAAGCGGTCACGCCGATCGGCCTGGCATTCCGCCCGCGGCGAGTGCACAAAACCTGCCTGCCTGCAGTGATCTCCAGTGAAAGCGACCCTCCCTGCCGGCGCGTGCCATGCCTGCGTTGGTCGCTTCTTCAGCCATGTGCCGATACTCTCGCTGCAGCGAGCGTAGACCGGTCCGAGAGTCATCAACGGACTCAATGGCCAGCCGGCAATTAATGCACTGATGCCACTCGCATAGGCAATCACTATTTATAAGAGCGTCCAGCTAACGTGATGAATGCAATGCATCTCTAACATATTCGGAATCGACCTGCGCGACGAGAGTCAGAATACTTCAAGACTCTTTGCGAGGGTTAACTTTTACTCTTTGTTTCCGTTCTCCCTGTTTCCGGTTGGCGACTCGTTTCAGTAAGTCACGGCGGCGAATTCGCGATGATCGCTGATAGTGTTCACTCTATAAGATCGCGCAACGCCCAGTGACGGTCCTGGTATTGTCTCTTGTCCGCGGCGCGTGTCATTGTGACGACGGTGATATTCAAAGAGTGAGAGTACCTCCTTTCCTCCCGGCCTCTGCTCGGCCCGTATGTGTCGACTGAACAAACCGGTAGTCTTCCGGTGAGATGAGAGAATCTCCGGTTCCAGAGTCACCATTGAACCGGTGATCGACCAATATGGAACCGGGTGTCTCCGATTCTGCCGGGGCCGAGTCGGCAGTTGCAGGCTGGTGGCCGAGCCGCATAACGTGGAGTTGTGAGCTAGGCTATTACTGAGGACCCAAATCGGTAGGAAGCCTATAGAATGCAGCGACTAACCGGGAGCGAACGTTTTGTAAGAACAGGAGCCAAAAAAAGTATTGCCGAATGTGTGCAGCCGACTACAAGGTACCAAGTCGATAACAGAGCCTGGAAATGAGCTAAGAGGTGGTAGCATTTATGGCGTTCTGAGAATTGACAAAGGCCAACTCAAGTACTCGCTGGGTTGTGAAACGTTTCGCAGATGGTGTGGACGAGCCTTTTCGATAGGTACCAAAACGCCGTGTCATGGGCGAGCTTTGTCGTCATCGCTGCGCCTTGTCCTACACAGGGCTCGAAAATGATGAAACGTTTCATTAATGACCTTACAGTGGCTGGAGTCACTTTCGACTTTGTGAAAGAGGGTGCATTTCATAAATGATGCAAAGTACCAAAAAATTACTAATTAATGGTGAATTACATGCGTCCTTGCTAGGCATAAACCTCTATCGTGTTTGTTGTGAGTGTGGGAATCTATTTAAAATAGTCATGAAATTGACCTAACCGACTTCTCACTTCTTCAAAAGGCTCTTGTTTGGTAGGTGCCAGTGAGATCAGACACTGCAGCCAATCTCAAGGTCGCCAAATCCCGTTAGAGAACAATTTTATAGATAAACGGCATGATTAATTTTTTCTGTTGATGTTTTTGGGGAACTGAAGAGCTGCAATTTGGTCGATCCTGACCTTAAGAAAATGTTTGATGTGGAGCCTGAATATATTTAAATTCAATGAAACTTGTGAAAAGTTATCACAGTGAAACTTATCCAGTACTCAACATGTTGGAGCTCATTGATGATTGGATATGCAAATTTTATTCGCCATTTCACAAACTTCACTTGCAATTGTTAAGTTATTTTTAATTGCATGCTAATTCTATTCCACTTCCTGGCCTGAATGTTAAGTTCACAAAATTTGCATAGGTACACATGAGAAAGAGAATGCACATTATCATATTAACATGCACCATATTATCTAAGACACGCCCAACAACTGATTTCATTAGTTCAAAAGACGCGAAAACTTAAAATTTAAAAGACTCAAACCTTCATGTGCATTGTGCACGTACGGCCGCCACTCACCCGTCGTAGGTCTTCCTCTGTTCGGCGGTGCTGGCCGCTGCCACCAGCCACAGTACAAGGAGCTGGAGCCGCGCGCACCGCTGTGACCGCATGGTGCTGCCGTCACCGCGGCCGTCAACGCTCTGCGCCTGCCGTCGGGCCGCGCCGCCCTCTCCTAGCACGGCGCGCGGAGGGGTGAGCGGCGCGCGCGTGCGGGGTGCGAGTCGCGGGAGATGGGGGGGGGGAGGGCGGGAGGTGCACGAAGGGTCGGTGAGGTGACATGGAAGCCTTATCATAGGCGGCGGAACGGGGAGGGCACCAGGACACCGTGCCCCCCTTTGATTTTGGCATTTTAACATTAGCCCTATGGGCGTTGCATGGAAAGAATGGGACCAAAAGTCGGCAGTGCCCCCCCCCCTTAATTGAAGGTGTTCCGCCGCTCCTGAGCCTTATCATGACCGTTTTTGGCATCTAAATTATTTGGTGCTCCTCTTCCGTGCTGATAAATGAATCCGAGAAAAAGAGCAAATGCAGACTTGGCAGATGGCACAGCATAACATGCGGTGAAGCGCTCGCTGGGTATATCGGCTGCGAGGATAGCTCATGAATGGGAGTCAGTTGGCTGTTGATACGCAATCGACGCCGTTTCAAACACCGCTGGTCTGCAGGTGACGTGTTAACGTGTAGAAGGTAGTAGTCTGGGGGCTTTCTAACTGCATTGTATGCAGCTATGTAATATGCACGGTATTTTCAGGGTAGTAACTATGTAGTGCGATCCACAGATGATCCGGGCTCGGGATACCTGCTTAATGGACATTAGACAGGGTTTGTTTTATCGTGGACAGCCAATGATTATCATTTGGTAGAGTTATTTTCTTTTTATTTTGTTTCGCTCTATTTATTGTTCTCTTCGTGATGCTGCTATTCCAAACAATTCGCGTTTAACACCATCACGAGAAAATCATTTTCTTCTTTTTCAATAATACTAAGGTTTATTGGTTCAGCAGTATTTCCTATTTTGGCTGAGGCATGACCCCACTAACCATCTGTTGGCCACCCCCTCGGAACGCGTTTGACGTCACTGGGGTGGAAGGCGGTGACGAGAAGAACGATGCATTTATATTTATTTTATTTACTTGCTGGGTGAAGGTAATGGAGAGCAAGAACACTATTATCCTGGGCAAGAATAAACCAAGACGTTCATGAGTGACCTAGCATTCGGTTCGTAAGCTCTCTGCTCTGATGCAACGTGTTTGCTTCAATTGCATTCAAGGTTGTGGTCTGTGGGTAATTGCCTGGTCTGTTATCGGTTTGGAGGGTGTCATAACTGGGTCCGTGATGATGAAAAACTTCCTCTAACTTTTGATTTCAACCAGAGTCCTAGTGACGGTCACGACGCGTCCGAATGTATCAGCGAGTGCGGTGAATGATGGCTCAAGAAGAGCTGATTCGTTCCAGTTTGTTATGTCTCGTACGCTGCCATTTCAGCATATTTAGAGGGAGCGTAAACGTTAGCTGCTATTCGTTGGCAAAGGTCTTTCTTAAATGTTATCTACGCTACGAATGTCATGTATAGCTTGTTGATAAGATTGTCATCAGTGCTGTCATGAAAAAGTTACAATTGGTTACAAAAAGTAGTAATGTGCATGTTCTTGGTTTATTTTAAATGTAGTACAAATGTTGTTGATTTAAATTCAAATTTAATGATGATACCTAATGATTACAACTGGTCTTAACCATGTCCACAAGTGACAAATTCAATTGTATTGCACTGTAAGGTGTACAATTATGTAGGATAAGGGTTTCATTGGCTACATGTTGTCGTGAGATCCATACATATCATAGGTCCTCCACAAATTTTTGCCCGCTGGATCCACAGAGATCATAGATCCGACCCCTAAATTTTGTCGAGAGATCCATTCGGATCATAGATCCAACCCCTGAATTTTGTCGGGAGATCCACTCGGATCATAGATCCAACCCCTCTATTTTGTCGAGTGATCCACTGAGATCATAGATCCAGCTCTCGGATCCATGCACAATGCACATGTCTGGTCATGTTCATGTAATGAGAATGAAACACGGCAAAAGTTTTATTGTGTACGATTTTTCGTGTCCTTATCCAAAGCTCGCCTGGGCCATTTCAAAGGCTACGTTCATGTTATCCAAATGTTATCTATTGTTTTAAAAGATCGTGTGATCAAATTTGGTCTCCTTCAGTCAGCTCAGCTGCTAATTTCCGGCTTGTACTCCAGGCACAGGCAAGTAAATACGCATTACACGCGTATTTTGTATTGCGCATCGGCCGTAACTTCGTTTGTAATGTACGTACATACAATGTACATTGTACATTTCCGTTACTTTGATCAGTGCTCATCTCTCTTGGATTAAAGATGTTATGACTTTGGTACTCGAAGGTACGGTTCAGAAACTTCTATACGATTCATACCAGTAGGAGTTATGATGTTTCGATGGGTAATACTCGCCGTTTGCCAGGGAAACTAAGTAGTCTCTGATTTAGTTTTTCTTCAACTTCTCTGAAAACCTGTTTTGAAGCGAAACCCCATCTAGTCAACCCAGATCTGTTCTTATTTACAGCTACTCCACTACCGGTATCGCTATCTGGCATTTCAATCAAACGTGTGGTTTTTTAAATGGCTGAGTGAGTGGATTTGCCGTCTTCGGCGGCCGGTGCTGTCGGGAGTTGTGACCGCACGGACAGGTTCGCCGTTTTTGCACTCTTCAGTAGCTTCGTCGCTCCGTGATCAGCATAGGTATGTACTATGTACTCCTTCAATGGGAACTCCCTTGATAACTTCTTGTAACGTAAGTGCTGCACTTCTCCGTACTGGGAACACCTGAAGGCACTGTGCTCAGTTGTGTGATTACTAACCAGTTGCAGTAAGACGGGGATACTTACCCCGGCATTGGTTGGTTGATTGGCAGTTGGCACCGTGCTAGCTCATCAAGGTCACGAGCTGTGGCAATAGTTTTGCCTATTTAAATATGATGAAATTATGTTATACATCGGCTGGACCAGACTGCACGTGACTCCAGCGTTTCATTTGGAAATAACTGACATCTCTGGGTGAGCTGGCATTTCTGGTGCGACATCGATTTATTTGATCTTTGTTCTCCAGATCCGCTTAAACCCACATTGGTTATGACAACGGACAATAGACATCACCCCTAATATGAAACTAGCATCAACAGAGTGCAATGCAGTGGTGGCCTGCACAATGATCCCGTTCGGTCAGCTGTGGTCTGACCAGTCTCGGAATGACCCCAGTCTGCGACGGCCCGGGTGACTTGTGATGGGCGGGGTCAGGGTGCGGTGCTTACCAGTGACCACTGACCACCGACCAGTGACCTCTGACCACAGACCAGTAACCTCTGACCAGGGCTGCGGAGTCGGAGTCGGAGTCGGTCGGAGTCGACAGTTGTGACCGGAGTCGGAGTCGGAGTCGGAGTCGATTTTAGAAACCCGAGCCGGAGTCGGAGTCGGAGTCACCGACAATCTGTCGACTCCGCAGCCCTGCTAGGTCTGCGGAGTCGGAGTCGGGAGTTGGAGTCGGTCGGAGTCGACAATTCTGCCCGGAGTCGGAGTCGGAGTCGGAGCTGGTTTTTGAAAGCCAGAGTCGGAGTCGGAGTCGGAGTCGCCGAAAATCCATCGACTCCGCAGCCCTGCCTCTGACATCTGACCACTAACCGCGAGAAGCAGCGGGAAGGGACGTGTGTCCGGCGTCACTTTCTGTTTCAAAGGAGCGTCTGTGTTGTGGGTGCGGCGGCCGCGCGGCGCGAAACGAAGGTCATCTGGTTTGGGACCGTCAGGGACCGCTTGACTGTGAGAGTCTCTCACTGTTATCAGGGGCTGTAGCTCAAGTGGTAGAGCGCTCGCTTAGCATGTGAGAGGTACGGGGATCGATACCCCGCAGCTCCAGCGTTTTGACCTCGTCTGACCCATCAGTGGGGCCAGTACTTTTGAATGAGGTGATGAAATGATTTAACCCTCGCATGTGTAGGGGGGGGGGGTCGGATGGACCCCCCATGGTTTTTCGCGAATAACTCGCGTAAAAAGCGGCCGATCGCGATGAAACTTTCAGTACTCTCGCATTGATCAATTTTACACCTACCCTGAAAATTTCATGACTCTGACCCAAATGACCTTTGACCTGTGACCTCTTTTCGGAGACCATGTTTGGCCGGAATCGCGATTCCGCGTATGTCGGCTCGCATTAGCCGCGCGTTTGCAAGCTTTTCTCAAAACTTTTTTACTACCTCCTGGTGGGTTCATTTTCATCAAACCCGTAAGATAAGAGTATATTGAAAGGGTAACTCGCTGCAACCATTATGTGCATAGTAACGGTACGTGGTTAATATGAACTTATTCGCCAGCGAAGAGTATTATTACCATGTAAATATCAATATTACTCTCGCGATCCAGAACATCATGAAAACTCTTTCCTTCTGGGTATCGTGACTCGTGTACAGATAGTCGTTTCATGCGTGGATCTTGTTTACCCTCGTGAAGATGATTGTGTATTGTGTATTGAAATATACCGTCCACAGGTGCACCCCATTTACAGACGGAGTCACAAGCATAAATATACGCCACATTTTCACACACCTACCTATGTCTAACTAACACATGTATAAATAAGGTTACAGACTCGATACGAATGCCTTCACCTGACTTCTAAACGCCGCCCGGGATCCGAACAGGTCAGCAGTGGGCCGTTTCTCACATAGACTGTTCACAGCTCGTGGCAAGCGACAGAACAAACCGTTTCTGATTGTGTCAACCCTTGCTGCAGGCACGTACAGCACAGGCTTGGAACGAGTTCGCGATGGTACAGCGAGTGAAAACATCGCAAGAATGTCACCGGAGTCGATCCTGCCGGTGAACACGTTCTGCACGAAGTTCAAGTCATTCAGAACAAGCCGCTGGTCAATTCGCAAGACACCAAAATGACGAAGCAGATCAGTATAGTCAAGAGAAGCACATGGACTGTTTGAATGCCTGCCCAACCACATCAGGAACTTGTGTTGGATACGCTCCAATCTCGCAATATGAGTTTTTGCTGCTCCGCCCCATATCACGCAACCGAATTCCATGATTGCACGAATGTGGGCATTGAAACCTGTCATTATAGGTCCTGGCGGTAGCCTACGGCCGGCGGGAGCTCGATAACTCTGAAGCGACCTCAAGTACATGACCAAGGCGCGGTTTACCTTTCTTACAAGTTCATCAATGTGGGGGCCGAATGTCAACTTTGAGTCAAGCAGAACACCAAGATCACGCATCTGGCTCACACGTTCCAGTGCAGTACCGCCAATGTGGTAGGTTGTATCTAAAGGCTTTCCACGAAGTGTGAACGTGATACTTTTGCATTTAGATGGGTTCAGAGCTAACTTCCACGTACCTGACCAAAGACACAATTTATCTACGTCTGCTTGAAGAGCCAAAGAGTCACTAGCAGTTCGAATGCGACGGTACAATTTCAGATCATCTGCATACATCAGGCACCCAGAAGATATGTCGAGAGGGGCGTCGTTGCAAAATAAGACGAACAGGATTGGCCCACATATGCTGCCCTCCGGCACTCCTGACTTCACACGCACCCAGTCAGAACACTTGCCGTTCAACACTACACTCTGCTCTCTCCTACTCAGGTAAGAACGGAACCAATTGAGAGCGGCACCAGACAAATGGTATGACTTCTGTAGCTTATGTAAAAGCAGAGAGTGGTCAACACTAGTAAAAGCCGACGAATAGTCCGTATAAACTACGTCAGTCTGAGCCCCCTCGGCTATCGAACGCCACAGCTGATCGACAAGACAGGTAAGATTGGTCTCGCATGAACGTCCTGCTAAAAAACCGTGCTGTGCTGAGGATAAAACGGGCGACACGTGTTGAATCACTTGGTCACATATGATGCGCTCACATATTTTGGATATTTGATGGAAATGGAATATTTGGATAAATGGAATATGGAAAAATTATATTTGAAATGGAACCAATCAGCCAATCAGAAACGAGATCGGCCGTTTGCGGTTTGAAGGCCGCGCGCATCTGTCAGTTTTCGGCCGTTGGTCTCCGAGAGAGGATGTGTGCAGTGTCGGTGCCGCGCGGCGTGGCCGTTGGACGTTGGTGATTGTGCTTGTGTGCTGTTCATCACCTATAGAGCCTCTGTGGACATTTTGTTGTAAGTACCGATGTGCTAGAGCATTGCGTGCCGTTGAGTGGTGCTAATTTGACCTGGTTAACAGGACCCCGTGCACGGCCACGTGGCCTAGTGTTGTGAGTACGTACATTAATTTTGTTGTGATGCTACAAGTTTATGCATTTTGTTGGTGACTTTGAAAAAGACTTGTACTGTAGAGTTCCAGTCTCATTATCTCACGTAGACGGGCGACCACCCAGGAACGCCGTCGCTCACTTCAAATATTGTGCGCTGTGCCTTATCCAATATGAGGGCGCTGAATGTCTTGTAGGTATCCATATTCAAATTGCATTCAAGTTGTATCGTGGTGTTTATTTATCGCTTATGCATTGCTGAACGCTTTGTATAAATTCGTATGAATAAGTGAAGAGTCTCACAATGTTCATGGCTGGTGTGCCCCTCGTATTGTTTGTACGGAAGCCAAATATACATTGTTTCTCTTGAAGAATGTTTTTTTTTTTTAGTTGGTGAGCTCCGGTTAACAGAAGCTTCGTGAAGCTTCTAAAGGAAGCGTCTGTGAGTCTGTTACCATCCTCTGGGGGGTTTACACTAAAGGAAAGAGTAAACATTACCATGTGACAAAGGGTAGGCCAGAAGAATATACTCTCTGTAGGAGGGTAAAGCACAGAGAAGATGATGCGTTACTCCAAAGAAAAGGGTTCCGTTAAAGATTTACCCTTTCAAAGAGTGTAACCCAAAAAATGTTACACTCTAGACAAGAGTAAATCAAAAGAGTTTACCATTCAGAAGATGGTAAAAAACGTCTGTGTGTCATGTTACCCCTCCCTGGCGAATTTACTCTTCATGAAAGAGTAAAATTTACCATCTGGAAGGTGGTAAAAAACGTCTGTGTGTCAAGCTACCATGCTATGGCGGGTTTACCCTTCAGGAAATGGTAAAAAAGTTTTCAGTGGTACCCAAATGACCTTTGACCTGTGACCTCTTTTCGGAGACCATGTTTGGCCGGAATCGCGATTCCGCGTATGTCGGCTCGCATTAGCCGCGCGTTTGCAAGCTTTTCGTGGTTCCAAACGTTCAAACGTGTGATTTGATGTTGCTCCCATGCATTAGGGTGGATATCAAGGTCACCTGAAGGTCAGGTCAGGTCATTGACTTTGACCTCGGTCAGTGACCTCGGTTCACTTTTTCGAGTTTTACATGTTTCTAGGCTAGTTTTTGGAGCTGAATTCGAATTTAGCAACCATTTGAACATTTACGAAGTAGTTTTGGTGACTTCGTAACATGTTACGAAGCTGTCAGAGGCGGTTGACACGTACTACGAATACCCGTCACGACGCCTACTGGTTGACCTGATCTGACCTGATCCGACCTGATCTAAATGCTTAAAGACATCGTCTGTGATCAAAACCAACACGATATTCGGTGATCAGCACCCCGAAAAACCACTTAGCAGCCACACTTTACGACTTTCTAGCAGGTCCTGATTTTCCCGACTTTGGGTCATTGACCTGACCTGGAAGGTCAACCAGTGACCTAAGACCTTAAAATTGGGTATCATCGGCTTCCTCTCGTCACGCGCAACACGCTCGTTTTTTTCTGCGAAGCTCTAGCTCGATCAGGGGCCAAACGGCAGGGGGGGGGGGGGGGTCCAACCGACCCCCCCCCCCCCTACACATTAGAAGCTGGCAAACGCCGCACACATGCGAGGGTTAAGTGGTTATATAATATTTGCCCTCTATTCTCCAGCCTGATATAACGATCTACCCGAAGCGTTCTTATAAGCGCCGAGTGCTCTATAGTTGCCCGACCGCCTTTGACGCACCCCGTGCCTATCCACTTTACTTGATTTTGCGGAAGAAGGCCCGGTCAGACAGCGATTGGTGGCTCAGATGAAGCCGCAGTGGCTTAGAAAACCTACGGAGGCTCAAACAGACCCCTCGGTGGGTGGCTCAGTCAAACTCGGCGGCTCAAACGGACACAAGGTGGCTTACACAAACGCTCGCTAGATCAGACATACAGCACCTGCTGGCTCAGCTACCTTATAGACCAAACAGCAGACAGTACCGGTAAACCTGCTGGTCCAGACAGGCAGTATGCGCTGGCGCGGCTGGTACTAACAGACAGCACACGATGGTTTGGGTAACATCGCTGGCTCAGACACCAACTGGACTAGGTAGCTAGCTGGCAACGATACCGCTGAATCTGACAGTATTTCTACGTGCTGGCTTAGTGGGCTGCACGCGTTGATTTAGACCAAAGACTGCTGGCTCCTGTCCACATGATCCTTTGTCCCTGTGGTCAGCACTCATCTTCCCAATCTCTCCAAGCATCAGACCCTTCTTATAACCGACTCTCCTAACTGAAGACTTGCCTGTAAGGTATGCAACAACTTGCATGAGATCTCATTATCCTGTATAGCCTCTTGAAAATCTATACCCGTCTGTTGTTCTCAACAAGCTAATAAATAGCAGTCGCGAGTCGCTCCAAAAATATCCTCATGCCGCTTCCTGGCAGCCGTGGGCGTCGCGTTTGTTCCACCGCGGCTGTGACGCAGGTTTGGCCACCACCTGCGGTCCTTCCTGGAGCCGAGAGCCTGTAGAGAGGCCGGTGGGCGGACTGCGACTCCAATAGTCGACCTCTCGATGGGCCGACTCCGGATCAGGGCGAATCGAGTGGTGCTCTCGGAGTCCTCCAAGCCGCTCGGCGGACTCCGGTGGTGCTCTCGAGACGGCAGAACGGTGATATACTAGCGGCAGACGGCGGAGGGTCAGATGGAACCCGTCACCCGACCGGGGCTCACTGTTAGCCATGAACGCCCGCGACGAAGGACGGGGCTGGATGGCATATTGTGAACCTGTGAGTGTCGGTTATGCGAAGAACGGTTGACGTCAGGGACTTGAGAGGTCACTGACACGCGCGTTTTTACTTTGACGCGCGTAAGCTATATGTACTCATGTTCTCGCACCTCTTACTTTGCCCTTTCTGCCAGGGAATAAGTACATACTTAGTCTTTGCGGCTGGTCCCATCTAACTCGAATGCTCTTCATAAATGGACTGTTTCGTGGTCCTTGAATTACGTGACATTTGCTACATTGTATAGGCATTAACATAACCAGGCCATATTGCAATATTTACAAGCTACAAGATATAAAACTAAGGTGCATTCATGTGCTGACCGTAACTCGACGTTAATTCTGGACGGTCCATTCGTATTTACGTTTGACAACGTCCTTGTCACCGAGATAGAACGCTTTGCATGGGAAGATTCACTTCGCCAATCGTTCATCGAAAGTAAAAGTAACTATGCACTGTACACCACAGTTTCTAGCAAAGGAATGAAGCTTGGAGCCAGTCGGGACTCTCAGTTCTGCATCTCATCTGCGATAGTGTGTGCGTTGCGTAACTGGTATGCGCACATGCCTGATGTGTCCTGAAGCATTCGTAGGGCCGAGTCGACTGCAGTAGCCCCAGGGCAACTGAAGCGTTTATGGTCGCGTTCCAGTGACCTGCGGCTTTGAAAGGGAACACGGGAGATATAAAACTGAAGGGTGAGTCGCTTCGGCGTCGATTAGTAAGGATGATTGGTGATGTTGCGTAACTTGTCATGTTTTGTACGATTTGTTACCCGTGATTACAGCTACTTTGTGACTTTGTAAAAACGTGACCCTTTGTGCTATGTTCCCTTAGGCAAGTGCGTGAGTGATGGTTTCGACGCATCTCATTTTCAGAACATAAGTGGATGTCGTTACATTTCTTGCTAGCCACTTCAATGTACTGTATTGCACGGCGCACCTATGCGCTCTAGCCGGCGCTCACTTGATTAAGAAATATCAGTGATGGTTATTGGTTTGAACTGCTAACTTCTAATTGAAATATACATTCGGTGCGAGATGGAGACGTAGGTAACAGTCGAAATTATTAAGTCCTCTTGTCTCCCCAAACACGAGCACGACTTGGCCATTGGACACAACAGCAGTTTAAATCGATAGTTATGGGACGTAACAGCTGCCGGCGTTGCTCAACGCGCATTCTTTTCATGCGTGCTCGTACAACCAGTGTAAGAAATTAAGAAGTTACGGTTGCTGGTCTTACCAAGGGCTCTATGATTCGTCTTTCACGGGGTTATTTTGTATATTATTGCATAGCCAGGCGGACTGCTAAGTTGCCTTCATTTCTTGCCTTGTTAACTGGTTGTTGATGAGTCTCGCAATTCAGATCATATCCTTTCTTATCCATATCCCTGTTGACCTTGCCACTCTCTTATTGACCTTGCAGTACTTTTATATCTGTGTCGTATTAATCTTTCTGTGGCCCTTACGGCCTTACTAAAGGCACCACTGACCCTCCCGTGGCCCCTTTCTAACCTATCCTTGAACCCCGCTGACCCTTCTGTAACCCCTTGCTGACCGGTTGACCTTTATGTGACCTCTACAGGGTGTAACGAAATTATCCGGACATCTTTCTTCGCGCTGTAATTAAGAAGCAAGACATTCTGATATTTTCCCTTTTGAATTATTATATAGCCACCTTTCACATGGGCGCAGGTACACATTTTTGGAGCATTCCAGCCACTGGATTTTCCAGCACAGTGGGTTTCATATAGAGTAGCGCCTTACTAACCTGTGCCCGCAGTTGGGCGGCGCTGGTGGCGGGTGTCCCCTCATTCATCTCCTGATGGACAATAGTCCATAATATATCGATGGAATTGTATGGGAACTATTTCCAAGCCATAGCCCTTTAGCCCTGAAGAACAAAAAGGTCCTCTCGGCATCACTTCTCATTCTGCTAGGGACTTGAAGATGGTGCGCCGCCCCGTATGAAGACTGCGCGGCTTGAATCAGGCATCGGTACACGTTCAGAAACCGAGCCATCCTGTGCCGTCTGGTTGAGTGGCTCCAACCAATCGCTAGCCAGGATGTTGCGCCGGTAATACTCGTCACTGATAGTGGTTTTCTGTGTCGTCATGAACAGCTTGAATATTACACAGCAGCTGAACATGCTCCAGGTCTGGATTTTGGCCGGATGTTTGACGCCGGCGACGGCCGGCACATTCGAGCTGCTGGCAGCCCACACATGGCCGATTTGACGGTTCAACGGGTATCGCAGCTCGAACAGCTTCCCATCCGACCAGGTCACCTCATTCGTGTCTTCCTTCGACCAGTGGACACGCCCTGGCCTGAAGCCAAATATGGTGGACTGGTTGTTTTCCCGTCAATTTCATTGTCTTTTCCAGTTTGAAGGGCAGTAAAACCAAGCTAAAGGGCGGGTAACGGTGAATCATGATGTGGGACCTCTTATTATCTGCCTTGGTAAGAATTCGAGTCAGTATGCGGATTAATTGGTGCCGTTTCCTTGTCGCTATCTTGACAACTCTCCTCACCACTTGGCAAAGGGCGCCTTTTGCGATCGAGGCCGGGCTGAGTCTGCCACCAAGTCCCAGCTTATTACGCCTCAGGCAGATGTCCTATATGGCTGCTGCTGATGTCCAGCTGCTGACAGACCAGCGTCTGGCTCATGCCACCATGCCACCAACACGTAGCCTTACTACGAAACGAGAGACTGTACTCCTTTCTCTCCACTGCCTTAAACGAAAACTATCAAATGAACCCGTCGGCGACTCGATTCTTACTCAGAGCAAGAGTCATTTCGCAAGGTCAGGTCACTGCTGAGTTGAGAGCAGATACCAGAGGTATGCATTCATCCAATTTTCCAACTTCTGACATTAAAAGAGAAACTGTGCGAGCAGATATGGCAAAAAAATAGTTGTCTGGATAATTTCGTTACACCCTGTACTTACCTTACCATGCCCCCTGACTGTTTTCAGGAGCTGGTGGACGAGCACGCGCACCCGCTGCTGCGCCGGATCGCCAGCCGGCTGTACCACCTGTGGGAGTACGTGCTGGACCGGCTCAGCCGCGACGAGGTGGTACCGGCCGTCTCCGTCGTGGCCACCATCGTCTTTCTCATCGCTGGGGGATACCTCATGGCCTACCTGGTGTGAGTGGAATGGGAGGGCGGGGGGGTGGGGTGGGTGGGGGTTCTCGTCACCGTTTTCAGGCTGGGCAATATTGACTCGGAAGGGGAAGGAAGTATTTCTCGTGGATTCTTGCAAAAAGTACAATCGTAGAGTAAATGGTAATGTACTGTTGTATTAGCACTAAACAAGTTTATTGGAAAACAAAACAACACGTTTTGGCATTAGTTATGCAGCTTACGGAATTCGCCACCAGATCCAAAACCTAGATATGTATTGTATACCCTCTGTGTATCTTAATGACTGCTTCGTTGACACCTGGTCAGAGAAAACCTCCATGACTACCAGTTGTGTTCGTTTGTGTTTCTACATGTTTCGTATGTTGTTTCGTACTTGTTTGAGCGGGGTGTCCAATGCCCATTTCTACTATCACCCCACACTAACACAATCCCCTCTCGCCCACCCCATCTCAACCCCCCGTGCTCGGCTTCTCTCCCTCTGCAGTAAGATGGAGGAGGAGTCCATCCAGAGCCGGTACCGAGCCGAGGGGCGCACCCCGCCCACCCGGTCTGGCACGGGCACCGCTCAGCTGCGGGTCCATGAGATGCGCGTGGAGACGTACAACGGCCTGGTGCGCCTGCTGAAGCCCGGCTGCCGCACCATCGTACTGCTGGTGGATGCCGACAGCAAGGCCAACCTGCTGGCGCGCTTCCACCGCATCGTCTGGCCCTACAGGAAGTGAGTTTGGGTGAGGGCGTCGCTGGGGGTTGGATGGAGGGAGAGCGAGTGTGCTGAAAGACAGGCAGAGGGACGAGGGTGGAAGGGGGTATTGCGATGGACGGGTCGCGGAGCTAAATGAATTGCACGAAGGAGGAAGGGGTAAATTTGTTTTTGTTTTGTTTTTGTATCAACAACATGCCTATCTGCCTAGTTCTGCCATATCCTCATGGACACATTTAGGCCATTGTGGAGACGTCTATATAAATATGTTCGAAGTCACAATGACGGATCTATTCGAGCTGTTCGCTGCATTTCGTGCGTGCGTGTGTTGAACTACGTCCGATGTCCTTTACTGCAGGAACAAGTCGCTGATGTTCGCGTTCGTGGTACTGGAGCGCGGACTGGAGTGGTACCGGCGTCTGCTGATGCCCAGCCTACCGGACAACCAACAGCTCAACATCAACCCGAAAAACTGCATCGGCACCGTGCTCAGCATCAACGGCTACCGCAAGTACTTCTGTGAGTACTGACGCTGACATGGAGAGTTCTCGATACATAAGCGGACAGGATCAGACCCACTTAGAATAGCTCTCTGCATAAGTCGGTCTGCCGATCGCTACATAATCGGGCTTATGAGTTGTTGAAGGTAGAACAACTGGGGAAAAGGCGATGGGAAATATTTATGGGAGCTTATTGATCTTAGGATCGTCACACCACGGTAGATTTATTTGAACTCAAGTTTTATCAGTGCTATCATTTCAATTAAATATTTTGCCCCCTGTGCTGAAGTTTGCTAAAACATTACGAGTTTGGCAAAATGTAGATGACTTTGGTATAGACCTACCTCTATTACCTTTCACTTAAATTTTTTATGGAAACTTCCTTGCCTGTTAAAGTTTTAATGAGAAACGCAGCTAACCTTTCTCATCAGCCATGGTAAAGTTTTGCTGCTCACATTACGCTCTGATGAGACCTCAGTGAAGCCCGCCGTGCCGTGCCGGGAGTACACCCTTTTATCCAAGTATCTACCGTGACCTGTCACACTGTATCCCCACTCCACTCCCAGCTGACAGACTGTACTGAATCCCCCCCCCCCTCCCCGGGACGTGTCTGCAGGCATGTATCACGCCAAGCACGCTGAGGTGGGCGGAAAGGCGGGCGCTCGCCGGCGCCGCACGGCCAAAGGGGGCGCCACCGGCGGCGGGGAGTTTCTCGGCTTTGATGAGGACGACAGCAGCAGCTCGGACGTGGAGACGGGAGAAAAGAGAGAGCATAGGGTGAGGAGAGAGGATGGGGTATCATTGAGGCGTATTGAGGCGACAATTTCATAGTTGACTGATATGTTTAGATTGCAGGGTAGGTGGAACTTGAGAGTAAAGCAGTGCGACGTCCCTTGGGAATTGAAGTGCCCTGTTGAATCATGTGTCGTCTTCAAATCTCATAAACACCCATTGACTTGTCATCCTTAAATTTGTCTTGTGCCTTTTTGCACCCGCTTACGCCCTTTGATAAATAGACACATTGAACCAAATCTGTCCACAATATTTCCAGACAATTTAATCAGCAATCAGTTATGATGATGATTTGGAGTGACAGGGCGCACCAGCTGCTATCAGCAATCAGTTAAAATGGAGGCAATCAGTTAAAATGGAGGATGTTCCATCAGCGTCTGGGAGGTACACGGGAAGCGGAGAGAGGCTTCATCCTCCCTGTGATTAACCTATGGATGCCCGTCTACCGACAGACTGCCCGGGCGGCTCTCAGTGACGAGGTACTGTTCGAGGAGCACCTGCTGGACGGCCTGGGCGGCTGGCTGGATCGACTCTTCGAGGGGCAGACGGTCCGCTACCACGTCAAGTACTGGCCAGACTTCACCGGCAAGTAGGCAGGCTACGGCTACAGATCCGTGCGACTGGCTCGCACGGCTGACTGCGGATCTTGGCTGTACGGATCCTATTTGTTCGACACTTATCCGTATGGCTCCAGAATGTATGAAAAGGCTCACACGGTTCGGTAAGTCTGTATGGCTCCGGAGTGTACGGATCTTGCTTGTATGGATCTGGTCCGTACGATTGTTCTCCGTGTAATTATAATCCGTATGACATCGGATAGCTTCGGCGACAGTGGGAATCGGATGCCGCTTCATACGCTGGTTTGGTGTAGTTAGGAGGAAGGTGGGAGCTAGTTTCATAATCGGCCCTGCCACTCAGTCAGGGAATAACAGCTGAGAACGGAACAACTTAGTCATTTAGGCATTGTGACGTTAAGTCGCCAGAGACTGATTTGTTGCGAGCCGATCAGCCGCCAAGAATCGTGTGACTCGCAGGGTCACGCTCACGCTCTCCGCCCTAGCCTTCCCTCTCTCCGACCTGTCTGCCGTAGCGCTGCTGGGGCATTTTGCGGCTCCTCCTCAGTCGCTCAGTCGATGACCGAAGCCAGGTGGCGGGGCGGCGGATACGAGTGGAGACACTTACTGAACCACAATACTTTGGTCTCCCCGCGCGTTCGTGATAAGGTTGCCGGCCCCGTTTGGTCGACGTATGTTGGTGGTGGAGGTATACCAAAGGTGTTGTGTGTTCGGTGCCGGTGTTCGGGTCCTTGTGTGCCGAGGTCCATGTCACAGTATCGGACCGATGGGGATCTCTGGTCGGTGTGAATTTGTCTGGAGAAGCGAGCATTCGCCGCTGGAGGGTCTAGGCGGTAAGCTCATTAGTCCAGTACGTATTTGTAAGTGACACTGATTAACGTTGAGTAATTTAGTGATGGACTGTTGAGCGGCATTTATCCACCAACGCGGCACGGCTCTCAAGGCGACATCTATTGTTCAGACAGTGAAACCGAGTTTGTATGTCGGGTAAGACTGTTGCATCTCTGGCTAGATGTTATACAGCAAGTTGTATTTACTATTTACAAGTCAGGTACGCATGAGATTGACGTTGCATATAGCTTGATTGGGCCATTTGCAGATAAATTTTAGACATTAAAGCTTCCTCACTCTTTAAGCTTCGTATATGTTACATTTCCTACTCTAAGCTTCTTGTATAATCGTCGATTCCAATTTCCATGCGTCAGTCTCATAACATGACCTTAATATAATAACAGTTATAGCGACCAGGATATCCAATCATGTTAAAACATTTCATTCCAAGCTAAGGACCCATTTCCTCCGCTCCCCTGTTGAGTAAGAGGCAGGAGCATCTCGCTCCTGACGCTTACTCAACAGGCATTTGAACCCGTTAATTGCAGCGAGCCGCGAATGTGTTGCTTTCTTGTTAAGCAATAAGACATTTCCCGATTCTGACGTTAAGCGGCAAGCCCGTTGTATCGCCAGTGATATGATGGCCGATAATGAGTTTGTCATTAGTTAATGCTACGTTTAGTTATTCTTGATAGCCAGCAAAAGCTTGTATACCAAATGCCTCACTGTCTATTTCTAAGCCGGTGTACTCAATGATAATGGTGTACTCTCAATAAGCCGGTATTTGACCGCACCGTGCAATGGTCTTTGAGCCAAGACATAATCACCACCGCAATCTGTTATTGATGTTATCCCACCTTAAATGGCGATGTGAATATGAGATCGATGCTCCGATGCACAATTATGCTTCGGTGCGTGACGTTTCCGTAACTGGTCAATGACATTGTATGGTCTGATGTTGCCATATTGTACGAGTATGTCATGACACCACGGATGTGTGCACGCTTGTCCGGTCGATTTTTACGATGACCAAGCTGCTCGTCTTGTCAGCTACGCCGACGTCTTGCCGAGTCTGATTCCCGAATCGTCTCACGTCGCCTCCGTAGTCTCCGTCTGCATGCGCCAGATTTGTAACACGGCTGGCCCGGCGCGGAGCTGTGGCCTCCCGCTCCCCCACGCGCGCGTGCATGGGTTTATGTACCACCTCCACTCTCTAGTCAGTACACGACAGTGGTCCTGGCTGCTCACATTATACTAGTCAAAGCGGGCCGATTCTGGTCGCGTCGCCAAACTATACAGGCACCAATGTTATATTATGTGGTGTCCGAGTTAGCGTGTCTGGGTTGTGTGTTTCGCGTTATCGGTTTGGTTTTGATTCATATCCATCTGGTCAAATATACTACCGAATGTATGGGTTTGTGTTTAGGATGTCGCGATTGGATGACTGATCTGAGACCAAATGAGAAAGCGAACGGCCGCTAGGTGGCATATTTTGTCGGTTGACCATGCACAAGTTACCTACCAACTCTGAATATTTGGGGCTAAACAAAATGCAATGTGTGATCAATCATTAACAAAAAGGCAGCGTAGATACTAAACAATGATATATTTGCAGTGAATGTTGCATTAGGCGAACTCATTTCGCAAGCTATCTAATATGTATGACATGCACACGAATATTTCATAACAAAAGGTGATCTCTTATCATCAGTCGACATTACACTTGCAAAACATTATGTAATTCATCGCTGACGACACATCAAACCACGTTTCTTCAAAAAATACATTGTCACTCCACCAGCCCGACAAAACGTCAAAGGTTTCGGGATCCAATCTCCAGAACATGACACGAGCTAGTCTCATCGTCACAGATCTCGACTTGGGAAAGGGGACATCGTCGTACAAAGATTTATGACAAGATGGCTAAAAACAGGGCCCTGCTTTTCATTATCCAGCATGCTAATTACGTGCAATGTTATCCCACTCACACTATCACAACTGAGCCATCACACTATCAAAACTAATCAATTCGACACTATAACGCATGACACGATAATTCCCTGGCTTCATTGCTTCATGAGACTACACTGCTTTGTCTAATCGCCCTACAGTCTGTCTTAAAAGTACCGCGCAAAGTGACGGTGGATCCATCAAGCCTGACCGATGAAGGACTGCCAAATTTGAGTCACCGAAGCAATGGACATCCTCGTCCATTCCCCAGCTCCATTGGTTCGGTGACTTTCAAATTTTAGCAGGCCCTTCCTCGGTCAGGCTTGATGGATCCACCGTCACTTTGCGCGGTACTTTTAAGACAGACTGTACAGAGCATCACAGCCCAGCATCAATCCCACTTCTTTATACAGAGTCGATACGACTCATCACAGGTCCCCTCAAACCGAAACTGGAAAACCACCAACTGTCTTATCAGCTGCACAGATCACGATTCCAACAACGGCACGGTTCACGGCTCCAACAACTGCACAGCTTCATCCATCTGTTCTGGCGTCCAGTAGCCGTTTTCGCGCACATTGGGCGGGCTGCTTTTCCAATCCCAGACGGGTTGTGGCACGCGCCACTCTGGCCCGTAGTTAGAGATCAGGTAGCGCTCGGTGTCGCACGGGACGCGAACTCGCAGCTCTCGAAACTCGGTCCAACACAGCTCGAACGCGGCAAAGTCGTACCTGGGGACGGCGAGGGCGGTTAGAGGTGCGGCGACAACATGGCTAGAATAACGGGCTGCTGGTTTCAAGGCGTTTCGTAATTGTTTGTAAGCAGGAAAATCGATATAAACAAAAGCTAGTTTGCTGACATACTCTAAAACAATCTAGAGATTTTAGACACTTTAGGTATGAGCAACACATAATAGGAGACGGGTTCAAAGGGAACAAACTGTAAAACGCTTTATTTAAATTACAATTATCTTAGTAAACATCGAACGATGTTCCGGATCGTCATTTTACATTAAATCAGTTTGTTTACATTGTTTCCCTGACATGAATTTAAATCCTTCTACGAAAGCTTACATTGTTTCTTTTTATGTTGTCACCAGATTTTGGGGAGAAGACGCCAAACAACAGACAATGTGAAAGCGGATAATGTGAATAAAACATGAGCAGAGTTTTAGAGCAAAGGCAGGCTTAATGATAATGAGCCGGAATAATTAACGCATTAACAGTTAACACTGTACGGTTCACGACAAATCATCTTATCATTTAACCTTGGCAGGGGTCTCACGAACTCTAAGAATAGCTCTAACGGCTGCACCGGAAGATGAAATCAGACCTATGAATAGAAAGACATGAGACGAAACTGGGCGTATATAACTACATAACGCCACCTGAATTCCCTGCAAGTTCGGACCTCAAAGCTTATCTTTATTTTCCGACAACTCGTGATTGTACTAAGCCCCATCAACCCAAACTCACTGGCAATTCGGACCTAGTCCAGTCACGAAGACTCAAATTTACTTCATGTCAATTCAGTCCACTAACCCACCTGAACTTTTTGCCAGTTCGAGCCTGCGTTCCACCGTTCCACAGGATGTCCCCCTCCTCATAGAAGAAGAAGATATCCAGCTTGATGTTATCCGGCGACCGGAAACTCAGCTCCAGACTGTCTTCAGGCAGTCCGAACCGGTGTACCAGGCGCAGACGCCGCTCGGCCATCGCCTCGACAATCTGTGCGAGGCTCGGCAGTCTGGCATCCCCGGCCCAGTCGCTGACAGAGTCGATCCGTACGCCGATGTCCACGTCCCCCATGTAAGGCACAAAGTCGCACTGCCGGTAGTAGCCTGGTGGACAGAAGGGGAGGGGGAAGGGGTCAGTGACGTGGGCCGGTGTGTGTAGACAGCAGGCGATACCGGTTGAAATGAAAGGCAACGGCGTTGTCGATGAAAGAGCTGAGAATTGAAAATGCACGCCACCAGTGCAAGTTAGCGTGATTTACAATGAACACAGCTTGTGTCCTGCGTAGTGGTATTATAGTTGTTTTATAATATTCCCCAAACAAAAAGGATCTGTGAGTAGGTAGCATCCGAATCCATTTCCCCTATCCGAGATTAATTTGCCTATGCTTGTTCAGATGGTAAAGCGGATAATAGGGTGCATGAGTGTTTATGCAGAAAGTGATATCCTATCAAGGAGTAGAGCCAATGCAGTTCTTGATCGACTGTTATAGCTTACACGGGCGCATATGAATATGGCATCCAGGCGCGCTACTGACTTAGAATGGAAATGACGCTTATCACAGGCCATATCAATAATGTAAGCCTTGGCATCCTGAACTGACAACAACCAGTACCTAACGACTAACGACCACCCCGAAAGAAACTAGTCACAGCCCGCAATCGTTTTATTATCAACCAGAGCAACATGCATGCAGCAAACGCTGGAAATCCCAACATTGCGAACAATGTCGGCTCTTGGTCGGCTCCACCCTGACTTTGCAATAATCATCGTCCCTGTCTTACTAAATGATTACAATGCACAAGCCTTACAATGCCGCTTCGCCTACACAAAGGCCCAAGAACGGTGTAGGCTCGGTGCTGCATTTGATATGAAGTCCGTCTGCATTGTTTTGGAAAAGTTTTGGTAGGGGTGATGAAACCTAGAGTACACATTGCTGCACAATGACGTTTTTAAGGAAAATGGTTCGCCTGATCTGGGGAACAGCCGCATTACCTCATTCATAAATTTGGATGACTGGAGGAAATACCTGGCAGTCGCATGCTATCGAACGATTCGAACGATATTTTCCATTCATTTTCCCACTACCGGTCGCGGGCAGATGTCTGTCACGATTGGTGCCATTGAGTCACCGCCAATGTCTAGTTTAGACATAGTCATTGTCGAGCTGACTCACCTAGACAGGTTCCAGTGTCTGGTGATGTCAGTGCCAGGGCTGCGGAGTCGGAGTCGGAGTCGGAGTTGGAGTCGGTCGGAGTCGACAGTTGTGACCGGAGTCGGAGTCGGAGTCGGATTCGATTTTAGAAACCCGAGCCGGAGTCGAAGTCGGAGTCATCGAAAATCTGTCGACTCCGCAGCCCTGCTAGGTCTGCGGAGTCGGAGTCGGGAGTTGGAGTCGGTCGGAGTCGACAATTCTGCCCGGAGTCGGAGTCGGAGTCGGAGCTGGTTTTTGAAAGCCGGAGTCGGAGTCGGAGTCGGAGTCGCCGAAAATCCATCGACTCCGCAGCCCTGGATGTCACCCATACACGATGAGCTGACTCAATTGTAGTACCTATAGCCACTAGACAGGTCCCACTGCTGAAACGACTCACCTAAAAAGTGTTACTACTGAGCTGACAAATGCTACTGAGCTAGACAAATGCTGCCCCAAGTTGACTTTACTGCTCTATACAAATCCCACTCCTAAACTAACTCACCTAGACAAGTCCCACTGCTGAGCCAGAAGGGCGCCTCGAGCTCGTCCAGAGCGGCTGCAGCAGCGGCCAGCAGACGCCAGGCACGGTGTCGGAACCGCTCGGCGTCTGCGGACGCGTCTCGTCCCTCAGTTACGTGGAACTGGTGTGCCCTCTCCCGGTCACAAGGGATGAACCGGGAGGAGAGCAAGTGACGAACGAAGGCGGGTCGGTCGGCTGGCTCTGACAGTACAGAAGACTTGCTTCTATCAGCCAGACGGAACCTGCAGAGAGACAGAGAGGGCAAGAGTGATGTAGAAATATGAGGGAGTGAAATATGACCATCTGCGACCAGGGTGCAACGGGAACACAGTTGACGCCATTTGTTCACGCCACTTGCTCAAGATTACGGTTTTTAAAGTGTGTAATCTGAACAACACGGACTTAGTGAATCATGCAGATTTAAAGACACAGTCGTGACATTGAAATTATTTCTGTGCTCAGTCCGAAGATCTTGTACAAAAACAGGTTTCGGTTCGTTTGCTGCGTTTCAATGTGGACGAATCGAATGTCACATTTATGTCGATATAATAAGATATAAATCATCCAACGTTTCAGCTCCACATATTTTGATGGTTCATTTCATTGGGAATATTCTAAAGCGAGGTGTACCGTTAATTCTATGTGACTCCCGCCTGCCAAACTGACGAATCAAAAACTGGTTGGAGGACGCGGCCACACACAGCTGCAGCGACAGCGGCCAGCAAAGCCGACAAACGGGGAAGAATGCACTACGAACCGCTACGCCACACATCAAGGGTTTGATTGAGAACAAAGGATCATAGCACAAATGACGCAGACATTTTCTGGGAATGATCACTTCTTCCGTGGCCGTGACATTCTTGGAAAGCGCTTTACCCAATCGTTCTCATTGTGATGGTCATAAAAAAGGGAGCTTTCGTTTCCACGAATTGAATACTTCATATCTCTTTGACAGTCACGACTTCGGCAACGAGCTTTAAATAGTTCACTGCTAGCTACGCCGTCCGTATCTGACCTTGGCGCGCAAAAGCAGTTTCACTGTACCAGGGTATACAAAAACGCATGTTTAAAGCGTTTAGCATCTATTGGCATTTGTGAAATATGTTTTTATTTTTAGGCCATGCAATCAAGCAGTAACACTTTTTATCAAAGCTCATGAATTCCATTTTGTTTGCAACGAGACTTTCCTGGTGGTGACTGTACAGGCGTGGGAACCGACTAGACAACCATAAAACGGGATCACCGTAAATAATATTGGAACCCAATGGGAGGCAGCCTCATCCTGCACAGTGCACACTGCACACATTGCCTGACATTCCTTAAAAAACGTAGGTATATAGGTATATTCCTCAGCTGTCTGATCAATCATACCCATGCGCTTCAAATAAACATCTGATATTTTTCGGTTACCTAATAGGGGACATCCACACCACTACGAACAAAAAGATATTCTTCCCAGTTGCTTGCTGTATGTACCTAAATAGCACGGCTTCTGCCCAAATGAAGACCCATAAACCCACGACTTCAGAAGACGGGTCAATCATCTAGTCGCTACATTTTTTCGGTCTGGTGAGGCAGAATTTCGTTATGTTTCAGGCATTTGGAAGGCCGGAGATGTATCGCAGCAGCGAAAAGCTAGCGTCCATTTTTCCGAAAACTGGTAGGTATGTAGCTGAATAAAGTAAAACCATTTACACTATGCCGGTAAAACGTTTACCGCAGAGATGGCTGATGTGAGTGAAATATGATATCGCATTCACATCCAAATTTATTGCACGTCGATGTCGAGTCATACGGAACCAAAAGCGGACACAGCTTTTGAGAAAGAATGATCTCTCAATGGTGCTAATGAGGACAGCTATTGACAGGAAAACGTTGCACTTAACAATTGAATTTCACACAATGGCAAACTCAAAAATCAACAGATGGGGACTAATAACTGCTTAAATTCATATTCGTGACACGAGCATCTTTGGAGCAAGTGGCCTTTATTATTCGATTTAACAATTCAACAAATGATCAGTGCGACGGATGACAAAGATCCACCACATCGTATAAAGGCCGGCATTGCAGAAAAACGATGCAAAAGGTCAAAACGAAATTTACAAAAGTTGTCATTCCAGGCCCCTGTTCATTGTCATAATACAGACGGACATGAATGTGTTGACATTTCAGATTCCAATGAACCTGGCCTGCGGTGGTGGCGCTGGCATTCAGTAGGCAAGAACACACGAAAGACATTGGCGTTGTGGCATGTTGACATTGAGTAGGACCCAGGAACCTTGTCTTCGGGCGTCACAGCCTTGTCAAATTAAAAACACTTATTTCTCGCAAATGAAGTGCTTGCGGTGGTGGCAGGCAATGTCGTGCCAGACGATGCCTTCTCCCGGGTAGAATTCGTTGAGCACCGCCAGGCAGTTCTCACGACCCTCGCGGTTGTCGGGCTGGGGCCGGCCGGCGCCTCCGGTGGGTCCCCAGTTTTCGTAGCAGCCCTGGCCCCGGTTGCAGACGGGGGTGCGGGCCCCGTCGTTCCACACGAACTGTCCTCCCTCGCTGAGGCGCTGTCCGGACGTCCAGTAGAACTCGACCTTGCGTCCGCCCCTGGGCAGTCGGCGGTTGATCTCCTGCTCCTTCTGCGGCGAGGTGAGCGAGACGAGCCTCAGTCCGAGCTGGCGACACTCGCCGGCCGCCTGGTCCCACGTGTACTGGCCGCCGCTGTGACGCGGGTTCTCCCAGGACAGGTACAGACCGTCACTCTTGGTGGCTCGCTCTCTTCCAAGGGGAGTAGAGAGCGTCTTAGAAACCTTGCCAAACGACACAGATGGTACGAAGCCGCCAGTAGTTATTCCGAACTTCGCCGCGGGGGAACTGAAGTCTTTGCCGGAGCTGAAGTCACTGAAGCCACTGCTAGAACTGAAGTCACTGAAGTCACTGCCGGAACTAAAGTCTTTGCCGGAACTGAAGCCACTGAAGTCACTGCCCGAACTAAAGTCTTTGCCGGAGCTGAAGTCGCTGAAGCCACTGCTGGAACTGAAGTCACTGAAGTCTTTGCCGGAGCTGAAGTCACTGAAGTCACTGCCAGAACTAAAGTCTTTGCCGGAACTGAAGTCTTTGCCGGAGCTGAAGTCACTGAAGTCATTGAAGTCACTGCCAGAACTGAAGTCACTGCCGCCGTGGAGAGCCTTGAAATCAGTGGTGGTGAGCTTCGGAGCTTCATACACATCCGAGAGCTTGGGAGCACCGTAGCCGCTCTTGACTTTGGGCGCATCGTACCCCTTCGTAACCTCGGGGACGCCATAGTCCTTGGAGAGTTTTGGGACACCATACTTGTCATTCGGCGCCTTATACAGCAGCGTCTCGACTTTGGGTGCGCCGTAGCCAGTGATGGGTTTCGGCGTGCCGTATCCTGACCGGGACTGCCGGCCGCCGTACCCGCCGGCATTCCGGTACGTCGGGACGTAGTCCTTCTTCAGTTTGGGTGCGCCGTAGCCGGCAGCCTCATGGAAGCTGCGGAGAGGTCCACCGGCCGCCGCCAGGCCGAGGAGGGCCAGACAGAGAGCTGCGGATGCCGGGGCCATGACTGTGCTGTGACCGACGTCGAAACACTGGTGCCGACCGACCGCGGAGCAGTGATTAAATACGCAAACTAGGCTGCGTGAACTGTTCAGCATTACCAAATCACTGTTTGGCGCTGTTCGAATGATACAGATTGCGAAGATTGCACAGAAGCACGCAGTGTTGCATTGTTGAAGTGGATTGCTGTGCTGTTCCATTGTATACAGCCAACACGGGGTGACCATCTGATCATGGGGCGTCGCGTTGCTCCACCTGTCCTCTGCGGGCACACAGTACCAACCACAAAAATAACTGTGCAACAGGCCGTGGACAACAACGTCCAACACGACTGTCAGTCCCCGTTGACCTTCGCTGCGAGCGATATTCTGTCGACCGGACGATTCAGTCGGCAGTATCGCACCTTGGAGATGCACATCGTCGTGTTACTTATTGTAGCGTGCAAGGATTTAAACAGCTGTTACGTTTTGCACCGTCGAATGACAGAGATATTAGGGAATTAGAGGAAACGAAACGCTAGACCAGGGCATCCAAAGTCGTCGGCCTTATAAGTGTAATCAAACTGTGTGATCAGAGTGTAACTGGAATTCTTGACCATATCTGATATGCTAAATAAGTCATGGTATAACTCACAAAATGTTACCCTTCTTCAGTACAATAGTTAACTGTAAAAATAGCACATCTTGCTCCACCAATGGTGTGACGTTAACGTTGTAAGTGAGCTTCAACTCGAATTATCCAATACATATGACATGTTGATGTCTAACAAAGCAATTATAATCCTTGAAACGGTTCACCGTTACTTGTTAAATGGCTCAGCATTTCTTCAAACCACAAGCCAAAGTGCTTAAACATGACAGCCAAGACAAAGCCAGCTTTCATATTTTAGGAGGCGATGTATCTTGAATAACACTGAGATCTCAAGGTAAGCAGCATGTCTGCACTCTTTTGGGACAGAGGTGGTGAAGGGGTAGCAAACCTTTTTCTTCAAGTCTTCTATGATTCACGTCTAGCACCAGTACAGTACATATTGACTGGATGTAGCAAGCTGTTGAGCTGAACCGATTCTTTTTTATATTTTTTTTCAAGTATGTATTATCGAACGATCGTGACATATCATCACAGTCACTTCATCGCGACACGAGCGGCGATCACAGCGTCATCGTTGGCTTCATCGAAGAAAGACCGCACCCGTAAGTGACCGAGGGCGGCACCGTTGTAGAGCAGCCGTTCTGCGAAGCCGGTGAAACCACAAAGCCAGCCGAGGTAATCACGCAGGCCCACAGAAGCAACAACAGCCAATACTTAAAAACCAAACTTACAACCTAAGGAAGGAGGGTACACACTACCTGAGCCAAAAAAATGAGCTGATTCTTTGAGGGTAAAAAGGACCTAAGTACCTATGCATTTATGCAACCGTATGACTTTCAGGCACGATGAATATACATTAGAAATGTGGAAGTCTGCATTTTTCTATGTACACCCAGAAATCGTTAAGATCATTCGGACTCCTTTCATCAGCGACAGCGGTCCGGTGAATCGATTTCACTTACGACACGTGCATCGTGAGGCTTAGATGATCTAGAATTAGGTGCAGAACGAAATGATATGGTAAACAGACAAGCATGTAAAGATATGGTAGTCATGCATTCATTGATATCTACTTAATCTTGCGCTGCAAGCGAATTCATTTCAATTTGAGTACGATGGAAAGAATGGAAAAGATAGAGAAAGAGAAGAGAGACATGGAGAGAGAAAGAGAGGGAGAAAGAGAAAGAGATGAGAGAGATGGAGAAGACGAGGGCATAAAGAGAGAAGGAGAAATAAATAAATAAAAGATGAGATGTCACAAGCAATTTAACCCGCCATACCCGTTCTCCTCTGGGCCGTGCGCTCGCAAAAAAAAAAAACGAGATGAGTCGTCTTCTGGTCACAATCGTTCGGAGACCCGAGCCAATCTCGACTGGAGTCTTCGCCATGCTGTCCATTTTCATTCCTTATTTCACGTGTAATAAGGTGTTTCTCGCAGGCAAGCTTTCTGTGAGGCTTCAAACTACCACCACCCGATCAACGCACCTGCCTATTTCTACCGGACTGACTGGGTCGAAATGGCAAACGCACACGGGGTCATTTTGATTGCTGAATACAAGATACTTAAGTCCAGCAGTTCCGGTAAAATCCTATAAACCGACCGTAAAGTCATAAGAAATACCTAATGCGCCAGCCCTATTAAATATTTCCGTGAAACCTGGAACGCCTGTGAAAAAAAAATTAAAGATATTACGAAGTTAAAATTCGTGCACAAACAGGCCATGCAAAGCGTCTGAGGGCGGCTAGTAGAGTGGGGGAGGATGCTCTAATGAGATGTGACATGAGGGAATTTGTAGTAGGTATAGCTAAAAATACCGGCAAGACGTCGTTTGGTTTAAAGCTGCACGGCAGCGAGAAGAACAATAGGAAAGTCCTCGGCTTATTCAAAAAGACGTAACAAATCAACCAGCCCGTCGCGTAAGGTGTTAAAAGTTGCTTTTTTTGGCGCCGAACAACCCAACAAGGTCTCCAATAATTTCACCATATATTCTTACATGCTGGAGAGTTATCAGGCGATAACACATTGTAACTTACACCGAAAAGAAATATTCAGGCATGAAATCATCATAAACAATCGAGAGAAATTGCAAAGCAGACTTGAAGAAAGTTTGCGAAAAGCATTGACAAGGGCTCCGGAGCAGCCAGGCCGAGAAAATCACCAGCCTGAACACTATGGAGATCACATGGAGCAGATTACTCGCAGACAAAGTGCTTGCGGTGGTGGCAGCCAATGTCGTGCCAGACGATGCCCTCTCCCGGGTAGAATTCGTTGAGGATCGCCAAGCAGTTCTCACGACCCTCGCGGTTGTCGGGCTGGGGCCGGCCGGCGCCTCCGGTGGGTCCCCAGTTTTGGTAGCAGCCCTGTCCCCGGTTGCAGACGGGGGTGCGGGCCCCGTCGTTCCACACGAACTGTCCTCCCTCGCTGAGGCGCTGTCCGGACGTCCAGTAGAACTCGACCTTGCGTCCGCCCCTGGGCAGCCGGCGGTTAATCTCCTGCTCCTTCTGCGGCGAGGTGAGCGAGACGAGCCTCAGTCCGAGCTGGCGACACTCGCCGGCCGCCTGGTCCCACGTGTACTGGCCGCCGCTGTGACGCGGGTTCTCCCAGGACACGTACAGACGACCGCCCTGGGCGGGCTGCACCTGCTGGACGGGCTGAACCGCAGGCTGGACCGCGACGGGCCTGGCGGGCTGAACCTGAACAGGCTTCTGCACCGGGACAGGTCTCGCGGGCTGAATCGGCACGGGCCTCGCGGGCTGGACATGGATAGGCTTGGCGGGCTGGACAGGTCTCGCGGGCTGGACATGGATAGGCTTGGCGGGCTGGACAGGCTGGACGGGTCTCGCCGGCTGAACATGGATAGGCTTGGCGGGCTGGACAGGCTGGACAGGTCTCGCCGGCTGGACATGGACAGGCTTAGCAGGCTGGATAGGCTGGATGGGCTGGATGGGTTTGAGCGGACGTGACGACTGCAGGCCAGCAGATTGAGCAATGCCTCCCACAGGTCGCTGAACTGGCTTCTGGGGCCGACCGATGGGTCTGCCGGCACCGGGGTTCACCACCGGCCGAGGTCGGGGCTGAGGAACAACGGGCCGCGAGCCTCCGCTGCCGTACTTTTTGTACTGCGGGGTGCCGTATCTTCCGCTGAGCGTCGGCACGCCGTAGCTGCTGCTCAGCTTCGGAACCTGGTAGCTGGAAGAGGGCGGCGAGCCGTTCTGCGGACCGGAGGCCGTCGCCAGCCCCAGCAGGGCGAGACAGATCACAGAGGACCACGGAGCCATGGCTGCTCTGAGACCGAAGCGGACAGACTGGTGTCGGTCGAGCGGGGCACGGACTTTAAATACGGCCGCCATGCCCACCCGACTGCTCGAGATCTCACACCTCGTCTCACTAATGCGCGTCACGACAAGACCTAGCACGACTGATAAGAGCATCAGAGAAAATCATGGATTAATTCCAACGGGCGGCCCGTCGCTGGCAAGCCTTAGCAATGCTGGAGAGATCTAGAGCTCCGGGGACGCAGATCTAGTCAAATGAGATTTGGTGTCAGCCTTATTTGCGGTTATGTAATAACATCTCGGACTGCGTACAAATAACTGACGCTAAGACTTGCACGCTATCAGTGTTTGATAACGTAACCATCATCAACGAGCCCGTTAGCTAGGAAACCAATGACCCACGAAAGCATCCCTGGAACACCTCTTAAAGGTAGACTGCCACCTTTTTTCCACAAAACGGTTTTCACTAGAGCTGAGCCACCTATGTCCCAGACTGAAGTCGGTTTTCCGAAATTCGAACCCGTTTGCGAGAAATCGGAGACCAAAGTTCAGTTTGATGCCATTTTTTTAGTCCAAGAAAACCGACATCTCTACTGTTTATCGATAACTTTGAAACATGAATTTTCTTATCTTTTGGTAAATATATGCCAAAACTTTGATTGTTTCGAGATCAGAGAAGAATTTTGGAGTGTCAAAATAAAAGTTAAACTTATTTATTCAGTAGTTCATTTTTTCCAAAAAAGTGTGGGAAATGGGGTTTAACATGGGCCAGACCCATTCCAAATGAGCCATGATTTTTTTAATGTTTTACGAACTTAAATGCAAAGTAAATTAAACATGGCCAATTTCTCATGAAATCATATATTAGTAAATCATAAAATGCCTTACTTTTTCAAATAAAATGTAATAATCTTATGACCTTGAAGTCTAGTGATGTGTAAACATTGTCGCTAGAAATTAACCGATTGATAATTGTATGAAAATCGACAATTTTTTTCGCGATTCACGTGATGATACTTTGTCAGGTGAATTCTAAAATTTTGTTTTGTCCAAGGAATAAATCATAGGCCGATCTGAGAAAACTTTTTGAAGGTGGCAGTCTTCCTTTAAAAGTACCGGAGTGCAGACGCAAGCCCCTTTTAACAAGTGAGTACTAATCACGAATCATGAAACCGAAATAGTCGTAATCAAAACAATGACATGGGACTATGCTGAGCCGTTTCTGCCGTGGCTAGCCACTAACCAGTGGACATGTCTTGCATCCCAAATCACCACAAATCCCTAAAGGTCACTCTCCTCCTCGACATGCCAAAATTCACCGAATTAGGAACTGTAGACCAGCGGTTCAGCTTGTCTGACCTCCAGTGCCCCCCTGGGCGTCGGTCACCGCCCGTCGGTGACCGCTAGCCGTGGGAGCAGAATGTGACACGACCAGTGACCGGCACCACAACAACGCTCTCAGTGCCACGGCTCAGCAAATGTCATATGAACAGGGTGTTTTAGTGTGCGGTGACGTCAGTGAAGCTATTAGTTATTACCGTGGCAGTATGGTTGGCCAAATGGCCAGCCTAAGAGGCTCGACCAGACTGGACTGCGGACGGTCCACCAAAAGTTACTATAAAGGACATGATTTACATACCTATACTTGAATACTAAAAAATTAGCACATTGCTATTTCAAATTACTGGGCAAATCACATTTTCGACAGCTTAATAAATAGAGTACACTATTATACCAGTAAAACGCCTTTTGGGCGAAGAACGAGCGAGCGAGATAGTGAGCCCTGCACGTGCGGAAGGGCGAGAGGGTGCTTCCAACGGGCTTGAACAAAGCACCCTTCTAACCGGTCGCTAGCGGTATGCCAAATTTGAACGCAATCGGCCCAGCCGTTCCGGAGATCTGGAAGCGACATTCTACACGTGCGCACGTGCAAACGGGTCCAAAATGACTTTTGCACGGCACCCTACTAACTGGTCCCCAACCGTGTACCAAATTTGAGCGCAATCGGCCCAGCCGTTCTCGAGATCTGGAAACGCCCCCTGCACGTGCGCACGTGCAGTAGCACCCTAACCGCAACACATGGGAATGCATTGCCTGGTGGGTGCCTACCTGTATGCCAAGTTTCAGCGAAATCGCCCCAGTAATTACAGAGTTACTGAAATGGGAACAAATTTGGCACCTCTTATTGTTGTATTTTGCACGTGCACTGGGGGTGACCCACATACATCGAGAGTATCCTATTTTGGGTAGAAGGGATGCAGCTACCCTACAAAAACTACCGCAAGACAATCGCCCAAGCGGCTGCTGAGATATGAGCCTCTCAAAATCACTACTTTTGCAAAACAGCTTGAACACCCTTGACTTTTCACGTGGCACGTGCCACGACAGTCACTGAGATGTATCAAAAGTAGTCAATTACGGGGTAGAAGGGATGGGGCTACCAAAAAAAAAAGACCGCAGGCCAATCGGTCCAGCGGTTGCTGAGATATAAGCCTCTCAAAAGCGTTACAGGCCGGGCCGGGCCGGGCCGCTCATACTGAGATTTTTCCGTTATATTGAAAAGACTCACTTCGTTCGCTGCGCTCGCTCGCTCGTAAACATCTTTACTTCAGAACCTATAGATAATTGACTTCATTCTCTTTTCTGACCTTTCTTTTTGGAGCACTGCCATTTCAAAGAGCCTCGTGATTCGTGGGACTTCACTAAAAAGGTCAACAAATTCCTCTCGACGACGCCTCGTAAATTGCTACGGCTTAGTTGATCCTAGGTCAACATTGAAGTCTATGGCAATTCAAACGTTAATATCGGGAAATCGGCTGATTTTGAGAAAATCGGAAAAACTTTACGCGATGAAAATAGCTCTTATGTGATAAATACATAGGTAACTGAATGAAGGTTTAACCTTCGCCCCAGTGGGGGGGGGGGGCATATGTTACCACCCTGTCGCGTTTTTTGCGTGTGAATAAAAAACCGCGGCGCGTAGCGCCGCGCCGCTTGAAGTAGCTTTCTGTACATCAATTTTAGACAAAGTGTGAAATTTTTGACCCCAGGTCATGTCAGGTCAGATCACCAGATCAAGTTAACTGACCAAGCCTAAAAAAGTTTGCAATCATGTCCAGCCTGCAAGTGCAGTGTTTGTCAGAGAGGTTTTAAACTTGGTGGATTGCATGATGTTATGGGCGCCTACAATTTGTATATTCTCGGATTTTTTTTTTATATCCGTGACCTAAGGTCAGGTCAGTGGCGTGACCTTACCATTATAAGTCAATGGAGAAAAATGAAAATGCCTCTAGATCCGTGTGTACGCATAGGAACAGTCTAACTATTTCAGAATCACAATGATTTGGAACACCCGTGACGACCAAAGTGTCGTTTTTGCTGGTAGCCTCTAGAAAGGTCATCCTAGGTCATTTGAGGCTACAAACAGATTTTTGCCAATAACTCTCGATTGGAAAGAGATAGGACGCTGGGGATGGTCTCACTGTGTTTGTGAGACGCATCGAATGATATGCAACATGACCTTTTCCGGACAGGTCATGACCATGAACTGAGGTCAAATTTTCAAGTTGACCTTTCAAGGTCAAATTATAGTTCATTCGACGCGTCTCGGCGAGTGGAACACGATTCTGGCAATAGAAATGTTGTGGCTTTTTTTTTAATCAAAAGTTATTGTCGGAAAACACTTTTCGTAAAAACAGCTATTTTTGGAGTTTTTGCCCTCTGGAGGCTAAACCGTTGACCTAATGTCAATTTTGATAATGACCATATCAGAAGAAGAGTTCAAAAACTATCGATTGTTTTTCCATGCGTTTTTCTAGTTATCATATTTCCTGAGATAAATGCATGTTTTCTGAGAAATATAATGACATTTGGCAAATTTTGACCTTTGATGACCTCCAGTGACCCCAATACTGCTCCAAGATGAAAAATGACCGAAATACTTTCAAACGAACGCGTTGAGAGCTATCGACTGCTTTTTACCGCGTCTTTCAAGCCCTCTTAGTTTTTGTGTTAGAGGTGGGTGGTAACATATGCCCCCCCCCCCCCGCCCCACTAGGGCGAAGAGTTGGCTGAGACCGCCACTGGGGCGCGGGTTAACTGGTCCGTTTTTCTATTAAAGGTAGTGTGCCACCTTTGAAAGATTTCCCATTTTATTTTTCCTAGGATAAGAAGCTTCTGTTTTTACCTAATATCGCAAAAAAATCAAAAATGGGCCTGGAATAGTGCCTTTTTCGCCTAAAAGTTTATCGGTTTTTCAATATGTATAACAACTGTAGTGGGCTGACCTGCAAACAGGCGTCGGCAACAATCGCGAATGCGGCGCACATGTGACAATGAGCAAAGGTCATTATAGAGTTACGACGTACGGGAATGAGTTATCAGCTGTCTAATCGTAGACAACACAATGTCGAGCCTTAAACTGTAAGCCTGTATTGGTATTGTTTCTTTTATTTGGCTGTCGAACATTATTTATGGTTTGAAATATGATTTTATGTAAAATAATTGATATGAAACAGCCGTCTCTTAAGTTATGACCCCATTTCACCACACGCAAGTGGCAGAAATGACAATGATCAGCTGACGCGTTTTTCTTGGCCGAAGTCAGAGCGCGCGGCCCGACGCACCACCACCGCACCACAAAGTATGAGCAGAAGCCGCGCCCAAAGCCAGGGCCCCGGTAACGTGAGGTAGCCGAGTCGGGGCAGCGTGCGCTGACCCAAGCCGGGGCCGCAGCTTTGGGCGCGGTCTACCGCATCCCCGCGGGCAGCCCCGGGCTATCACATGACACCGGGAGGACGCGCGGCCCCGGGTTGGGTCAGCGCACGCTGCCCCGACTCGGCTACCTCACGTTACCGGGGCCCTGGCTTTGGACGCGGTCTACCGCACCACCTAACAGGCGTGTTCGAAACCGCAGGAGATGATGATGAACGGGTTTATCGAAACTTGATTGGATGAGCATATCGGTAATAGCGATTTCAGTGTGTGCATTTATTGTTCATAGTGGTGTGAAATGTGGTTGGGGTACGACCGACAACCCGTCGGGGCGAATTTCGCACTGGGGTACTCAAAATTTGAAGAATTTAAGACGTTTCCATGAGTTTTGAAGGTATGGATAAGTTCTAAAAATCCGGTTCTCCTTATCTGGGCCATTAACTCCATACGGTCCAGGAAAGCTGGCACACTACCTTTAACCTTGAGCACGATTATGCAGGGGTGTCGTTTTCCGAAAATGATTGGTAGGGCTCAAAAACGGTGGACGGCAATTTATGACGTGGTAACGAAGGTAGAATACCCCCAAATTTGCCTTTCTCATCGGATTTCGGCCACTTATTTTTCCGCTTCAGTACCTAATTGAAATTGCAATCAAAAAAATTAAACATAAAACTTTTTTTGGATATCTAAGTACATACCTACCAACAAACCCAATGCACAAAACGTGCATTTATGGAGGTATTGGTGTCAGAGGACACGCTCGTTTTTTTCCGTGAAGCTCTAGCTCGATCAAGGAACGAACGGTTCATAACTGCCCTTTTCGTCGAGTGATATATGACAAAATATTGCTCACGGAACATTGGTTGGGCCCATATAAACATTGGTAGGGCTCGGGCCCTACCAGGCCTATACAAAACGACGCCCCTGCGATTATGTGAATTATGCACACATTTGACCTGTTGCCCACAGCCTAATGCTGATTTTGAAAGAGGTCTGAAAACTGGCAAGGCTAAGTCTGCAGCGCTTCGGCGGGCACGATAAGCTGGGTGTGTTCTGTAATAAAATAAGAGAAAGGGTCAATGACATGATCATGTCACGTCACTCGTCACGTCTCTGGCATGACCTCGCCTGGACTAGCCCCGAGTGACCTTAACAATTACACATAAATGGCTCTCATGTTTTGGAACGCAGGGTCAAATTAAAGAAAGAAACTGCCACACCGGGCTCCAGTGGCGAACGCGGAATTCGAATATCTGTTGGAACCGCTCGTCGATCAGCATCAGACACCGCTTATTCTAGCTACCGATGACTCTGTGACCAGCGAACCGGCCCGGACAGGCTAGGGATCCTTCCTGCGCTCTGATGAGAATACCCGTTGCTCATCCGGTGCCTGCGGACTCGTCCTCTCAAGCATGCGTGCCGAACTGGAGGCTGTGACTCCCGGTTTGACCGAGTCTGCTCCTACGTGACGCGGACCTGTTAGTCATCGCTACCGACTCACAATCGCTACTGAGTACACTGGGCCCTGTTTCACCGGTGATAGCAGCACGCTGCTATCAAATTGCGCGAGCTGACGTAATGTGATGACGTCATACTGCTGACGTAAGGGGCAATTCTGGCGCACGATTGCCGCAATATTGTTTTACGTCATCAGCTATATGTTCGAAGTTAATGTCCAAATTTTTCCTAAAACCAACTTCTTTTAAATACATCATATTGAAAAAATATATATCAAAAATATATATACTATCATGACTGTGTAAACTCTTACTTTTAGGCTCATACGTCACTTAATGCCGCCGCCAAGGTCGCGGCAATCGTGCGCCGGAACTACCCATTACGACAACAGTATGGCGTCACGACATGACGTCAGCTCGCGAAACGTGATAGCAGCTTGCTGCTATCACCGGTGAAACAGGGCCCTGGAAGCCGGCTGGTCTCCCCCTGAGTGGTGGGACACGGCTGGGGTCGAGACGGTCTGGGTTTACTGTCCCGGCCACGCCGGCATCGACCTGAACGAAACGGCGGATCGACTGGCAGCGCGCGCAAGCGGAAGGACAATGCGAATCGCCTCTCTCAGCTTCTGACGTCAGACACCTGCTAATGCTAATGCAAAGGTACAGAGAGGTCAATCAACTCGAGAGCCACGGAAGCACGGAGGTCGAAAGGAAGCACGGAAGAGGACTGGAGCGAGGATGGGCGCGGCGTTCTCGCCGCTCCGGAGCGACTGGAAGGCTGGCGAGTCAGCTGGCGTGTGGGACCATCTCCAGGAGGATCCTGGCGGACACCAGCGGGACGGGAGGCGCTGAGACGACATGGGCGCGGTGCTTCGGGCCCCGTTCGTCAACCTGGCTGCCGCCGCCGAAGTAAGTAAAACATACTTGTTGAGTTTGCATATGTTTTCGCGCAATTAATCTATTTTGTAACTAGCGGTCGTAACTGTTCGCCGTGTGCGTGTCGCCGCCCGGCCACGGTAGCGCCGGCGCGCCGGCGGGCCGTGCGGCACAGTATGTTTTGCGGGCGCGGCGCTCGGGCGCGCGGTGATTGGCGGTCGCTCACATGTCACGTAACCCGCAGTGACCTCCGGTCTGTCCGGGAGGAGCGGGCCACTCGTGTCTCAGCATTCGTCTGGGCCGGGTCGGTCGCAATGTGCGTTAGCCTCCAGAGTGGCCTTGCCGGGCTCTCCGGGCCGTAGCACTTGTGGCCGCCGAGTGCAGGAAACGGACTTGTTGGTCCTTTCTTGAGAGGTTTACTCGGCCTAAATTGACACCTAACCTTTTTTGGCACCCAAATCCAGACGGAAGCATTGCATGATGCGGATAACAGACGTGTATCTCATTGACGCCGTCTATGCTGCATCATCAATGCTCCCTATTCCCAAGTCACTTAAAACCGTGCATTTCGCCAGGGTGCACGTTTCACGGCGAAATTAGAGGGGCAGTCCGTGAGCCCCTCCGTGAGCGCATGAGGGTAAACAATGAGCTGTATATGATTTGTGCCATATCACAATTGTACCCGATCGTTTGGTAATACGGTGACTGCCTCTCCAGGTTGCATTGCCTGTTGGTGTCGAAGCTGGTGCACCACAATACAGCACTGAGGTCAAATCCATGTATGATCTTTTATTATACCGGCGCAACGAACGGACGGATTCTTAACAATACTCAGCTGGTATGTTCCATTCACATATAATCCGTGAAGTCACCAGACGGTACCTTACTTAACCCTCGCCGGCCGAGGGGGGGGGGGTGCCGCCCCCCCCCCCCATAGGTTTTTTTCGCGATAGCTCCGAACACGCTGGCAATAGAGAGCTGAAACTTGGCATACCTGACCTTTGATCCAAGCCGCATCTTTTGACACCAACCGCATTTTTGGGTCCGGTCAGGTCACTGACCTATGACGTCATAAGTGAACCTCTGCACGGTCTTCAGATGTCGCAACTTCGCAACGCCCTCACTGCCAGAGGAGATGTCACAGGGAAATGAAACTTGCAGGATCTAGCATCCATTATGAGTCTCACAACTTGTATATCTCGGATTTTTACTAAAGGTCATATGAGGTCAGGTCATTTTTGTGACCTCACCATTATAAGTCAATGGGGAAAAATGAAAACTGCTATTCTGGCGCCGGGAACGATCTCCAACTATCTCAAGCACACAGAATCGTGATTTGATGCACTCCTTGCAAGGTTAGATGCGTCACTTTTGCAATGTTGACCTTCCGTGACGTCATTTATGACGTCATCAAGGTCTTATTAGTTTTTCGTCAATAACTCCCGATCAAATTGAGCTAGCGAGTCGAGAAAGCCACCAATAGACTCAGGAAGACCTGCCGAATCGAATGATATGCGACATGACCTCTTTCGACCAGCTTCGTGACCTGGGGGTGCTGACCTGACCTTGACCTAAGGTCAACACCCCAAGTTGACCTGACCCAAACAAAAAGTATATCATTCGACGCGCCTGAGCGAGGCAAACACGATGCTGCCAAAATCGCGGCACTGCGACCGTTTTTTTGCGAAGTTATTCACCAAAAACTGAACCGTACCCTGGGGCACTTGACCTGACCTCAGAGGTCACCGGTTGACCTAGGACCTTAAAATCGGGTACCAGTCTCTGCGTCTCGTAACGGCGCACACGCTCGTTTTTTCCGCGACGCGCTAGCTCCACCAGGGGCAAAACGGCGAGGGGGGGTCGTACCCGCTCCCCTCCCCCCTCGGCCGGCGCGTATGTAGAAAACCAATAGGTCCGGCGAGGGTTAAGTCTGTAACCTTATCTTGATCAAGAGGAGGCGGACATGCATTCCAATATATCAATGAACTCACATGAACCTCACATGAACATCACAATGAACGTCACATATTCAATGAACTATGACGATGATAAATGAGTGGTATTAAATCCCAAATACCTATGGTCAAGGGATAGGGATCGCATAAAGCCAGAGATTCTTATACTATTGAATGTCCATGGGAAGCAAAACTATGTCTAGTAAACAAACAACAGCGCTGTGACAATACAACAGCACTGCTGTTTAAACACATTTTGAAAGCTAAGCTGCCAGCTTTACTGACACTGGGCGACAGAAACTGAACTAGGAATCAAATAGCCAAACTCGGCCAAGATGAAACAAACACCACTGCAGAGTAGCGCGTCAATCTCTTCAGCAAAAGCTGGGACTGCACCAGCGTCTGGGAATAGTGACCAGAAAATGCGTCCCTGATCACCCTTTAAAAATAGCGTGGAAGCATTGCTAGGAGTCGGGCGGCTGCACAAATGCAGTCACTCAAATCATCTGACCTTCACGAACCGCAAAGATGCACCAGAGCCGCCGCGCGCTGCTGCAGCGCTGCGCCGGTATCTCTCCGCTGCACGGAGCAGGGCGACCACCTCGCCATATGTCATTAACAATGTTCGATCTGTCACGGCTTACCGGAACAATGGGCCGCACCCGGGGCCGGGTATTTAATGACGGCACCGCGGTCGGTCCGCACAGTGTCCCGTCGTCGGCCGCTGCACAGCCATGGCTCCGCCGTCCACCGTACTCTGCCTGGCCCTGCTCGGTCTGGCGGCCGCCGCCGGCCCGTACGGCAGCTCCCACTCGTCGTCACAGTACGGAGCCCGGAGACCGGGCAGCACCTACGGAACTCCCAGCTACAAGAGCTACACACCTCCGACGCCGAGCAAGGGATACGGAGCTCCGAAACCGAGCGCGAGCTACGGCGCGCCGAAGTACGACGACGCATACCAGGCGCCCAAGTACGACGGTGGATACGATACGCCGAAGTACGACAACGGATACCAGGCGCCCAAGTACGACGGTGGATACGATACGCCGAAGTACGACAACGGCTACCAGACGCCGAAGTACGACAACGGATACCAGACGCCGAAATACGACAGCGGGTACGGCGCTCGTCCTGTCGCGGCGGTTCGGGTCCAGCCGGGAGCGGGACAGCGCGGAGGATTTGGACCATCGTTCGGCGGCCAGAGGCCCAAACCTGTGCAGCGATTCCAGCAGCCATCTCAGCCATTCCCGCCCCAGGGCGGTCGCGGCGGTCTGTACGTGTCCTGGGAGAACCCACGTCACAGCGGCGGCCAGTATACGTGGGACCAGGCGGCCGGCGAGTGCCGCCAGCTCGGACTGAGGCTCGTCTCGCTCACCTCGCCGCAGAAGGAGCAGGAGATCAACCGCCGGCTGCCCAGGGGCGGACGCAAGGTCGAGTTCTACTGGACGTCCGGACAGCGCCTCAGCGAGGGAGGACAGTTCGTGTGGAACGACGGGGCCCGCACCCCCGTCTGCAACCGGGGACAGGGCTGCTATGAAAACTGGGGACCCACCGGAGGCGCCGGATTCCCCCAGCCGGACAATCGCGAGGGTCGTGAGAACTGCCTGGCGGTGCTCAACGAATTCTACCCGGGAGAAGGCATTGTGTGGCACGACATTGGCTGCCACCACCGCAAGCACTTCGTATGCGAGTAATGTACGACTGTCTGACGTAAAACTAAAACACGAAAAACTGGTGCGACTGTGCTGATGATTGTGACATACAAGTTATAACGTATCTGTTCAATCCTCGATAAGGTCGAGATCAACATTCACGTTTTTATTAGAAGATATAGAAGTATATGTGGAAGTACCAAGGAAAATAATTCATGCATTATTTGCTACTATTTCGTAAGGAAAAAAATACAATGCCCGCACTCTGGCAGAGAAAACAATCAAATACCTAATGGACGATGCTGTGAGTGGACCAATGATCTGACAAATAGGTAGCATAGTTAACAATAGAACCGAGGGTGACGAGGAGCCGAGGCAATCCACTACTGTTTGGTCAGCTTTTGGTCTGAAGACATGCCGGTGGACCGAACGATGTTGCTTTTTAGTGTAGCTAAAGCGTAAGGTGCACCCATAATGTCGCGTAACCAAATATGCATATCGTGCACCCAGGACAAAGCCCACCACAGAACTACACCTCGAAACTCATCGATCACATGTGTAATGTGTTTAGCCTTATAAGGCACTTACCTGGGCATCCATCCCTGGTATTTGCCGACGAAAAATCCATCATTGGATTCGGTAAATGGCAGAATGTTATGAGGTAGCTGATCAAACCACCAGGACCCATCTGCTTGCAGAAACCAGTTGGCAAAATGCAGCACTCCTTCAGGTTGCAGAGTTATGAAAAAATGAGCTATTGTTTCAGCTGCTACAGACTTATTTGACGTCGAATACTTCACGTCCTTTGAAATCGATTTGACAATAGATTTCTGGAAACAGAAAAGATGTGAATGACATGAGTTTCTGAACACACTTAAACTGATAAGTAACTACCTAGTTATAATTATCAAATCCCTAATAAGCAGCTAGGGGCACTGCAACCCCACCAGTATAAGCCAATGGGAGAAAATTGAGCTGCGATTTTTTGGAAGTGGACCATACTAAACGCTCTCAAACGAGTAGCCAGTAAACATAGCACAATAAATCGGAAAATTGCACACGTGACCCCTATATGTACCCCTGAGGTCATCTAAGGTCATGAAAGGTTCTCAATGGGTTTTAACATTTACTTTTGATAGACATGCTAGACAGATGAAAAATCCAGAATGTGTCCAGATCAACAAGGTGAATCTACCGGTATGTAGGTAATGTGATCTTTTCTGGCCAGTCATGACCTTGGTCATGGATCCAATTTGTTGGTGGATCTTTTCAGGCCAAATTATAGCCCATTCGACGGGTCTCGACAAGAGGAACGCTATATAAAAAGTGTAGACATGCTTTGAATCAAGTTACTGAATGAAAGGTTCCCGCAAAAAAGGTCAATTTTGACAGTTGTTGCCTTCTATAGGCTAAACCGTTGATGTTAAGTGAACTTCGAGAACTTTCTCGGTAAGAGCGTTAGGAGAGCTCTATCAAATGCGCTTCCCCGCGGCAATCTAACCTTTTTGTTCCCGAGTTATGCACCGATTGGTCAAAAGTTGTAGTATATACTAGGCGGAATTTGACATTTGATGACTTCTCTGCCGTATAAAGGCAAAACCCATTATGTTTGGGTGACCTCTGACCTGAGGCAATGGCCTCTGACCCGACATAATGGTTTTTGCCTTTGCACGGCAGTTCTGGTGACGTAACCTTAACCCTCGCCGGCACAGGGGGGGGGGGTGATGCACCCCCCAAGGTTTTTCGTGAATAGCTCGCGTAAAAAGCGGCCGATCGCGACGAAACTTTCAGTACCCTCGCATTGATCAATTTTACACGTACCCTGAAAATTTCATGACCCTGACCCAAATGACCTTTGACCTGTGACCTACTTTCCGAGACCATGTTTGGCCGGAATCGCGATTTGGTCATGTCGGCTCGCATAAGCCGCGCGTTTGCAAGCTTTTCGTGGTTTCAAACGTTCAAACATGTGATTTGATGTTGCTCCCATGCAATATGCATTAGGGTGAATGTCAAGGTCACCTAAAGGTCAGGTCAGGTCATTGGCCTTTGGTGACCTCGGCTCACTTTTTCGAGTTTTACATGTTTCTAGGCTAGTTTTTGGAGCTGATTTCGAATTTAGCAACCATTTGAACATTTCCGAAGTAGTTTTGATGCCTTCCTAACATGTTACGAAGCTGTCGGAGGCGGTTGACACGTATTTCGAATAGGCACCCGTCACGACCCCTACCGGTTGACCTGACCTGACCCGACCCGACCTGGTCTAAATGCTTAAAGACATCATCTCTGATCAAAACTAACACGATATTCCTGATCAGCACCCCGGAAAACCCCATAGCAGTCACACTTTACGGCTTTCTAACAGGCCCCGACTTTCCCGATTTTCGGGTCATTGACCTGACCTGGAAAGTCACCCGATGACCTAGGACCTTAAAATTGGATATCATCGGCTTCCTCTCGTGACGGGCAGCACGCTCGTTTTTTCCGCGAAGCTCTAGCTCGATCAGGGACCAAACACGAGGGGGGTCGTACCCCCCCCCCTTGTGCCGTCGAAGGACGCAAAATGGCCTGTGCCGGCGAGGGTTAAGCCCGATCTAAAAAAGACCGGAGTAATTGTGTCATGCTTTTTGAAGCACTTTCGAACACCACCTGGCACCTATCGCGTGTGACTAGGTGGCCCAGGAGTCGAGTTGGAGTGGGGTGTTCGTGTTCGCTCCCCCTCTCCCCCAGTGAAAATCCAGGGAAGCCAGCATGCCATGGTTTAAATGGCAACAATCAGCAAACATAAACACTTACCAAGACCAGTGAATCAGGGATCTCCTTCCAGAGAATGCAGACAGTCTTGCATACACAGCTCCCAGCCGACTGTTCATTGGCACAAGAGCAATCACTGGATTTAAAAGCAGTTGTATTATTCAGCTCACATGGCACAAGTGCAAATATGCCAAAGTCTGCTTTTAGTTGACCTCCCAGAATGTCAACAAAATTAGAAGCATCTTTTCTATTAGCAGTCCTGGTAGGATTGAAATTCCAATAGGCATAATAAACTACTACTGAAAGTAAACCACAAAGAGTTGCAAGAAGGAGCTGAGCTTGCATACCAAACATATCGTCTTGATATCTTCTCTTTTCTTCACACTTTTGACTTTATCTTTACATCTCAGGAAAGCTTGTGCTAACCTGGAAAATGGTGATTGATGTCAAAGCAGTTGCTATACAATAGGAATTAGGAGCAGACATGGATTATTTGATGTCCACAAGTACCTAATGCATGACCATTGCTGATGGACTAGGTACTTTTTTATTTCTGAAATGGTAGGCCAAGGAGACAAACATGAATGAGCATCTATGTGCATTGAACCAGGGCCCTGTTTCACCGGTGATAGCAGCAAGCTGCTATCACGTTTCGCGAGCTGACGTCATGTCGTGACGCCATACTGTTGTCGTAATGGGTAGTTCCGGCGCACGATTGCCGCGACCTTGGCGGCGGCATTAAAGGGACCCTCCCACCTTCAAAAAAGTTAATGAATTTGCATGAAAGTGATGTCGCTCGGTTCAGAAAGAGCAAAAACGAATATCTACCAAATTTCATCGAAAAATATTCACCGGTTTTCAAGATATTAGACTTTTACTTTTGTTTACTTTTTGGGATCTCCGCTATTCCTAGCGACTTTATTTGAAAGTGCGGCATTTGTTGCGCGCAAAGCAGCATATACCACCGCGTGCTACAAAACGTTTTAGTCAAACATTTAACGGACGTTCGAAAGCCTGATGACGTCATCAGATTCCCGTAATGGTTAAGAGATAGGGACCAAGCTGGTCCCACCCTGCAAGTAAAGGGAAGAAATTTCTTGAACACCATAAAGCTGCGGGGGTTGCGACCAGGATAAATGGTGGTTTCTGAGCCTGGCCGCAAACTTGGCTATCTCAACTCAAAACTAATGTTAAGGTGGGAGGGTCCCTTTAAGTGACGTATGAGCCTAAAAGTAAGAGTTTACGCAGTCATGATAGTATATATATTTTTGATATATATTTTTTCAATATGATGTATTTAAAAGAAGTTGGGTTTAGGAAAAATTTTGACATTAACTTCGAACATTTAACTGATGCCGTAAAACAATATTGCGGCAATCGTGCGCCAGAATTGCCCCTTACGTCAGCAGTATGACGTCATCACATTACGTCAGCTCGCGCAATTTGATAGTAGCTTGCTGCTATCACCGGTGAAACAGGGCCCTAGTGCAGTAGAAGTATAGTTCATTTGAACTTTTTTAAGTCCGCCAACAAACTGATATATTTGCCCTAATAAGAGCTCAATTTGCCATGAGCGCCTGTAGTTACTGTGGGCTCTAAACTGATGTCACTGATTCCAGGGCTCTGTTTCACCGGTGATAGCAGCACGCTGCTATCAAATTGCGCGAGCTGACGTAATGTGATGACGTCATACTGCTGACGTAAGGGGCAATTCTGGCGCACGATTGCCGCAATATTGTTTTACGTCATCAGCTAAATGTTCGAAGTTAATGTCCAAATTTTTCCTAAACCCAACTTCTTTTAAATACATCATATTGGAAAAATATATATCAAAAATATATATACTATCATGACTGCGTAAACTCTTACTTTTAGGCTAATACGTCACTTAATGCCGCCGCCAAGGTCGCGGCAATCGTGCGCCGTAACTACCCATTACGTCAACAGTATGGCGTCACGACATGACGTCAGCTCGCGAAACGTGATAGCAGCTTGCTGCTATCACCGGTGAAACAGGGCCATGTAACGGAAGTTGGCACAGATTCAGCACAGATTCAGCACAGCACAGATTCGGTAGGGGGAAAAAAGGCCCCGGTAGAGGGAAACCTTTATGCCCCGTTTTCCCCTAGAAATGACGTCACAAAGAGGTAAAAATGGGTATCAATCGAAAGCTCTCGTTTACCCAGACACAGTCCCGCAGGAAAATTCCACTTTTTTCCCATAGGAAAGTTTTTACGGGAAAATCAAAATTTTGGGTCAATGGGGGGTCCCCCCCGATTTCGTTCAAAATCGGCACACAGGTGCCCCACCACCAGCCGAGAAACTTTCCCCAAAACGGTCCCCGTTGCATTGACGTTTAAGGCCCTTAAAGCCCCGTAAACTCGTAAAAAATCCGTAAAATCGCCTTTGTACGGACAAAAAAGTGGTGCTATGGTAAAAATGGGTATCAATCGAAAGCTCTCGTTTACCCAGACACAGTCCTGCAGGAAAATTCCACTTTTTCCCATAGGAAAGTTTTTACGGGAAAATCAAAATTTCGGGTCAATGGGGGGTCCCCCCCGATTTCGTTCAAAATCGGCACACAGGTGCCCCACCACCAGCCGAGAAACTTTCCCCAAAACGGTCCCCGTTGCATTGACGTTTAAGGCCCGTAAAGCCCCCTAGACTCGTAAAATATCCGTAAAATCGCCTTTGTACGGACAAAAAAGTGGTGCTATGGTAAAAATGGGTATCAATCGAAAGCTCTCGTTTACCCAGACACAGTCCTGCAGGAAAATTCCACTTTTTTCCCATAGGAAAGTTTTTACGGGAAAATCAAAATTTTGGGTCAATGGGGGGTCCCCCCCGATTTCGTTCAAAATCGGCACACAGGTGCCCCACCACCAGCCGAGAAACTTTCCCCAAAACGGTCCCCGTTGCATTGACGTTTAAGGCCCTTAAAGCCCCGTAAACTCGTAAAAAATCCGTAAATTCGCCCTTGTACGGCCAAAAACGGGGCGCTATGGTGAAAATGGGTATCAATCGAAAGCTCTCGTTTATCCAGACACAGTCCTGCAGGAAAATTCCACTTTTTCCCCATAGGAAAGTTTTTACGGGAAAATCAAAATTTCGGGTCAATGGGGGGTCCCCCCCGATTTCGTTCAAAATCGGCACACAGGTGCCCCACCACCAGCCGAGAAACTTTCCCCAAAACGGTCCCCGTTGCATTGACGTTTAAGGCCCTTAAAGCCCCGTAAACTCGTAAAAAATCCGTAAATTCGCCCTTGTACGGCCAAAAACGGGGCGCTAGGGTAAAAATGGGTATCAATCGAAAGCTCTCGTTTACCCAGACACAGTCCTGCAGGAAAATTTCACTTTTTCCCCATAGGAAAGTTTTTAAGGGAAAATCAAAATTTCGGGTCAATGGGGGGTCCCCCCCGATTTCGTTTTAAATCGGCACACAGGTGCCCCACCACCAGCCGAGAAACTTTCCCCAAAACGGTCCCCGTTGCATTGACGTTTAAGGCCCGTAAAGCCCCCTAGACTCGTAAAATATCCGTAAAATCGCCTTTGTACGGACAAAAAAGTGGTGCTATGGTAAAAATGGGTATCAATCGAAAGCTCTCGTTTACCCAGACACAGTCCTGCAGGAAAATTTCACTTTTTCCCCATAGGAAAGTTTTTACGGGAAAATAAAAACTTTCCTATGGGGAAAAAGTGAAATTTTCCTGCAGGACTGTGTCTGGGTAAACGAGAGCTTTCGATTGATACCCATTTTTACCCTAGCGCCCCGTTTTTGGCCGTACAAGGGCGAATTTACGGATTTTTTACGAGTTTACGGGGCTTTAAGGGCCTTAAACGTCAATGCAACGGGGACCGTTTTGGGGAAAGTTTCTCGGCTGGTGGTGGGGCACCTGTGTGCCGATTTTTAACGAAATCGGGGGGGACCCCCCATTGACCCAAAATTTTGATTTTCCCGTAAAAACTTTCCTATGGGAAAAAAGTGGAATTTTCCTGCAGGACTGTGTCTGGGTAAACGAGAGCTTTCGATTGATACCCAATTTTACCATAGCACCACTTTTTTGTCCGTACAAAGGCGATTTTACGGATATTTTACGAGTCTAGGGGGCTTTACGGGCCTTAAACGTCAATGCAACGGGGACCGTTTTGGGGAAAGTTTCTCGGCTGGTGGTGGGGCACCTGTGTGCCGATTTTGAACGAAATCGGGGGGGACCCCCCATTGACCCAAAATTTTGATTTTCCCGTAAAAACTTTCCTATGGGAAAAAAGTGGAATTTTCCTGCAGGACTGTGTCTGGGTAAACGAGAGCTTTCGATAGATACCCATTTTTACCCTAGCGCCCCGTTTTTGGCCGTACAAGGGCGAATTTACGGATTTTTTACGAGTTTACGGGGCTTTAAGGGCCTTAAACGTCAATGCAACGGGGACCGTTTTGGGGAAAGTTTCTCGGCTGGTGGTGGGGCACCTGTGTGCCGATTTTGAACGAAATCGGGGGGGACCCCCCCATTGACCCAAAATTTTGATTTTCCCGTAAAAACTTTCCTATGGGAAAAAGTGGAATTTTCCTGCAGGACTGTGTCTGGGTAAACGAGAGCTTTCGATTGATACCCATTTTTACCATAGCACCACTTTTTTGTCCGTACAAAGGCGATTTTACGGATATTTTACGAGTCTAGGGGGCTTTACGGGCCTTAAACGTCAATGCAACGGGGACCGTTTTGGGGAAAGTTTCTCGGCTGGTGGTGGGGCACCTGTGTGCCGATTTTGAACGAAATCGGGGGGACCCCCCATTGACCCGAAATTTTGATTTTCCCGTAAAAACTTTCCTATGGGGAAAAAGTGGAATTTTCCTGCAGGACTGTGTCTGGGTAAACGAGAGCTTTCGATTGATACCCATTTTTACTTTAGCGCCCCGTTTTTGGCCGTACAAGGGTGAATTTACGGATTTTTTACGAGTTTACGGGGCTTTAAGGGCCTTAAACGTCAATGCAACGGGGACCGTTTTGGGGAAAGTTTCTCGGCTGGTGGTGGGGCACCTGTGTGCCGATTTTGAACGAAATCGGGGGGGACCCCCCATTGACCCGAAATTTTGATTTTCCCGTAAAAACTTTCCTATGGGGAAAAAGTGGAATTTTCCTGCAGGACTGTGTCTGGGTAAACGAGAGCTTTCGATTGATACCCATTTTTACTTTAGCGCCCCGTTTTTGGCCGTACAAGGGCGAATTTACGGATTTTTTACGAGTTTACGGGGCTTTAAGGGCCTTAAACGTCAATGCAACGGGGACCGTTTTGGGGAAAGTTTCTCGGCTGGTGGTGGGGCACCTGTGTGCCGATTTTGAACGAAATCGGGGGGGACCCCCCATTGACCCGAAATTTTGATTTTCCCGTAAAAACTTTCCTATGGGGAAAAAGTGGAATTTTCCTGCAGGACTGTGTCTGGGTAAACGAGAGCTTTTGATTGATACCCATTTTTACCCTAGCGCCCCGGTTTTGGCCGTACAAGGGCGAATTTACGGATTTTTTACGAGTTTACGGGGCTTTAAGGGCCTTAAACGTCAATGCAACGGGGACCGTTTTGGGGAAAGTTTCTCGGCTGGTGGTGGGGCACCTGTGTGCCGATTTTGAACGAAATCGGGGGGGACCCCCCATTGACCCAAAATTTTGATTTTCCCGTAAAAACTTTCCTATGGGAAAAAAGTGGAATTTTCCTGCAGGACTGTGTCTGGGTAAACGAGAGCTTTCGATTGATACCCATTTTTACCATAGCACCACTTTTTTGTCCGTACAAAGGCGATTTTACGGATATTTTACGAGTCTAGGGGGCTTTACGGGCCTTAAACGTCAATGCAACGGGGACCGTTTTGGGGAAAGTTTCTCGGCTGGTGGTGGGGCACCTGTGTGCCGATTTTGAACGAAATCGGGGGGACCCCCCATTGACCCGAAATTTTGATTTTCCCGTAAAAACTTTCCTATGGGGAAAAAGTGGAATTTTCCTGCAGGACTGTGTCTGGGTAAACGAGAGCTTTCGATTGATACCCATTTTTACCCTAGCGCCCCGTTTTTGGCCGTACAAGGGCGAATTTACGGATTTTTTACGAGTTTACGGGGCTTTAAGGGCCTTAAACGTCAATGCAACGGGGACCGTTTTGGGGAAAGTTTCTCGGCTGGTGGTGGGGCACCTGTGTGCCGATTTTGAACGAAATCGGGGGGGACCCCCCATTGACCCGAAATTTTGATTTTCCCGTAAAAACTTTCCTATGGGGAAAAAGTGGAATTTTCCTGCAGGACTGTGTCTGGGTAAACGAGAGCTTTCGATTGATACCCATTTTTACCCTAGCGCCCCGTTTTTGGCCGTACAAGGGCGAATTTACGAATTTTTTACGAGTTTACGGGGCTTTAAGGGCCTTAAACGTCAATGCAACGGGGACCGTTTTGGGGAAAGTTTCTCGGCTGGTGGTGGGGCACCTGTGTGCCGATTTTGAACGAAATCGGGGGGGACCCCCCATTGACCCGAAATTTTGATTTTCCCGTAAAAACTTTCCTATGGGGAAAAAGTGAAATTTTCCTGCAGGACTGTGTCTGGGTAAACGAGAGCTTTTGATTGATACCCATTTTTACCCTAGCGCCCCGTTTTTGGCCGTACAAGGGCGAATTTACGGATTTTTTACGAGTTTACGGGGCTTTAAGGGCCTTAAACGTCAATGCAACGGGGACCGTTTTGGGGAAAGTTTCTCGGCTGGTGGTGGGGCACCTGTGTGCCGATTTTGAACGAAATCGGGGGGGACCCCCCATTGACCCAAAATTTTGATTTTCCCGTAAAAACTTTCCTATGGGGAAAAAGTGGAATTTTCCTGCAGGACTGTGTCTGGGTAAACGAGAGCTTTCGATTGATACCCATTTTTACTTTAGCGCCCCGTTTTTGGCCGTACAAGGGCGAATTTACGGATTTTTTACGAGTTTACGGGGCTTTAAGGGCCTTAAACGTCAATGCAACGGGGACCGTTTTGGGGAAAGTTTCTCGGCTGGTGGTGGGGCACCTGTGTGCCGATTTTGAACGAAATCGGGGGGGACCCCCCATTGACCCGAAATTTTGATTTTCCCGTAAAAACTTTCCTATGGGGAAAAAGTGGAATTTTCCTGCAGGACTGTGTCTGGGTAAACGAGAGCTTTTGATTGATACCCATTTTTACCCTAGCGCCCCGTTTTTGGCCGTACAAGGGCGAATTTACGGATTTTTTACGAGTTTACGGGGCTTTAAGGGCCTTAAACGTCAATGCAACGGGGACCGTTTTGGGGAAAGTTTCTCGGCTGGTGGTGGGGCACCTGTGTGCCGATTTTGAACGAAATCGGGGGGGGACCCCCCATTGACCCAAAATTTTGATTTTCCCGTAAAAACTTTCCTATGGGAAAAAAGTGGAATTTTCCTGCAGGACTGTGTCTGGGTAAACGAGAGCTTTCGATTGATACCCATTTTTACCATAGCACCACTTTTTTGTCCGTACAAAGGCGATTTTACGGATATTTTACGAGTCTAGGGGGCTTTACGGGCCTTAAACGTCAATGCAACGGGGACCGTTTTGGGGAAAGTTTCTCGGCTGGTGGTGGGGCACCTGTGTGCCGATTTTGAACGAAATCGGGGGGGACCCCCCATTGACCCGAAATTTTGATTTTCCCGTAAAAACTTTCCTATGGGGAAAAAGTGGAATTTTCCTGCAGGACTGTGTCTGGGTAAACGAGAGCTTTCGATTGATACCCATTTTTACCCTAGCGCCCCGTTTTTGGCCGTACAAGGGCGAATTTACGGATTTTTTACGAGTTTACGGGGCTTTAAGGGCCTTAAACGTCAATGCAACGGGGACCGTTTTGGGGAAAGTTTCTCGGCTGGTGGTGGGGCACCTGTGTGCCGATTTTGAACGAAATCGGGGGGGACCCCCCATTGACCCGAAATTTTGATTTTCCCGTAAAAACTTTCCTATGGGGAAAAAGTGGAATTTTCCTGCAGGACTGTGTCTGGGTAAACGAGAGCTTTCGATTGATACCCATTTTTACCCTAGCGCCCCGTTTTTGGCCGTACAAGGGCGAATTTACGAATTTTTTACGAGTTTACGGGGCTTTAAGGGCCTTAAACGTCAATGCAACGGGGACCGTTTTGGGGAAAGTTTCTCGGCTGGTGGTGGGGCACCTGTGTGCCGATTTTGAACGAAATCGGGGGGGACCCCCCATTGACCCAAAATTTTGATTTTCCCGTAAAAACTTTCCTATGGGGAAAAAGTGGAATTTTCCTGCAGGACTGTGTCTGGGTAAACGAGAGCTTTCGATTGATACCCATTTTTACCTCTTTGTGACGTCATTTCTAGGGGAAAACGGGTCATAAAGGTTTCCCTCTACCGGGGCCTTTTTTCCCCCTACCGAATCTGTGCTGTGCTGAATCTGTGCTGAATCTGTGCCAACTTCCGTTACATAACAGGGCCCTGGGCCTTGTTTCACCGGTGATAGCAGCAAGCTACTATCAAATTGCGCGAGCTGACGTAATGTGATGACGTCATACTGCTGACGTAAGGGGCAATTCTGGCGCACGATTGCCGCAATATTGTTTTACGTCATCAGCTTAATGTTCGAAGTTAATGTCCAAATTTTTCCTAAACCCAACTTCTTTTAAATACATCATATTGAAAAAATATATATCAAAAATATATATGCTACCATGACTGCGTAAACTCTTACTTTTAGGCTCATACGTCACTTAATGCCGCCGCCAAGGTCGCGGCAATCGTGCGCCGGAACTACCCATTACGACAACAGTATGGCGTCACGACATGACGTCAGCTCGCGAAACGTGATAGCAGCTTGCTGCTATCACCGGTGAAACAGGGCCCTGAGCTCTGTTCGCCCGCTGCTGTCAAAACAGCTTCCCCAACAGCCCACTAGGTGGCTACTGTGTTGAAGAGATAGGACTGTGCTGTTGACCAATGAGAGGCCGAGAAACGCACGCAGGCTGCTGACGTAGTTGGACGTAGGCTGCCGTGCGCTTACTATGGGTAACCACAAAAGTGAGATATTTCTTCTTTTAATGGGGCTACAAAGTGATCTAAAACGCAGACAAAAGAGTTACCGACACTACAAAACCACTGCCACCATCCATACGCTAGCTGATGGACGAGATTGTTGCCTAGCAACGGAGACCACGTGAATTTGTCCAATAGGAGCTCGAGTCGCGCCAGTAGTGTGTGACGTAGGCTGCTGTCAAAACCGCAGAGTTCGTGCGGTCGCTGTGGGCCAACCGCAGCGAAGGCGCGGCCGTTGGGCGCGCCCCGCGCCGCTGTCACACGTGCGCCAAACAAGCTGAGCAATGTCCCTTTTGATTGTCGCTTAGCAGTGGAGACCACGGTCACGACGTACTTTTGGCGTACTTTTGTCTGCAGCCCCATCCGTTAGCTGCGTAGGTTTCATGAAAGTAATCTTGGGTTTCATGGCTCGACGCTAGTGACCTCTATATTGAACTTCATCAACGCGCTAGCGACATCTCGCAGGAGCCAAAAGGACTTGGCATTATGCAGTGAATCATTCAAACTTTGCAAATCATCGGCAACTTTGCCGAGAACATAGGCGGCGGAATGGGGAGGGCACCGGGGCACCGTGCCCCCTTTGATTTTGACATTTTTACATAAGCCCTATGGGCGTTGCATGGAAAGAATTTAGAATGGGACAAAAGGTCGGCAGTGCCCCCCCCCCCCTTCATTGAAGGTGCTCCGCCCGGGCGCCGCTACTGCCCGAGAACGCCGATGTTCCTTTCGCACCGGGCGTCGGTTCATCACAGGTGTTGGTAGGGCTCGAATGGCACAGTCAAATAGCACAGCCATTCTCCCTCAATAAGCACTACCCCCTAGCCCTCGCCACCGAGAAGATGGGGTTCGGGTGTCGGCCTCGACGTTTCTTTTTAAGGTAATTGCTCGGAAGGCGCTGGTATAGAGATGAAAGCTGGCGCACTTGAACATTAAAGACGGATCTTCACACCGACCACATTATTAGGTCAGGTCAGGTTACTGACTTGGGACGTCGTAAGTGAACTTCTGCACGGCCCTAAAATGTCGCAATTCAGTCCGAAATGGCGAGGGGCGGGGAGGGCAGAGTCCATCTACCCTCCCCCTAAACGGCATCTGATGAAGAAAACCGATAGGTTCGGCGAGAATTAAAAATGCCCTAATTATTGCCGAGTCTAGGCAGTACCATGCCCACGATCACGACACCCATCTGTTCATATGCCCATCGGTGAATAGCGCGTGTCAGCCTGTGTCCGGCTGTATGTATGTATGTATGTATGTATTGCTTATCTTTGGAGAAACCACACAGGCACTTACACTCCAGCGTCAAGCACAATCAAAGTAAGTTAAAATATGAAGCGAGCAGATCATTGTAAGAGGTCACACAGCCACACTGACATACCTATCGGGATCATTTGGACGCCAAACAACTGCGTATGCTTCGCCTGAACTTGGCCGCCCTCGACTGCCTCACATCCGGTGGCAGGCGGTTCCAAGTCGCAATGGCTCGGTGAGGGAACGACATTTTTGTGCACTGCAGACGACACCTAGGGATTTGTAGCATAGTATCATCAGCGGTGGAGCGCGTCGGTCTCAGCGATACCTGTGACCGAGTCTCAACGAGTGCCCTCAGCTGCCGAGATGCGTCCCTCTGCCGCATTACATGATAGATTCGCTGCACATCGCGCAGATCGATCGATCATCGCGTCGAACGTAGGCCAGCCTAGCTCCAATCGGGCTTCCGTGACGCGGTCAAATTTACGGAGCCCTGTGACAGTTCTGACTGCGAAATTTAACACCTTCTCGATCCGTTTCCTGAGAGTCTTTGATTTGGGGGCCCAAACAGGAAGACAGTACATGAGTGTGGGGAACACCAGCGCCTGAATCAACATTTTGGTTGTCTCCCGAGGTAAATTCAATTTCCGAATAGAAACAATAGCACCACTACACTTCTGTGCCACTGAGCTAACCTGTTTTTCCCAGTTTAAGTGACAGTCGAAATGGACACCTAAGATCTTGATGCTTTCTGAGTGCTGAAGTGACACACCATCAAAGTTCACAACTAAATCTGATACGCTTGCGGTGTTTGCTGGGGTTCCAGCCAGCAGGAACTCGGTCTTGGTGGGGTTTACCTTGAGCCCGTTACAGCGAAACCACCGAGACAGTTGAACTAAGTCGGACTCTATGTGACGTTTGAGCTGCGTCACATTATCAGGTCCAGCACAATGCACTAGCTGGCTGTCGTCCGCATAACTAGATAGCCAGTCGAACTGAATATGGCCCACAAGGTCATTCATGAACAGGTTGAACATGGTGGGACCCAAAGTTCCGCCTTGGACCACACCAAACGGCACCTCCTCGATGCTGGTTCCCCCCTTCACGGTCTGGGTCCGATTCGCGAAATAGCTCTCCAGCCAATGGGTCGACATCCCATACCATCCTAGCTTGGACATCAGTGCACCACGCTGGACACAATCAAACGCCTTACTGAGGTCCAGTGACGTCACCGATGTGACCATGCCACGATCGGTGTTGTGAGCTATACGGCTGGCTAGACAGAGCGCAGCATCCTCCGTCGAGTGGGCAGGGCGATAGGCGAACTGGGTAGGAGTCAGAATGTTGTTACTATTTAGATAGCTCAAAATTTGCAAATTTACAATCTTCTCGGCTAGTTTTGAGATTACATTTAGAACACTGACTGGCCGAAAGTTGGCTGGCAACGTTTTGTCTCCTGACTTATAGATCGGAACCACCGTGGCATGTTTCCATAGAGAGGGCACGACACCGGTTGAAAGCGAGTGGTTAATGACATGTAGCACAATAGGACCCACTACTTCGAAACACTCGCGTAAAAGCTGCACAGTTACACCGTCGCTTCCGGCCGCTCTACTGCTACTCAGTCGCCGCAAGGCAGAGCTCAACTCCGGCTGTTATTGCCTGCGGTTACAGGTGCGTCATCAACGTAACAAAGAGGTACGACGCTTGTGATATCTATCCTGAAGCACCATGAAATGTGACATCCGTAAAATGTACAGTAGAATAGTTAGTCATTGCCCATGTAGAACACATTTATGGTGAGTGGTGACATTTATTTCCAGATAACAAATTTAACGAGAAGGATAAGGCTATGTAGCCTTATCCACATGGCCACATGCGAACAAAACAACGTCACACAACGAATCAATGCCAAAAAAATTAAAGGCATTTGGCCACACTGCAGCGCTCGTCTGCGACGAGCGCCAGGCCTCCTGCTGGCAGGCCAGCGAGACGGGTTCCGAAACTCAGGGACCACAGCCCGGGTCGTCGAAACCATCAGGCAGGGCGAGGGAGGATGGAAGATGAGCGAGCATATCGGCGCGATAGGCTTCAGTCAATTGCTGAGTGGGACCGAGGGCGTCCGTCCGTTGAAGACAGGTGGTCGACGGACTGCAAACAGCGTGCGGCGGTCTTCTCAAGGCTGTCCGATGGGCCGCTGGCCCAAAGCAGCGATAAATCACCTGCCAAGAAAACAAGGGATCAGAAAATTGACTCCCTCCTTTTAAGTCCAAAATGCTTTTTGCTCAAGCACCTCAGGGTCAGAGCCTCAGAGGAAGCAGTAATAGAGGCCTTCAGCAACCTCACCAAGCTATTCAGAGTGATAACAGGATGATGCCTCAGGTCTGAAGACTTTACCGGACAGCTGGCGGAAGGCATTATCCAGCAAATGGACAAAGACCTGCAGTAAATGTTCTCATGAGCATGTGCCATATTTTTGTTTGGATTGATGAGAACTGATCATTCCATATGCAAACCAGTCCGTGCAAGGTTCTGAACAACTTTTTATAATTTCATCATTAAAAATCAACTTGAATATTAAAAATTGTGGCACATAAGTAGGCTTTCCAGCTTCACGGTCCGGGATACACATCACCAACAATCACCACATGTACGAGTGCTATGAATTCAGTGCCTTCTTGGGAATATTTTCCTATATTTAAGATAAAAAATTACATGGATAGGTATGCCAAGATAAAACACAAGGCAATAACAATAATTTGAAGGAAGAAACAGCAAAAGTATCACCACACAGTACCTACTTATAATAAATAACTGTGAACATAAATTGGGAAATAAAATGACAATATTGAGTGGCCAAGTATTTTAATCCTTACAAACTTCAGGGGACAGCAAATCTAATGAAGCAATATATTGCATTTTAGCACACATATTCTGACACAATCAAACACTAAATTGAAATGCTCTTCTATGAAGTAGGTACTCCAAAACAAAAACAAAAACGCAGGTAAAATCGTTTACAAATAGAAAATGAACGTTCTATGCCTGCCACCTATGGCTGAACAAATAAACAGCATATAAAATTAACCTAACACAAAAAATAAATTTTCAAAACCGAATATAATCACAACATACCTATGTGAAACAATAAACACACACAACAGTGCGGAGAGCATTTGTTTATGTGCGCCACCAATGTCAGTACAGCATCATATATGTCTCTTTCACGTAGCACGTAGCTTGCAGTGATGACGTCATGTCCCGTGACGTAAATCGACCGCCGACGTCATAAGTCTGCTGATAAATAAACGGGGTGCGAACAGAGCTCTGGGCCCTGTTTCACCGGTGATAGCAGCAAGCTACTATCAAATTGCGCGAGCTGACGTAATGTGATGACGTCATACTGCTGACGTAAGGGGCAATTCTGGCGCACGATTGCCGCAATATTGTTTTACGTCATCAGCTAAATGTTCGAAGTTAATGTCAAAATTTTTCCTAAACCCAACTTCTTTTAAATACATCATATTGAAAAAATATATATCAAAAATATATATACTATCATGACTGCGTAAACTCTTACTTTTAGGCTCATACGTCACTTAATGCCGCCGCCAAGGTCGCGGCAATCGTGCGCCGGAACTACCCATTACGACAACAGTATGGCGTCACGACATGACGTCAGCTCGCGAAACGTGATAGCAGCTTGCTGCTATCACCGGTGAAACAGGGCCCAGGACAAATCTTCGTATGGCATTTCTTCGTCGCGCAATTCTTCGTCCGCATTTCTTCGTCCGCAAATCTTCGTCGGCGCATTTATTCGTGTCGCATAACTTCGTCTCGCATTTCTTCGTAAGCGCAAATATTCGTAGCGCATTTTTTCGTATCCGCATTTCTTCGTACGCGCATTTCTTCGTCAAGCATTTTTTCGTCCACGCATTTCTTCGTCTACGCAAATCTTCGTCCGCATTTCTTCGTCCACGCAAATCTTCGTCTGCGCATATCTTCGTCCGCAAATCTTCGTCCCCGCAAATCTTCGTCCGCAAATCTTCGTCCGCATTTTTTCGTCCACGCATTTCTTCGTCTACGCAAATCTTCGTCCGCATTTCTTCGTCCACGCAAATCTTCGTCCCGGCAAATCTTCGTCCGCAAATCTTCGTCCGCAAAAATTCGTCCGCAAATCTTCGTCCGCAAATCTTCGTCCGCATTTTTCGTCCACGCATTTCTTCGTCCACGCAAATCTTCGTCCGCAAATCTTTGTCTGCGCATATTTTCGTCCGCAAACCTTTGTCTCCGCTATCTTCGTCTCCGCAAACATTCGTCCACAAATGTGGTTCAATAAAACCATGAAGAAATATCAGACCATCAAGTGATTGACGAATTTAATGCATGGAATGGATGATCGAAACTTTTGAAGTCAGGTAGATGAGGTCTGTTAGGTGAAGCTATTGTATTTGGGAGCCGAGAATTGAAACATTCCATATCATTTGTGTCACGGACATTCTTTTTTCGCGGTCGATGAATGACAATATAATCTCTTGTACCCTCGCCGGCATAGGCGGCGGAACGGGGAGGGCACCGGAGCACCGTTCCCCTCTTTAATTTTGGCCTTTTAACAGTAGCCCTATGGGCGTTGCATGGAAAGAATGGGACTAAAAGTCGGCAGTGCCGTGCCCCCCCCCCCCCCTAATTGAAGGTGTTCCGCCGCTACTGCTCGCCGGACCTATTTGTTTTCTACATACACGCCGGCCGAGGGGGGCGGGTACGACCCCCCCCCCCCCCCATCGCCGTTTCGCCACTGGTGGAGCTAGCGCGTCGCGGAAAAAACGAGCGTGTGCGCCGTTACGAGACGCAGAGATTAATACCCGATTTTAAGGCCTTCTAGGTCAGGGGTCGACTTACGGCCCGCGGGCCGGATCCGGCCAGGAGGGTGACGGTTGGATCCGGCCCGCGACCATCTGACGTCCGGCCCGCGGCTGGTATCATCGACTTACATCGTGTTCCGGCCCGCGGTTCCTTCCGGTCCGGTTCCAGAAATCGACTCCGATATAAAAGTGACTTAAATGTGCTTTGGTACAATAGTTCTTCCTTCGCACACTTCATGAGTTTATAAACACCATTTGCGGGTGTTTTTGTCTGATTCTACTTCTAGACAAAACTTGCGCGGGCCGGACGTCAGATGGTCGCGGGCCGGATCCAACCGTCACCCTCCTGGCCGGATCCGGCCCGCGGGCTGTAAGCCGACCCCTGACCTAGAAGGCCTTAAAATCGGGTTAACCTCTGCGTCTCGTAACGGCGCACACGCTCGTTTTTTTCCGCGACGCGCTAGCTCCACCAGTGGCGAAACGGCGATGGGGGGTGGGGTCGTACCCGCCCCCCTCGGACGGCGTGTATGTAGAAAACAAATAGGTCCGGCGAGCAGTAGCGGCGGAACACCTTCAATTAGGGGGGGGGGGCACGGCACTGCCCACTTTTAGTCCCATTCTTTCCATGCAACGCCCATACGGCTACTGTTAAAAGGCCAAAATTGAAGAGGGGAACGGTGCCCCGGTGCCCTCCCCGTTCCGCCGCCTATGCCGGCGAGGGTACAAGAGATTATATTGTCATTCATCGACCGCGAAAAAAGAATGTCCGGGACACAAATGATGTGGAATGTTTCGATTCTCGGCTCCCAAATACAATAGCTTCACCTGACAGACCTCATCTACCTGACTTCAAAAGTTTCGATCATCCATTCCATGCATTAAATTCGTCAATCACTTGATGGTCTGATATTTCTTCATGGTTTTATTGAACCACATTTGTGGACGAATGTTTGCGGAGACGAAGATAGCGGAGACAGAGGTTTGCGGACGAAAATATGCGCAGACAAAGATTTGCGGACGAAGATTTGCGTGGACGAAGAAATGCGTGGACGAAAAATGCGGACGAAGATTTGCGGACGAAGATTTGCGGACGAATTTTTGCGGACGAAGATTTGCGGACGAAGATTTGCCGGGACGAAGATTTGCGTGGACGAAGAAATGCGGACGAAGATTTGCGTAGACGAAGAAATGCGTGGACGAAAAAATGCGGACGAAGATTTGCGGACGAAGATTTGCGGGGACGAAGATTTGCGGACGAAGATATGCGCAGACGAAGATTTGCGTGGACGAAGAAATGCGGACGAAGATTTGCGTAGACGAAGAAATGCGTGGACGAAAAAATGCTTGACGAAGAAATGCACGTACGAAGAAATGCGGATACGAAAAAATGCGCTACGAATATTTGCGCTTACGAAGAAATGCGAGACGAAGTTATGCGACACGAATAAATGCGCCGACGAAGATTTGCGGACGAAGAAATGCGGACGAGGAATTGCGCGACGAAGAATTGCCATACGAAGATTTGTCCGGTTACGGTTTGGGTTGACATGTCTCCATTCCAATTACCCAGTCTGCCATAGTGCTCACACTCAGCAGTTGGTATGGTTATGTATGGACTGCCAAGTCCAGCTCCCTGCCATGAGTGCCACGGCATGCTATAGCCAGGCCCGGCTGCCTCGTAGCTGCTCTGGCTTACTGTGGCTGCAGTAGGGTTGAGGTACAGCACTGAGCACGGCTGATGTGGCATAAGTCCGGCTGTGGTATGGTCGAGCCCTAGGGTCATGTGTCAACTCCAGTAGTGAGCAGTCAGCAGAGCTCCAGACCTTGCCTGTACTTCGGCCAGAGTAAAGTGCCAGAGCTTGCCAGAGTAAAACCAGATCAAGATAGGGCCAGGACCAATTTTGCAGGGTGGTTGATAGCTAATATAAGGATTTAATTCCATGCTATTAGGTAGGATGGCCAGCCTCAAACATTGATGTCATGCAGATGGTATGTGCAATGCAATGTGCTCACATATTTCCATAATGATATAGGCTAAAGTAAATACTCTGGAGTAAAAGCAAGGTCTTAAAGAGCACAACACAACCACAACCTATGCTTCCATTCCATCCCTGAGACTAGTGACATCCGTAACCGGACAAATCTTCGTATGGCAATTCTTCGTCGCGCAATTCCTCGTCCGCATTTCTTCGTCCGCAAATCTTCGTCGGCGCATTTATTCGTGTCGCATAACTTCGTCTCGCATTTCTTCGTAAGCGCAAATATTCGTAGCGCATTTTTTCGTATCCGCATTTCTTCGTACGTGCATTTCTTCGTCAAGCATTTTTTCGTCCACGCATTTCTTCGTCTACGCAAATCTTCGTCCGCATTTCTTCGTCCACGCAAATCTTCGTCTGCGCATATCTTCGTCCGCAAATCTTCGTCCCCGCAAATCTTCGTCCGCAAATCTTCGTCCGCATTTTTTCGTCCACGCATTTCTTCGTCTACGCAAATCTTCGTCCGCATTTCTTCGTCCACGCAAATCTTCGTCCCGGCAAATCTTCGTCCGCAAATCTTCGTCCGCAAAAATTCGTCCGCAAATCTTCGTCCGCAAATCTTCGTCCGCATTTTTCGTCCACGCATTTCTTCGTCCACGCAAATCTTCGTCCGCAAATCTTTGTCTGCGCATATTTTCGTCCGCAAACCTCTGTCTCCGCTATCTTCGTCTCCGCAAACATTCGTCCACAAATGTGGTTCAATAAAACCATGAAGAAATATCAGACCATCAAGTGATTGACGAATTTAATGCATGGAATGGATGATCGAAACTTTTGAAGTCAGGTAGATGAGGTCTGTCAGGTGAAGCTATTGTATTTGGGAGCCGAGAATCGAAACATTCCACATCATTTGTGTCCCGGACATTCTTTTTTCGCGGTCGATGAATGACAATATAATCTCTTGTACCCTCGCCGGCATAGGCGGCGGAACGGGGAGGGCACCGGGGCACCGTTCCCCTCTTCAATTTTGGCCTTTTAACAGTAGCCCTATGGGCGTTGCATGGAAAGAATGGGACTAAAAGTGGGCAGTGCCGTGCCCCCCCCCCCCTAATTGAAGGTGTTCCGCCGCTACTGCTCGCCGGACCTATTTGTTTTCTACATACACGCCGTCCGAGGGGGGCGGGTACGACCCCCCCCCCATCGCCGTTTCGCCACTGGTGGAGCTAGCGCGTCGCGGAAAAAAAACGAGCGTGTGCGCCGTTACGAGACGCAGAGGTTAAAGGAAATAGTTCACTTTCACGAAATTATTTTTTTTGCAATGGATTTGTGATTTTTTATGTTCAAAATGATCAGCAAAGAAAATAAAACCTTTTTACAGCAAAAGATTATTTTCTATATTTTTGATATAGGAAGAACTTTTCAGTTTCTGTAAGGCACACGCGATCCAGTATGAAAAGAGCATGGGTCCCGAAAATTCTTAGAAACTAGAGAAATTATCGCGGCCACCGGCATTTGGGCGATCTGCTCGTGCTTTTGTTACTGGAGCGCCTCACTGGAGCGAATTTCTCTAGAGTTCTCGTAGATAATTTCTCTAGTTTCTGAAGAATTTTCGGGACCCATGCTCGTTTCATACTGGATGCGAATATATGCAAGGCACACATCCTCAACGCAAGACACATTTTTCGGGACGAGAAATAGAATATCTTTGCCTAGGGTGATCGTTCGGCTGTAAAAGCTCCTGATTTATGCTCGTCTCAGCCCAAGCTACGGAACTGCTATTCCAGTTCAAAACCCATGTTAAAATGTGAACTATTTCCTTTAATACCCGATTTTAAGGCCTTCTAGGTCAGGGGTCGGCTTACAGCCCGCGGGCCGGATCCGGCCAGGAGGGTGACGGTTGGATCCGGCCCGCGACCATCTGACGTCCGGCCCGCGCAAGTTTTGTCTAGAAGTAGAATCAGACAAAAACACCCGCAAATGGTGTTTATAAACTCATGAAGTGTGCGAAGGAAGAACTATTGTGCCAAAGCACATTTAAGTCACTTTTATATCGGAGTCGATTTCTGGAACCGGACCGGAAGGAACCGCGGGCCGGAACACGATGTAAGTCGATGATACCAGCCGCGGGCCGGACGTCAGATGGTCGCGGGCCGGATCCAACCGTCACCCTCCTGGCCGGATCCGGCCCGCGGGCCGTAAGTCGACCCCTGACCTAGAAGGCCTTAAAATCTGGTATTAATCTCTGCGTCTCGTAACGGCGCACACGCTCGTTTTTTCCGCGACGCGCTAGCTCCACCAGTGGCGAAACGGCGATGGGGGGGGGTCGTACCCGCCCCCCTCGGCCGGCGTGTATGTAGAAAACAAATAGGTCCGGCGAGCAGTAGCGGCGGAACACCTTCAATTAGGGGGGGGGGGGCACGGCACTGCCGACTTTTAGTCCCATTCTTTCCATGCAACGCCCATAGGGCTACTGTTAAAAGGCCAAAATTAAAGAGGGGAACGGTGCTCCGGTGCCCTCCCCGTTCCGCCGCCTATGCCGGCGAGGGTACAAGAGATTATATTGTCATTCATCGACCGCGAAAAAAGAATGTCCGTGACACAAATGATATGGAATGTTTCAATTCTCGGCTCCCAAATACAATAGCTTCACCTAACAGACCTCATCTACCTGACTTCAAAAGTTTCGATCATCCATTCCATGCATTAAATTCGTCAATCACTTGATGGTCTGATATTTCTTCATGGTTTTATTGAACCACATTTGTGGACGAATGTTTGCGGAGACGAAGATAGCGGAGACAAAGGTTTGCGGACGAAAATATGCGCAGACAAAGATTTGCGGACGAAGATTTGCGTGGACGAAGAAATGCGTGGACGAAAAATGCGGACGAAGATTTGCGGACGAAGATTTGCGGACGAATTTTTGCGGACGAAGATTTGCGGACGAAGATTTGCCGGGACGAAGATTTGCGTGGACGAAGAAATGCGGACGAAGATTTGCGTAGACGAAGAAATGCGTGGACGAAAAAATGCGGACGAAGATTTGCGGACGAAGATTTGCGGGGACGAAGATTTGCGGACGAAGATATGCGCAGACGAAGATTTGCGTGGACGAAGAAATGCGGACGAAGATTTGCGTAGACGAAGAAATGCGTGGACGAAAAAATGCTTGACGAAGAAATGCGCGTACGAAGAAATGCGGATACGAAAAAATGCGCTACGAATATTTGCGCTTACGAAGAAATGCGAGACGAAGTTATGCGACACGAATAAATGCGCCGACGAAGATTTGCGGACGAAGAAATGCGGACGAGGAATTGCGCGACGAAGAAATGCCATACGAAGATTTGTCCTGAGCTCTGTTCGCCCGCTGCTGTCAAAACAGCTTCCCCAACAGCCCACTAGGTGGCTACTGTGTTGAAGAGATAGGACTGTGCTGTTGACCAATGAGAGGCCGAGAAACGCACGCAGGCTGCTGACGTAGGCTGCCGTGCGCTTACTATGGGCAACCACAAAAGTGAGATATTTCTTCTTTTAATGGGGCTACAAAGTGATCTAAAACGCAGACAAAAAAGTTACCGGCACTACAAAACCACTGCCACCATCCATACGCTGGCTGATGGACGAGATTGTTGCCTAGCAACGGAGACCACGTGAATTTGTCCAATAGGAGCTCGAGTCGCGCCAGCAGTGTGTGACGTAGGCTGCTGTTATAACCGCAGAGTTCGTGCGGTCGCTGTGGGCCAACCGCAGCGAAGGCGCGGCCGTTGGGCGCGCCCCGCGCCGCTGTCACACGTGCGCCAAACAAGCTGAGCAATGTCCCTTTTGATTGTCGCTTAGCAGTGGAGACCACGGTCACGACGTACTTTTGGCGTACTTTTGTCTGCAGCCCCATCGGCCCCATCCGTTAGCTGCGTAGGTTTCATGAAAGTAATCTTGGGTTTCATGGCTCGACGCTAGTGACCTCTATATTGAACTTCATCAACGCGCTAGCGACATCTCGCAGGAGCCAAAAGGACTTGGCATTATGCAGTGAATCATTCAAACTTTGCAAATCATTGGCAACTTTGCCGAAAACATAGGCGGCGGAATGGGGAGGGCACCGGGGCACCGTGCCCCCTTTGATCTTGACCTTTTTACATAAGCCCTATGGGCGTTGCATGGAAAGAATTTAGAATGGGACAAAAGGTCGGCAGTGCCCCCCCGGCCCCCCCCTTCATTGAAGGTGTTCCGCCGCTACTGCCCGAGAACGCCGATGTTCCTTTCGCACCGGGCGTCGGTTCATCACAGGTGTTGGTAGGGCTCGAATGGCACAGTCAAATAGCACAGCCATTCTCCCTTAATAAGCACTACCCCCTAGCCCTCGCCACCGAGAAGATGGGGTTCGGGTGTCGGCCTCGACGTTTCTTTTTAAGGTAATTGCTCGGAAGGCGCTGGTATAGAGATGAAAGCTGGCGCACTTGAACATTAAAGACGGATCTTCACACCGACCACATTATTAGGTCAGGTCAGTCTGGTCAGGTTACTGACTTGGGACGTCGTAAGTGAACTTCTGCACGGCCCTAAAATGTCGCAATTTAGTCCGAAATGGCGAGGGGCGGGGAGGGCAGAGTCCATCTACCCTCCCCCTAAACGGCATCTGATGAAGAAAACCGATAGGTTCGACGAGCATTAAAAATGCCCTAATTATTGCCGAGTCTAGGCAGTACCATGCCCACGATCACGACACCCATCTGTTCATATGCCCATCGGTGAATAGCGCGTGTCAGCCTGTGTCCGGCTGTTATTGCCTGCGGTTACAGGTGCGTCATCAACGTAACAAAGAGGTACGACGCTTGTGATATCTATCCTGAAGCACCATGAAATGTGACATCCGTAAAATGTACAGTAGAATAGTTAGTCATTGCCCATGTAGAACACATTTATGGTGAGTGGTGACATTTATTTCCAGATAACAAATTTAACAAGAAGGATAAGGCTATGGCCACTGGCCAGTAGCCTTATCCACATGGCCACATGCGAACAAAACAACGTCACACAACGAATCAATGCCAAAAAATTAAAGGCATTTGGCCACACTGCAGCGCTCGTCTGCGACGAGCGCCAGGCCTCCTGCTGGCAGGCCAGCGAGACGGGTTCCGAAACTCAGGGACCACAGCCCGGGTCGTCGAAACCATCAGGCAGGGCGAGGGAGGATGGAAGATGAGCGAGCATATCGGCGCGATAGGCTTCAGTCAATTGCTTAGTGGGACCGAGGGCGTCCGTCCGTTGAAGACAGGTGGTCGACGGACTGCAAACAGCGTGCGGCGGTCTTCTCAAGGCTGTCCGATGGGCCGCTGGCCCTAAGCAGCGATAAATCACCTGCCAAGAAAACAAGGGATCAGAAAATTGACTCCCTCCTTTTAAGTCCAAAATGCTTTTTGCTCAAGCACCTCAGGGTCAGAGCCTCAGAGGAAGCAGTAATAGAGGCCTTCAGCAACCTCACCAAGCTATTCAGAGTGATAACAGGATGATGCCTCAGGTCTGAAGACTTTACCGGACAGCTGGCGGAAGGCATTTTCCAGCAAATGGACAAAGACCTGCAGTAAATGTTCTCATGAGCATGTGCCATATTTTTGTTTGGATTGATGAGAACTGATCATTCCATATGCAAACCAGTCCGTGCAAGGTTCTGAACAACTTTTTATAATTTCATCATTAAAAATCAACTTGAATATTAAAAATTGTGGCACATAAGTAGGCTTTCAAGCTTCACGGTCCGGGATACACATCACCAACAATCACCACATGTACGAGTGCTATGAATTCAGTGCCTTCTTGGGAATATTTTCCTATATTTAAGATAAAAAATTTCATGGATAGGTATGCCAAGATAAAACACAAGGCAATAACAATAATTTGAAGGAAGAAACAGCAAAAGTATCACCACACAGTACCTACTTATAATAAATAACTGTGAATATAAATTGGGAAATAAAATGACAATATTGAGTGGCCAAGTATTTTAATCCTTACAAACTTCAGGGGACAGCAAATCTAATGAAGCAAAATATTGCATTTTAGCACACATATTCTGACACAACCAAACACTAAATTGAAATGCTCTTCTATGAAGTAGGTACTCCAACTCTGAAGACTTTACCGGACAGCTGGCGGAAGGCATTTTCCAGCAAATGGACAAAGACCTGCAGTAAATGTTCTCATGAGCATGTGCCATATTTTTGTTTGGATTGATGAGAACTGATCATTCCATATGCAAACCAGTCCGTGCAAGGTTCTGAACAACTTTTTATAATTTCATCATTAAAAATCAACTTGAATATTAAAAATTGTGGCACATAAGTAGGCTTTCAAGCTTCACGGTCCGGGATACACATCACCAACAATCACCACATGTACGAGTGCTATGAATTCAGTGCCTTCTTGGGAATATTTTCCTATATTTAAGATAAAAAATTTCATGGATAGGTATGCCAAGATAAAACACAAGGCAATAACAATAATTTGAAGGAAGAAACAGCAAAAGTATCACCACACAGTACCTACTTATAATAAATAACTGTGAATATAAATTGGGAAATAAAATGACAATATTGAGTGGCCAAGTATTTTAATCCTTACAAACTTCAGGGGACAGCAAATCTAATGAAGCAAAATATTGCATTTTAGCACACATATTCTGACACAATCAAACACTAAATTGAAATGCTCTTCTATGAAGTAGGTACTCCAAAACAAAAACAAAAACGCAGGTAAAATCGTTTACAAATAGAAAATGAACGTTCTATGAACAAATAAACAGCATATAAAATTAAATACCTAACACAAAAAATAAATTTTCAAAACCGAATATAATCACAACATACCTATATGAAACAATAAACACACAAAACAGTGCGGAGAGCATTTGTTTATGTGCGCCACCAATGTCAGTACAGCATCATATATGTCTCTTTCACTATAGGGCCTTGTCTTTCACGTAGCACGTACAAGATAAACCATAAACCAGCACGTAGCTTGCAGTGATGACGTCATGTCCCGTGACGTAAATCGACCGCCGACGTCATAAGTCTGCTGGTAAATAAACGGGGTGCGAACAGAGCTCAGGAATCAACCCAAACCCGCTGTTCGGACAGAGTTCTGTTAACACAGGCCTAAAAAAAAACATCTGACATGTTGGAGTTGCCAAGGCCAAAGCAAAATGGACTTCAACTTGAGCCAAACCAAATTGCTGGCTGGGCAACCTGTTAGTAACCTATTTGATGTTAATGTCAATGTGACGTTGTAACTGGTGAAGACGCCTATCAACATAGGTGGGCACCGTTCCCCAAAATTGTAACTTCGTTACTCGTTCCTCCGTTCCCTCAAAACGTGACTTCCGTTACTCGTTCCTCCGTTCCTCTGTATATAATGTAACGGAAGTTCTTTTAGTCCGTTACTCCGTTACAGCAAAATAAAAAACGTTAAAATGTTGGGTATTTCAAACATTTTTGAGACCATTCTGACACAAACTAAACCTACCGAGAAAGCGGAATGCCCACCAAATCTACCAAGACAGTGGGCACTGATTGGACACTAAACCTTGGAACGTCTGGTGGTACTGATGCGCATCACTTGTCCCCGGCCAGATGCCGGTTGCACTTCACGAACACTAGACGTTCCAGGTTGGCACCTGAGAGCATAGGCGGCGGAACGGGGGGGGGGGGGCACCGGCGCACCGTGCCCCCTTTGATTTTGGCATTTTAACATTAGCCCTATGTGCGTTGCATGGAAAGAATGGAACAAAAAGTCGGCAGTGCCCCCCCCCCCTCCCTTAATTGAAGATGTTCCGCTGCCACTTTCTGAGAGGGTAGCCCTTTTTGCACGTAGCACATCTTTTCCCATTGAGAACATGCGCTCTACTGAGGCGCTTGAAGGGACGCCCGTGTTGAACTTTGCGAACACATATATACTGCAACGCCGGCTCATTGCGGAAGGCCAGTACACTGTACACTGAGGCCATCTCCCGTCTTCAAGTCAGGGCTGCTCAATAATCCACTATTCCGCTGCTGCATTAATGTCTGTGGGTTAGCTGAAAGATCAACCCGCTCGGACAACGAAAAGTAACGGAGGAACGAAGGAACGGACTAAACTGTTAACTTGTAACGGAGGAACGAACAACCAATGTAACGGAAGTTACTTGGTCCGTTACCCTTTTTAAAATGTAACGAGTCCGTTCCTCCGTTCCTAAAAATTGTAACGGCGTTCCGGAACGGAGGAACGGAGGAACGGATCGTGCCCACCTATGCCTATCAAGGGTTTAAGCGTGAAAATGACACAATACCCATTGAAATATTAGGAAGCTGCAGATTCAATTTATTTCTTGCATTCGTCATTGCAACTGAGCCCAAACAAATTACACTCTCCGAAATTGAAATGTAAGCAATCAGCTGGATTTGGATGCACACATCAGGGAATTTATGCTATTACCAAAAATAAATCGAAAGTTTTCAACATTTTTTTTTACTTTCACATCATTTCTCTAAATTTGATGCAGTATTTTTTATGGAAATTTTATGAGTATTTCATCAAACGGTGTGCTTTATTTTTTAATTGAGAGGGTTAGAGAGGGTCAGAGCTATCCCTTCAATTAATTTATTTCCCTTTCTCTCCTTCACAATTCAGCACATTTCAAGAATTTGGTACTTACTCAGTTCTTGCGCATTTGTTGCAAAATAGACGCTCAATTTTCTTACCGATGGCATGCCGATTGCCGATGGCCCGATGGTGTATATTTTTGCTTGATTTTTGCTGTGTATTTTGATTTAGGGCCTTGATTTTCGCAATTTTGATTTCCAGTGGCGCGGGAACTTCTTCCAGACTGGGGGGCTACACCATAATAGAGGTCAGCCTAGGTTACCCTCAAATCTAGTTTTCTCACCGGTTTTAAGCCACTTATTTTTCACACTTCAACTTCAACCTAAGCCTTTTCAACGAAAAAACGAAAACATTTGCAAAAAAGTGAGGTATTCCGTCTCAGCTGGGTGAAGAACACTGAAGAAACTGTGGTATTGACGGAATCGGGATTAAAGGTTTTGATATACCAAATGAGTTCAAGTTGCCGAGCCAGTGAAAGAGGTGGATTTTTCACTTACATGCTTTCTTCCTTTGTGACCTAACAACGCCTAATTTGGGGAGGACAAGCTGCCCCTATGGTTCGTGGCCTTATGAAAGTTGTGGGGCACCGCCCACACGGCCCCAGAGTTGTGGGGGCAAGCTGCCCCCAATGTCCCATGGTTCCTGCGCTTATGCATATCATATGCATCTATGAAATGATGTCTGTAGATTTCCCATTTCGATTGCTCCAGTCGGAGGGGCTCAACTACATTACAAGCTCCGTAGCCAAAAAGTTGGATGGGCTCATCCAAGGCAGTATATACCGGCTCATCAGCCTCCGCTAGCCGGTGCGGTTCCCACTTCCCGCACAACTGGCAATTTCTATTATTTTTTTTTGTACCATGGTGACACTGTTGCTGCCTCTTATTTTGTTGCTGTTGTTGCGAAATGCGCCCGAAGGGCACCTCTCCCAAACTGAAATGGCCACCATGTAATAAGAGTTTTTTTGGATTGCGTCATATCACAACAAATTGAATTGAATTTCATAGGTACACTGGGAATTTTGGCATTCGTAGAGCAGACGTCACACAAAGCTTTTGTAACCGAGGGAGACTGTAGGCTTGTAGGTGTAGGTTATAGGTTTGTAGGTTTGTAGGTCAATTGTAGGTGTAGGTGAACTGGGATAGCAGGTTGCAGGTTTGTATATAGGTAGGTTAAGGTCAGTTTGGCAAACTAGGCTTCTGGAATGAAAAACGGAAGCATAAAAAATTGAGTCTTCATGACCGTATTTGGGCATAAATATAGACTCTAAATCACCTATCGTCTAAAAATAAGCCAGTGTTTCAAGAACGAACATGCCTAATGTTGAACAGAAATGTTGGAACTCTCTACTGAGCACAATAATATTGCTTTAACTCTCGCCCACACATGTCATTTTCCCATCCTAGAACGTGCATGGGGGGGGGGGGGGGTTGCCACCACCCGCGCCATTTCGTTCCTGTTGGAGATAGAGCTTCGCGGTAAAGACCAAAAAGATTCTTTGGGAAGATACGAATCCAATGATACCCAGTTTTACCTTCTCAGGTCAGTCATTGACCTTCCAATTATTCCCTGGCTGGCCTGTTGTGGTAACTGTGCATTATTGTCTGAGACAGCAGTGCACTGCGCTAGCACAGTGCCTGGTGCCAAGTTAGGGCCCTTACCACACCATTCCATGTGAAATCTGTACAGCACCACTATAAAGCTGTACTGCACCAGTGCTGACTGACTACACCTCACCTGCACTGATGGTATCTCATCAACATTGCCATGCTTTTCAGGCTGGTAAATTTAACCAACTAACAACCGGTTTGATATTGCAGGATTGTCTGATGGCTGACAACTGAGTTTTAAGCCATGAAATGCTTTGTGAGAAGCCCACTTCAACTTCACCATATGTGGAGACAGCAATGGTCCAGGCCACTCTCCACACATTCTGCTCTGCTTCAGGAAGTGAGGACGAGGTTCGCTCCCAGTCCTACAGGTAAGGCTGCTCAGTGCACACCCAGGTATGTTATGTATGATGGGATGATTGTTGCATGATATGTCTGTCACTGACTTATGACTTTGATGTGTCTCTCCCCTTCCTCAATACACACAATCCCCATTTGTTGTCCCTCTCCTTCTGACTGACCCTGGTGGTAATGTGACCCCTCCCCTCTTTTCCCTCAGGTGAGCTGCACCTGGGCAGTCTGCGCTCAGCACTCTACAACTACCTGTTTGCACGTTCCCAAGGTGGCAAGTTTCTGCTGAGGATTGAGGATACAGACCAGACACGCACAGTGCCTGGTGCTGTGGATCGGCTTCTACACACCCTGGATACGGTTAGTGGTGCTGCTTTATAGCGATGGACATTTATTTTTACTCTAGTAGGTTCCGCTCTTTTGGGGCTAATGTGGATGTGGACACGTAGAGCGTCGGTAATTCGTTCTCCTGTCTGTGGTACGCCTGGTGTCAGCTAATCGCACCTCTGTTTCCATCTCCGGCCGCCAGATGGGTCTGCAGCCGGACGAGGGGCCGGGCGTGGGAGGTCCGTACGGCCCGTACACCCAGTCGGAGCGTACCGCTCTGTACCGGGAGAACGTGCAGCGCCTGTTGGACAGTGGCGCCGCCTACCGGTGCTACTGCACGCGCCAGAGGCTACAGCTACTGCGGCGTCAGGCGCTCGGCCGCGGCGAGAAACCGCGCTACGATAACCGCTGCCGCCACCTGTCCGAGGAGAAACGAAACATGCTGGAGGAGCGAGGCGTGTCGCATGTCGTCAGGTTGAAGGTGAGTGGTGAGTTCACACTGCTGTTTGCACGTCGCTGGAGGATTGGCCAGACTGTGGCTACTCTGGTGAGACGTCTGGGAATAATGGGCATTAGGCATCCATATAAATGTGTTGCTGTGTTCAGCCATGCATTATGAGGCTCTATTTAAGTCGTATTCTGTTTCTAGTTTTACTGGGAAATCACTTTATTTCCGTTTCTTGCACCGGTCACGTCGCATATTTCGCCTCACCCCCGTTCTGACGTCGGTCCATGACTTATGCACCGTCTTCGTAATCCCGTATAAGTTTTCTGTCTCGAGCGAAGCTGTGGACTGGACGCTGCACGGCGGACTTTTGCAAGCTGCCCGCAGATGAACACAATCGGCGTGGCGGGTGACCATTCGTGCATGGTTCGAACCAGTGGGAAAACCGTCTGTTGGCCTCTCAGCTGTCTTTATTGGTGTCTCAGGCCGGGCAGAGGGGCACCAGGCTTGGTGCGGCCTGCGTTTTTGGACTGACTTGACTGTGGCTGTCTCTGTTCATGCAATCAGCAGGTCACTTTCGAGTTACCTTGCTTCAATTACTGCTGCCGTCGCCGAACTTACTTGGCATTCAGCGTTCAGACACATCTTCCGATATCCTGAATGTAATGTAAATGATCCGTCATGTACCAAACGCGAATATCTCTCTCCTTCCCCAGTTGGAGAACACGGACACACCTTTCACCGACCTGGTGTACGGCGAGGTGACGTTCGACGTAGCTGCCCAGGAGGGTGACCCGGTGCTGATGAAGGCGGATCACTTCCCCACCTACCACCTGGCTAACGTGGTGGACGACCACCTGATGCGCATCACTCACGTCCTGCGCGGGGTGGAGTGGCAGGTCTCGACGCCCAAACATATCGCTCTCTACCGGTAAGACTGCTCCTCGGGCTGGACAATGGTAGGCATTGAAGGAGGATGAAGGTTACTGTAGTGCGCTGCTATTTATCATGTTTTCAAAACCGTGAGCACATCTGTACCGAAAAAAGTGTTAGCTGAATATATGTTGGAACTTAGAATCAACGGATATTTTTGCATTTGGTTCTGATTCATTTATGGTCCATGATCGCTATGTTTAGTTTTTTTCCCAGCTCTGCCTGACCATTATCGCTCTAAACTATCTCTTTTATGTCCTGTAAGACCCTATATCTTTTCCTCATGCATACATACTCCGGCACCTCCCCCTACCTCCCCTGCCGCCAGGGCGTTAGGCTGGGATCCACCCCAGTTCGCTCACCTTCTTGTGGTTATCTGTCCCCCCCCCCCCTGCCGCCAGAGCGTTAGGCTGGGATCCGCCGCAGTTCGCGCACCTACCCCTGGTCACCAACCCGGACGGAACGAAGCTGAGTAAGCGGCACGGGGACGCCTCGGTCGAGTCGCACCTACAGCGGGGAGTGCTACCCGAGGCGCTGCTCAACTACGTATGCCTGGCTGGTGGAGGATTCAGGGAGCTCGACCAAACGGCGCTGACGAGCGCCAGGGAGCTGACAGAAAAGGTGGGGAGAGGGGAGGGAAAAGTGGGGGGGGGGGGCTAAGGAAGAGAGGAAGAGAGAAAGATAGAGAGAGAGACAGATGTGAGGGAAGGAATGTCCCCATCACTGATATATTTTGGGAAGGAATGACAGCTGGGAATAATGAAGAGATGTTACAGAACAAATGGGGAGTGGCGCGAGGCAAGCGGGAAACATGATTCAGAAAGGAGGAAAACTGAACAGCTGAGGAGAGGGATAGATGGGCCAATAAAACATCCGCTATGACATTCTGTCACAGTTCTACCGAGCGTTAACTACTCTACCTTCATCAGGTGAGTCGACAAAAACATCCACCGTGTCATTTTGTCACTGTTTTTCCCAGCGTTAACCACGCCACCCTCACGAGTACTCTCCCCGCCTGTGCGATCGCCAGTTTGAGCTGAGCCGGGTCAACACGTCCTCGTGTCGGTTGGACCCTGAGCGACTGCGGCGACTGAACCTGCTGGCTCTGAGGCGTCGGCACCAGGACAGCCAGCACCGGGAGAAGATGTGTGACCGGGTGCGGCAGCTGGTCAACGAGCGGTTCGCAGAGAGGTCAGTGGGGGGGGGGTCAGAGGTCATAGGGAGAGGTTAGTAGGGTCGAAGGTCATAGGGAGAGCAGCCTGGTCAGTCGGGTCGAAGTTTACAGGGAGAGGTCAGTCGGGTCGAGTTTATTGTTTATCATTGATTGTTTATTGAACACTTAAAAACTCATCCATACAACATGGCTATTCTTGAGTTCGTGTCATAGGAGGTGAAAAAGTAAATACAAGGGGATGGTGACGCAATCAAGCACACATAAAAAATATTTAGCCCACAAGCACGCATACTTTCTAAAATTGGCCCAGACGCCGTTTCACATTCCTTTTAAAAGCGCCCGGTGGCTGCTCCCTGACAGCGAGAGGCAGGGCATTGAAAGCCGACACAGCACGGTACAAAAATCTCCTTCGGCCGGACTCGGATCTTATCCGTGGAAGAGCGAGGTCTGCGTCCTGCCGTGTGTTGCGCTCTCTCCCCTCTCCTACTGTGGAGAGCTGCTCGGCGATATCCTGAGGAGCGCCGGTCACCAACATGCGCTTGAGTAGGCACAGAGTGTGGTAAGTGACCAGTTCACGAGCCGGGAGCCAGGTGAGAGTTCTGAGTGCGTCACTCACGCGGTCATGCTTGCGCCGCCCCGTGATAACTCGTGCACCGAAGTTAATTACCTTTTGAACACGAGACATGTTTTTGGCGACCGCAGTACCATAGACACTGATACAATATCTCACGGTTGACAGAACCAATGCGTTGACAATAGTGATGAGAGTCTCTTTCGGTAGTCTATATCTGGCATGACTAAGACCTATAAGAAGACCAGTGCATCGTCCGACAAGCTGATCTATATGGTACTCGTAAGACAGTGTGCGGTCCTTCACCACGCCCAAGTTTTTGACGCGACCACTCTCGTGGATGGTACTGCCGCTCACGGTAAGGGTAACAGGCGGAACACCTCGTAACATTTGGCGCGTACCCAAAACTATAAGCTGCGTCTTGCTGGAGTTCAGTTTCAAGGAATTTTGCATAAGCCAGCGATGCAGGGTGTTAAGTGCACACTCCATGCGATGAACAATGATGCGATGTCACTTTTTCTGCCCGTAACGAGGAGCTGAGTATCATCAGCGTATTGAACGATGGTCACCTGGCTCTCTACGTACAAACTGATGTCGTTCGAGTACACGGTGTACAACAAAGGTCCGAGCGAGGTACCTTGGTACACTCCAATCGGGTTTCTCATCGGTTTGGAGGTCACCTGTTCGTTCTGTGGCGAGCTCATCCGAACGTATTGAAAATGATCCGAAAGATAACTTTGGAACTACTCAGTGTTCACTCCATAAAGTTCAAGTTTTTGAAGCAGTTTGGCGTGATTCACAACATCAAAACATTTACTCAGGTCTAACAAGACAAGAAGACAGATATGACCCTGATCCATGGCCTGATGGACGCGATCGGTAGGCAATTTGAATAAGTGCCGTTTCGGTAGAATAGTTTCGGCGAAAGCCATGTTGGGCGGAAGCAAGAAGGCAGTTGTTGACGAAGAAAGAGTACAACTGTTCGTGAACGTGACAGTAACGAGTGTTATAGGGAGAGGTGAATGGGGGTCAAAGGCTAAAGGGAGAGGTTAATTGGGGTTAGGGGACATGATAGGTTGTATTGCATATGAGGTCAGTCGGGAAGGACCGTGCGGTTTAGGTCATGAGAGACCAGTGGGTTGTAAGGCCATGGTAGATGTCATATGACACATGAGAGGGGTCAGATGCAATTAAAGGAGATCGGAGATGACAAAGTACATTGTGGGAACATATGAGTGTGACCCATGAAATAAAAATGAAATTACCTGAAATCAGTTTCGCAAGGCGTGCACTATTTATAATAGAGAGTTTGAGCTCAACTCAAAGCCGCCTTTGGTGTTTAACTGGGGTTTATTTGCGGACATGCCCTTCTTGCATTGTCATTTTCGTTACGTAAGTTGACTTTAAACGCTTGGTTTTGTGCCCATGCTTGGACCAAACTGACAGAACTTAATCCTTTGAGACGAGTAGGCGGTGGGCAGAAGGCGGACAGCTCTCAGCATCCTGTCGACGGAAAAGCTAATCATAGCTCAAAATCCCGTCCCACCATGTCAGAAGAATGTTCAGCAGGCTGGTTATCTGGTGTGGCCGTTTTTACACCGACCTAGCCGCGGATCAGTGTCAGAGGAGCGCTCTGAGACTTCTTCCGAGTCAGTTTGGCTGCCATAGCAACCAGCTCAGTCTACCGATCATCATCTATATACCCTGCATCATATCGTCCCCAATGTCCCCAATCTGTCCTCTGCATTATCCTCGATAGGTAGCTTAGTTACTGGCGTGGTTACTGGCAATATCTGGTGAATTTGGATGACGAGTTATATCGATTTCCTCCTAGGTTGAGCTCTTGTAGGATTGTTTGAAGTCTGCCTTCGTTTTTTTTTTTCGACGAATGTCAAATATGAATGCCACTCTTGTGGTCCACACTAGTGTTGCTAGGCGCATTTCGGGGCTGCTGATGAAATTTCACGGCCATTTTCTCGGTGGCTGAAGGTAAGCCCCACTCCTCACATGATAAAAGGCTCGCCCTGTCCAACAATGCGCCAGCGGCTAATGAACTGGGTGTGGAGCGAGCGACGCCGGTTTTACGGCGGCCAGTGTCCCAACAAAGCCCGACAACGGACGAGACAGGGACTTCAGTAGGACATAGGAGACGGTCGGCTAAATTTGACTCTGAATGGGCTGGTTTGATTCTTTAATTACTGCTCGGCGTTGAGCAGGGATCTTAAAAATACTGATTTGTATGGACACAAAAAGCCCTTATGTCGCTCTAGAGTCTACTCTAGTCATATGTTGATTTGATGCAAGTATGAAATTCACAGGAAGGAATGCTGACTGGCGACATCTTTTTTATTAAAAACGAATGCTGCTGTCATCATTCCATTTTTTTTTTTTTTTTTTTTGCTACTGAATCGCTCAGCTTTCACTACGATGACGACATCCTCTATGCCGTACTACGAGCTGCCGTTCAAATCACAATCAGTTTCTGTCAACAGCACGTCGGGCCCTGAGGTGGTTTCCAATACCACTTCCATATCATCTGACGTACAAACATGTTATCTTCGCCTTCAATCGACGATGCCCTCGGGGCTTTAGCCTGGAGGAAAGCCTCATATCGACTCAGTGATGTGTATGTGAGTTGTGACTCTCTCTCTCTCTCTCTCTCTCTCTCTCTCTCTCTCTCTCTCTCTCTCTCTCTCTCTCTCTCTCTCTCTCTCTCTCTCTCTCTCTCCACAGCAGCGGACCACCACTAGCGCCTCACGTGCTTACCGACGCCTACATAGACCGTGTGCTGAGGTGGTCGCTGGACAACGCACGGATCGAGTACCTGTCGGATCTTGTGTCGCGGGACTTCAGCTACCTGTGGGCGGTGCCGGAGCGACTGAGGGACGACCAGATGCCCGTGGAGGACCCAGGTGAGCGGGAGAGGGAGGGGGTGGCTACTTCTGTCCGAGTGGGAAGGGAACAGAGACAGTTTGGGGTTGATGGAGAGCTGGGGAAGGGAAGAGCTAAGTGATAGATGGAAGGAGGGAGGTGCGAGTTCTTCTACGCTTGATAGTTGAGGGAATGGGGACGGAGAGGCTGGCCGCTGGGTGCGAATAAGCAACCCTCCCTTTCCCAGATGAATGAGGAAGGAAGAAGTGAATGGAGAAGCAATTAAGTCACCAATGCCATTTTAGTGGGTGTTTAAGTAGGTCATGTTCATCTAATGCGCATTCGCATGAGGTTCAGTTACATAATTATACTCGTATTTGGCCGAGGAACACCTGTAGCAAGCGGATATTATGCCTAAATCGTCGTATGTATCCCAGCACTAAGATCTCAATCGAGCCCCGTCACGTCAAACCCCCACCTAACAACAGTGTCCTGTGTTCCATCCACAGCGGGCACGCTGTCAGTTCTGCTCGACCGCTTGTCCGGCCGGCCGGAGGATTCACTGACCAAGGACGAGCTGGTGCCCCTGTTCCGCGCCGTGGCCGGCGAGAGAAGAATCAAGTTCAGCGCGCTGATGAAGCTGCTTCGATTGGCGCTCAGTGGAGTGGAGGTGAGAGTGAGTGAGTGAGTGAGTGAGTGAGTGAGTGAGTGAGTGAGTGAGTGAGTGAGTGAGTGAGTGAGTGAGTGAGTGAGTGAGTAAATAAGTGGGTGAGTGAGTTTTTGGTCAGTGAGTGAGTGAGGCAGCTAGTGAGTGAGAGTGAAGTCTGGTGAGTTACAAACCAGATAGGACACAACTCACCAAACCTCCCAGTCACTCTGTACGAGTCGCACGCGCCCAAGTGACGTGGTTAAATGTCAGGGAGGGGGTGCTGGAAATCACGTCTGCAGGGGTCATCCAGGAATGGAAGCTCGCCCGCCCCGCCACGTCGCTAACATGAATGGATCGGTGGCACGTGGTCGGTCTCTGTAATAGGGTGGGGCGGTCATGGGTCGGACCTGGGCGCGCCCTGACCCGATCTTAACTCTGTTCAGTCACGCGGTAGCCGTTTGTTAATTTAGTGGCACCTTGCTTCTGATGATTACATTTCAATAATTGAGTTTGGCCTTGCCACACATTTCACTGGCTTTCGAACGTATGCTTATTCGTAACATGTTATCTGTTTGTGCGCGTAGAGGTCTAAATTTACTGTTTAGTCCGAAAATTTGTCAATGTTGAACTATATTGAGCTATATTGACGGCCATGAATATTTTTACATGGCTGGCTTGTCTGTTTGTATCATCAATCGTAGTTTGTTACGGTATGTAACTAACGATTGTAGCGGAGTCCGTTTTGTTCTGAACCCTGTGAACCTTATTTCAGGAGGGACCCGGCGTCGCAGAAATGATCGCTGTTCTCGGCAAGGAGGAAGCCCTCCAGAGGATCTCAACTTCGATCGCTCACGCGCCCAGCGAGCATGCTGCGCAAAGCTGACGGCAAGACCACTTCTGTTTAAATGATTGAGAGACTGCCGGGACGTATAATGTTCGTATTTGAGGCCCCCGACGCCCTGGGGGCCGGAGCCACGCTGTTACGTGCTGATTAATGTAAGGATGTGATAACGGTAAATAAACCGAGTGGCTGAGCCCGCGGATGTTATCGATACTCTGCCGGCGATGAGCCCGGGCGGCGCGCTCAATGTTTGGCCGGGGCGTATCTCATCGGCCCGGCTGGGTTCGCCTGTGAAAGATGTATTTGGTTATGGCCGGTGGGCTGATCGAGTGATGTCTCATTCAAGAGCTGTCCGTAGATCAGCGGTCTGCATTGGTGCGCGGTATTGCGAGAAATACTCTAGCCCTAAAATAGTTTTCCGATTGGTTATTTGATTGACACTATGAAAGACACGGTACCCCGGTGGAGTAGTTGTTTACGTGAATTTTTATGTAATTTTAAAGCTTGGTAAATGGATGACATCGATATCGAAGGTGACAGGCATAATTCGGTGCGACAAATGCCGTGAAATCGAGCTTTTGCTCCTCAAATGTGAATTATGGCGTCATCTATCACCAGAAATTGCCCTCAGTCGCCACATAATTGAATGATAAGCACAAGCTATTATCTGGCTAGTCGAATAGCTGTGACATCCAGCGGTGATTCGGTGTCATGCTATGTTTGCAATGGCGAGAGTTCATTCAGAAATGCTGTCGCCTGTTACAAGTTTTTTTTTTTTTTGCGTGGAAACACAGAATAGTTTAACCTCAACACCTTTTGCTTGGCGAGTCTCAGACTAAGTTCGCAATAAAGGTGAAATCTTCTATGTTTTTGCTACAAATCTCAGCTGAGGGATTTCAATTACCTGGGCTCCAAAATACTGAGAATAGGACGGCTTCCCAGAAGTTACAGGCTGTGTGCGTTTAACGCCCTCAACTCAACAAGCTACAACCCCCTCCGGGCGCGCTCCCCCAGCAAGCAGATAGTGACGACAAAATATCCAGCACAATCCTGGCTGTCAACGCTGATCATTTTGATCATGTCTTTAGGCGTATGAATTACGGTAGTCTTAAGTCTACCTTCAGGCGTATGCAGCCCTACGTACAGTCTAGTTCTACCTAGTACCTACAGTCTATATTGAGGCGTGTGCCGTGCGGCACACTCTATCTTCAGGCGCGTGCAATGCGGTGCAGTCTATCTTCAGGCGCGTGCAGTGCGGTACAGTCTACCTTCAGGCGTGCGTAATGCGGTACAGTCTACCCTCAGGTGCATATACTGCTGTACAGTCTACCTTCAGGCGTAGGAAGTGCGGTGCAGTCTACCTTCAGGCGCAAGTAATGCGATACAATCTGCCTTATACATATGCGTGTGTGAAGCGCTAGTCTACCTTTGGACATGTGTACACTGTACGTACACGGTACACGGACATGTGTAGTACGGTACAGTCTGCCTTCACCAGACGCATATGTATAGTGCGGTACAGTTTTTCTTCAGGCGTGTGTAATGCGGTACAGTCTACTTTCAGGCGCGTGATGTGTGCTACAGTATGCACCTTTTTGCGTTAGCTTTTGACCATTGCGCCCATGCATTGGGCAAAACATTTGTACATACACATTCGCCATATAGATGGCACTACAAATGGGCGGTTGGTCACAAAGAATTACCATTGTGCGAAAGTATTCGGCGATCCTCCTCTACAACTCGACATTGAGCGAATAGTTCAACATTGTGCAAATCAAATCGTCAATGGTCTAAACTATTCGTCATTGAAAGCCGGGAATTCATGATTGACCAAAACCGTCTATGCATTTTTCAGCATTCAGAAAAACAGATCAGCAATGATCAAAATTCAAAATAATTAATCGCGTGCACTGACGGCCGCAGAGGGCATGGAACAGCTCATGGGGCCCAATCCTAGCCATTTCCCTCATATAACCGAGTGGACGATGGAACAAGCACACGGCGGCCGATGAGTGTTCACTGATTGGAGTCCGAGACCGACCTCAGCCGGCACACCCAGCGTAAATTCGGCTCAGCCCGGGAAGTCACCACGTTTCTTTGGGCGTAATTCCAACACCAAACAGGTAGTACATATATAATGCGGTACAGTCTACCTTCAGGGCTGCATAGTGCGGCATTCTACCTTTGGTCGCGTGTAGTGCGGTACAGACTACCTTTAGGCGTATATGTGTAGTGCGGTACAGTCTACCTTCAGGCGTATATAGTGCGGTAGAGTCTGCCTTCAGGCGTAGGTATGTATATAGTGTGGTGCGGTACACCTTGAGGTGTGTGTAGTACGGTGCACTCTATACCTATTCAGGCTTGCGGCAGCATAACTTCAGGAAGGCTTTGGAGTTTTTTTTTTTGCAAATGAAAAAAGAAAAAATGAAGGAACGGCTTTCCGAGACGAGTGTTAGTTTTTCTTATGTATTCACGGAATTCTGCATAGCGATGCCTATTAAGAGCTGCAAACTAAAAAATCCTTCCAGTTTCTCGAGTTCAGCTTGCTAGTCCAAGCCGAACTGGGTGGCTCGGAAATTCCGAAGCCATTAATCTGAGCAGCCTTTCGGATATTCAGCACTTCAACTCGACAAGTCTCCACGCCGTCTGCCTCCTGCTGAAAACCCGTTTCAGTTTCCCAGAACATTTCTGAATCTGGAATCGTGCATGCACGTCGGTTTCTATTTGCCTATTTCGTCTGTGAGGTGTGTTATGTCCGCTGTCGGCTTTCACAGCAAATAGCGGTAATTCAACTGCTGAGTTCTTCGGCCTTACTTTTTCTCTGACGCGTGAAATCGTCCAATAACTCTTGTTTCGTCTGAGCTGTAAGGATTGAAGCCCAAATGTGGTCATTTCATTATGAATCAGCAGAGAGCGCAGACTATCCAATACATTTCGGCTTGAAAGTGACTTCACAGTGCACCATCAATTCCAATTTCCAGTACAAAAAAGTTCAAAGGAAAATAACATGTATGGGCATGAAATGGAGGTGAAGCATTTATTTCACGCAAAGGTCATCATTTGTCCTAGGTAGTACATGAGTCTTGCACATCTCAAAGCTTCCCTGCCAAATCCATTTTAACCCTCGCCCGTATTGGTGTTTTTCCAGCCGCGAACGTATAGAGAGGGGGGGGTCCGTTGGACCCCCTTGCCCTTTGGCCCCTGATCCAGCTAGAGCTTCGCGGACAAACGAGCGTGTTGCCCGTAACGAGAGGAAGCCGATGATACCCAATTTTAAGGTCCTAGGTCATTGATTGACCTTCCAGGTCAGGTTAATGACGCAAAAGTTGGGAAGATCGGGACCCGTTAGAACGTCGTAAAGGGCAACTGCTATGGTTTTTCGGGGTGCTAATCACGAATATCATGTTAGTTTTGATCACAGATGATGTCTTCATGCATTTAGGTCGGGTCAGATCAGGTCAGGTTAACCAGCAGAGGTCCTGCCGAGCATTTGTAATAGGTGTCAACCGCCTTTGACAGCTTCGTAAAATGTTACGAAGGCACCAACACTACTTCGTAAATGTTCATATGGTTGCTACATTCGAATTTAGCTCCAAAAACTAGTCATGAAACATGTAAAACTCGAATAAGTGAACCGAGGTCATCAAAGGTCAATGACCTGACCTGACCTTCAGGTGATCTTGACACCCACCCTAATGCATGGGACCAACATCATATCACATGTTTGAATGCTTGAAACCACGAAAAGACTGCAAACGCGCGGCAAATGCGAGCCGACATACCTACGCCGAATCGCGATTCCGGCCAATATGGTCTCGAAAAGTAGGTCACATGTCAAAGGTCATTTGGGTCAGGTTCATGGAATTTTAAGATAGGTGTAAAATTGATCAACGCGAGGGTACTGAAAGTTTCGTCGCGATCGACCGCTCTTTACGCGAGTTATTCGCGAAAAACCGAGGAGGGTGTCCGTTCGACCCTTCTCCCTTTGTGGGCGAGGGCTAAGCCACCTGTGTTGCAGTGCTTCTACTAAGAATGGTGCTCGGGGCATACCTATCAAGATACCTAATTGGCGATTCAGGAGCCTACTCTTTTCGTATCGAGCAATTTTACGATAGTAGCTCCTAGAAGCCCCACTTTGAGTTACCTAACTCAGGCACGAAGCCAGGATTCTGGTCAGGGAGGGGTCACAGGTCGCGGCCTAGTGTCTTATCCCCTCAAAAAAGGAAAACTCCTCGAATTTGGTCCTTTTTTGGGGGTGCAGCTGTTGTTTTTTTTTTTAATTCTATTTTTTTTTCGCCTTCAGGGGGCATGGCCCCCGTGCCCCCCCCCCCCCCTGGCTACGTCCCTGACCTACCTAGGCACTGGAAAGAAGGAAAAAATCGTGTTAATAAGGGGAGAAGAAAAGTGAGAACCGTTCAGTTTTGCTCGTTACAGGGCGCGGCTTCAACGTCCTGAAAACCAGCTGCTGCGCTGGAATCTGAGCCGATTAGGGGCGATTCTGGCGGATAGAGAACCTGTTTCATTTGCTGGGCATCAAAGCGGCTCACGGGGTGGCTCGCAACGGGATGGATTTTTAGCTGTCCGCTTCTCGCATATATGTGGGCCGGAAGTAGCTGCAAGTGCCTGCTTCGAGTGAGCTCAAGTTTAGGTTAAAGGAAAAGGGCCACCTTTAACATGGGGATTGAAACTGAGATAGCCATCTTGTAGCCCGTGTCCGAAAACCTATCTGTCTACCTCCTTACGGCCGATTTCGGCCTCCATTCGTAGTTATCGGCAATTTTAAAAGAAAATACCCCAGGAATGCGTCCTTATCCCAGGAATGCGTTCTTCCGACAATACAGCCACCCGCGGCGAGGCTTTGGTTTTTTACCAATCAGCTCCAACCAGCTCAGCTTTAACCAATCAGCTTATCTGACACAATCCGACGAGTCTGTCTTCTGAACGCTGATTGGCTTGAGTGTGACGTCATCGCTATGCCATCATACAGTAGGTGCCGTAGAGAGTATCAACATAGTACCAATATGTTAAATAGTTTTAAATACTTTTTCGCGAATTGTGCACTTCTGGCACCAGTTTTAAAAAGAAAATGAAAAATAATAATGTCAAAATGAAAAACAACGATATCTTCATATTTCACGAAGGTGGCCCTTTTCCTTTAAGGCACACTGCGTAAAACGTTCCCACCGATCAGAAGTTGATTAGGATCATTAACCCTCGCCCCGTTTGGGGGGGCAATTTGCCCCCCCCCCGTGGTTTTTCCTGAATAGCCGCCAAATTTTCAGTACCTACCTTCCCGGGCATCAATTTGACACCTTCACACAAAATTTCAAGTTTTAGGTCACCTTAGGTCAGGAGTTATTGAGGTCAAACTGAGGTCATGTTCGAGCAAAATGAAAAATGAGCAAAAAACATGCAATCTTGAAACGCTCACCAAATCTACAGTTACCAAGCAATTTCACAGTTTTTTTATATGGTCATGTAGACAAAAAGCGGCGCTACAAACCTGCTATCTCGGATTTTCAAATTTTTGGGTTTTTGACCCCCAAAAATTCAAAAAATTGATTTTGAAAGAAAAACTAAAAAAAAAAAAATCCAAAACATTTTTCGAATTTCGAAAAAAAAAAACGGAATATACGTGATAGTCTCTGCGCTCTTCTAGACTATATACATACCAAATTTCAGATCGATATCTCGTTTTTTGGCCAAGTTATAGCGAAAAAAACTGTTCAAAATGATGACGTCATATTTTTGAACTCAATTTCTAGCGATTCTAGACCACGTAGGGCAAACAAAGACCACCATTGAACTCCCCGTGACGAGCTGCATCGAATCGATACCCATTTTATGCAAAAATATCAACTTTGAAATTTGACCTAATTTGACCTGACCTTGACCTGACCTTGACCTGACCTTCACCAGAACATAATCTAAACTGACCCCAAAGGCTGCCTGACCCACATAATCGTATTTGGCATATAAAATGGACCATAATACATGCATCACATGATATTTTCATATTGGGACCCTCAGTGACCTGACCTCTGTGACCTAACCTGGTATCACTGACCTCAAATAGCAAAATATGTGTTTGAAGAACATTTCCTCATCGATGATTTTCAATGAAATATATTTTACTCGATTTTACAACGCATTTCTTGAAATGCCTGTAAACGGTGAAAATTCGTCTTTTGACCTGACCTGTGACGTCACCGGTTTGACCCAGGTCAATGAAATTGGGTCACAAGGTAGTTCCCTGATGGGGCTATCCAACACCGTTTGCCTCTTGTCGCTAGGTTGCGTGGTTCTCGAGATCTTAGGGGGGGTGGCCAAATTGCCCCCCCCCCCAAACAGGGCGCGATGCTCGGCAGAACCCAACGGGGCGCGGGTTAATAATGCGACCTCTGGTGGTTATTTTCTGACTTGGGGCATGATTTAAATCAAATTGCATTAGTGCAATGACTTTCTAATAAAATAAAATAAAATTGCGTAGATGTGTCATTTTTCCTTATTTCTATTCTCCTTGTATAGCTAAATCTCATTAGCATGCCTACTGCCTAATAACTTCAACTAATGTAGGTGTTTGAGAAAATCGTCCTTCCTAATGACAATTGCTTGCAAAAGCTGCTTTCATTTCACAAGCTTAAAGAAAGATAAAAAGATAACACTGATGCTGAGTTCCACTGATCTTCAAATTACAGGCAAAGAGAGCCGGTGTGGCGACTGAAACTACGGGCGCATTCCGAGCAAACCCAGCTCTACCTAAACAATGGTGTCTGTTGCCAGTTGCGAGCAAATCCAGCTCCACTTATCCAATGGTGCACCGTCGCACGTCCACCGCGCTCCAATCTGGGATGCGCAAACATCCCTATCGGCAGTCGGGCAGTAAAAATGTGAGGCACTTCCTATCGGAGTCTGCGAGCCAGGTGCGGTTGCCATAGTGCATGCCTGATAGGCCTCGTAGCCCATCCCCTATTCGGGGACGCTGGTATGTCAGCCAGGATGCAGGTAGGGGAGGGGGGGGGTCTCTGAGGCTCGACAATGGACACTGCTTGCCTGTTAGCACGTTAGGAGTGTCGAACGATGGCCGATAGTGCTATCAACCTGGCCACTTTGTGTAGTCTGTACACACACATCATCGGGCGGGCGGCGTGGGCTCACCACGTGCTTCCGCAGCCTGGCTGAGGGTTTAGTGCCTTTAGAGCACCCCATGGACCGTGGGCTCATCATGTGCACCCTGTGTACGGGCCGTGGGCTAACGTACCCCACGGCCAGTGGGCTTAGCACGAGCGCCCCGCGGGCCATCGTTGTCCCACAATGCACGGCAACGGAGGGTGGCACGGGAGACGCTTATGTAGACGGCCGGCATTGTTCTCAGCGTTTATAGCTGCGCAGCGAACTGCTCCCGAGAAGCCATTTGAGCTTGTCGACTCGGAGCTGCGGCGTCGGCGGTGCTCTTTAGAGTGTCAATAAGCGGTCATTGGACACGTTAACGCGTAAGCGAGGCCGCCAAATGTGGCAGAACTCTGACTACCAGGAATTATCATGGGCAATGCCAATTGATTCTATAATAGTAACTCGCAGGCTTTTGGTTCACTGCCATGAAAATGTTGTGCATACGTGTGACACACACGTCACACATACCATTCGGCATTCACCTCTAAAAGCGCTCTCAGACTACAGGGTGTTTCATAAAGAATGTCAATTTTAAATTCGCCATATTAACCATATAAAACAATATATTTGCATAATTTACAGATTCACATACACCAGAAGACTTGGACATTTGATTTTTGTCGGTTCAATTTCCTCTATCTAGACAAACGGTTCCACGACAGTGAAGATCAACGCACTATCGGGCCTGTCCATGGATATGGCGCACGGCCCGGAGCACTTCTTCTCAGTCCATGGGGAGTCAACGAAGTCTTGCTCTAACTCTGAAATGAACTCTAAAGTGAACTCTTAAGTGAAGCCGAAACTTTCTCATCAATTTGGAGATGTTCTTAACGCTTCCGAGCTGTAACAATATCCATGCCTGCTGTTCTTTCGAAAATGGCGTATTAATCCTTTGAGCACGGCGAGCCGCGAGGTGAACCCGACATATCCGGTTCTGATAAAGGAATGACAAAAACTTTGGCATTGAATGCTATTTATTTAAAATGTCCATCAATTTTCAACAATGCTTGAAAGTTTGCAAAACATTTTTTATTTATGAACTCCCAAGTTTAAAATTGACATTCATTATGAAACACCCTGTAGACCTCTATACAATATAATTGAATATCAGATTATCTTTGCATCTTGTCCCATTGACAGTTTTTTTTTTCTTTGACAGGAACACAAAATGCACAATATTTGACGCTTAAAACTTCTTTTTTTCATTTTTGGCTCCATCAATGAAGCTATATTTTTAAGATAATATACATTTTTGATGGTATGATGCTTGTTCGTTAAAAATATCATCAGCATTAAGGGCTGAATTTAGATTTTATGGCCCACGACATAGACCTCTACATACCTGGACTGGACACTCGAATCTGGCGAATTGCATAGTGGCCCTAAAAGTAAAACGTTGTATCTCGGGAACTAGGTCAGGTACGATGTTGCGGTCCTCACTACTGGACAGCCCTATTCATCAAAATTTAGGGCATACGTGTGTTGAAGCAATACCATGTAATAGGCCACCGTGAGCACGTGGCGCGTGAGGGATGTTTTCGAAAATGGTGCATCAGTATCTCTGGAACGGCTGAACCGATTGGCCTGAAATTTGGTATGTAGTCTGGTACACCACAGTCAACACTACAGGAAGATCGAAACTTGGTATACCAGTGCACGTGCGCACGTGCGTACCCCTTTTTTGTATCTCAGGAACCCCTCGACCGTTTGGGATGAAATTTGGCATGTAGCCAGATAACACATAACTGATAATGACGCACACTCGATACTTGGCCTTTCGGTGCACGTGCGCACGTGCGTACCCCTTTTTTGTATCTCAGGAACCCCTCGACCGATTGGGATGACATTTGGTATGTAGCCAGATAACACATAACTGATAAGGACGCACACTCGATACTTGGCATATCGGTGCACGTGCGCACGTGCGTACCCCTTTTTTGTATCTCAGGAACCCCTCGACCGATTGGGATGACATTTGGTATGTAGCCAGATAACACATAACTGATAATGACGCACACTCGATACTTGGCCTATCGTTGCACGTGCGCACGTGCGTACCTCTTTTTTGTATCTCAGGAACCCCTCGACCGTTTGGGATGAAATGTGGTATGTAGCCAGATAACACATAACTGATAATGACGCACACTCGATGCTTGGCCTATCGGTGCACGTGCGCACGTGCGTACCCCCTCGACCGATTGGGATGAAATTGAGCATGTAGTACACACCACGGTACACCACACAGTAAGTTTCGGCAAAAACTTAAAACTTGGCATATTTGTGCACGTGCGCACGTTTTTTATCGCACCCTTTTGTATCTCAGGAACCATTGGATCGACTGGGATGAAATTTGGTGTGTAGCCAGGTACCTACCGCACATGTAGCTGTATCGATCGATCGACAAAAGGCATGCACAATGTTTATTGATTCAAATTTAGATACTTATGAGTCGAAGAAACCACGTTTGTGCCGCTGTCAAAACCGCACATGTAGATGATGTAGCTAGCCCTAAGCTGTAAATAGTACTTTTTTTGTGTGTGCTTTTCAGATTTTGTAATATCTTCGTTTTCTTCTTTCACAATAGTGTTGTGCAGGCTGAGTACCTACTTGATTGCTAAGAATAGCAAATCAAGGCGTAGCTTTTAAGGTTTATACATTTGAAGCCTTCAGCAGCACACAAAGAAACAAAGAAATTGAGCAATGTTTGCATTAATTTCTAGAGCTGGTGCAAACACGGACATACACAATAACAAGTGTTTCATCCTTATGACCGAGACAGTGACTTTACACTCCGAACTCAAAATTAGGCATTTAGAACAAAACATCTGGCACGAACAAGGCAAACGAGCGCCGCCAAGGCAGCTGAACGTCAGCGAGACGAACACGCGGCGATACATCAGCTGAAAATCAACGAGACAGCTGAGCGTCCACGATCTCAAGACATAAAATAGACAACAACGCAGAATGGTGCACCACTCCACAAAACATGGTGGCATAGTACAATGAGACTATTGACATATCGAAACACATTACGTATAATCTGCACAATTATTAAGCCGCCACGCGAATATTCAAGGATACAAGCGAATGTACAATAGATACATCTGTATAAATCTTACTATGTTGGGACGTTACTTGGGACGGTAAGTCACTGCAGATCAGATCCGATGCCGCGTGCACCCTAGCGTCTCCCTTATTTCTTTCCGTTGTTCAGCTTTCTGATCTTGTCTCGACTTTGTTCACGTGTCGTCATCTGAGACGTCATTCTGCCCTTGCTTGAATGAATAGCACTATTCATTTCCGTAGCATAGTTTGACGTAAAGACGTTGAATAGAGCGCTGGCCATCCTTCCGTAGACTAACAGGAAGTCATGGCCGCTCTCGCACTTAAGGCCTGCAAGGCTACTGTCTTGCTCGCCGATAGTGGTCATCACTTTCTCGAAGCAGGAGCGTGGCTCGGAGCAACCGAGCAGAGCAGACCGCGAAGCGTCGTCCTGCATGAGCCACCTGTGAATTAGACAAACAGTCGTTTTCTGTTCAAGCGACTGCGCTGAAAATGCCGCAAATGCCGCGCAATTTCTGCTTTATTTGAATGAGTCTTTATTACGTCAAAGACCCGACTTAATCAAGGGGATTTAACTCTAATTTTCTAAGCAATTAGCTGTGCTGAGCGTTGAAAAATGGTCAACGTGGTCTTGGACTGTCATCGAACATTTTCGCATTGGAAACTTTTTTCGAGATGGGACAGCCCCTTTAACAGTATAACTACACATACACCACATCTAAGTTTTAATAGGTAATAATTCATCATACCTGTACACATGGCAGATGTTCATAGACAGCTCAACAGCCAGCTCCGAGGGATAGAGAAGCTTGCCCCGATTCAGGAGGTCGGTAAATGTTTTGATGGCTTCAGCCAGGCCAGCCGCACCGTCCCCGTGATGCTCGAGGTCAGCGTCCAGACGCACTTCTTCCAGCTGGCGAGGGCTCTCGTTCACCAGAAGCGCGTGACAGGCGTGACATGGCCTCCTTTTCAGGGCAGAACGAGCGAGGTAGCCAGCCACATGCATGAGCGCTTGTTCTGTTCCTTCTGATAAGGCCTCATGTTCTGCAGAGGAGGTGATGTCTACGAGCGTCTTAACCACCTCGGAGTCATCTCGTTGCCGTTGTTTGCGGGCCTCCTCCATCTGGGCAGATACTGTGCCCAGACTGTAGCCAGAGAGCCAGACGAGACTCTTCACACGAATGACCGCCTCACCTTCGAGAAACTGCCTCACGCTCGCCCAGAAATTTCCTCCAGCCAGCTTCCTCAGATAACCGAACCGGCTCTCGATTCGGTCAGACTGGATTTTGCCCAGCAGAACATAATGCACTAGGTCGCCGTGCTTTTCCAGTAGGTATTGGGTCACGCCGATCAAGCCTCTGCACGTGTAGATGGCGGCCTGTGTCGTGTCAGCTGACATCTTGCCCGCTCCGGTCCTGTTTTGCCAGGCTTCGAGCATCTTTCCAAAGTCGGCGAGATATTTCAGACCACACTTCTCTTCCCTGCTTGGTGGGGCTCTGATGGAGTCGCGCAGACGCACATGTGTGTAAGGAGTTTTTACATTTACGATGCTGAACCACTTCTTCAGCATCTCCAAGAAATCAGCCGTCTGTCTGAAGTTGCAGTGTTCCTCCTTCTGGCCATAAAACCTGAGGGCTGCCACGGTAGTTTCATGAGTGGCTGCCACGGCCAGCTGAACGTTGACACGCTCGACAGTTGTGGGGTGAATTACCCTGTCTGTCAGTCGATAGGCCATTTTGATGTCCTGTCCCATTTCCATCCTGTACAGTTGCTGCAGGTGGTTGTACTCGGCTTTCACCACTGTCTCGGTAGTTGGGAGCTGGCAGATGAGAGTTTTCTTGTTCAGGAGGTTGAAAAAGAAGTTTTTGTATAGGTGCACAGTGTCGAACATCGTGTACACCCTGGCGTCTGGGCTGTATGGGTTGATGATGAACTCTGGATGACGTCCATCTTCACCGAGGGAGTTGTGAAACCCCTGGTTAGTTCGGTGGCCATCGGTTGTGCACGAGACCACGGTGAATCCGATCTCCGTCAAAGTTTTCAAAACCGTGAAGAAGATGTTTCTGATGTCAGATGTGGTGATGCTGGTCACTGGAGACATGGATATGATATCCTCATAGCTACCAGCGACAGATGAGATGAAAGTGCAGAATATGGTACTGGTGACGCCATCCTTTCCCTCGCCGTACAGGCGTCCACCAGCCAGTTCCACCGCTCGGGCCGTGTAGACCTCGTCCATTGCGAGGTTCACTAGCCGTTCTCTTTCGCTCAGTTTTGCAAGTCTCATCTTCAGGTAGTTCACCGTGCCGATCTCTAGCCCCTCTCTGACGCTCAGCGCGGTTGTGAGTCGTCGGAGAGTCTTTCGGTGCGGCAAGAGCAGAACAGCGGAGCGGCAGATATCTTCGTAAAGCCTGGGACTTGTTCTGTCCCAAACTACGGCCAAACTCATCAGCGCTTGGCTGTAGCGCCGCCCCTTGGCAGGAACTGAGGCCAAGCGCAGCTGCTCCGCGGCGAACTGGCAGATGGTGAGTTCATCGCCACCGCCGGTCTCCGCCGCCCGATCCAGGAGATCAGCAGCAGAAGACATGAAGTGTTTTCCAGTAGGATTCACTGACTTCAGACGAGCTAGGACATTCAGCACCTCGGCTGTGCTCTGGAAAGACCCAGACCTGGCCGTCAGCCCGGCGGCGTGCTGAAGCGGGACTTCGGCACCAGCCACGTGCATCCGGAAGCGAAAGTCCTCGAAAATGGTCAGATTTCTTACGATCACAGGTAGCCCGACTGCTTCATCAAGTTTCTCAAGCCGGATGCTCAGGACTCCAGCTGCGTTGGAGAGAAGCATCTTGATCATGATGAAGCCTGAGGGTAGATTTTCATTCTTCAGCTTGGCGTGCAGCTCCTCTAGAGTCTATGCCTCTATGCCCACGAAAATCGGATGATTGATAACAAAGAAAAAAATAGCCTGTTACCCCCTAATCACCCCATTCCCGCGAGCTGCTGGGGAGGCGTTAAATTTTACGAACTTTAGGGAATTGATTGAAGTTTATTGTGAGAAAGTTGAAAAATCGGTCGAAATTTTTTGACATCGAGGTTTTTGTGACGGCATAATTTCTGAATTTTCGACCAAAAACGGCATATGTTCAAAAAATCATATAAAATCACAGAATAGACATGCAGATATGCCGTAAACGCCATTCAACTGCCAATACCATGAGCAATTCAATGGGTATCTTCGATTTTCAGTTGTCGTTTCACATTTTCCAAAATCTTGAACTGAATGTTGGCAATTTTTCGTGACTACCATTATGCATGCATTTCTTAAATTGATTTTTTTGAGCCAAAAACGTGCTCGTATGATTAAAAGAATATCACCACCGTGTTCTACGCCCAAAATTACTTTTAAAACATGCGTCATAGACTGCGAATACCACTTTTGCTTTTCGGGGATATGTGCTTACCGGATTGACCTGATCTTGACCCTGGCCTATGCTTAACTGACCCCTACATGGATCTGACACTCTTTAGGCCTTTTATGAAGGATTGTGCACCGTTTTGAAAGAGTTAATCACGAGGGGCACCCGTTACGAGGTTCTGAAATCCATGGTACTGAAAGTCCGATTTCAGGTGTTTGACCTGACCTTGACCCGAACTGTGACCTCGAATTCAACTTTCAAGTACTATTCTGAAGTGTCTTGTCACGTTCTTTCGTTTGCCGTCTCGTGCGTTTCGCTGCGCCTTTTGGTTCTCGAGTTATCGGCTGGGGGCGTTTAACGCCCCCCCCCCTCCCAGCAAAGGTCGGGTGGTGAAATACCCCAGCAACTACCGGGTAACAAATGAAAATGAGGGACACTCTCACTTACGGCATGATAAAGACCAATTCTTACATTCATCTTCGATTGATGACAAAGAAATAAAATGAGTCGCATTTCAACATTTTCTTTTGACTCCTTTGCAATCTTAAGAGTTTGTCGTTCAGAAGCAGGCGACAACAGCTGTTAACCCTCGCCCGCACATGGGGGGGGGGGGGGGGGGGTTGCCACCCCCAGGTAGTTTTTCTGCTCTGCACTCAACATTTTTAAAGCTAGAAGCCTGATTTTTTCGTATAGCTGCTCTTCTATCCCTTCTTGATGTCCACTGAAAATGTCAAGTTTCTGTGGTTTTTGGTTTCGGAGATATGACCTTGTTTTTCAGGTCATGTCATGATCCAAATGACCAATCCTCAACATTTTGCGTCGGCTGAGGGTCTTGTGAGCTTTTGACACCATGATTTCGGCCTTTTTTGCCAGTCTTACCTCCCACTATCATGGAACATGTTGTTCGACCATGTACAGATGTCAAGGTCAGGGTCAAGGTCAACCTAGGTCATCTAAGATTATTGCGTTTTAGGCAAGTTGAATTTACTTTTCGTGAAGTTTCTTTGACTGTATTTTGTAAAGCCTTCTCATTTCATGATTTCATGTAATATGGACACATAAACAATCGGTGCACACATCAGTATACACACAGACACACACAGACATACAAACACATATCATTGACCTTGACCTAACTTGACCTGAAATGACCTCAGCAGCAAAAACCTGGTCGGATAGTGTGACAAAGAGGTTCTAGCTGGCTTGGCACCAGAAAACGGCATCGTCATCGCGCGGTATATGATAAGCAGCGCACTTGATATCCAACGGTGACCCAAAACAGCAACATTTTTTAGTTTGACCTGACCTGGAAGGTCAATGACTGACCTGAGAAGGTAAAACTGGGTATCATTGGATTCGTCTGTCTCTTCCCAAAGAATCTTTTTGGTCTTTACCGCGAAGCTCTATCTCCAACAGGAACGAAACGGCGCGACCCCCCCCCCCCCCATGTGCGTTCTAGGATGGGAAAATGGCATGTGCGGGCGAGGGCTAATTTTTCTAACTCGCATAAAATCATGTTTGTCAAAAGGATCGTTAAAAAAATGAGTTGCCAGGAAAGTGTTTGAGCCTCTTAGAAATCTTAAAAAGTTAATGTCTCGCCTGCTAAGTGCACACATTGCTTACATACCTGTATCGGAAGCTGCTATCACTTTTACAACGTTTTCCATTTTTACCCACTTTTCTATCCGAAAGACGGCCAGAACAGCCCGATATACGCGGCGTGTCATGGGGATCGGATGCCTCTGGAGCACGGACGTCCTAAATTGACGGACGATCGGGCCACAACTCTGAGCGGCTCAGTACGTCCGACAGAGGGTATGATGGATCGTCCCCGGGGCCTGCTTCCTCGCCCCTCCGCCGACATCCATTCCAAGTCTCAGTTGCAAAAGCGACGACCACTGGTGCGCGTTCTTTGATGAATCTCTTTTTCCATATTTATTTTGTATTATATTTAACCTTGGGATAAGTTATCTAACTATTAGTGGTTCAAAAATTGGCGACATCGTTTTTTTATCTATCTCGACTCTCGAGCCATTTTCATTGCTTAGATCTTTTGTGCACTGTTTTCTCAGACTTATTCCCACAACAGCTCGTTTGACACTGTACTCAGCGCTCGCATGAACGACACATGGTTTTAATAAGATGTCTGGTCCGGCCCGAATACCTATCATTAGATCGGGCTGAGGGCTCTTTCGATTGTGGCATAATGAAAAAAAAAACATTGAAAGTAGTAGAAAAAACACAACCTATTGTTAAAGACCGTGTCGGGCGATACTCACCCAGGCTTGGGGCTACCTCCAAGATATGCCTATATTTTTCGAGCAGCCTCGACCCCATTGCAAGCTAAAAAAAACGAAATCATTTCGAATTCGACCAATAGGTAGGTAAGCGAGGTAAGCGAGGCATGTTCTTAAAACCGATATGAAAAACATGACAAAAGCAATCAAACTTTAATGATTTGTGCTCCCTCAATATGTCTCATGGTCATGCAGGTTAACATTTACATTTCGTGTCCTTTGCCCAACATGCCGTCAAGTTCAGGTCTCATCGCTATCCAGGGGCGTAGGCAGGGGGGGCCACTGGGCCATGGCCCCCCCCCCCTTGGGCGCCGAAGGCGCCCTTTGCGATTGGAGGGCGCCGAAGGCGCCCTCCAATCGCAAATGCAATTGTGATATAATCGAATCGAAAAACAATCGCGACTGGAGGGCGCCCTCCAATCGCGAATGTGTTTACAGGGAAAATACGGATGGAGGGCGCCCTCGGAGGACGCCCATTCCAAATACGCCCTCCAAATACGGTTGGAGGGCTCCCTCGGGCGCCCTCCAACCACATTTGTAGGCTGTAGCTCTCTAAGCGTAACGGTGGTCGCCTATGTAAGCCGCTGTCCTGTAAATAAGCGCCCTCTCACCCGAAGGCGCCCTCCTGTAGGTTGCCACCCTGCTACACATTGCCGCCCTTCTGCTGATCGGCGTCCTCATAATTATTGGCGCTCTCCTACCTATTGCGCCCTCATGTGAAATTTTGAAGGCCGCCTTTCTCCCTTTTGGCACCCTCTTGTTCAGTGCCGCCCTCCTACCTATTGGTTCCCTAGTCCTTCCTGTTGAATGTTAATCGGGACCCTTCTCCTATTGGCGCCCTCGTGTAGATCGCCGCCCTCCTAACCACTGGCACCCTCCTGTTGATCACCGCCCTCCTATCCACTGGCACCTTCCTGTTGACCAGCGCCCTCCGCACAGACGCCCTCCTGTTCGTGTCATCCTCTTGAGCAAAGGCGCCCTCCTCACCATTGCCACCCCCATTTTAATCGTCACCCTTCCGCTCATTGGCGACTTCCAGTTGATGACCGCCCTCCCACCTATTGGCGACCTCTTGTTGATCGCCACCCTCCTATTGGTGCTCTCCTGTTCCTCGCCACCCTCTTACCTGGTGGCGCCCTCCTGTTGATTGTTGATCGGCGCCCTCCTACCTATTGGTGCCCTCCTGTTGATCGCTGCCCTTCTATCCATTGGCGCCCTCCTGCTGCTCGCCAACTTCCTACCTATCGGTGCCCTACTGTCGAAACTCGGGATGTTGATCGGGGCTCTTCTACCTATTAGTGCCCTCCTGTGGATCGCAGCCCTTCTACCTATTGGCAACATCCGTTGATCGCTGCCCTCCTATCATTTATTTACTCCTTTGGCATGTTTTTCAACTTAGTCGTTCTATTGCACATAGTTGATGTCTTGCCTGTGAAAACTGCCACAAATGAACGTGCATTCAGCACAATGAATGAAGTATCTATACCTACCAAAACTATCTACGCTCTACGATGCATAAAACACGTCTTTGGTCTTAACGGATTGATCCTACTTTACGTGCATCATGGCATCTATATGGATTACGATTAAGTATTGTCAACAGGTTCGGGCGCAACAGCAGGCATCTGAAGTTTCGGTGATTGAAACGCGTATTTGGAATTTCCGACCTCGACGAGCGTCTGTGGTAGAAAACCACTACTTTGGTAGGGGAAACTACTGCTGTCTGCTACCGTTTGCACTGCATGTCTCGCTGTAGTTGCGACCGATTGCGACATCTATGCTTAGCGATATACGTACTTTATAATTTACGTACTTTTTCGATGCGTATTTTCTTCCTTGACGTAGGTACTTTTGTCTAGGTATACGTACTTTGTACTGTACGTACCTACCTCTGCGATACCTACGCCTACTTCCGTCCTTGACGTACTCATTCCATACGTACTTTATACTCGACGTACTTTTGAAACTGGTTATGTGGGTACACTATGCATCTGTGAGAAGGCTATGAAGGCTGGTCTGAGGTAATTTGGATGATGTTTACGCATCTCGCGCTCCGGTATCAATCCGATACGGTGATCTGGTGCGTAGATATGCCACCGCCAATAAACTTTTATACATCGACACCCATGAGCCAAGCTTTCTGTACAGTTTGTGTGGCAGCGGCCCGACCAAACCTTAGGTATTTTTTACACCTTCAAATTTGGTAAAAGAGCGAGAGGAGCTTTGAACAGTGATCGTATAAAAGGCGTGCCTAAAAAGCGGAGGAAAAGGTTGTTTTCAAAAATTTCGCGCGCCAATTCGGCGCAGCATTTCAAGAACACTTGACCTTTTGTGACCTGAAGTATAAAGAATACACACGATGCAAAATCAATGCAGCACGACCTATACGAGGTTACGCAAAAAAAAAAACTGGTGGCATGGTAAAAAACGCCTCCCAACCCCCCAACCCCCACTGAGCGATTTTTTATCTCGCGACCGTATGGCGCCCTCCTTGGGTGAGGTGGCGCCCTCCAAACCCTTGGCCCCCCCCTTCGCGATTTTCTAAATACGCCGCTGTCGCTATCTACCAAACCAGACCAGACCCGGCGGAGCTCATTTGATTAAAATCAGATCAAAGGCCAATGTGGCGCTCTACTTTTTCCGACAGTCTCACTTCTCAGCCGACCTCCATTGATAATCAAACATGGATCCAACCGGAATTAACCCTTCCTGCACACAACACGCGACCGCCACTGCTCCCGCCCGGCTACCTAGTTAATTTCCTCGCCGCTAGATGTCAGTGGTGTCAGTTTTACCTGGCGACGGTCGGCGGCCGGCGGCGCGCGGGCCGCAGTGGACGGCCGGTGGTCGCCGAGTGAGGGCTGTCGTGTGCGCAGGTGGCTCGTGAGCGACACGAACTAGTTGCGACGAGAACGGATTGCGATGTGGCCTCTGGTCCTGACGTGTGCGCTGCTGGCGGGCGGTACGGCCCGCGCGGCCGTGGTCACCGCACCCGCCGACTGTCCGGCGGTTCGGTCCATGCTACTCGAGAAAGGAGTCGCCGAGTCGGCGCTGTCTTCTTCAGGTGAGTCCTGGTGTGGGTATACACACTGGCTTCGTAAACGATGCTTCAATGTTGAACGGGCCCTGTCCTGGTGTTTGGGTGCGAAGAGCCCACTCCGTCCAGTCGGCCAGGCCCAGACGTCATGGCCCGTCGGATGGCGTGGTTGCGGTCGCACAACTCCGGCAGCTGGGTCCATGCAGCCCACTGCAGGCGGCCAATCTCAGGCCAATCGGTGCCGGGGGTGCGGTGGGCGGCAGGTTTCGACGAATTCCTGATAGCGTCCCTCCCGTCCCCTGACCCTCTCCCGGCGCCCTGCAGCCGCCGTCAGTTTATTCAGCCTTCTACGGTGCGTAACCGGCTAATTAAAACGGTGTTCCTTGCCGTGACATGGGAGGTCATTAGAGGAGCCGAAATAGCGCCCCTGGCGCGCGGCCACTGGCAGTGGCTCCGGGTCGCCCGGCCGTGGGGTGTTGTGTCGAAGCCAGAGTCGGCGACCTTGTGTCGCGGACAGGTCGATCTGTCAGTGGTGATGAGCCTCATGTCACCGTGTTACCCCGTTCGCTCTGTGTAGTGTCAAGGGCTGGCCGTGGCCTGGGGTCCCCATATTACCCGCTCGCGCTGCTCTGGGTCAGTCATACCCCCACTCGAACTGCCCTGGCTCAGCAATGTCACCTCACTCTCCCTGCCCAATCTCAGACCTGCAGAAGTCCTGGGTCACTGATTTACCCGCTCGCTCCGCCCGGCATTTCTCTGAACTCATTCACTGAAGCAGCAGAGCGGTACCGACTGAGCGCCTCACGGGGACACCTGATCAGCCCGCTGTCCTAGAGATTGCTTCCCGCGGCAATATTTCTGCGACAGGATGTGCTCGGTGATTATAAGCTGACAAGTTGCCACCTTGGTATCTCCCCTGAAAGATATCTATCAGAGATTCCGGCTCATAATCCCGTCTCTTGAGTGATATTCCAAATCAGTCGCCACGATGCGATACATATTTCAATTAAGTTATTATATCTTTTAAAAAATGTTAGGTGATAGTAGGTGTATGTAGTCAGATTGAGGAGGCGACATCCGCATTCCGCTTTTAAGCTTTAGGTAGGTACGAGGCGGAACTTCGCTCGGAATGGTTTTATCTCGCATCAAGCAAAAGGCAGAAATGTAATTAGTTATCCACTTTTCAGTTAGTGCGATCAAGGCTTTTCCTAGGCAGATATAAGTCTTCCAACCGCATTTGTTCCAACCGCTTTCTCATTTTGAATGTGAACTATTTTCAGGGCACTTCGTGCGCTTTAAATAGTTAATGTTACTGATGCAGTGTTCCTTCTCCGGCTTTGGTTCATTACAGTTTTTGCGAGCTCATTGTTTCTATTTTAGTGGCATCCTGAACCCAAAGAAGTTGCATCTGTCATTCCGCCTGCCATCTCATTATCCCATTCAAGCAAACCTTCTTCCGCAACGTTGCGTCCCCACCAACATCCTCATCTGTGCGAATATCGACAGTGCGTCTTCCCGAGCCGCTGCATTGGTGACTATCGTCTCCCCTGCGTGCGGACGGTCTCCCCAAAGCTGTGGACGACGCACCGTCTCCCCAAAGTCGCTGCATTGGCGCCTGTCATCCCTGTGTGTTCGGACGGTGCGTTTTCCCATAGCCGCTGCATTAGTGTCTATTTTCCGTGTTTCGGACGGTGCGTCTCCCCAAGCCGTTGCATCGTGACCGGCTGTCTCCTCTGTGTGTCGGACGGTGCGTCTCCTCAAACGCTGCATTGCTGACCGACTGTCTCCTTTGTGTGTCGGACGGTGCGTCTCCTCAAGCCACTGCATTGGTGACTGTCGTGTCTCCATTTATGCTCGGACGGTGCGTCTACTCAAGGCGTTGCATCGTTACCGCCTGTCTCCTCTGTGTGCTCGGACGGTGCTTCTCTAGTGACGCACTCGTGACAGCTGACGTTACCGCCCCGTTCCCACGGGAGATAAACGACCAGTCTCTCAGAGGAGCACCGACGCTGTCCCCGGCTGCACGACTGGCTGACACCATTGTCCGCTTCTGACGGATGCACTGCGTGACGGATGGCTGCGTAGCAACCGGCACGGCCGCGCTCCGCCTTCGGAGACGGGCGTTATGTGGCGAGAGAGACGGGCGTTATACCGCGAGAGACGGGCGTTATACTGCGGGAGATGGGCGTTATACTGTGGGAGATGGGCGTTATACTGTGGGAGATGGGCGTTATATCGCGAGAGACGGGCGTTATACTGTGAGAGGCGGGCGTTATACTGCGGGAGATGGGCGTTATAACGCGTGAGGCAAACGTTAGACCACAAGAGACAAGCCACCTTGTAGGCTGATGTTGGGAGCGAGAGACTATAGGTGCAGTTGTAGTTGTACGGCTGGGAATGGGCGTTTTTCCTCAGGAGACGGGCGTTATCTCGCGGAGACAGACGTTCAGTGCAAGGTATGCCACAGGACAAGGACTAATACCGCCAGAAAAGGAAGAACATTACACCACACTGGACGGACAGACGGTGGACCGTCTGATCCGGCCCGTTGTCTTATAGCGCTGGATATTTCGCTGCTCGATCCCAGCCTCTGGCTCGCTGATGAGGATTCCTGTCTCGACACTCCCGAAGATTGCGGATGCTCCGGTGACGGCATGTGACTGTCCCCTCCTATCCCCAGACCGGACAGGGTCCTGCGGAGTCCGGACTCGGAAACTCAGTTGCCATGCCCGTGGCCGGTCGACCAGTAACGGCTGGCTCGTTTTACGGGCTTTTGACGACTCGTGTTGCAAACGAGATGCTGTGGCGCGGCTGGTTTATTCTGAGAAGGTTGTGATTGTGGGGACGACAACCCGTTCGGTGACCGGTTCTTGTCAGCGCTGAGACGGATGCTGATTTGCGGCCTCGCATGCCTATCGAGAGCCATCACGACCGTATTCGATGGAATGATGTCCTCGGTTGGCCATAGCTTCTACTGACATATTTACAGGAATGTAATTTAACTGATTCATGGCAGCGATCAGTTGATGTCTGATAAGAGATAATCATTCCTCTCTACCGTTTGCTTTGTTCCTTTGGTCATTTCTCATTTACAGTGCCAAACTTTCAGATCAGAACGCTTTCATTAAAATTATTGCCTTCCTCAAAGACTAAGTTGGCATATTGATAGTAACAAAGCCTCATTGATGATACTTCATGCATTTAATTGCTGAGTAGGATTTCACTATCTGTTATCCCTTTAGTGTCTGTCCTGCGTATTTATGTTATGACCGTGAAGCTGCCTTGAATTGTGAAACATTGATGGCTGTTATCGGCCCTCTCAAGCATGGAGGGAGCTGTCCACAATATGACAAGCAATTTTCCGCAACGTGATCAAGCGTCCGCGACATGCCTGAGAAGTCATCGACCTTAGAGCATCTGTTGACAGCTGACTTATCCAGCACGTCCGTCAGTGGAAGGGAAGACAGTCCCTTTTTGCCGGACTGGGTAAAGAGCAGCACACTTGCTCGAAAGAAGCGTCCTCTGACAAGCTTGGAACATTGACCAGAGCCGACGAGCGGCCAGCGTTCCCAGTTGACTCACCAATCTGGATTTGCCGCGATCAGAGGACGTGTAATGCTGCTAATGAGTTTAATGGCGTGGTGCTGCGTGCCAACTCCCACCCATAAATCGATCGCGACGTAGGTACATACTTCGGATTGCATTAGGAAATTTGATCCGGATTTCCAGTTTGAAAGGGCACGTTCCATACGTGATGACCGCGGGCTTACGAGAACGAAGTCTTTCTTTAAAGGGACCCTCCCACCAGACTTGTAAACGACTCAATTTTTTTTTTGAGTCGATTCTTTGTTTGAGTCTGGAAATTTGAATCGATTCATCAAACGACTCATGATGTTAAATTTAATTGATTCGAATCAACTCATGACTCATCAAGTTCCTCGATAAAATGATTCGAATCAACTCATGACTCGAGCAACTAGCCAACGGAATGATTCGAATCAACTCATGACTCACACATTTTGATGAATCGATTGAAATCAACTCATGACTCACACGACATTTTTATTGAACTTATTTCATTCAACCCATGACTCACTATAGGCATTTGTTGATTATTTGACTCAAAGCTATGATAAAATGAATATGCCGCATACCACAATTGTATTAAGCAGCATAGTAGCCTTGACCAAAGATTCAAGCAGCTACCTAGTAGGACTAGGTACATACCTACCTACTTTGGCAAACATGGTTGATGCAGTTTCCAGTTCCTAAGTCCCAATTCCACTTTTGAATTCTAATATTCCTGCAGATTGGGCTACCTATTCTGTAGCATACTGGTCACTGGTCAGTCTTGCTTCAATTTCTTATCTTGTCACCTACAACAAAGCAAACAAGTTCTAACTGCAAGCAGTCCAGAAAATACTTCAAATGTTTGTACACACTACACATCACTTCCATTCAGTTTGCTGTACACACCCAACAATATTTTGGGCTGTAGAAATCAAATACCAATAACATATGAGGTAAGTATGACTGAAATCCATTTATAATGGACACAAATCCAATTGAAGCAAGGCTGACCAGTTGCAAATCTTACCTGCCTTTTCAAAGACATTGACATACCAATTACCAAAGTCACTGTGCCCACCGGAAATCGCAGTTCATGTCTGATACCCATGGCCTTGGTTTGATATTTAAAGGTAGTGTGCCAGCTTTCTTGGACCGTATGGAGTTAATGGCCCAGATAAGGAGAACCGGATTTTTAGAACTTATCCATACCTTCAAAACTCATGGAAACGTCTTAAATTCTTCAAATTTTGAGTACCCCAGTGCGAAATTCGCCCCGACGGGTTGTCGGTCGTACCCCAACCACATTTCACACCACTATGAACAATAAATGCACACACTGAAATCGCTATTACCGATATGCTCATCCAATCAAGTTTCGATAAACCCGTTCATCATCAGCTCCTGCGGTTTCGAACACGCCTGTTAGGTGGTGCGGTAGACCACGCCCAAAGCCAGGGCCCCGGTAACGTGAGGTAGCCGAGTCAGGGCAGCGTGCGCTGACCCAAGCCGGAGCCGCGCGTCCTCCCGGTGTCATGTGATAGCCCGGGGCTGCCCGCGGGGATGCGGTAGACCGCGCCCAAAGCTGCGGCCCCGGCTTGGGTCAGCGCACGCTGCCCCGACTCGGCTACCTCACGTTACCGGGGCCCTGGCTTTGGGCGCGGCTTCTGCTCATACTTTGTGGTGCGGTGGTGGTGCGTCGGGCTGCGCGCTCTGACTTCGGCCAAGAAAAATGCGTCAGCTGATCATTGTCATTTCTGCCACTTGCGTGTGGTGAAATGGGGTCATAACTTATAAGACGGCTTTTTCATATCAATTATTTTACATAAAATCATATTTCAAACCATAAATAATGTTCGACAGCCAAATAAAAGAAGCAATACCAATACGGGCTTACAGTTTAAGGCTCGACATTGTGTTGTTTACGATTAGACAGCTGATAACTCATTCCCGTACGTCGTATGGTTGTACCTAACACTTAAATGACCTTTGCTTATTGTCACAAGTGCGCCGCATTCGCGATTGTTGCCCGACGCCTGTTTGCAGGTGAGCCCACTACAGTTGTTATACATATCTAAAAACCGATAAACTTTTAGGCGAAAAAGGCACTATTCCAGGCCCATTTTTGATTTTTTTGCGATATTAGGTAAAAACAGAAGCTTCTTATCCTAGGAAAAATAAAATTGGAAATCTTTCAAAGGTGGCACACTACCTTTAAATGCATTTCATAACTCAATCAGGTTTGAAATTATTTCTATCTGTATGAAATGAATCTAAGGCATTCTCCAGAAGCCGTGATATTGAACAGATTTTTAGCCAACTGGCGCCGCATGGTGGCGCTAGCAGAGCGTATAACACTAGCGCTCTACTAGCGCCATCATACGGCAACAGCTGGCAAATAACTGAGTCAATACCAATGCCATTCTCCAAGGCCAATGATTCCGTGTTGATATGAAAACGGCGCATTTGAGCGTCATATATGCTAAGCCTTACGCACGCTAATCTACTGCATAAAGGTAACAATTTTGGAACACGATCGGGAAGAGGACAAAGTCTCCACTCTAGCACATACTAAACGCCTAATGACATTGATACAAAGACCCCGAATGCATTGACGAGTAAATGTGCATCAGGAACGGATTTTCCTACTTGTTCATCATAGTGATACGTTTGTAATACGCAATTACTCTGCTCATGGATCCCAGCTCAAAGACGCTAAGATCAAAATCAGGTCAGTCCCAGAAACTTTGGTTTTTATTCTATATCTAAGTACTAACAACAAATTGTAGTTTGTTTTCTACGTTAATGAATTGGCACTAAGTCATGATCGCAACCTTGCGGTACTCTAATGCCATTTCGATTTTGCAGTACTTTAACGCCAACAAAATTTTGCAGTGTTTTAACGCCTGCTTTGTCTTGCTATTGGTGTCGACATTTCTGGCGGACCTTACAGTTTTATGTTTCTCTATTTTGATTTTGATTTTCTGGTTTGGGACGTTATATAGTTGATATTAGAAGGACTTATGTATTCCATTCTAAAAACGAATATCTTTTACCAAGAATATTGGCAAAGGTATCAGTATATTTATCTTGTTCCATGTTTGATGTTAGGTTCTGACTGATGAAGTCACTGCTCCATGGATCCCCAGTTCACATCATTTTTAGCAGCTGTAGTAAAAGGGGCTTAGGTGAGCATGAAATTCATTGTTCTTCTTACGCCTTATATTATTAAATATGACCTGAATCTGGTTCTAAAATACAAACTGTGAAGCGAAGTGAAATGACCATGGCATGAGTGTTTTACTTTGCAACACAAGGTTGCTCAATTGGAAAGAAAATATTTTCTTCTTGCACAGTACACAATTTTCCAAATGAATTTCGGGAACGGGTCCATCTGGTTCCAATGCTGACCTAGACCGGGTCTGACCGGTTCTGGAAATGTGCCAGTCAGACTGGGTCCGGGTCCGGGTCCCAAAATTTTCCAGTTTTGCCACCTCTAGTACCTAGGTACCAACTGCCAAATGCTTTTGGCTCATTAGGCGCCTGTGCCTGAGCCTCTGAGGCTCTTGTAAGTCTGAAATATGGAGTTAAGTGATGGCTCAAGCTGAGGGGGTGATCTAGCATTGATTATTAGGGTGTTGATGGTGTCTTGTAAACGACTCAAATTTTTTTGAGTCGATTCTTTGTTTGAGTCTGAAAATTTGAATCGATTCATCAAATGACTCATGATGTTAAATTTAATTGATTCGAATCAACTCATGACTCATCAAGTTCCTCGATGAAGTGATTCGAATCAACTCATGACTCATCGAAAAACGGTTTGATTCTGAGGCGATTCACGAATCAACTCAGAGTCGTTTACAAGTCTGCCTCCCACCTTCAAAAAAGTTAATGAATTGGCATGAAAGAGATGTCGCTCGGTGCAGAAAGAGCAAAAACGAATATCTACCAAATTTCATCGAAAAATATACACCGGTTTTCAAGATATTAGACTTTTACTTTTGTTTACTTTTTGGGATCTCCGCTGTTCCTAGCGACTTTATTTGAAAGTGCGGCATTTGTTGCGCGCAAAGTAGCATATACCACCGCGTGCTACAAAACGTTTTTGTCAAACATTTAACGGACGTTCGAAAGCCTGATGACGTCATCAGATTCCCGTAATGGTTAAGAGATAGGGACCACGCTGGTCCCACCCTGCAAGTAAAGGGAAGAAATTTCTTGAACACCATAAAGCTGCGGGGGTTGCGACCAGGATAAATGGTGTTTTCTGAGTCTGGCCGCAAACTTGGCTATCTCAACTCAAAACTAATGTTAAGGTGGGAGGGTCCCTTTAATGCGCTGGTGAAGACAGATAACTCTGCAGTCGTAAGGAATGACTGAATTATGCGTCAGTTTTTTACCACTACTGAAATATATTATTGCATATTTGATACTGATTGTTGCAATGTTTATGTCATGTAAGGAGCGTACGTAATTGGGGTATGTTTTAGTCTAAAATATTTGTGAATGATTCTAACGAATAAACATAATTTAGCGACACACTCCCATTAAAAGTGATTTGTTTTCTCGTTACCGGTGATGTAGTTTGCAATGAGCTATGGAACAATGGACACGCTTAACGGTAGCATAATTCCTGTTTTGTTAAGCACGTCGTTAGCAGCGATGGAGCGCTCCCATTTGGTGACCATTTGTTTTGTAGCGCAATGCAATCCTACATTTAGCCATTGACACGCAAATTGCACGTGATGTGCAATGAAGTTAAAAATCCTCTCCAGCCGTAACATACATAACCAACTTATTTTCCGCAACATGTTTACCTTAAAACCCACTGATGTTTGTCCTGTACTATGTGATAAGAACTTTACCAGGTATATAGTATACTAAGTCACTTATATAACGAATAGTGTTGGACGACATGTTCAAACACCTGCGTGTTGATTATTTTTGGTACCATATGATGCTCATTTTCATACAGTCACATGTCTAGATGTCCAGCCCAGTAGAGCTGGTATTGTGAACTGATTGTAACCTCAGATATACGATCTGCATATGCATGTACATTGATCGATCTTGTCCGCGCAATTTCCAGTTAATTAGTAGTATAATCACTTAGGCTTCAGTTTGATACGTCATTATTCATCTTACCGGTGACTTAAATCAAATAAGCACACTTTGATCCAAGTCAACCCGAGGCTTGATGGTGAAAACGAACCAAATAATTGCTTAGACGCTCGACTCCATTAACTGTAAACATCAGGCAATTCAGGCAATTCAGAATGTTATATAGGCATGCGTTATTAGATAAACTAGCCAATCTTAGGACTTAAGAGGACAGTCAGACACTTTGAACGACCAATGCCATTAGTGTTCTCATCGGGAACCACCGGATTGGGCGACATCCTAGAGACACAGAGACAGTGATCCCAGACGCACATTATCCGTCTCTCCCCGCCCTTTCCTAACGAGCAGCATCTACAAATAAGATAACGACACGCGACACACATCCGCGTCCTGTCGCGTCTCTGTCTGTGTGTGTCGCATGGTCGTCGATTGCGACGGTAATGCCATCGACGGCACGCCGACGGTAATCAAGTCGCGGCGCGGCGCGTCGCCAGTCTTGTCGCCAATCAGGGGCGACTCTGATTTGGATCACATTTGTTTGGCCGCCCCCGCCCCCGCCCCCGCCCCCGCTCCCGCTCCCGCCCTCGTACCTCCCCATCTATTTCGTAATCGAGACGTGATGCTAGCACGGTGACTGCTTCTGCGCTAATTGTTTTGTATCGATATCTCCCGGGAAGTGCAGGATGCAGTCTTTCTATAATGCTATTTTGATAGGTGCAATATTTATGTCCAATTTTCTGGAACATAATTTATCACTTGGCTTATAGCTATAGATATGATAATGCTAGCTGTAAGTTCACGTGATAATTATGAATATTTATTATTTGTTTAATGCCGTAGTTCGTTTTCGCATTCATCATTGCAAATGAACAGTACACACAGTACTTTCCGCAGTATGTCGCTCACCAATAGCTTCTCTATAGTACGACCCTCGCCGCCACACCTCAGGTCGATTGTGATGGACGAGGACGACCACAGGCGGCCACCCCCTGGCGTGCTTTGTGGTAGTTTTATTCATGCCGGCAATAGCACATAGGTGCATGCATCCATTACTTCAGGAAAAGAAAGGTGCCAAGCGGCGTGCTATTTCTCTGTTATGAGGCATTCAAGGTGAAAATCGACAAGGCTTCTCGGTCGAGTGGCTATAAGATAATTTTCCTGCAAAAAGGGACACAGTGACTTTTTAGTCTCATCATATGCCGAACACTATCATTTCGCTTTCCGCGTCAATCGAAATATGCACTAAATTACAGTCTTCTTGACGCTGCTTTCGGAGGCAGCTAGCAATATTCAGACCAATAAATAAGGGGGTGATTGGGTTAGGTCGACTACTGAAAACGATAATTAAAAGTACCCAAATATAGCACGATATATAATGCATTCGTAAGGTCTTATTCTTATTTCGCGACCCACTACGAATCGGACCGGCTGCTATGCAATTAGTCCTTCAATACAATTGCATTCCGCCAGGCTGGCCTGCGTTCCATGTCGATGAACGTGCAACATGCATGGAGCTCGATATTCGACCGCACAGCACTTCAAAGTCTGGTTATCTGTGAGACTAACAGCAGTTTCGGGTTCTGACGACAGTAAGGAGTCTGAGAGTGGTTTAGAAGTTCAGCGACAGTTGTGATTCAGACAATAGTCTTCTAGGCGTTGCCCGACACAGCCCACCAGTCTCTGCTGCAGACGTGCTCCTTGCCGACTGGTGCGCACGTGGTCTCCCCCGGCGCAATTTATCACAGTTATCCCAGGAGCCACCCCCGCCCCCGCCCCGCCCCGCCCCGCCAAACTGCAGTTTTCCTCTACGAACCTCAGAAAGTTTATGACCTCAGCATGAAGCAAGGGAGTGACGCGTCTCGTGTTCTTCGCGGAGGGCAGAGCTGCCTGCCATATGGAAATCGTATTGGTGCGGTTGGAGAGATATGGACGAGAGGGGATAAAAAGGGAGAGAGAGAGAGAGAGAGAGAGAGAGAGAGAGAGAGAGAGAGAGAGAGAGAGAGAGAGAGAGAGAGAGAGAGAGAGAGAAAAAAGAGAGAGAGAGAGAGAGAGAGAGAGAGAAAAGAGAGAGAGAGAGAGAGGAGAGAGAGAGAGGGGGGAGCTGGCGATCGTCATTCCAAGTGTGAATTGAGCCTAACTGAAGTGTTGACGCCTTAGTGGAAGGCTGCACCGAACGCTCCAATTCTATAGGCAGAGCGGGTGCCTGGAGGTAGAGGGACGCGTGTGACATAACTGAAGTGGATGGAAAATTCATTGGAGCGCGGGCTCATAAATATGGTATCAATTTCCACCAGCCGCGGCGTGGAATGGATCTGCGATTGATCTGTTATCATCGATAGTTCTGACATTCTACCGTGTAATATAAAGCAGAATGTCACAGGGTGTTGTGAGCGCCCGCAAACGATCTGCGACCAACAGGATTCGATCAACTTCGGTCAGTTTCCTCGCAAATATTCATGACACGGTGTTAGCCGCTCGTTTTCGAGTCGGCTGGTCGTTCAGTGACGCTGGTCAAGTACAACTGGCCTTGATCTGTCAGGTATGTGTATCAATCTGTACATACAGCGTAATGCAAGAGCCTCAGCGGCCGGAGTGGACCGTTTGTTTAATACGGAGCGTTCAGCCAGAATGTGCAGGGTAACGGTGGGTAACAGTTCGCGACAAAGAGCGACAGTGGGCAACAGTCGGTAACTCTGGGCAATAGTCGACCACTGTGGCAACTGTCGGCGACGGAAGGAACAGTCGGGGACCGTGTGTGACATTGGACGGCAAAATTCGGCGACAGTGGGAGACACTGGACGGTACAGACGGCGACAGTAGATGACAGTGGAGAGCAAAAGTCGGCGACAGTAGGTGAATCTGGACGGCAAAAGGGGACGACACTGTGCGACACTGGACGGTGGTCGGCGACAAACCAGTGACACCAGTGGGGCTCTGAGACGCTAAGCAATGTGGCTAAAGTTCATGCCGGCCATTGGTGGTGCCAATAACGAAACAGCATTTGGGTATGCCTTAACAGTTTCTGAGGGTGCGGTTATCAAATCTTTGGACTAATTTATGCTGGGCAAGCGTCTTCTTTCGAAGCACACATGCTTAATTGGCAAAAGTGACATCATCCCGAGACTTGTTTGGCTTATTTTCGGGCGTATTTATTTGCTTATCCCATCCGGGTTGTAAAATGAACAAGTTTCAATGGGGGTTTGCGGGAGGGGTGGCTGGCGCGGTGGGTCGTACCAGCCAGCTGGGCTCACAAATTACTGAATTAGCAACTCTGTGGGCCATCATTAAACGGCCGGCGGTAAACACTCGGACTCGGCTTCAAAGGTCGCCCCAGCCGTCTGCTGAGCCGCTATCGCAGCTGCTGACGTCAGCAGTGAGCCAGCAGTCAGCTCAGCGTCAGCTCAGCAGTCAGCAGCCGGCGGAGCTGCCCACCTCTGACCGCGGCCACTCATTAACCGCCTCCACACAACTCTGAGCGACAGACTGTGCCCAAATACACCGCCTAAAACCACCCCCTCAGCCCAATCTCACCAGGCACCAGGCTGGTCGTGCTTTCTGAGAACACCACCTTCTATATACGGCATGCAATCAGTGCACATTTTGCCACCCTCGTGGGTCTCATGCTATAATGTGCTACGTCATCCGTTAGACACACTGAGAGCACGCAGGTGTGCCGGGTCTCCTCAGCTGAGAGGGCCAGGTCACCTGTCATCGTCGCCGAGCTGGCAGGGCCGCGCGCGCTCCCCTGTATGTCAGTCGGCGTCTCTCTCGGCTAATGGTGCATGTTGACTGTTTGGATCGGCTCCACACAGGCCCGCGAGGAGCGCCACTGAAGTGTTTAGTCTGACCGGGGCTGGAGCGCCTTCTGGCATCGCAGCAGTCACCGCCTTACCTCATCACGCCACTCCTTCCTCCCGGCTGCCTCTCCTCTCTCCCCCTCCCTCCCTCCCTCCCTCCCTCCCTCCCTCCCTCCCTCTCTCTCTCTCTCTCTCTCTCTCTCTCTCTCTCTCTCTCTCTCTCTCTCTCTCTCTCTCTCTCTCTCTCTTTCTCTCTCCGAGTTCTTACTCACTGCAATGCTGTCCGGTTATTTCCGGCTCGATGAGTTTGTCGAACACGGAGCGGTCAGTCCAGCGCTCGCCGGCTGCTCGAGGGACGTGCTTGCTAGCTCCGCCCCCGGATGTTTGCAGGATGAAGCACCAACGTCATCAGACGTCACCAGCGTCATCAGTGTCACCACAGTGTCATCAACGTGGCAGTTGAATAGTGCACAAGCTGCAACTCATCGGTCGTTGCCATGCATCTTCACGGAGAGTCTCTTGCATTCAGCTCTCTGAAAGCAGTGTCACGTGTGTATGACTTCCATGAAAAGCATCCACGCGCCACAAACTATGCTACTAACGCCCAGACAAGTGAAGCCCTTGCCAGATTTGAGACCTTTGCCCGCAAGTGGGTGCGTTTCCCACATGCCTCAGGAATAGCAGAGCAAAGCTGCATTCTCATATCACGCAAGCCTCTTATATTTCGTTCCCTGCGTTTGTGAGGTCAGCGGAGTCATGCGGAACGAACTGGCGTGGGCTCCAGCTTATGTGACACCGGTGACCTTTTCATAGCCCCGGGCGCTGTCGCCCCTGTCCCAGCCTCAGGCCAACGTCATACCACCGACGAGAGGCGACGTGCTCGGCCGCACCTTCCGTCGCTGCCGCTAGGTGGCAGGCTGGTCGACGGCCAGTTTTCACGGTCGCTCGAGGACATCTGTCTGCGCGACAGGGCTGCTTATTTTTGTTCTCGTCTCGGCCGTACACAGAGGTCTCGGCTGTCGGGCGAAAGTCCGTCACGGCCGTGATACGTCACAATATATGCGTAACGCGTCACGGGGGCGGGCCCACCCTCGGAGCAGCTCGGACTCGCTCTCCCTCGGAACCCAGAGCTCCTCACCTCTCCCAGCCCCTCAGGAGAGCCGGAGAGCTTTGCCAGCTTTGTGTCGAGTCCGTCGAGGCGAAGTGTCGCTCCCTGACAAATGACTGTCGAGCCGCGGAACCGTGCCGCCGACTGGTTTCACTCAGACGGCGGCGGCGCTCGGCCGGGCGGGAACTCGCCGCTCGCAACAGCTCTCGAGGCCGAGCCAAAGGGAAATATTTATCCGCCAGCCTTGACACTGTTCGCGGTGCATTGGCTTCCTGGAGAGACGGCGCTCGTGGGCTCGAACAGCGGCACGCCATGGCGGTGTTACGGGTTCTCGTAGCTGAGCTACTTTATCGTTCACCTGTGCCAGAAGAAGCCATCGGCTTGGTTGTAAGACCAATCACACGGCAGCTATTGTCATTCACAGTGTGGATGTGGAAGACAGAGAGGCCTTTTAGACGGCAGATTCCAAACAGCTCTGTGGTTAAAGCCGAATATTTATACCATGCCAGTATATCACAGAGACAGACCCCTCCACAGACAGACCTTTGTGTTTGTGGCTTCGTAACAAGTAACAACCCTTCCGTATCACTTTGATGTTATCCAGACCACGGAAAGTTGTGGTGTTGATACTACAAATTTGACTGAGGCCTCTGGTGTTCTTGTTAGAGTAACCGCCACGACACTATCTTATCGCAACGCGGTAAAAATTTAAATAATTAATAATCTAGGCACCGCCCGCAGACATTTATAGGTGTTCCTTCAACGCCGGCTTTCGCTTATCCCTTGCTAAATTTTCATTATAGATAGCGAATTTTCTCTATCAAATGCATCTAAGAACCCATCCCAGCAGTCCTTATAGTTTAAGTTCGGGCATCAATTACAAACACGACTGTCGACGCTTCCAGCCTCGGTTTATCCACCGGTACCTTCGTCGTCGCCTGTATCACAGCCTTTGTTTTCATCGCTGTCGACATTACAAGTCACCACCACCACCCTCATCACCGCATCTCTCGTCCGCCACCATCGCTTCGCCGTCGCCCCGATGTCCGAACGTCTGTTTTTATTTTCGCCGCTCGGCCGAGCGAAGCGGTCAGGCCGGATTCCTGGTGGCCAGCGCGAGCGGAATGTCCGATTGGTTGCAGCCGAGGTCGCTCCGCGGCCTCCGCCACCGGCGTCGCTGCTCATGGTCCGCAGTCCGGACCGGACAGCGTTGAGTCCGGACCGGACAGCGCCGAGTCCGGACCGGATCGCGGCGGACCGGGCCGGGTCGGGTCGAGTCGAGAGGTCCTCAGAAGCCAAGCAGAGAGCCTGTTTAGGTTGGGACTTGGGACCCTCTCAGGATGTGAGATACTTGTGGAAGGGCAGACTGTCCTGAGAAAGACATGATTTACGTGTGTGGTCTTGTCAGCGGAGAAACGCGATTTGTTTGACTCGCTGTCGATTTTGTGACATAACCCTACATTCCCCAATCGGTTGAGGTCGAAGGCTAGCCAAATGGATTGCTGCTGGTCAGAGGATGTTGAGATGGACAAGAGAAGGCTCAGTGAGCCATACCGGAGACACCAGGCCACCATTTGGTGCCAGGTGGAGTGGTAGACACCGTGCAGGTGCTATAGGGAGGGGAAGGCCATCCCGCCGTGCAGAGACACTCGCCACGTCTCCGCCCCACTCAGGCGCGACGCGGGAGACACCGGGATTAGATAGGCGATCACTGGATCACAGAGGCATGCAGTCGAACTCGAGAAAGAGCGCCGACTCCTTCCGAGCTGCATACCGATGTTGCTGAGTTGAGAGGGCATTCAACATTGCTTTCAGATGCTGGATGAGTTGGATGTACCGCTCTCAGCTGCTGAATGAGTTGCCTGTGACGCTCTCAGCTGCTGAATGAGCCGGCTGTGACGCTCTTAACTGCTGATTGAGCTCGCTGTGATGCTGTCAACCGTGGAGTGGGCTGACTGTGACGCTGTCAACCGTGGAGTGGGCTGACTGTGACGTTCTCAGTCGTTGAGTGGGCCGCACTCCACTCTCAACAACTAACCGGCTGGCGCCTCTCCCACTGCGGGCATATGAACTGACTGGAGTGACCGCACTACTTAACCCACCGCGCGTCCGGCGGCCTCTTAACAGGCCATCACGGCTCAGTGTCAGTCGGGTCAGCCTGCAGCCGTGAAGGTCACCTGAAGGAGGCCGTGCTCAGATGCCGAGAGCCGTGCCAACTCTGCACCGGGCGCGCGGCGGTAGCGGCCGGGCACGGCAATTACAGGTCATGGCACGGGCTAGACCTGCCTCCGTGCGCATGCTATGGGAACAGTGGGCGACACGGGATGGAGAAATGGAGGTGAGAGGGTGTTATGAGAACGCAATGGAGGACTGATTTTGTGATAGGCTTGTAGCAGTGGTACCTTTCTCGGAATGATCTTGATCGCCGGCGGTGGGCAGTACGTGACTGAAGGTCGTTCTTATGGGGACTGCGCCGACGTTATGACTCGATGTGAGCGTGCCGCCCACAGATACTGTCACGACATGGTCAGCTGTCCTCTGGCACCATCACGACTTCTCTCACTGTCTCCTACAACCTCAGTCGGTCCTATTTTCTCTATCAACATTCGCACGCTCGCACAACGAGACCCAAACGGAAGAGCGTGACTTTTCGACGGCGGACACAGAGTTGGGCTCTTCAGCTATCGACAGACGGTCCAGCTCCCGGAACCGCCGGCTTCAAATGTCAGGACGACGCTCGGTTATTCAAGAGCTGTGACCCTCTCCAGATAGAGGTACCAGGAGCCATGTTCATCTACTCATCCATCTCACGTTTGGCCGAAGCGCCGTCCGTCCGTCCGTCCGTCTCATTAGAAATGGCCGCCGCGCTCGAGCGCCGGACGATCCGACACTGAATTAATCGGTGCCGCTCGCACCTTGCTCGTTCAGGCAGTCATTACACCTGTCCATTAGCAGCCGCACACCGCTGTGCATCTTCGACTTTGATAGCTGATACTCGACTGCTGAACGGGACTCCTGCCGCCTTCGCTGCTGAACGACACGATGTTTGTACTATGTGCTGCGTTAGGGCGTATGACTTGGAGAAGGTGTAGTACGCACTGTTTGCCATGCTGATAGATCGGCAAATGTCGCGTATTATACAGCCAATCAAGATGCGTGTGGTGTCCTGTTCCGACACATGTTATGTCGACTGTATGTTGACACGACATATGTCCGGCGGGGGGGGGGGGCGTATAGACCGCCATATGCCGCCCATCTGCATTGTGTTCTATTTTGGACGCACGACCCACGGAGGCTTGTGTGTCCATACATTAGACCACTGCTAATGTGATTGCCGCGTTAGGGGGTGCGTGGCACAGCGATGACACAGGCACTGTGTACTGGTCAGACTGTACCGCCTCTGCTATTTAGGTACCATGGGTGTACCAGAAACCGGCCAGCGCTGGTCATTTGCGGCTATATGCTCCACCCCCGTCGGGCGCAGTAACTCATCGTCGGCACGACTATGGCACTGTGTAATGCCACTTTCGCCGATATGATAATGATGTCGCCGGTCCGGCAACCACCGTTGGCTGTAGCGCAATGTGTCGTCTTCTATGGCCGGCGCTAAATGATGCAGCTCGGGCTGAGGGCACCGCGATTGAGCTTATTTATTGGTGGGGTGGGAGGCATGGGCGGGAGGCAGGAAAATAAAAATAGACAGGAATGGTCGCTGGACACTTGTACACTTGTACAGGCTGATAATGTTGGCGATTTGAGTTGAAGTCGGACGGATGAGCTCTGTAATCCGCGCCGGATCGACTGTCTTGTCAGCGACGATAAGCTACAGAGCAATAGATGTCAATGTGGGATGACTCAGAGCTGAACAGGCCGTCAGTCTACTGCTGATGTGTCTAACGTCGTACTGTCACCATCATCATCACCACTTCCGTCACCGTCACCATCACCACCAGACCCTGTACCCCCTTATTATCCCCCCCCCCCCGCCGCGCCGCGACCCCTATACCCTCTGTCTCTGTCTCCGGCTGACAACAGCAGGTCTGTCTCTGCAGCTCACCGTGCAAATGACGCTGACACTCGCCCGAGCCAGACTAGGAAAACACCGGCCCTAATCGCATCAGGCTAATCACCTACCGCGCCGCGTAATTTTTGCTGAAAGGAGTTTTGCTTGGCATTTCAACACGCTGCCTGTTGAGCTAGCAGCGGACAGTTATCAAGGTGGCTAAAAATGACGATTTATTTCTGAGGAAATGACAGGTAATTTCCCTAATTCATGGGTGCTGAGGTGGTTAAGCCCATTGCTCTAGCTCAGGAAGGTGTGCGAATCGGCAACTGCGTGGTTGAATTTGGGTTGTGCGGTAGCGCGGGTCAGTACGGGTGCTTCAAAAAATGACCCGGCTTCAGCCCGCAACATGGGATTTACTGTCTGAGAACGACCGAACGCTACCATCACTCAAAATCGTTCAAGGAAAACAGCCCCAACGTCCAGCTACAAACTGAAGTATATTGGAAAGCTGTCAGTTTGTAGCAGATGTCTTTAGGTAACAGTATGAAGACTTCCACTGAAACCTGCAGTTGCTCCTTAGCAACATTCTCAGACAGGCCGGTAGCGTAGCTGCAACATGCAACCAATACGGAATAAATGCAAGTCAGCCTCTGCCGGGGTGCGATCGGGTTTCGCTGCCATCTTCACATCCACATCAGCGCCGATACACAGGTCTTCGGTACTCGGTTCCTCAAACTCTGTCCCTCCTCTCCCTTCCCACTGCCATGCCGTTTTTAATCCCACGCGTGGCGAATCTCCCTCGAGTGTGGCGCCTGCCCCTCCCCCCGCCTCCCCCACCTTACCTGTCCCCCTAGACGCCAGTCAGCTGAGTGGGAGTGTTTTCGGCCCCGTATCGCTCCTCAGATCTGTCCGCGGGTCAGGCGGCGGCGGCGGCGGCGGCGTCCGTCCCTTCCGGCCGTCCGAGACGGTCCTGTCCGCGGCGCCACGGCGCTCCTGTCGGTACCGCTCCTCCGTCAGTCCTTCCCTCAACCCTACCGTCCCCGCCCCGGTCCCCTGTAGCCCGGCCCTGGCGCCGGCGGGTCCCTACCTGTGCCCCTGTCCCCCTGTGCCGCCGGTCCCACACCTGCCCCCTGTGTCTGGTCCCGTACCTCCGCCGGCGGACCACGGACCACGCTGCGGTCAGTCGGACCGGTCCCGGCCGGCGGGAGGTCCGAGTGGACCGCCCACCGCGGCGCCGACCAGCCCGCGGCCCGCCTGATAGAAGGGTAGTTGATATTCCAGCTGACTGACTGACTCCGTTCCGGGCTTTCCCTGGCCCCTGATGGCCGGCGGGCATGCCAAATCAACTACGCCAGAGAGTTGCCCCCACTGCGCAGTGAGGTTAACCTGTGCATTGCAAGGTGAAGATGACTTCTTGTCTAACAGTGAGGTCCACTAAGGCTGCTGGCGACCCATACACCCTCACAAAATGTCCCGTGAACGAGCTTTGACGTGAGAGCGGTCGCCACCCTTTGTTGCCACCGTTTATGTTCGCACTAATTACCAGTGGGCGAACAACACCGGTCATAAAGACATAAATGCATAACACGCTGATGCAAGAGTGGTCGCCAGGGCACGGCTAATGTCGGGCGCTGGAGAGAGAGCCGGAACTGGCTCCGGCGACGGGTTGGCGCCACGCCGGGCTTAACCGACGGCGGGCCCACCCCAGAGCTGCTGCAGGTAGACGCCGGCCATACCCCAGAGCTGCTGCATGGGTAGACACCGGCTGGCGGCTACCGGGCGGGGTATCCACTCTCCCGCCTGGGAGCTAGGAAGTGGATAGGCGCTGGGTCCGGGGAAGGGTAGCCTGCACCTCAGAGTAGGGGAGAGAGGCGGATCTTGTCCCTGATCTGACCTAGAAGAGTGAGAGACAAGGCGGTGAGAAAGAGCGTAAACGTAAACACTTGACATGTCTGCGAGGTGTCCAAAGCTGGTATTGTGTGAGTGAGAAGGAGGTGTCTGTTTTCATCAACCATTCAAAGCAAACATCCGACTTTGAATTTTAATTCACAAGCCAATGCCGTGATAAGGCCTGCATTTCCGCCAAATAAAGGAACTTGACTTAGAAAGTTTCAACTTCATCCAACTTCGAAAGTCTGTCAACTTTTGCCAGACCAGACACCCGTCGTGGCCGAGGTCTTGTGCTGTGGTACCGGCTCCTGCCCAGTATCCGGCTGGGCGGGACGGCTGGGCGGGGACGTCGTGCCCCTGTCGGTACCGGTGTCTCTCTCCCCCCGTATCCCCGCGTCTGGGCGGCACCGGGTGTCGGTATGCCTTCCCGGCCCACGCCCGCCAGCCGACCACCTCTGGGACCGGCCCGCCGCCCGATATGGACTCAGTCGGCCGCGCCGCCGACACCTAACTGCGATGGACGAGCCACCGATCCGCCGGCACGCCCCGCGCTGCGGCTGTCACGGTGCGCTACGGCCGCCGCTACAGCTCAGGCGCGGTGCGAGAAGATGTGCCACATGGTATAAAGCACGGCTCGAAATCAGTACGGTATGGTCACAGTATTAGGCGAAGTATCGCGTTGAATCGTGCTTCAACGTGGAGCGAGGTGATAGTTTGTCACATCCTTACCGCGTCTCAAACTTGTCTCACTGTCTCGCACCACAACATAACGCGAAGTGCACGAAACCGTATAACCATCATGTCTCATTCTTGTTTTACCCCAAATTCTAGGATGCGCCCAATCAGGCCCCTCGACGTAATTGACGACACGACGATTCGGCCCCTCGATGGCGCCGTAGTCAGACCCCCTAATGTCCCCCCCCCCCCAGCGGTGTGTGGCCTGGCAGCGGCGACACCGCCTCCTCAGATCTGTTAGTACCGTCAATAGTTGTGTTGGCCGGTACCTCTGATAGCGACCGGTCGGTAGCCGGAAGACATCCTCTCTCAGCCGCAGAACGAGTTATAGTTGGCGCTCACCAATCCGATGGCGCCGGCCCGACGCGCTTCTCATCGCGAACTCACCAGGGTAAACAGTGGAGCATCAGAGTTTATACGGCTGGTGGAGTGAATCAAAAGTCAGCAATTTCTGAACTGAGGTATGCCGTGGAGCGTACATAGATGGAAATTCCACATCGGTATTCGTCTTGCATGGATGACGATGATCAGATTTTTAACGAACTGTATATTCGACACCGTCGAGAGATTTCCATCTAAATCTGACTCATCTCGGATGGCCACCAACCTTAGCTCATCACGCACCCATACCTTCATCCTTCACGAAGGTCCGTCCGTCGCTCCTCACTCTGGTTCTCTTTTAGCTGCGTATGTTCTAGCACACTAACTAACTCCAACGTACCGGGAGCAGTAAATCAGCACAACTGATCCTGACGTGGTCACCACCGTTCGTCGCGATCGACGCTCGTCGTGAGCGACGCTGATCGACGTCGACATTCGACCGACGGCACGTTTACTACGGGGATAGTACTCGGACGGGTAGCATCGATCGGTGTCTGGTCTGTGTGCGCGGGCTGCAGGCTGGTCTAGCGAACTCCTACCCTGAGCAGAGAGATTTAGGGAAACTGTCTGACTCAACCCCAGAGTTTATTAGACTCGAAGGAACATCCGCCTAATTCGATCTGATGCGTAGAGAGACAAGTGTCCTGGAGTTCGGAGGAAGAGGCTGGTTCAGACAGGCCATGCAATGCTGGGCAGACATGTCAGCGTGAGGCACTACGGCTAGGCCGAGGCACTGCTGGCTAAATGTAGTCAGATGTGGTATCGGCAAGATTTACAATAGCCCAACTTTGTTGAGCAGGCGAATGAGAGTTTGGCGGTCTGGGTGATGCAACACCGCCAAAAGCGTATGTATGTGCAGCGTGCAATTTGCACACGTTGCAGTAGATAGTGCCAGTTGGCCCCGTGCCGAGCTGTGGCGATTTGAAGCTGATCCACACTATGCAGCCATGCAAGGTCAGGCGGCTTGGATGCCCGTGCAATAACTCGCTCCAATCGTGCCCCAAGTAAATGGCATGGCAATGGACCATTGCTAAGGAAAACTGTTGAAGTTAAACTTTGAAGCTTTCAAAAAAGCTCCAGTGAGCTAGTTCCTTCCTTGAAAAAGAAGCAGTTGCAACATTTAAGTGTGAGATAGATATGTTAGCAACACAATTGTTCTTGATAAAATTTAAGCCATGACAATCGTGTGGGGCGAGACTCACCAAGCCGCTTTTGAGTATGTACAGGAGCTTTCTTTTGTTGCAACACAATTTGAAATTTACGTTTATTTCAAGTGTTTGTGCTTTCGAATTGACTTGTGGAGCGCTTTCATAAAATGAGCTCAAGCGTTCGCAATATGACGAGCTTTCATAACGGTCTCTGTTTACTTTTTCTCTTCTCCGAAAACACCGGTAAAATCAGGCTATTGCAGCCTACGAGTGACTCATGCCACGCCTCTCTCTCTCTCTCTCTCTCTCTCTCTCTCTCTCTCTCTCTCTCTCTCTCTCTCTCTCTCTCTCTCTCTCTCTCTCTCTCACTCTGATCCGAGCATGTCTGTCGACTGGAGTTGTCGGCTGAAGTTACACACAGCTGTGTGAACAGGATTTCGACTGGTAAATTCTACGAACGGTTGAGCCATTCGTCGTCTAAGCTGCACCAATGCGCTGTTGACTGTCCAACAGCTGTATCCCTGCAGCTTTTCGCCAAGCCTTCCAGTCACAAAGCCGGGTCCACGGCGTGGCTATGTCTCTCATTCCACCGCAATCTCAACCCGACCATGCCCGAGAAAATATTCATAGCATGGCGCATCGCTGCACAATCGCTCCAGCGGCATGGACGTCGGCCCCTTATCGGCCCAGGCCGACGTTCTCGGCGGCAACAACAACGAGGAAGGAGAACGTCCGTCTCGCGGCACGACCTTCTACTGTCTGCCGAGCGGCTGGCATCTCATTTTGGCCAGCAAACACGACGTCTATCTGTGACATCGTTGCAGCGCGCGGCTCACCTGTGATCCGCCGCCTGGTTCGCCGAACAGGCACCTCGTCAGAGAGGCGGTCACACCTTCTTACCCGGCTCAGCTGTGCGCCAGATTGACCTCAGAGGTCAACGGCCCAACCGAGGCGCCGCCACGTGCCGCGCGATGGACTGATGGGATGAAAAATACTACGTCGTGGGTATTTTCCAGTGGATTGATCGATGTTTCCATTAGAATCAACAGCATATTTCTGATGGTTTGGCTCTCATGTTCAGAGTTCCGGGAAGCGCCTGGAAGGCCTCGTTTCGATTGACGGCTGTCGTTTTGCTGACAGTACTGAGAATCGTTGAGAGCGCCCATGAGGCGGTGTCGAGTGGTGACCCGGTACGTGGAGGACTCGTGCTGTGTCGTGCCAGCACGCTGTGGCGCCACACCCCTCCCTGTCGGCGTCACAGGGCGTCAGGCCACTCTGTGACGCCACTTGGCGCCCCTCCAGCGTCCCTGGCCAGCTCCGGTTTGAGGCCGCCCGGTGACCTTTACTGCGGGAAACACCGTGCATGGCAGAAATGATAGAGATCTGAATCTAGCCCGCTGGATGGGAACTCATTGCGGACTCCATCGCACGAGTACGGGGCCAGTCGGGGAGTCCGAAACTGATCGAGTTGCGTGTCTGCTGTTGAGTGGTCGGGACCAAGGTCTGGACCAGCTCAGCATACCGGTCTGAGCCAGACGCCGGCCCGCGTAGGTGGCAGCCAAACACGTATTTATGTGATACATATCGGGCCGTAGCCTTGTTCATTTCAAACCATTAGTTAGTAGCGACAGTATCAAATGATCTAAATATTCACCGTCTGCATTTTTCATTGTGCCAGTTTGGCTTGACTATTCACCGGCTGATCGTATGCACAAAAGGTCAGTGAGATATCGCTCCCTGAGACGTATGTGCTGCCGCCTGCGGGCGGTTTGAGAGACCCGGCCTCTCAAATGGCCATTGCTGGAGCGATGAATGCAGTTGCTGCATATGGCACCCAGTAATCAGCTCAGACCTCACGACTATGGCCTGACCTTAGTGCTGACCGAGCTGCTCGCAATTCATGCGATGATTGGTGGGCATTCTATTGGTCAGAGTCGATGACCGGTATTCGTATTCGTGTGATAATGCCACGCTACCTTGCAGTCGGTTCTTGACGGACCGGGCCGATATTTACAGTTTTCAAGGACTGACTTTCACCCGTTGAACTTTAAAACGAAGTAACGACAGTCGCGGCTCCCCGAACTCCACAAATTGACTTAGTGTCTAGTTGTTCCTTTCACGGCATGTTAAAAATGTCGGCGGCCGGTTATACCTCTTTTTAGAATTGATAGTTGTGACCTAGGACCGTAGGAATTCGATTCATTCGTGGCCGCTGCGTGTTTTTCTGTGGTGCTAACGAGGTAGATTGAAGGCGGCTTTTACATGCACAAAACAAACGGGTTTAAACACTGAGGATAATAAATCCCTGTTTAAAGACGATGGTCGGCCAATTGACATCGATTAAACGGCCTGACAGCCGCTGTCGAGCATAAAAGAATCTCGGTGATAAAAGTCGTTAGTGATGCGCGACTGTGCATTCCTCAGTGGCCACTATTTATCGAGTTGGAAGGGTGAGCTGGTGGTGGGGATCATTTGCAGGCAATCAGGTGCATCGTCAAGGCCGAGCAATTAACATCCCCAGACGAATGCACGTCTGGATCCGCGGCTGCTGTTGCCTATCTGTTGAGGCTGTCACCTTAGACCAGGGGTCGGCAAATGGTGGGGCATGCCCCCTTTGGGGGTAATGGAGCCCTTTCGGTGGGGGTAATGAGGGATTCTGAGAAAGCCTATCTTTTTAGAGTTTGTAGCTCCAGTGATGGAGCCATCGTGACTGTTGCATCCCAGGGTTCAAAGATAAGCCCAGGCCAAAGGCACAGCACACATTGATTAGATACCAATTTTCACGTACCTGCTCGCCTCACCATCTCACCCCTCCGTACAGTCGTTCAAAAGCAGCTGCAACTTTTAACCGTCGCCCGTCTGTTGGCGTTTCAACAGCCGCTAACGTAAGGGGGAGGAGTCGATCGGACCCCCGTGGCCTCTCGGACTCTGATATGGAGCTGTGCATAAAAAAGACGAGCGTGCTACCCGTGACCATAGGAAGCCGCTGCTGCCCATTTTTAATGTCTTTGGTCGTTCCGTCTCATTCAAGAGGGCAATGATAAGTGTCGAGAAAATCGGGACCCGCTATAACTTCTTGAAGTGAGATTTTATGGCTCAAGATGATCTCCAGAAAAAAGCTCATAAGCCAACGGTCATTATTGGTCCAGAGGCCAGTTTTACCAACAGAAAAATAGCCGCCTGCCGGAATTTTTGCCTAAAGATCGTTTCACATATGGAGCGTAAACGGTAAAGCCCTATCCGCCTACGAGCCCATCGCGTTTACCCATCGCGTATGTGAAGCGGTCTTAGGCAAAAATTCCGGCAGGCGGTTATTTTTCTGTTGGTAAAACTGGTCTCAGGTCATGATATTTTCCGGGCTGGCGAAAAAAAAAAATTGATGGGCTCGAGGGTACAATTTGGTCGTGATCCAATGCCTTTTACGTGAGCTTTTAACGAAAAACCACCCGCCGCCCCTATACGTACGAGGGTTAATGGGATATAGCATAGGCGGCGGAACGGGGAGGGCACCGGGGCACCGTGCACCCTTTGATTTTTGCATTTTAACATTAGCCCTATGGGCGTTGCATGGAAAGAATGGGACCAAAAGTCGGCAGTGCTCCCCCCCCTCCCCCTTAATTGAAGGTGTTCCGCCGCTACTGGGATATAGGCATTAAATGTTTTGTGGAGGAAGTGTCATGTTTTAAATTTGATGCATTGGAAATGCACAAATACCCAAAGAGTTCCAGCACGGTATGGAATTTCAGTAAACTTAGTTGTGTCAGCAATGGGGTCTGGTAGGTGGGGGTAATGGCCCTGCCTGGCGCCCAAAAAGGGGGCACGACCCCGAATGACCTGCCGACCACTGCCTTAGACAAACCGGCGCAGAGTCTTCGGGTCAGTCTACCAAGGAATAGGTGTGTTCATTTTGAAACCGCTACGGTGCGTCATATGGGTGCGAATATTTAAAATGGTAACAGTAAGCCGGCGAGGAACGCGGTTGGTTTCGGAGAATGCGGCGCGGTTGTACTCAATGTCATTGCTGGAACTTCCGTGACTAACTAGCGTTTGCATTTGTTGCGCATGTTATTGAAACTGAAGTTGACCTCAATTAAGACCGTTAGTGACAAAGCCAGCCGGTGTACAACTCGGCTGTGAATTGTTGCCAACTTTGCTCGGCGGCGCCGGCTGGCTGACTATTTGTGGCTACTTCTCACGGCCGACGGCGGGTAGAGTGTTCGCATAGTTTGGGCTCGTCGTCGTCGGTGGCCTGTTCGGGGCTCGGAACTCGCCGTCGTATTGACTCAGTCAGACCGGTATATTAATTTCTAGTCGGGTTTTGGAGGCGGGACTCTCAAACCGAGCCCCGGAGACAAGTGGAGCTTCAAGGCGAACCAAACGGAGGCGTGCAGCGATCGATGCAGCTGTCTTCAGCTCGCCCGGATAACGTGACGGAGAAGCCCTGGCTGCCGCTCTGCGCACCTCAGACGTGTCACCTTGAGTTGGGGCTTTGAAACCACGCCGACTGGGCTTCACATGGTCAAATGTCGAACGGAATTCAGGGGTAATGACGGTGAAACACTAACCTCTGCAAAGAACATGCGGGCGGTTACTGGTGACAAGACTGATGACGGTGACGAGGTGGTGACGAGGTGGTGACGGGCTGGTGAAGGTAGGACAGAGGGTGGTGACGGCTGCAAACAGGGGAGGGGGTGGCTTTGAAAATCGATCGCACTATTACGTCGTCGGCCATGAGCCATTGAACAGCGATGGACTCATACAGCCGTCATTCAAGAAGTGTATCTATTTGTTGTCAAGGTGACAGGCCATCATGGTACGCGAAACGACTTTTGCATTTAGAAATAGCAACTGTCTGCTTATATAAGCGAAAAGCAATTAGGCGACAATTTGTGCTTCCACTTCCTTACCGCTGCCTGAAGATGCTGCCGTGCACGAGGCCGTTGTCGACTCATTACTGAACACACATTTATATTTTAATGTCTTGCATTGTTGAGCGGGTAACAATTGCGTTCTATGTAAACTACTAACTTATTTTCTAATTTTATCAAATACGTACATATTGTTTGGTCGCCCAGGTCACCACTGCTTGGTTCTCATTACTTTGGATATCATGTATTCAACCAGCAGCTTTTGACTGATGTTGCTACGGCTTCCAATATGCACGCGGTTTCAAATTCCAACAATTCATTTTCATTTTTGTTGCGAATTCTAGGAATACGCTCGTCGCTCACGATCAATATTTTTTTCCCAATCAAACACGGTTCTTTGGGCAGAAAAAGCGCTCGCGTTTCCCCAGTGGGCCGTGTCAAAGTGACCGTTTTGTTTTACTGACGCCACTCGGTGGCTGGTCGGGAGTCGAGGCTGCTAAATTGCCACTGTTCACAGACGCCGGTGATGGCTGGGGTGTGAGCACGCCACGGCGAATCGACCGGCCGCGCTCGAACAGAACCACAATCAGAGGCGGGCCTTCGGCTAATTTTAGCCTGCAAATTTTGGGACGTAACTCAACACTAATGGAGGAGTGGATGAAAGGAGAAGGCTCACGTTTAATATGCGAGTGGAAATTCACCAAGCCCCAGACTTCAGTGCTTTCATATCCAAACTCACCTAGCATAAATATTGGACATGCTTACTTATCAACATTCCTCGTAGTCGAAATTGTGCTTGGTGTTTATTGTGCTTAGTGCTCATCCGTACAGAAAAACCAAGCGTCATTCGATGCCCGAGCATAAAGTAATTTTTGAAGAAACTTCATGCCAAGAAGTCTTTTGAAACCAATTTCCGAACTCCTAATGATGCAGCTTATTGGAAAGTGCAAGAATAAGAAAGTATAGACACTTTCTGGATTGAAATTGAGATACCAATATAGCATGTTTCCCTTTTAGCCACTTAACTTAGCCACTTTTAGCCACTTAACTCTGAATTATTTAAAATAACTTCAGAGCTCCATGGTTACGTTACTTGCGATAAAATAAACCCACGACCAGGCGCCGAAGTTTGCGCTAATCCACTTATGCCACCGCCTCGGATAGCCCCGCGCTTCGGTCGATGAGGGAGAGCGCTGCCGCCCGAGGTAGCAGGAGGCAATATCTATTCAAACCCGAGTCAGCCATAGTCGACGGTATTGACAAACCTGTCTGTATCGGGCTGCAGCCCTGCTGAGAATCTGCGCCAGTCTGGCCTGAAATCAACTCCCTCGGCAGGATAGGGTTGCCGGCGCTCCCGAAGGAAGGGAAGGGGCTGCGCTGTGCCTGTACGGTGGAGCACCGCTTTGGGTCTGAATCTGTTCGCTTTCCTGTACACGTAGTTTCGTTCCATATACGGGTAAACCCTCAGCCACTCGACGAGTTATCAGGACTGGTAATGTGGTCTTTGCAGTATCACCGAACATCAGATACCTGGCGTTCTTTCGTGGAGTGGATTTATCGGCAGCACTACCAGCTATGCCAGTCTATACCCTGCCTCCGCTCGGCCTATCTTCGCCGTCATTCGGTCTCGGAGGGGATGATCGATGTGTGTGGCCTCCTTGGCCACCCCTGTACCGACACCGGTAATTGTAACGGATTAGTTGAATGCTGCTGTGAATTATTATGTGGTGGTAATTACTCACCCGGCGGCTGGGTCGATCGGACTTTCCACCCACTCCTCTCGGCCGCGAGCGTGCATCGATTCTCATTCGATATTGAAGAGGACGTTGCTCTTTCGACCCCTATGACGGCATCTTATCGTGGGCCGTAAATAAGGAGCCATTCCCGTCTTCCGGCGGCCGCTGCCCACCCCTCCTCATCCACCTGCCAACAGGAAGGATTCCCTGTCGACATCGCGCGCGGCCGCTGTTTTCTGCCGTGTTTTTATCGACGGGGCAGCTGTTTTGCTGCCACTGCTGGTCGGCGCCACTGGTTGTTTTACGTCCCACAGGCGCTGACGTTAACCTATTGAGAGTTCCACAACAGGCCGGTAAGTGGCGATTTCCTGGCCCGCAATGACACGCAGAGGGTCATGTGCTCTGCGCAGGATATCTCTCGCACCCATCTATCACTCGTAAGGAACAGTTCATCAACAGTAGCGCTAAACTTCCGGCGACATAAACCTCAAATACAGCAACATCGCCACGATCAATGTTGTAACAACGTCACAAAGACATTCCTTCAGCTTGTCGATAAGCTGAACACGTACGATTCAATCACGATTGCTCGCTGAGCATGAAACGACGCGACGTCGGCGCTTGGAACGGGCGACAATGGTCGGTGAAAGGCATGAAGACGACTCGTTCTGGCTCCGACAGAGCTGTTGTGCTGGTTACCGTCCTGTCAGGTTCAGTTGAAGAAGTGACGGGTCGGGCGGCAGAGGCGGATGTGGACGGCGGGGCGGGGCGGGGCGCGGCTCAAGCGACGATGGCAAGGTCGTCGAGAAAGGATCCCTGGATGACGGAGAAACGGAGAACGGAGATTAACTTATCGACATAAAGTGCAGAACGGGAGGCTAAAAACAACATTATAATAAAGATCAGTTCCCAGGCTTGCCCATTGTCCAGCTCCTCAGACTACTGAGTCGTCAAAGCCAGCCAGGGACGGCCGCAGAGTGATAGAATGCGCTCAGAGCACTGAAGGGGTTCTGCTCTAGTCAATCAGTGCCACTCTGTTTGTGTTTATTTGCTTGTTTATTTGCGGGCTGTATCTGTCGTGACCACACACTGCCCTGGTCGAGAGAGAGAGAGAGAGAGAGAGAGAGAGAGAGAGAGAGAGAGAGAGAGAGAGAGAGAGAGAGAGAGAGAGAGAGAGAGAGAGAGAGAGAGAGAGAGAGAGAGAGAGAGAGAGACAGAGAGAGACAGAGAGAGAGAGAGGGAGAGAGAGAGAGAGAGGGAGAGAGAGAGAGGAGAGAGGAAGGAGGAGGCAGTAGAGGTGGAAGTCGCTGACTGACACCAAAGTCACTCGATAATTGCTCTCAGCAGAGGCGGGGGCGGGACGATGGCGTCGGGTGTGATGTGCTGACGTGTGGCGATGACGTGGAGCGATGACGTACTGACGTGGAGGCCCGGAGCGGGCGTTGACGCACCCCGAGAGGTGGCTGTCAGGTCACTGAGGCGCACCCTATGCGGGGTGTGGCTTCATCCGCTGGCTGAAGGATGCTGCTGCAGAAAATGGAGGACGAACATTCGACATTCATCGACTCGGCAGTTTGCACGGTGCATTAATTTGATCAAAACGCTGAAAATGCACTCACCACTCTTCTCTATCCCCAGCTGTTCTGTTGGCTCTTATCACGTGCGCTTCATGTTTACTAAAGGAACATACAACGCCTGCATCTATGTAGTTCCTGCTTTTCTTCGCTGAATGTTTTTTCCTTGGCGTGCGACTTAGATTATCATCCCAACTTAATGCCGATCGTACCCCGAGCATTTCGATAACTTCTAAAATGACGGGAAAGCCGGATCCATTTTATTTATGTTAAAAGAACATCTTGCATAACGTCTTGTGGACCTTGGTGCGTGCATTTCTGCAGAGCCTCGTGTGAAGGTTTCTGATAAACGATGACGTCATAGTTCCAGTTTGCACGCTGCTGACTGTAACGTGTGACGAGCTGGGCTCCGGACGACAGACATGTGGATACAAAAATGGCAAAATCCTTTACTTGCCAGTGTTCACTAGTGATTGATGGATACTTCTAGATGAAATATAGTTGAAAGAATTTATTTAAGAAGCATTATAGTGAAACTGAAAATCACCTATTTTCAGCAGCAAAACACTTGCGGTTGAATACATAAATGTCTAATACCTCACTGGCATTCTTATAGCGCTTAATTACGGCACTATTGCATTGTATAGGGACATTTTCATAGCTCAAACGAGGCAGTGTCACGCTGCTTGCAGAAACACTAAGAAGTCAAGGTCGCGCTACAAACAGTGACCACGGTAAATCGACATCACACCATGCTCCCTTGATGCTGGATTCTGAAGCAGAAATGGCAGCCAGAAAGGAGACGTGACGATGACCTGGAGATCTACGTAACCCTCTTCACCTTGAGGCAGCTGACCTCTGGACACTGCGGTAGTCCGAGCAGGAACAGAAGGGTCAATCTGAGGCGTAGTGCCGCGTCTGTTGAGTGTCCCTTTCGGACACAGCACGGCGGCCTTTGCGCCGTGCCGGCCGTGCCGGCCGTGCTCTCCGCCGTGCCGGCCGTGCTCTCCGCCGTACCGGCCGTACTCGTAGCATCGATCTGCCTTGTGGAGAGGCGGCGAGACCGTGGCCGAGAGCCGGCTCTGATGGCTCGGCGCGGTGTCGACCGACCCAGCCGGCGCCCTGGGACCGTGCAGCCGACAGCCGGCGACGGCGTCTGTTTGAATGAACGCCAAATGTTTGCACTAGATAGACTTACGGCGAAAAAATTGCGTGATGCTCGCTCGGAGTGGATGTATCCCGTCATTGGGTGGACGTTTTTGCCGGCGTGGAATAAACAAGTGCGCGCGTCTGTCCACGGGCGGCGACGACCGAGAAACGGCGGACCGCGCTCGGATGGCCCACGGAGCAATCACGGTCCGGCACCATGGCTCACTCCCCCCCCCACACCCTTCCGCCCGGCAACACGGTTCTCAACTGCCGCCGCTTACCTCATGTCTGGTTCTGAGCGAGTAAAACAGCCCCTTCACTGGAGACTCCTCCCTCGCGGCGGGTGCAGCTCGCGAGCTCTCTGTGAGCTGCAGCCCGGTGGGCGGTGCTGCCAGAGGTCCCTGACCTCACCGGACCGTGAGGGCCGCTGCAGAGGTGCCGCATGTTGCCGGCGGAAATGCGGGCGAGCGGCGGGCGAGCTCCACGGGTGAGCGGTGGGCGGGCAGGGGCAGTCGTGAGAGGCCAGAGGTCGACCGGCCCAAGAGGGGAGGGATACGATGAGCAGGATCTTCGTGACGAGAACGTTATGAATAGAGTCGTACGTTATATCGACTGAAATTAAATTAAATAAGCTGTCAGATATCAAATCGGCAGCGGTGCCCGCTGCACATGTCTGCAGTCGGTTTGTCATGGACGCGATATGCACCCCTCACTTGCACTGTGACCGTTTTCACAAACTGCCCGCAAAGTCATACGGCTGAGCAGTGCTGAGGGCTCGACGAGCGGTTGTACCGACACCGCTCGACATGGAGGGTCTAGTCCACACCACGTGACCTCTGGTGCAGACCCATTACAAGCCTGGGGACGGCCGCCTAAGGCTGTACTACGAGTATAGAGCAGGCGTTGGCTACAACACAACCCGGTATGCACCCGATGGCCCTGAATGTTGGGGACATGTGTGGTCATCTGGGGGTGATGCGACAGTGGTCGGTGTGACATGCTGTCGGGTCTCTGTCCATCTCCTTATCACTTAACGAACAGTCACGGATTACCGACTTACAGGTGTTACAGAATTTACAAAGGTTACAGGAGTTACATGAGATCTAGGAATTATCAAGTTACCAGAGTTACAGAAGTGGCGGAGCTACGAAAGTTACATGAGTTGCAGCAGATACAGGACTCAGGAATTTCGCTGTTGTGGCGCCTGCGCTATCCGCGGTATTAGCTTCATCAGCGCTGCGCGCCACCGCTGTGCTGTCGTCCCGTCAGCTGCATCCAGTGTCAAGTATCGGCCGTATTGACATTGTTCGACGGCCCGCCGCGCTGGGGGCGCTATCTTTCCTGCAACCGCCCTCCCCTCCCTCCCGGGGTATCTGGGAACGGGCCGGGCGTCCGCACTCCCCCAGACGGGGGTGGTGCAGCCTCGCCGGCCTCGGCGCGGGCCTCTAACTGAGGCGCTGCGCTGTTTGCCCTTTACTTAGCCACTGTTTACACGAGACGAGCAGCGTCTCCGTGGCGGTATCCACGAATGGCGCCGGCCGGCGCGGCGCGAGCTGCATCGCACGCCACTGCAGACGCTGCTCGAGCGGTGTGGCGCCACCGTGGGTCACTGGTCACTGGTCAGCTCACTAGTCAGAGGTCAGTGATCGCTGGTCATTGGTCACTGATCAACGGTCACTGGGCAGTGATCAGTGGTCAGAGGTCAGAAGTCACCGGTTAGTGGTCACTGGTCATTATTTAGTTGCCAGTGGTTGCTAGCTCCACGACCCTCTGAAATGGACCCAGCGAACTGCGGGACCAAATTCCGTTGACTTCTCTCACTACTATGAATGTCGCGTCAGCTAGCGGTGCCGTAAGGGCCGCTATCTATGACCGTTGGGAGCATGTAGTGAGCTCTGTCGAGAGCTTGCATCTGCGGCTGAGAAAGTGGACGGCGACACTGCAAAGTGGTGAGACAAATCATAGTTTGCGGCTGCCGACTTCTCGTGGAAATGATATGAAGGAATCATATCCATAAAGAAATGGGAGATGATTCGGACGAATTAGGATATGAGCTTCTTCTGATTGTGCTGAAGTTCCCTACGCTGACGTGTCATGATAAGCTGCAACAAGCCCATCCCGTGGTATGCTATATCGCATGAACCAACATCCGATGAAGATGCTCTTTGCAGCTTCATCAAAGGAACGATGCACTGAGACCCTGAACATGATTCACAACATTGCTGATATGGAACCACAAAGAACAGTTTAGATTATGTCACTTCACGGTAGCTGAGCGGTGCATAACGGTGTAACCCGATGACGTATTTCCAAGGTTTCCGGTGGTTTTATGCCAATCGTTCACTACCGTTCTAGCCCACAGTTTCCGCCATCCTCAGAGCTATTGACAGCGGCGGCGGAGCGCGTCCTATCACTCATCTCCGCCGAGCCGTAGCCGCGATCTGCGTCCGATCGCCGCTCCTTCTGCGATCAGAGTGCTGAGTTGGCGATTCGGCGTCATTCGCAGCGGCCACCTGTCCCGAGAACCCACCGAAATATAGTGATAAAACACGGTCATCTCCCTACCCCGGCCGGCTGGCGCACTGCCAGCTGGCGGTTCCTGGCGCCGGCAGCGGTCAGACTGTAGACTGCCTCACAGACTGGTCAGGACTGCAGTCTGTCTCGCTGATTGTTAAGGACTTCAGACTGAATAATGTCAGGACTGTATGCTCAATACTGATAACTCGATGGCGACGAAAGTCAGGACTCCAGTTTATCTTGCAGATAGATCAAATGCTGACTGACGACTGTATGCCGATGACTCCGCCGGCATTCAGGAATTTAGGTAGAAGGTGCGACCCATGACTGCACTATCTATCTGATTGATATCAGAACTATTGGCTAACTTACCAGACCACCAGGCCGATGGAGACGGTGGTCGGACGGACACCTCAGGTCCCGGAGAACTCCGACGGGCCGGCCGCCGGCCGCCGGAGCGGGCTATTTCCAATTGAATCTTGTCGAAGTTAGTGTCGGATGGAGTCGAATAGATCGAACGAGCTGGTGGACAGCGGGCTGAGTGATAAGAATGGCAGCTAAAATAGAAGCCGTCGGTGACTGGGGTCGCGGGTCCGCGGCTGGGGGAGGGGCGGTGCTGGGGTGGATCGTGTGATGAGGAGGAATTTCACGAACGGAAAGGTTCGTAAAAGTCTGACTCAGCGGGGTCGTGTCGAGTGGCGCGGCCACGTCATCTGTATCGGGTTGAGCTCACCGCCGACAGCCTGTGGCCCAGTTGCGGCGGTTGTGTGTTTGTCACGTTATCCGCGCCTGTGGCGCACCGCTTCCCCTTCCGCCCTCTGCGCCGCTGCCGGTCCAGACATCAGCTGCTGCTGGCGTCATTCTGATGTCGTTATCACTGACCTATTGAGAGAGTGTTCCCTGGGGCTGGAGACACAATGGCGCCGGCCTTCGGTGGTACTGTAAAGGCTTCTCCTGCGGGATCGTATTGTCGAGTTCTTTCTGGCCAGAAACGGTGAAAAGTCCAGGAAATTGGCGGGACACGCGCGGAAAAGGGCAGAGAACTACAAAACAAACAGAGAGCGGCGTTGGCTGAAGGCGCATCTCCCTTGATTCCCATCCAAACTGCCGCTCGAAATAGCTGCCGGCGCCTGACCTGACGTTGACCTGACGTCATCGCCTGCTGACGTCACTGGGGCGCTGACAATGGCGCTTTGCGGGTGATCCTAAGCCGCGTCGTCCGGCCATCCGCCTTCGATGGGCCATTCCACACGCACCATCGGCCACGGTGAGACCTGCAACGCCCCGCCAGATGGGGCAACCACCCAGCCGGAAACCCAGAATGGTCTCTGAATGACATCGTTTCGACTCCTCTGGTTCTGGGAATAGCAGAACGGCTAGTTTTGGCTCGCCTCACTTCTCCATGGCTCCTATGAAGTCATAAATGCCAACTTCGCTGCCCAACACTGCTGTTCTTGGAGACGCCACGTCCCGTCCGTTTCCGTTTTTACTTTGTCGCGATTATAGTCGACGTGGTTGTTGTCCAGGCAGGGCAGCTTCCAAATAGCGGCACCGGGCGCCCTTCGGCCACTGGCGCCGACTGTCCGATCAGGTCAGCGTCCCTGTCCTGTCGGCTCCCCTCGGCGCCTCCAGTCTAGTCGGCGCCCCTCGACGCCCCTGTCCGGTCGGCGCACCTCGTCTGCCCTTCCCAGTCGGCGCCTCTGCCCGGTCGCTACCCCTGCCCGATCGGCGCCCCTGCCGTAGCCGGTCTGAACAGGATTCCTGCGCCGCTCCCGTCTGAGATGACGTCATCGATGCACAGACGCCACCGCTGCCAATAAACATGGAAATCGCCGGGGCGCTGCTGGCTTTGAACAACTACTGTCAGCTGCAATTATTTTGCAATTTGCACTTTCACTCGATACTGTTTTATCCTTAGTGTGGTTTTGTTGCAGCGTGCAGCTGTGGTGCTAACTGGAATTTATTTTCTTTAGATTACTTTATACCGATGCTACTTCTACATAGCAGTCACGATCAAGCAAAACGTGACCAAATGCTCCGAACTTTGCCAGCAGAGGAACAATTTCGTTCTTTGTTAGCTACCGGAAGGTGCGGCTCAATCTAATCGACAACAACCAGTCTCATAGCAATACGGCGCTAAATTTTTCATCTAACCCCGAGAGCGTCCAGTCTATAATAGTTACAGCTTGCTGCGGCGCAAGAGGTCCGGCCACGGGCCACCTGACCAGGGCAGCGACAGCATCTATCCCACGTCCCACTCCATACTGCCGAGTTCACTGCGCCACCTTACCGATATTGCCACCCACGTGAGCTGCGGTCTGCCTGGTAACGACCGATGAACCGGCACGCAGCTCGCGGCGCCGCGGCAAAACCGACGCAGCCCTCCAAATGGCGACAGAAATGGCGCAGCTCACTGCGCTATGGTGAACCAAACGCAGTGGGTCAAAGAGCACTGCATTAGGGCATCGACAGAATCAGAAAAACCGTGCGACTTGGCTTTGAAAGTAATCATTGACCATCGTAACCGCCAACCGGTATTTGCGGTCAAGAAAGTCGTGAGCGTGGACTGTTGACACTTTCGCCGCTAGATGGGACTACTGTCAAACGCCTGCAGGTAGACTGCACCGCATAGCTCGAAGCCGACTTGGCGCCCCATCTATTCACGCTGCGTCTCTCGCTGAATATAACGCACTTTGGGGTCATTTTCAAATCTAGCGTAATTTTGGCGTAGTGTTGCCGATTTTTCTGCGTTCTCGGTTATTAAGTGTCACCAAGCTCAGCGTGCGCGGCACGGTCTTATGCCGTAAAGTAGCGTTAGTGTCGGCCGTTCCCCGCCGTATTCACCGGGCTACACGAGTGGGTACGCGGGGTGGAAATACGGTGTGGACGCGCCTGGTACACGGCGCCCACACGTGCGACAAGGGACGGGCAAATGACGGGAGCCGGCCGGTGGCGACAATTACCCCGTCAGTAGGTAGATGGAGCCGCGTGTGTGAGACCGTCCCGTCGCCGAGGAGGGCGGAGGGAGGGGGACGGGAAGAAGGGACAGGGAGGGTCCGTCATTCTGGCATGATCGGCCGGCCGGTAAATACGCGTGTGGCGTAGCAGCCCTCGAGTGCACGAGTAGCAGCACGTTTATTCAGCGTCCACCATCCACCATCCATTGCTCCTCCACCTCTTCGCAGTCCACCATACGCTAGGCACTGCACGCTGTTATGCCACCGTCCAATGCCAACGTCTAGCGTCCATCATTCGTCTATCGTCCACCGTCCATTAAGCACTGTCGCCATCCAATCCAAGTCACCATTCACCTTCCACCTTTCGTCCACTGTCCATCGTCCACCGTCTACCCTTCGTCCACCTTCCAGTCCGTCCGTGACTGGGCAGCGCGGTGGGCCGCCTAATCGTCCGTTACCAGGTGCCTGTGCGGTTCATTGAGAAGGCTGCGTGCGGCGGCGTCGGGCGGCCCCCGCGGCGCCGACTCCACTGTACCTACCGCTGCCTGATGACCACTGCCGCCGCCCGAGCGACCACCCAGTGCCGCGTCACGCTGTGCGCGCGTCTTCATCGCCGGCCGCCCCCGCCCGCCGCCGCGCCCGCCGCCCAGCGAGCGGCTAGCAGCGGGCGGCGGGCGGCGGGCGGTGGGCAACCGCAGACGGCATCTAAAGAATGCGCCTCACCCCGCGCCGGGAGGGAGGGGAGAGGGGGAGCGGCATTGTGTCTGGCGTTTTGTTCTCACGGGCCGCCCGTGACGGGTGAATCAGAGAGGATGGGTGGCGCGCGATCACCTGAGTCGACCTGAGCGGACGCGTTGGATCGTGTGCGGGGTGACGCAGAGATGGACCGGTGGATACAACGGACGTGCCTCGGTGTGGTCGGAGCGTGGGATTGTGATGGGGATCTGGGGGGATCTGATTAGCAAATGTCCCGGACGTGCTCGGGGCCGTGGAATATCTGCAAAGTGGTCAGGGAGTGATGCAGGTGATTTGACAATGACCTATTCACAGAGGTGAATGATGCATTACCTCCCAGTTTTTTTTTTCACCCCGCTAAAATGTCGCCGCTGAATGACTGTGCAAATACATTGCTATACATTTATTTCATTCTTCTGGGGTAAATTTCTCATGCATCAAACTATTTCTATAAAGTTGCAAATAGTTCTCATTTTAGGAACGGCGCCTTTTCGAACTCTTTAATCGATGCCACACACCAACCGTCATTGGTGCACCTACCACAATAACATTGAGTAGGTACCTATATTTTCGTGAGAAATCCTGCCAACCGCACCCTCAGCCGCGGCCGACCCTCCGAACCCTCCGACCCGACCACCATTGGCACCGCTCGGTCCATCATTATCAATACGGCCAGCACGGAGGTCCGTCGGCGTGCCTCCCCCTCCCCACGGGACCTCCATTACCGTGCCATCCCCACCGCACACTACCGGAGCTCGGGGAGTGAGCAGCCACTGGTGCGGTCCCACGGCCGACGGAGGGACAATGCGACAGATAGGCGGGGACAGAGCTGCCGGCGGACTGCGGGCCGGCGCAACACAGAGACAGAGTTGCTATGCCTGTGGTCAGCCCACGGATGGCAAAGACAGTGCAACGCAGATACAGAATCATCCAAGGATGACAGAGACGTAAACTATCGAAGCAGAATCGCACATTCCACAATACACAAAGACGAAAGACGACGCACCGTCACGCCGGAATCACACACGGAGGACAGAGACGGCTTACTCGCCTTATGGTCGTCGGCACTCTACCCCGCTTCGGTCGTGTCATGCCCTCAATACTCGCCGCAGTCCAAGCAAATAAACAAACAAATAAATGGCGGCTCGATACATGTCTCATAGCTGACGTAAGCCTTCACTCTGCACGTTATCAGCATCTTTCTACGGTGTCATTCGTCGTTTTATCTATGTGTGCCGTCTATGTGGTTGATTCATGTTTCTGCTGAGACTTACCGCCTCCACTCGCCACTCCCTCTTGTTCAATCAGCCCTTTCCAAAATAAGGTCAAGTCAAAATTGAGTCAGTGAAAGTCAGTAAGGTCATCGTGAAGGTCACTGCCACGGTCATATCCGAAGCCGGAACTGGGCCTGAACTCTGATCTAATAACGCGGACACGTCTGCTGCATTGTCTTCCTGCAATGACCGTGAATTTGCCATTCGAGCGCTGCCTGCCGCCTCCAGTCAGCCACGCTAACTTCCGTGCTAGGCGTGACCTTTCTCGTCTGAGCCGTGTTGCGAGGGCTGTGACCAGTGGGTGGGACAGGGACGGGATATGACCGACCCCCCACTGAGTTACTGCCAGGGCCCGGATGGATATTGCTCGGTCAAAGGTCACCGATTAGCCCTGATGGGGGTTGAACAGGGTTCGGTTTTGGTTGGTGCTGAGAGAAGATAGATTCATTGCCTTCGCTGGGATATGCAGTTATATGCCCTGTCTGTCGCCTTTACTATCTCTGAGTGACGGTAAGGGTCCGCGGTCTCCTGTTGACTCCCATGTCCCTTTGGCTCCCGTGGCTCACTTTGGTTCCATTAGTAGTCGTTAGCTCGTAATTCCTGGTGCTCCCACCGATGGCCCGATACAGGCCTTCTTGTTTCGGAGGGAGGTAAAGGGATAATGTAGGGGAGGGTCCCCAGGCGCTCCCGAGGCCCAGAGATCACCCCCAGTCTCGGCGGCAGAAGGATTAGTACGGACCGGTGCACCGTCCACAATCAGGCAATAACAGATTAGCGTGGTGACCGGGCTCGTCACGGTTTTCACAGGGAAGGGGTGACGAGACCAGTGACAGTTTGGGAACCTGTTTGGCTTGGGTAGCTGACCCGTAACCGCTTAGGTAATCGATTTTCACGGCCGCGAGCGACGAAGCGAAAATAAAGGGAGTTAAAAATGTTTGGGGTTCGGCTTATACATCTGTAGCGTGGACATTGATTAACTAGCGCAAACACTTCCTTAAAAGTAACATTATAAACGCATTCTCTTTGCCCTACCAGCTGAGGCTGATGCATTTTGTATGAAAAAATGGTGACGTTTGTATCATTAGAGCGTGGGAGTTCAGTTGGATAATTTTGCAGATAGAACGTGGGATAGATTTGGAATCACATCTCTCATTCGGTTACTTACAATTACACTTACAATTACGGTTACAGCTCATTTCAGTTCGTTTCATTCATTGTATGCTAAACATTGCAAATCACCGTGCCTTAAGTGCGGCATTCCTGCGTTACAATCGTGCCTCGATTTCTATCGACACATTGTTCTCAAACGCTGCCACTTTGCTGTACCACATCAATAACCAGGGATTGACACGAGCCGTCACCGGCAATCACATTGCGAGATATCCAATCTGATATAGGTGTTCTGCAGGTGAAATGACATTGCCCAGCTATGCGCTGCACTGTTCGTAACAGTAGCTCACTCGAGCTTTACAATCCGTTAAGTGGAGTGTTCCCTGTTTGAAATGCTGAGGTTAACTGTCAGAGTCAAGGCTAACACCGTTGCTCCCGTCAGTTATGGCCAGTCCTACGTCACGTCCGTAAGCCTATCGGTGGCCTGTGTCGGTGCTATGACCCATTATACCGCCCGGCTGTAGTCCCGCCCGTGTTATAACAGCCTGATTGTAGCCAACGCCTGTGTTAAAGTCCGGCTGCATAGTGCTTATCGTGTGCCGCTCGTGCTGTCCTCCCCGACTCTTGTGGTCCGATAAAGTCCGGTCGTATGAAGATTGGCTGGTAACTTCCCATCCACACTGTCCGGGTTGTAGATTTATCTCCAACTCTTATTGTAGCCGCATTGCACATGTACCATAACCGCTTCCCAAACATTGCGGTAGCCACACTCCTTCCTTGCTTTTGTCTTTTCGTACTTGTTCCCACTTTTGCTATATCGGCTTCCTTCCTTTGATGTTGCTGCCTTCCACCTGTGCTCTGTAGGCTGTAACCTCACCTTACACATGCTGTAGCTGCCTGTCAACCACACCTTACCCACCCGCGCCCGCGCCCGCCCCCGGTGTCGCCGTATGCGGCCTGTCCGGTCTCGGGAGGTCAGCGGGTCTGTCGCGACGGGCGGCGACTTTTTACAGCCGGTGACAGCGCTGGTAGGTAGGGAACGGAAGGACACCCACCATGCCGGCCAGGCGCCACCGCCCTCTCCAATCACCCGCCGTGGGACGCCCAGGGGGAAGACGAGGTCAAGGACGCGACTGAGAGGAGAAGGCAATCGCCGCTGTCAACGCGTATGTTTCCATCGATGGGTGAAGTTCTGCTACCTGCGTCGTGGGCTAGAATATGCAGCGAAGTATAGGGTTGTAGGTGTGCGTGATAGACTGAAGGTTCCTCAACCATCAACACTCACTCACTGATGACCATCGTCGTCGCCGCTAATACAACTGCCATCAGCTAGTGCCAATACGACGGCAATATCACGACCGGCCAGTCGCCGGGGCCGGTGGTGACCCCCTGTCATTTCCGCCGCCCGCCCCGCCGCGCACGACAAATGGACAAATAAACAGCAGGTGTGAGCGCTGCCGGCCGATAAACTGTGACAGACTGTCGGCATCGACGGCCGTCGCTGCCGACGGAGGCCACTCGGCGCGCACGCGCCGGCCGCCCGGCCCCATTGTGTATGCATGGGTCTCGTCTCCGGGCGGCTCAGATGGAAATAGATGCCGGGGAATGTGTGGCCGTAAAGTTTACTCGGCGGATTCCGGGAGTCGTCACTCCTCGTCCGGTCTCTGCCGCCACCGCCGCCGCCGCCGCCGCCGGGGTGCGGCCGCGGTCTTTTTCAGGGTGCAACTCGCAATTTCGTGCCTGTCGTCTCAGGCAGTCGCTGACGAGCGTGGTTACGTCAGTCGAACGCCAACAGGGATGTGATTGTTCGCGGCCGCGAGCGATGGCTATCGGCGAGTTATTCTGTATGATTGGTGCTGGCGTGACTTTCCCATGGCAGCCCAGCTGTGATTTATGGCCAATGACCGGCTCCAATCATTGTGTGCACTGATGGCGGCTGTCACAGTCTGCCCTTCGCCACTCGAGTGGATGAACTGCTATCGTGAAACCACGAGCACCATTCGACTGCGAGTCGCTCTATTTCCGTCCGGGTGCTGGCTTATTTCCAGTTGACCCGACCGTTGGGTTTCGTCGTTTACAGCTCCATCCTGCGGTTCAACCGGTGAACACTAGTCTAAACAGGTTAAAGCCGGCTAAGCAGCCCAGATGGATGTCGCTGTGGGTTTGGTGGTGGATTTCTCAGTACTCGGCCTCACCCAGTTGTCAGAGTTGTTCCCGATTTTCTCCTCGCCGGACTGAATACGACGCAGCGGGCTGAGCTTTGGGACGCTCAGATGCTTGGAGTGCAATGCTTAGCTGGTCTCTGGTGCTCCGGAAAAGATTAGGTGACCGAACTGGTTTAGGGCAGTCTGACCACGATAGATTCAGTGAGGTGGTGCATGTAGAAAGAAATCGATGCAATGTCTATGACGCTCGGCTAATCCAGCTAAGTGTTCGGATATGAACTTCGATGACGTGGGAAGTACTTTTGAGCTTATGACCTTGATCAATTAATGTCCTTTTTGATACCTATTGTTTAGGTTATCGTTTTGCGATGGCCTTCCCTTTTCCTGTGCTGCCCTGTTCAATCACGTTCTTCTTGTCCGTTCGCCATGGTCGTTCTCTTTCCTCTCTTCTCCCTTTCTGGGTTGCAATGATTCGAGAAGTGATGCCGCCTGGATGAGTGGTGGGATACCTCCAGTTTCTGTGAAATGTCCCTTGCTGATGGATAGTTCGATTTTGCCGCGTCGTTTCATGATAAATGATCTAGATCGGACCGAAATGTCCGACGTGACAAATGTTTGCGGTACAATGAAAAGTTTTGGAGGGCGCGGTCAAAACACCTCACAAATTGATAACGTTTGACAAGCAATTATATAACCGGACAGAGATCTGTGGCCATTTTGTTGTGGCACAGAAGGCGGGGAACAGATCTCTCCCTGCAGTCGCCCTTGGGCCGTGACCGTCCGGCCAACGCCCAGTGCGGTGTGCGGGGGTGTTGACAGGCTCACCACGACCGCGGGTGGGGACAGGGCCACCGCCGACCCAGCCCCAGCCCGCGGCCGCCAAAGATCCCCATCGCCCTCTCTGTGGACACGATGATCGCATTAAGATAGGCCGCGCGGACGACAACGCAGCGCGCATGCGCAACTGGATTATCTCCAACCCGACCGGCAGCGAGTCATGACAAAAACTGGTTGTGTTCTGCGGGAAATGTTATAATTTCATATTATGTAAGAAAGCCAGTGTACATGGTTGCTGAATGATATTGCTGTACAATTCTGAGAACATTTTGGCACGGGTGGATTCGTTTGACTTTGTGGAGGATTATTTAAACGGGTTGCAATCAGAGAATCGCACATGTTGCAGTTGCATTAATCACAGCAATGCATCAATGGTGCTATTTATATTATTTTACGTAAATACTATCTTGACATAAAATTGAAAAGCAGAAATAAATACATCGGGAATGGGCTTATCCCTGAAACGCTTGAGCGATAATTAAGCTGTTGCTTATAATGAGTAGCTGATTGTCTTACGTCTTATCGTTTTCAGATGTTTATTGACATCATGTTGGGATCTATGATTCGAAGCGACACCAGCTGCTCGCCTTTATCTTCATCAAACAGAAAACTCTCAATGTCCTCATAAGTAACGGATGGACAGCCTGCCATCGGCACCGTTGTCATATTTATAGTCGTGAGCGACGGCTTCATTTGACAGCGGAGGCCGGCTGATGTCAGTGGGACCGACGTGATTCGGTAGTCTTTATTTTCCGTCGCCAAACAGAATGACTATCGGACACACAATTTGATCCGCGTGCTTACAGTTGTTAGGTTAAAGTCTTTTATCAGGCACTATGGCTGTGTTGTTTGGGGTTTTCAATTATTCAGCAACTTTATTTCACAAACGAAGGTATTTAAAGACATCACTTATACGGGTGTGTTGTGAAAAGCACGATTTACGTGTATGGAGGTCTGATAAATTTACGATGCATCACATGAACGCCCACATGTCAGGGAAAATTCAACGGATGCCACCAGCACCGCCGCATTAAACGCCACGTCCAAGTCGCCTATGAGCCTGATTAAGTGTTTCTTAACGTTATAAGTTTGTATTATGTCCCTTGTCTGAGAGTAGCTAACATCCCGCGGCTTAGACCCCTCCGAGTTGACACGTGCGACGACCAATATGCCTACATTCACATTGCGGTACGGGTGGTGTGGACTTATGTTTCGGAGAAACATTTTGTTTTCAAGGACGTTTTGAACTGATTAAAGTGGGCTTGCAATTTTAGTATACAATCTGTGTCGCGGCCTAGATGGCTCCAAAGACCTCACAAACTGACCGAAACTGATCAGTTGGCCTGCGACTCTCTGCAGCCGGCTCATACGCCAGACAAGTGGCCACGATAACAGCCCTGTCAGGGGCCCTCCTGAACTTCGGTCACCGGTCACTGTCCAGTCGCCTCAGAACCCCGGCAGCGACTCGCTGTCTGGTCGAATGGCTGCAACAGCGACGCAATGCCAGGTCACAGCGGCCTGCTTATTTGTAGGTGTCGGGCCGATGTTGGTGTAATAAGGCAAACAGGGTAGTGAGACAAAGGCATAGCGCTGCAGTGGCGACGGTATGTCTGATCGAGCAGACATATGCGGTCTCTCTCTCTCGCACTCTCTCTCTCTCTCTCTCTCTCTCTCTCTCTCTCTCTCTCTCTCTCCCTCTCTCTCTCTCTCGACTGACGCCGGTGACCAGTTGTAACCGGTATGACCTGTGAAAATAATGAACCAATTATCTCTCCGCTCCTAATGTAGCTGACCATCAGATGATGTAGGCGATGCCGCGCACCGTCCTTGCGGTGTCCTTTCGCCCTTGTCCGTCGGGCCGCTGCAAAAACGCCATTGGACATGACATAGCGGCGTCCATTTTGATGAACTCGGGCCGCGTCCGATAAAACTGGTCAGATGGGACGGTCATAAATTACTTGTCACATTTTTGTTCGCATTAGACCCCGTGGCTGGCCTCCGGTTTCTTAGTCGCATACCTGACCACATCCCTGTACTCGTTCCGACATGGGCTGAGTCCTCTACGAACCCTTTCATCCAGCGGGTGACCTGACCTGTCTCCCCCAAATGGTTGTATTTTTTCGCAATACATTATCAGTGTCGATGTGCATATGCACTCTATCTACGAGTGCACTACATTATATGCGATTGAAGAAACTTTGTTTTTAATTGAGAATGAAACAACATCACACATCACCTCAATCATCTGTACAGTTTCCTTTACCAGCACTTGCCGGGCTGCTCCCTTCCCTCCCCCACCATAGCCCCATCCACCATAGATAGGACCCCATCTGGCCCCTATCAACCCCATGGACCTCCGAGGCCCCGCCAGCCGGCAGTGGCCACCTCTGCGTCCCTGCAGAGCATGGTTCTCCCTCGGGCCCGGTTTGTTTCTGCAGTACGGCGGCACGCCGCCGCGGAGGGCCGTGCTCGCTCAGAGCACGTCACCGTGGCGTCACGGGGCCACGACGTGGCACGTGATTCGTGACATGGGGTCACGACGTGGCACGTGATGACAATGTATGGCCACGACACCACTGGAGAGGGAGTGGGTATGCTAGTTGTAGGCATTCGGTTAATTACAACAGGTGTTCTGCACAATCAGAGTAGCGTTTGTAGCGGCTGGTAATAATATTCTGAGTGAGCCTGTTGCTGCTGACTGATTATCCTGTGTAACAATTGGACTTCGGTAACGTTATTTGATTTGCTACTTGATAGGAGAACGATACTCGTCGACTCGGCCGTCGCTTGGTGAGGACGAGAAAACAATCAATACTAATGAAAAATAAAACAATTGTGTCAAAGTGCGCAAACACATGCATTGTCAAATTATCAGAAAGGAAAAACTGCAGCCGCACCTCGGTACCGTCATTTGTTGCATAGGCGGCGGAACGAGGGGGGCAACGGGGCACCGTGCCCCCTTTGATTTTGGCATTTTAACCCTCGCATGTGTAGGGGGGGGGTCGGATGGACCCCCCCCCATGGTTTTTCGCGAATAACTCGCGTAAAAAGCGGCCGATCGCAACGAAACTTTCAGTACCCTCACATTGATCAATTTTACACCTACTCTGAAAATTTCATGACCCTGACCCAAATGACCTTTGACCTGTGACCTCTTTTCCGAGACCATGTTTGGCCGGAATCGCGATTTGGCGTACGTCGGCTCGCATTAGCCGCGCGTTTGCAAGCTTTTCGTGGTTTCAAACGTTCAAACATGTGATTTGATGCTGCTCCCATGCATTAGGGTGGGTGTCAAGGTCACCTGAAGGTCAGGTCAGGTCATTGACCTTTGGTGACCTCGGGTGACCTAAGTTCACTTTTTCGAGTTCTACATGTTTCTAGGCTAGTTTTTGGAGCTGAATTCGAATTAAGCAGCCATTGGAACATTTACGAAGTAGTTTTGGTGCCTTCGTAACATGTTACGAAGCTGTCAGAGGCGGTTGACACGTACTACGAATACCCGTCACGACGCCTACTGGTTGACCTGACCTGACCTGACCCGACTTGGTCTAAATGCTTAAAGACATCATCTGTGATCAAAACTAACACGATATTCGTGATCAGCACCCCGAAAAACCCCTTAGCAACCACACTTTACGACTTTCTAATAGGTCCCGATTTTCCCGACTTTGGGTCATTGACCTGACCTGGAAGGTCAACCAATGACCTAGGACCTTAAAATTGGGTATCATCGGCTTCCTCTCGTCACGGGCAACACGCTCGTTTTTCCGCGAAGCTCTAGGTCGATCAGGGGCCAAACGGCAAGGGGGGGGTCCAACCGACCCCCCCCCCTACACATTAGAAGCTGGAAAACGCCGCACACATGCGAGGGTTAACATTAGCCGTATGGGTGTTGCATGGAAAGAATGGGACCAAAAGTCGTCAGTGCCCCCCCCCCCTCCCTTCATTGAAGGTGTTCCGCCGCCACTGATTTGTTGCAGCAAATACCAAGCGACTTCTCAGAGCTGAATGAGCCCAGCTCAGCCCCGATCTAGCAACCGCTCGCTGGTCATCTGGCAACCGCCCGGTCATCTGGCAGCCGCCGATGACGTCATGACGCCGCATGACGCAGTCTGGAAAATTGCCGATTAATGATGTCAACTTTTCGGGTGTTTGAGTTTTCCGGTGCTCGGTGCAACCGGGCACCGGAGGCGTCATCGCAGCCGCCGATGACGCCTCCGGTTACCGTGTACGTCGCACTCATTAGGACGGATTCAGAGCTGTCACTTTGTATACAGCGGCTGAACGTCTGCTAACACATGGTGTCACTGCTCGTCTGCACAACACGCCTGGCCTGGTGCTGCCCCATTGGCACCATCACCACTGGTGTCTGGTCTGGTGACGGCTGGCTCCGCCCTCTGCTGGTCGGTGGAGCTTGCTGCTCGCTGTACAGACTCCGTGGAAAGGCCAACTCGGAGGCTGTAGGTCCCAGAGGGTCTGTTACATTCGTGTTTGCGTTCTCACACGTGTGCTGCCAGAAGCTGTTTATGTTTCATCTGAGTCCCAAAAGGCTCTGCTTTTTAGGCGAATAGCGCTTGAATAGGCAATTAATGTCGTATTGTTCAAAGTAGATTATCAAAAACATAAAACATTATGCATAAGACTTCTGGTGAGTTTCATCGCTGCGCAATAAATTACACAAACGGAAAATTACCACTATTTTGCATTTTCACTGCTGCATTGCAAAGAAAGGGTTTTGCAACATTGAGCATCGTTTATTATTTTCCAAATCTAGCGGCGTGCAGCCTGTCAATCGAGGACACATTACAGCATTCCCTGTGGCGTCTGGGGCCGGCGCACCCCGCTCTGACACGAGTGACACGCCCGGCTGGGTCACGTGTCACGTGTCACGACACTCCCGCGGGGACGCGTCACGGGCCGTCGTGATGACGTCGTTCTCCTGTTTGATGTATGCCGCGGTTGGCGGTGATGATTCACCGTGTGCTCGGCGACGGGCTGAGTCCCCTTCTTCTCGATTGTTCGAGTCAGCAGCCTTTGCTGATACTCAGCAGACCACGCTCTATACTGCCTGCGGCTGGTTGCCCCGTGACACGGGTCAGTCGTCGGTGGATGTGGCGGTCAACTGACTATTTTCCTAGAATCACTCGTCGCTCAACTTGGCCGAACCAACGAGCTCGCAACTCTAACTCCGCGCGGAGTATTTTGGCCGCTTCGGGAGAAAATGGTCCGGCTTCCGGTGACCTGAGTTCAGTTTACCGGAGCCGTGCCCGGTCGAACTACGTCCAAGTTATTCCTGTCTGAGACCGTCAACACGCGCCTCGAAGACGACGTGCCGACCTGGCTGGCATATCTGACGGTACGCCGCCGTCCGTCGTAGAGTCCGCAGTTCGCACGACTCCGACCCGAGCAAGGCAGTCATAAAACACTTCAAGTTGGTCCGTAAGTGCTATTCTGGGCACGACGCGCGTGACAACTTGACATTGAAGTCGTCCAACGGCGGACACTACTCCGAGTTCAATTGCACCGTGGGCAGGTCGGGCTTACGTCGGAAGAGATCCACGTGAGCTGCAGCGCGTGGGGGCGATGCCCGCGTGGGTCGAGTGGAAAGACGGCGTGGGCTCATTCAAACTCACTCAAACTCACCGGCAGGGTTCCCAGTTCATTCACGGAACGCTGCTCACGACGGTGAAGGGGGATTTCTATATCGGCGTGTCCAATACTTCTGCATGGAGTATTGTCTTGTCGAAACAGTGCTCACGTCGTCTGGATTATCGACGCGTCGGCGCGTCGCACCCGACGAGAATGGCGATGCGCCGGCGGCTATAGCCATCGGTATTGTCCGAGGACCGGCTTCGTCGGTGCGCTGGAATGGAATCGCCGAAAGCGGGGCGAGTATACGCGGACGCTTCATCGACCAAAGACGATATTGTCATGTGGGTATAGTCAGTAGAGTATGTGCACCAGTTACTAAAAATATCGCGAAGAGAAGGGTGTACGTAGCAAAATGGATATCATTTATCACGACGAAAGTTGGACGGAAATGGGCCTTTTACCTGTTGACATGAACGGATCGCTTCTGATGGTTTTGAGGCCAGCTCCATAGACTAGTGAGGGATGGCCGCAACGGTGGGGATTCACTGATCGCGTGTTGCGCCGATATTACTGCGTGCATTGTCTGTGGAGCCGGGCTCGTGCTCCTTTGGCCAGTCCCCGAGGCCACCCGCCCCCTCCCTCCCCACGTACTGACCTGGGATCTCCTGATGGACACCCCGCGAACACTGCACCCCGCGACTCGAGCTCTGTCAGCGGCCGAAAACAGACGGATCTACTCTCGGTCGCCCGTTTTTCCTCCACTGTCCCGGCTGTCATTTCCGCTTACAAATGTCTCCGGCTCAGTGCGAGAGCTGTGCACGTCGGGACAGGTGTGCAGACAATTACTGGAAACGGCCACGGAGCTCTGGGAGACTGAGTGCCGTAACGACGGCAGGTCACGACAGGGCACATACACCGAGCGGTTAGTTTGGATGCTTACATGGAGAGCGATGGTTTTTGTGCCCGGTCATGACGTGGGGCACACGATGCTTAGTATTTGTAATGGATCCAGGGGCCGCCAGGACGAGTCAGCCCCAATCCAAGACACAAATCGGCAGTTAAGTTTTGGGAAAAATTAATTAGTGGCTTTTAAACTCCGTCATTGGCCTATTTATGGTTCCGTATAAAATGGACACACTGGGGTTAGCAGATTTGTTTTATGGTTTTTGGATAAGTACACGTAATAATAGCCTAATAGACGTACTAAGTTTCAATATCCACTGCCACAGATCGAATTTACATGATGTTCCGTGTCACAGATATTCAATCATACAAAATGGCTGGTTATGATGTTGGATTTCTTGTTATTACACGTAAGACAATTGTCCATAACAATCCTATCGGTGGCTGCTTCAAGTAGCACAAATTAGCACTTGGGTGTGTGGATTGGGTTATCCTATTAGTGGCTCTGTTACGGCTCTCTAATTAACCTGTCCATCATGGCTGCCGAGGAAGCCAATTGTAAATATCGCATGGTTAGCGCAACTAATGGTGCGCCGGTATGGCCTAAGTGTTTTCCATAACTTAGATTTGATGATAATGACTGCAGTAATGATAGCCCAAACCGAGAGTTTCACTAATTCACTGACCGCAGCTACAGCCCAATTTAACTGACAGCCAGCCGCTCAGCCGGGGGACAGACCGGCTAATTTAGTCGGCGGCTTCGTGGAATTCGGAAGAGTTTGGGGCAGTTGTATTCCGCATTACTTTGGCATTTTATTGTTTTGCATTAAATTGATGTAAAAGCTTTACATTAGGAAGACATAAAGATAAAAGTGTAGTTTTACGTCAGGGTACAAGATTTCATGTTAGAGTAGCACCGTTTGATGCTAATTTACAACAGCTCTCTGTCGTACTAAATACGAAGTTTGTCGTTTTATAGCTGCTGACCCTATTAGCAAACGGCGAACCCGTTGATCGCAATGTTACACCATCATCCTGTCAAAGCGGTGTTCAAATGTTCGGGTGCAGTTGGACCAGCAGAGACCGTAATAGGCTGTTCCAGAGGCCAACTTGCCCGGCTTCATTCCCAAACAGCGTGGCCCATGGGCTGTTTCCGCCGGACAAATTGCTAGTAAAGCGGAATTGGAAAAGTTCTCGACGTGGATGGGGGCTGCCCACTCGAAACAGCCAGGCAGCCAGTCCGACATCGATCCTGCATTTCATCAGCCGTTGAAAAAAAAAATGTTTCGAAAAAAAAAGAGAAAATAAGCTTCCACACTCGTTCAAAGCAAGTGCTGTGTTTGCGTGTTTCGGGGAGTTAAGTGACCGCAAAATATGTTATCCCGTTGAACGACTTATAAGCGTAAAAACTAAAAAGGACATATCCTTTGTCTGGGTCACACAGCAGATCACCTGTCCGGACACGGAAAACTCCGAGCTAGCCCGATGACTCACCAAACAAAGCACCTGGTTTTCTGACGTTAGCTTCGGGCGCGGCCCAGCCATCACCGGCGTGTCGATTGCTTTCTGTGTTATCGGCCACGTTATTTTCCAGGGGTGGTTATTGCATCTAGCCACGATCGGCCCGACCCAGCAGTTGATGCAATGTGACCATGCCATTGCCCGATGGCTACCTGATTTATGATATTGCTTCTAGCTGTTTCGAATGGTTGCACGAGAAATAGCGACAGTTTCGGAAATGTAATACGGTTAAACAGCCCCTGGCGGCGAGCGTTTGATGCCGTGGTGGAAAATTTGCCGCCGAGTATTTGCATGAGGCTATGCTGACTTTGAGCGCCTGTAATCGACTGTGAACGGTGTGTTATGGGTCGGTCGCTGCAGCGAGGAGCCCCACGTGGCACTGTTGCGCCCTCTCACTGTGTGGGATTTACTGTGGACTTGCGGAGCCCTGGGGTGGAGGTATGAGGGTGGGTGTGTCGCGTAAACGTCAGCCGCGCCCCTGTGAATCATTTGCGCCTCAGCACAGCCCATGATAAGCGCCATGACCTCTCTTGGTGCCCACGGACAAACTCAGCTCGACGGGAGCGCAGCGCGCATTGTCTGCCTTTCCGGCGCTCAAAACGTGACGCTACCTCCGCTGTTATTGTTCACCCACTTGAAATTCCATCGGCATCTCCGGCAAACATCATTTAAATCCATCTTCAGCGCCGCTCGTCTATCCGATAGCGTTGCGGCAGCGCTTCCCACACACACACATCAGAGCTAATGTCTGGAATTAAAATGCAGCCCTGCATCTTGTCTGGCGCGCACGGGTGGCAGGATCCGGCCACACCCGGCGTTATGGTCGCCCCCTTGCCAGCCTCGGGTCGACCCGGACCTGGCGCCGGCGCGAGACAAAACAGCGCTTCTCGACGACCCGGCCTTGAATGTAAAGCAGGCATATTCGTTCTCCCGTGTCATCGTACGTTATTGAATGCTATTATGGCGTCACGGATGCGAAGTGCGCTCCGTGAGTGAGGTGCGACGCCGGGGCTGCTCAATGCAGTGGCGGAGGTATGAGAAATGATGCTGAGCCATGCGCTCTGTGGCGATAGTTTGGTGGGGACGAAACTCCGGGTTCAGCTGGGATTGGTTGAGGTGGGCAGTGGGAGACAGGTCCGGAGTCGGCTGGACTGGCTCATTCGGTGCAGTCAAGGGCAGCATGTGATGTAGTCAAAGGGCGAAGTTGATTGGAGACATGCTGGAGCGACGCCATGTTTCATACCACATCCATGGGGCGGCTCTGGCCGCGGATTTTTATTGTGAACCAAGTTTTTTTGTGTTAATGTAAGCAGTTTACAGTATGATAATGCTGCTGCGAGGTTGAAGTACCGATTAGTCTTTTTGCTGTATGGTGCTAACAGTGGTTTTGTTACGATATTCTTGGTATTTTGATTTCTGGATGGTGTCTCAAAACGGCTCGCAGATGCACTCTGTCATCATTTTTTCGTCATCCTCTTTAGCAAAGCAGCTGTCTTGTCTGACAGCCTACACAAGATGTGGGAGCATGCGAAATGTAAACCTGTGCGGTTACGTAAGCATTTGACCACGTGTATGTATATGTGTTCATGTGTGTGAAATATCAGGGTTGTCGGCCGATCCCAATATCAGGGTTGAACTAACAGGGTTGAGCGATAATCTTCACCTCTATACGTGATTTAAATAAGTTAATGTCCCTGCATGTCCTCCTCATTTTAAACATTCCCCTCGGGCTCGACAGTCTCTTACAAGTCAAGTCTCTGTGACAGCCTCTGTGCTCAAGATGTCCCAGTCCCTCTCTGCTGGCCGATGTCGTTCCCTTTTTCAGAAGCACCCGTTGACTTGTGCCCAGTTTTCTGACCCGTCCCGTCTCTTCTCTTTCAGGGGCATCCAGTGAGGTGTGCCAGGCGGGCTCGTGCTGCTCTCGGGACTGGGAGCACGGCATTCGAGACGTGGTCCACAGGGAGTTCCGGCGGCGCCTGGTCGACAGCACCGACCAGGTCAAAAACCTGCTGCACCTGCAGGTCAGCGCCGTGCAAGGTCAGTCAACAGGGGAGCTTAGATACTGACCGGCGAGGGAGATGTCCTTTGCTGGTACTTTCGTGTGGGGAGTATTGCACTGTTGTGCTTTTAATGTGGAGTTTAGATGTTTGCGAGTCGTTTGAGCACGAGTTTATTTCATTTCGTTTTGTGTAATTTCTATTAAATATTTCGTATTCATTCAACAAAGGTTAGTAATTTGTACGTGAATACTGAAGGGTCGCATAACAGGTCAACTTTGTACTGGGCTAACCACTACCCAGGCATTTTTCCATTGCTGTGAACACTGAACACACTTGTGTCCTAGTATTTCAGCAGAGCATACGTAAGCTTAAGCTCAAAGCCACACGACATTCTCAATGAACAAAGACACTCTTTATGAAAACGCTTCCAGAGGAGGTTAAATTCCTGTTAAACTTGTTAGTTGTTTGTTTGTTGCTGTCAGGGATCGTTGTCACTGTGCCATTTGTCAGGTTTGAATCTGATGCAAAAAATTTAATGTATTATCGTCTTAGTTCTGTTTTTGTCCTTTGTTGCTATATCCATACATCACGAACACCTAGCAATGCAATGGATGTCACATCTGTTTACGGATTATCTACAACTTGACGCAATTTGTGTTCCTTATAAACTCAGCCGGCAAGCCGTACTTACCAATGGCAAACACACTGGTGTTGCTATGCGAACTGTTATAATCTTCACAGCGAATAAACCTATGTTGTTTAAGCACCTTTTGTAAGCCGCTCAAATATGCATTGTTGCAACCGTATTTTTCCTTGCAATGATAATCGTCTGAATCATCGCACAATGTCACGCGCTGTTCAAGTGTACTCCATGAGGAAATATCATTAAGGAAGATGGCACAACATCAATCTAATCAGCCTACATTGACCTAAACACAGGAAAACTCAAACACTCGAAAAGTTGACATCATTAATCGGCAATTTTCCAGACTGGAGCTTCTGAGTTCACCTCGTTTCTCGTCCAAATTGATTAGTCTGACGGCAATTCCTGCGAACGATCCCTCTCAAACTCGATCTCACACACCTGCGCCGTTTCGTCGGGCGCCGTGGTGTGGCGGCACTGTGGTTCGTCTCTGCAGTTCAGTGGGCCACAGCCGCACGTCTGTACATCACAGAGATCACCAGCTGCTGTTTGGTTTGGCGGTGGTTTTCCGATGACCAATGATGCAACCAGTGCTGGCTGCCAGCTCCGGCGGTCGCCGACCATGCAAAGAACCGTACGCTAACGGTGAGGCGACGTCCGCCGGTCGCTAAGCGCCGAAACAGTCGCCATTCAATGTGACGGGCCCTTGCTGGAACTGGTGGTGATGTCATCATGCCACGTGACACGTGCGTCACGGGCTAGAACGGTGATGTTGAACAGGGCGGAAAGGATTTCCGCGCATCGGCACCCTTGTGGAAGACCGACGAACCTTGCGGTTCCGACGAGCCCATTCATTGGCTTGGAAATACGATCTGCTCCTCTCTTTTGGCGCTGTTCCGAGACGATTTTCTACCGCTCCTGCGAGATAGGTGGGAAAATATCCGTCCATATGGCGCCGTCGTGCGTATTTCTGGCACTTTTCGACGCTCGTCTCACTCCCTCGCCCAGCCCTCTCCGGGCCTCAGCTCGAAGCTCGGGGGAGGTGGCGTCAGCGGTTTCGACCGAGCCGGCGGCGGAAAGCGGCGGCAAACGGCGGCAACTGAGACGGGTGCCACGCGCCCACCGCTTTGTTTCCGCCGCCACGTCGACTTTTATCGTGGCTCGCGCGGGGCGAAATCGCCACTGGCTCGCGGCCGGGCAGCAGAACAAATGGTCAGTCGAGACGGCTGGAATAGCCACCATTTGCCACCGTGTCCCGCCGCGCCGCGCCGGCCCACCCGCCAGATCGCAGCCCAGAAATGCACCCGACGCTAATTTGCCTCCAGAGTTTCCCGGATGTGGAGCCAACACGCTCCTGTGCGTTTTACCGCGGGGTTATGTTGGCTAGCTAATGAGATCGTAGGAGCTCGCCACGCTACAGAACGCCAAGATGAAATAGATTTCGCCAAATGCTGGCCGACTCAGCAAACAAGGCCTCAGCTGCGGCTGCACTTGCTGAAACGCTGTTCTTTTTTTTTGCAGATGAAAAAAAGATCCTCATCTGTGTCGACGGCAGTGTGTTAGTGGTGATACAGTGCCAGACTCTGGACTGTTTTAGCAGCTGTCGTGGTCCGCACAGGTGTCAGGTCTCGTATACCCTTTCGGCACTCAACGCACAACGTCGGCGTCCGGCAGTGGCTGGTTTCGACTCCATTTCTCTGTGTGACACATTTTTGTGCTTTTTGGATACCAGCTGATCAACTCAATTTCATTTTGGTTGATCAGGCACTAGCGGTCTGTTTAGACAATTTCAGGGCTGTGGGCTGTTGGTCAATATCTTGGATCGCCGTTTATTGAAGTAAGTAGGCGAGGTCTGTCCAGCGCAAGTGCCTCTTCGCGTCGGTTAGTTGAACTGCCGTCTGCCTGTCTGCTCTCCAAAGCCGATTCACATTTACTCTTCTGTCCGAACGTCTATCCATCTGTCCTGGAGCCTTGTTTGACCAATGGGGGTTGCATGCATTCTGTCAATCAGGCCGGCTTACTCTCCCGTCCTGTCCGATTTTCCTCTTTGCCACCAGTTTGCACTGTATTTCGATCAGGTCTGTCGGTCTCTCTGGGCCTCTCTCGGTCTCTGTCAGCTTCTATTGACCTCTCTCGGCCTCTGTTGGCCGGTATCCGCCATGATCGGCCTTTCTTGGCGCCCGACCGCGGCTGTGTCCTGTCCCGGAACAACATCAGACAACAGCTGCGCCTGCCGCCGACCTCCCACCTGTGGATTCGCTGACTTCACCCGCTGTCTGAATGGGCTGCCACGGGTCCGGCCCCTCCCCAGAGCGGATCTACTTCCCTTCCCCAGGACGATAGTCGTGTCCCCACACCAACGGGGTCTGTATTTTCCCTGTCTCAAGTCCATGTCCCGCCCAGATGTTGAGTGTCGTGGCCCTCTTGAGACATCGGTGGTAAATCATCGTCAACCACTGCGCTGAGCTCTTCAGGGCTGATGGAAGGCCAACCAAGGTCGTCAGTGTCATTGTTTGACCATTCCCGCTGAGTTATTGAGTCATCCGTTCGGCTCGTAGGATGTCCTAACGTAACACGCACACTTCATTTGTTGACAAAGAGCTCATTCATCAGCCGCCATAGTTTATGACCGGTCCCTGGCCGTAGCGGGAGCCGCACGGGATACATGAATATGTTTGGTTTCCTGATTCTTTTTTCTTTTTACTGCTAGGTTTTTTATGTTGCGAGCAAAGTTTAACTGCATGCTTTTTGTTATCAATGTTTCGCAAATTTGAGCATGTTATTAAGTTAAGTCTTTTATTAGGTTGTCAATTGCATGGAATACCTACTTCGATTCACGATGAAAATGTTCGTTTTGGTCCGATCGATCTGAAAACGTCCTTGTTGAGTCACAAACTCTTCTTCGCGGAAATAACATTTTTTACCCATTCTCTCCATCCTCTCTGTCAGTCTGTCCGTCTCTTTTTTTCTCTCTCTCTCTCTCTATTCCTCTATCTATGTCTCTCTCTCTCTCTCTCTATCTCTCCCTACCTCTTTCTTTCCTCTTCTCTGTCTCTTACGAGCCACCCCTTCGCGTTGGTGTCTGATGTTTTTAGCCACTGATCCAGAGTGTTTGATACCGCCGCTGCGACGTTTTTGAAGCACCGGCTTCTGCGCTGTGAAAGTGACAGATGATGCAAATGTGACGCGGTGTAATTAACGCAGCGGCGGTGGAAATGAGTTTCGTGACGTCATCAGGGTCTGGTGGTAGACACTGCAGACACTCAGTGGTTAGGTGACCGACTGGGTGGTGTGAAGGATTTATGGGCTTACTTGGTGTGGGGCATTAGAGATAGAAAGGTACACATTTTTTCTTGTGTTGCTTTATAACGTGCACAAGCATACCAATCCTTTTATTGCCGTCGGGCTACTGCGTATTTGATATGGCACCCGGTCCGCTCCAATTATCTATAACAGCCGCAGTGATTTCTTTGAGGACCGCATCACCCGTTGGATGATGCACTATTCGGCGGCAAGCACCCCTTTGATGGTCATTTTATTGGGAGACTTATGACGTCAATGTTCGTATGTGTTCGCTGTTTATTTATAGCAATTAAGATGAAAGTTGCTTCCGATGTGTCCGATAATTATTTGCTGGTGCTGAATATTTAATAAGGTGACCCATGTTTCCTAGAACTGGTCGGCTATATAAATAAACAGATGACATCCCACTTGCTGTTGATGGTGGCGCTCGAATTCATGTGGCGCAAAATGTGTTTATCGAGGCAGAACCAGTGTTGTTTCCTTCGCCAAATCACTTGGGAGCTCCACTCCCTTGGTGGGATGGATGGTTTCATTCACCAAACTGTTGACGAGCTAACTTGATGTGCCATCTGCCTCTGACAGGCCGTGATTTCGTGACGAAAAACACGCCGATCTTATCTGGCCCAGAGAATAACAGTTAATCAATGTGGTCCTGGTTCAATCTGGTTCTGCACTCTGGCCTTCAGGTAGTTATACTCAACACAGCACACGACACAATTCCAATGACGGATGTTTTCTGAAGCACAGCCGTCACCATAGTGTTTTATTTATCGTTTGCTGTACCTTCTTTGCACACGATCGGCTATGGGATCGGTCGACTTGCAGTGTCAGCTGAGAAAGGTCAGCCAACATGGGAGGTCTACTGGGAAAGGTCAGTTGATCTGCAGAGTTCACATAGAAGGTCTTACGTTCGACGAGCCCGGCCAGTACCCGCCTGCGCCGGGATTCGCCATTTGCACCATGTTTACTGACGCCGGATAAGGTGTGTGCGGTGACATCAGCTGGCTCTCCTGCACCCTCTGCCCGCCGTCGGCGGCGGCGCTTCAGACCCGCAGCGCACCTAAAAGCTCCCAATTAGGTGTGCTGGCCGGTGGTCCGGCTGAGAACAGCGCTGGAGAGTGGCTGTGTCAGCCCGACAAAAACATTGTCATTAGCCGAACTGGCGGTAATGGGGCCGGCGGAGCGGTGCCGCTTTTTCAGGACGATCTTCGCGCCGCTGATCGACAGATAGATTGTGTGACCACCTCTCTGTTTGTCTGTCTGTCTGCTCGGACTTAATGTTTGTCTTCCACACCCTGTTTGTATGTTAATGTTACCCGTTTAACATTTGTCTGTATATGGTTGCATTCAGCAAGGATTTTAAGCTTCTGCCGACTTCTTCCACCTTCTTTACATTGTCACGACTGTGCAGCTTTTGCTGCCATACAACATACAGCTCCCTCCATTTATTTACCCGCGCCACTCGCGGTGAATCCGTACCCCGAGTAGCTGGGAGCAGCTCGACGGCGCTCCGGCAGCGGCCGACTGTGGTCGGTGACGGATGGGGTGCTGTCGGCTCGATCCGTCAACCCGACACGAGCCGCAAGGGCCACTCGGTGATGGGTGGATGGGCCGGGCGGACAGACCCGACAAACTGCTCCCGTCACCACTGGCTGAAGAGTGTGGGCGGGAGTGCGGACACAATGGCGCTCAATCGGAGTTGGACGTAAATATCTATTCAGTCTGGCCAGAGGAGTGCGAACAACGATTGCCACCAGGTGCCCGAACGGAATTGGAAGTAAATATCTATTTATTCAGCTGTGAACCAGCTGCTTTATTCCCTCTGGCGAACCGTGCGCCCTTGGGAAATTAATAACTAATTGTTTGTGTTCAAGCTGCCAGGTCGTTCTGTCGACGAGCCAGTCTGAACCGTTTACGGGTCCGTAAACGTTAATATTTTGGTGACCAAAAGCTGTAAGATTTATTGCAATTGTTAATGCAGTGGCGTAGATACAAGAGGCTTCCTTTATAAACCTGCCACGCCAAACTACCTATAACGTCACCTCATGCACTGTGGCATACCTAAGTCAAAAGTTGTCAGTTACGTGAACGCTACGCTACATTTAAATTACGTTATTTTTAAAATGAGGTTTAAGTTTAACCTTCTGATTAGACCATGATTACTCAAAAAGCTTCATGCAATTTCACGTCATGGAAATAGTTACGTCTGCCCCAGCCACTGGCATACGACTACGAGCCGACCGGACTTCCGCGGGGCCGTTTCGGAGCTGGAGTGTAGTTTCACAGTGGGCTCGGCTGGGCCCACACCGGAGCAGCGTCCTGAAGGTACGGCGCCGCCGGCACCGCTACCGGCGATCGATGCACGCCTCCGCCGCCAATGCGGCGCGTTTGTCGACGGCATCGCGCCGGCCTCGTCGACTGCGACGATCCAACCTTGTCGGCAGCGACGAAGGGACCATGTCGTCTGTGTCGCGATCGTTTGGCGACACCGCCCCGCCGCTAAATGGTGCAGCGACACGCTTATCAGATCGACTCTGTTTGAGCAACGCACATTTAGTGCAGCAACGGCCGTTCAGCCGTCCAATGGCCTCAGCGGCCCCACAGGTCACGTTTCCGGCCCGATTTTATTCGTGTGCTGTGTGACGAATATGACGGTAATGTGTCTCAAAGGACCAGCTAATGTCCTATTTGCTTTGCATCCATGCATTACTGCTGTGTGGACATTCACTAACTGGACACAAGGTAGCATCAGCATGGATTTTGCAGCCGCTAAACTGGATCGCAGAGACCTGAATAGAACACCACATGAGCCATTGCTGGCGCTGATTTTCAATGCGAGTACGACTATGTTTGGGCGGTTTTGCAGCGGTGAAGTGGCTGATGTCAATCGGTGTGCCTGGGGCGTCACCGGAAACGGACCAGACGTCAGTCATGGTGTCATCATTATTAGCCCACCGGGCGTCACGGCTTATTATCACGACAGACATGCAACCCTGCCGGTCCCCCGGCGGCGGCCCGGCGCGGTGGACGGTGGACTGTGGACGGGGGACGGGGGACGGGGGACGGTGGACGGTGGACGGTGGACGGTGGACGGTGGATGGTGGACGGTGGACGGTGGACGGTGGACGGTGGACGGTGGACAGTGGACAGTGGACGGTGGACAGTGGACGGTGGACAGTGGGCGGTGGACGGTGGACGGTGGACGGTGGACGGTGGACGGTGGACGGTGGACGGTGGACGGTGAACGGTGGACGGTGGACGGTGGACGCTGGACGCTGGACGGGGAACGATGGACGGGGGACGGTGGACGGGTGTCGGAGGACGGTGGACGGGTGTCGGAGGACGGTGGACGGTGGACGGTGGACGGTGGGTGTGGGCGGTGGACGGTGGACGGTGGACGGTGGACGGTGGACGTTGGATGATGGGCCAACACTGACCTTCGATCGACCCAAGCCTGCGAACACAGGTGCTCATCCCACCCTGAATAGTACCCACTGGTCCACTGAAAGGCCACGTTAGGCGGTCCGGGCTTTTCCTCGCACTATAAATAACTAAGGTAACTTCTGAGTCCGTAATTGAAGGACCTGGCACTCGTAACTTCTGGGGTCGTAATTGAGGGAGGAGCGCTCTGTTTCTTTGATAGTTTCTATTTTTAGATGATGGTAAAGTTAGCTCTGTTCCCTTTTAACTAAAAGCCTGTTGTTTCTATTGTAGGGGATGTTTCATCGATAAGGCATGGCAGAACGCTGAACAAATGACAGCTGGAAATCAAAGACGGTCGTATAAAATAGGAAGTGACGTTCGGTTCCACGATGGCCGCTGGTCACAGCTTCCACTCTGGCTAGTTCTGCTTTGACCTATCGTTCGTTTCTGATAAATAACCCATGGCTTTTGATTACCTAGCTTAGTCACGAAGTTTTTCGAATTAATGGTTATGATTTGTGCTTGCTTAGCACTGAGAGGTAGAACTGTATCTCTTCAGCTGAATCACATCCGAATCTCAGCAAAACTGTCGAAGGGGTTTTCTTAAGCAGATGACAGGTGGACGAAGTTCAAATGAATTCCGGCTGACCTCTGATTGACCGATGACTCACCGATTGGTCGGGGAGCGGCGGCCAGCCCCCTCTCCCTTCCCACCCGACCAGTCCCATGGGGGGTGATCTGCAGACATACAGACCGACCTCGTACCCCGACCGCAACTCAGACTCTCGGAATAGCGCGCCAGCTGATACCACGTTTCAATAGTGATGAGATGACAGAGTGTGTCAGCAAAAGCGCGCCAAAGGTCGGCAAAAGGGCGCCAGAGGTCGGTGCCTCAGAGCTCAGATCTTGTAAATGTTAGATTGACCACTCACTTTGAAGATAATGAGAGTCATTACAGAGGGATTGAGCTAGCTCAGTGCCCGACTCCATGGATGAAATATGAGTGTGGGCTCTGGATGAGGTGATGTATCAGGCATTTGGGATTCAACGCGACTCGTCGCTGCGTCCGAGTCCGAAATATCGTCGGATTTTGGCATGTTTATTAGTTCCTGTGGGATACACCGCAAGCATCTGGCCTGATGCGGCCTCTTTTGATTGCTGGCTTGTTTGTTGTTATCTGGGCAGATTTCCTCTTGTGCTTACTTCCCACTAGTAGGTAAAAGATGTCGCGTTGTCTCTTACCCAAGTTATGAAGACGTCCAATTAGTTCGGAAGCCTCATTCGCTAGCTAGTCTGTTCTGCATTTATTCCTCTAAACTTTCAAACCTCTCCGAATGCGCTACCTTTGTCACATTGTTCTCGTACTCCCTGAACTCACGCTGTGTGACAGTGTCTCAAATCTGCACCTCTCCTCTCGGCTCTGCCGCAGTGCAGTCAGCCCCACCGGGGAGGGACGGGGCGGTGGACTGTGGGGGGGGGGGGGGATGGTGGACTGTGTGTGTGTGGGGGGGGGGGCGGTAGACTGTGTGGGCTGGGGGCGGGGTCGGAGCCACTGAGGTGGACGGCGGGCTCGCTTACCGGCGATGACCAGGGCCCGTTTAGCGGCACGCTATCAGCTCATTAGCACTGTTCAGTGTTCAGTTGGCTGCTGAGCCCTCCGGCCGCGTCAGGCGGCGTCTGCATTGATCAGAGGTCATCGCGCCGGGCCGACTGATGCTGCTCTGCACTCCTCTGCCGCTCCATCACTGCATTCCTCTCCCTTCTGTTATTTCCCTGGCACTGCACTCAGTTCCATCTGCCACTTCTCACTTGCCATTGCTCTGTCCCGTCGCTGCTCTCGTTGGTCCCCCCTCGCATCATCCTTGTACAAATGTCACCGCTCTGAACTTTCTCCCTCCCTCTCCTCCCTCCTTCCCTCTCCCCGCTACCTCACTCATCTCGTGCTCTGTACTCTTTCTCCTCTGCCACCGCTCTCTGCCTCATACGTCCCTCCCATCCCCATCTGCCACTCCCTCTGCCCAGCTCTCTGACTGACGGGATGAATTTGGGACACATCAAAGGACTCCTCTGTGCACTCCGTCCGCCTCCTCTGCCAGAGAGGAGCGGTCGTCGACGGAAGAGCTCGTTCAGCGCGCTGCCGTCACTTCGTGTTTACCGCTGGAACCCGCCTGAATGCGCCACTCATGACGGGAAGAATGGTGCTGAAAGATGGTGTTGCTGCTCTCCACGGGACCTGGCAGCTGATGCCATATTTATCGAGGGGCTGCTGGGGGCGTTCCACGCGCTCCGTGTATCCATTCGATACGCGGTGCGTGTCGGCATACAAAAGGGACACCGCTGGTGGGGGTAATCAGTTCGGTCCCCGAGGACCACTTCAGCGAACTACACACCCGGGCAGCTCGTGTCGGCGATAGGGCGGCGATTATCCCCTCGTGGTACTCGTGCCGCCCCCGCCCCCGCCCCCGCCCCGACGGTGCCTGGCGGTGCCTCCCCCAACGGGACGACGCGACGGCGGTCGAAACTAAACACTTGATCAGACTGGGGATGCGACGGAGGGGCCGACTGGATTCCGGCGATTTCACAACAGTGTCGGTTTGCAGAAGCCGTGACCGACGTGTGCTGTGTGCTCTGCAAGGCTAGAAGGAACGGGGCTTGGAAGGGTGGCTCGCCTGTATGTACCCTGGATTGAAAAGGGATGACCGTTGGTTTCACCTCTTCATTGGGCGAGGCTGACCATTTTGTATTGTCTAGGTCATCGATCAACAGTCAATCGTGCCAGGTCGGTCAGCGGCGCCGAGTCTGGGCCGACAGTGACGAATGCGTTCATTTGATCGCATTCGAATTTCACACAAAACAGCTCGGTTTCTGGCGGCGGCGATTCATCGACACGGCTAGAAAAGCCTGAGCTGGCCAATCCGTGCACCGGTATTTCCATAAAGCACGACCCTGGCGGTGGCAGCGAAATGGAAAACTCTCCGATCACGCCACCATTCAAAGCCAAAGTTAAACCGGGACTGTGCGTTATCAATAGTCGCTGCCCCTGATAAAGGAGGCCGATGCTGTGCCGGCGAACAGCAGTGCTCGGCGGCGCAGCAGCGAGTCGAAACCAAACGGAAATGGATTCCGGACGGCTCATGGTCCAAACTCTGACACACGAGCACCCAAAACCGACCGCAGCTCAGAATTATGGTGATGTGTGTCGATTTTCCGAAACTTCTGTCCGCCTTCCGAACGCCGGCCGTTTTCGCCGAGGCCAAATTGGCGTCATGGGATAATGTGCGCGCTGCCTATGCAGGACGTGATCCCCGTGTTCGCAGGCAATTCGCTATCATCCCTTGGCGAACTGTGGATCATTATCCGGCCCCGGTCGAACAAGCGCGCATCATTATTCCACGCCGATGGACGCACAGTGCGGCACAAAACCACTGTTTCTTGTTCTCATTCGAACTTTTGGACGGAGCCGAATTACTTCTCTCTCTATCACGCGCGAGGCTAGTTCAGTCCGCCGGTAAAAAACAGTCGTATGTTCAGTAGCAGCGCTCGCGTCTCGCGCTCGGCCAAGTTAGCCGACTCCCACCAATCAATGAGGGGCGCGCCGCGCGGCACGCCGGTCACGAACAGGGCCCGACCGGCGCCGCCTTCACTTGTTCCGAACGCAGGACACGCCAAACAATTTCGCGCCGGGGCGTGGTGCCGAACCATCGGCTCCGGCCGCCCGCCTACCGGAGAACGCCGCACGCCGAATAAAGGGAAACAAATGAAGTCGGACGATCCGGGGACTGGCCACACCGGCGATACTCCGGACGAGCGAATGAATTTTTGAAAATATTAGGACGTTTTAAATAAATGGTTTCGCCCACCCACAAGTTGTGTTGATCAATAATGATTGCATGAACTGGCTTTTAGCGTGCATATATTGGTAGAGTGTGCATTATGCAATGCATTGTAAATGAAAATAGTAATGTATGTACGTACACCACTTTATGTCAGTGTTTGCCATCTTCTCCACACACAATTTTATCGGTGCTCGAACTACGTTCGATGAAAGTCTGATGGTGGAACAGAAGGGGTACTGGGCTCCAAACCTATCGGTCACGTGCTGCCATGTGAATTACGACATTATGCCACATAAGGCCCCTGAGGTTGAAGTGATTGAACAATACTGCACGGAGTACGTATCATTGCACCATGTCAACTTCTCTCATCATGTCAACTCATTTTGGTAAATCTGTGCTGCTGTTACGTCGGGATGTTTGTGTCAAAGTGAAGATTTAACACGACGCAATGGACTCGAAGCGGTAATAATTTTGAATTTCAACTGAAGAATATTTGCAAAGGAAGTCAGACAAACAGACAAGCACGCAGACAGACAGTCAGACAGACAGACACGTCGGCACGTCCCTCCTGAGACTTGAACCGGCAACACCGTGCCAAGAGCGCGATTGTTGACTTAGCTCGCAAACAGAGAGCCGAGACAGACACGTTCCGGTGGCGGTCTCGAGCCATTTACAGTTGAGGCCACTTGGCGCCGATAAATAGCGTCCAGAGGCCCTAACGGCCAGTCTGGTCGCGACATCCGAAAAGTATTTCAAAAACTCGGATGTTTACTGCAATGTGCAGTGATTTGTTCGTTTCTGGTTGTAGTTAAAGACCTCGATTGATCTGTTAATTCAACTTTCAAATAGTTTTTTATATCTTCCGACGAAAGGAGTTAAAATTGGTGTGATTATCGTTATCTTCAAAGTTTTGGACAACCACTATCAAACGCCAACACGCTAAACTGGTCACCAGGTTCCCTAAATAGCCTAAGCTATTCCCCTAAGCGCTCGAACTGACGACGTGCCAGTGGCGTCGGACCGACGCTGTCGCTGACAGACCCCCCCCCCCCTGTCAGAGCCACAGACAATTGAAACGAACGGCGACAGGTTGTCTGGGTAGCCTCTTGCGGCAGCAGCAACACTGCGGGAAATGCGCTGCAGACCATGGGGTGACGACTGACGGCTGGCTGCATGGACGCCGCCGTGGGGCGTGGGAACGAAAACTTGTCGAGTGGCTGTCTTTGACAAGGGCGTGATTTTAAAATTCATCAATGAAATAAGTTGGCAGTGATAAAAGAGCTTGGTGTTTCGCTACACACAATGCTTAAAAGTTGTTTTACTTTCGGTTTGATTTAATTTAGACATGAATCAGGTCTCTACCGTATGATGGGTGCGATATACCTCACTGGCAAGCAACGAAGCCTGCTTTAACCAACAACAACATCATCATTCATCATTGTGAATCGCCGCCTTTTCTTTTTTTTCTGGACCCATTTGTCACTATCCGTTCCATCGCCACTTGTCATCTCTTATTACTGCTGACACAATATGGCTTTACCAACCCTCCCATCACCCGTCACCCGTCCCCTCCCCCTTGCAGCACCCTCCACCCCTCAGTCCACCCTTCCCTCAGTGACGCGGCAGTCTCCAGGAACACCCACACGTGGTGACCGTCGAGGGGTGACCGCACGTGGTGACGACGCGTGTCACCGAGTCGCCGCGTGACGCGTGACACGTGTCAGACCGTGCGTCGGTAGTGACAAGCGCGACGCGTAACAGCCTTGTGACGTCATGTCACGTTTCAAAGCAGTTAGTCGGACCGAGAGACGTGACGACCACTTCTGACGAAAGCTGGTCCTCGGTGTCTTTCTTGTCTGTGATGTTGAACGCTGGAGAAGAGGAAAAGACATCAAGTCAGGTCAGAAACTTCAGTGCTTACACAAGAAAAGTCTTAGCAGAACTTGAAGATGCCTGAAATCAAGAGTGCGCGATATAATATTCGTTGTGTCCTAAAGTGAACAAATGTAGGTTCTGGCCGTTTCAGCTTCTTTCTGGCAGCTATAAAAGTTAACTGCTGTCGTCCTCGTCTGGTCTGGCATTCCGTTAGCGTCTCAGTATCGTATTGATTGCGCTGGATCTGTAATAGAGAAGTGCGGCAGTCTCCCAGACGGATTCTGCTGCTTCCGACCGGCTTCTTACGGAAGCTGATCTAATCCCCAACTAACCAGAAGGCCAGTCCTGAGCTGGTACGCTAGTCAGATAAATTTCGGGGGTTAGAAATTGAAATGTCTAAAAAATACAAAGTATGGCGATACTTTGTGTAATGAAGGCTCTAGTTCTCCGTTATGACGCGCTGCAGTGGTTGGTAAAAATGTGCTATGAGGACCTCAAGCCATCACCTAAAAGCGTGTAGCTTATGGTTCCCGCAAGCCGCCAAGCTTGCGTCACAATCGTCGTCCCCGAATGTGGGCGAGGATCACAAAACGGACAACCATTTCATGCACGCGTTATCCGAGAATGGCTGTACGGAATGTTGCATGATTGTGGCGCAAGATGAGTTGGTCATGCAAGTTCAGGGTCGACCTGTCATGTTCGTCAGACCGACAGTGTGCTGGATTAGTCCAACGCTCACGGGAGTCTTGTCTGAAAGCGTCATCGCCCATTCAGGCTGCCGTTGATAAAGAATGTCGCATGTTTTTGGCACATGTTCTCAGTGCTGCGCCGGAAATTCTCTGGTTTGGAGTGGGCTGCTAGATGTCTGATTCTATTTCTGGAAGCCACGGGTGTCATTACGTCATTTAGGTTAATATTTAACGTCATAATGCAACAGCTAAATATGAAATTGCGCCAAGTTTATTCATAGCAAGAGCCTCTTGCGGAAATGGCCACCGTTTCGTTTGTTCCCTGAGCCATTTTCTGACGCATTACGCGGCCTCGTCTTATGTATATGGGCGGTTAGCAGGACTCACTGAACCCAAAGTCACTCAGTTTGAAGCAGCTTTAGAGCTTCTTAAGTCGTCCTAAATAGCTCTCGGAATCATGAGACGCCGACCACGGTTAGACGAATTCTCGCCACTGAAACCTCCGTCTGCCTGGGTGGAGTCCTTCAGGGTAGCACTAGCATCGCGTCGTGGTGGTTGGATTGCCTACTACACGTGTCGCTGTCAGGCTCAAGTGTGCACCTATCGCTATAACTACGCACGTTACATGCTGCGCCGCGGTATCCTCGGCACTCAATCTTCAGGGGTCGTTTGTCTGAGTCATGTTCATGTTCCGAGGGAGTGACGGATGCCGAATTGTGCGCCGACACTGATCAATAGCCTCCCTGCGGACGGCAGCGGACTCCAGCCGCCCACTAAACAGGCGGATGTGAGCCATTGACGCCGAGCCATAGGCGCCTGGCTTATGGAGTCATGACTGGTTGTGGAGACGTGGACTGTAGAGAAGGCGAGAACTGACTGTGTGTTCCACCCTTTCATCTCGTCGGTCTTTGTCTCTTAGATCGCATGGAATCATACATTGAGGGCTGATGCTCAGCGTACAGTCTCCCTCCCCCAAATCGCTTGTCAATGGACACTGTTCAACGTCAGCAGTGAATGGTAGGCTTTGGCGTCGTGTCGTGAGCAGCAGACAGCTGCAAGGGCCGGTGGTGCATTTTGAACAAACTACGTGATGATACGATCACGGACGACGGAGTTTTCCGGTGCGCCATATCTGGAAGCAGCATCTTTGGAAGAAAATTGGATGGTCGCGGCTACTGTGACATGTCGCTCTAAATGCGCTACACTGACCCGTGTTCAGACCTAATGGTTTATCCGATTTGCGTCGTGTTTCCATGTTCTTTTAATCTGACCGAGTCCCGGATTCCGGCGTTGATATGGCATGCAGGCGTCTGGCTTCTTGATTTTATATGGTGCTCCACACGCGAGGCTGGTCAAACTTTTAACGTTTGACATCATTTCTTCAGACATGCAAAGAAATGTGACTACGAGAAAGCTGTCCCCGTCGTGCAAAAATGACTAAACCGGTTGAGGTGAACACGACGCTCGTTGTTTGAAATATCAAAGCGTGTTGATTAATTTGTTAGCAACCATCAAAGAACAGGCCTCAGTTCGCCGATCATAAAGTGCATGGCGACTTCATGTTCGGAATCCGATAGAAATACTGTATTTTGGGCTCAATTTTCTTCATGGGAATTTTTTTTTTTTAACAATAGCCATAAGCATATAAAAAGATTGTTAATTGCTAGCATATTTTTCGATTGCTTTCAAGTTCTTAACTCTTAAGTACATAAAACGATAAACAATTAGGTGTTTGGTCGCTATACTTCATCCATCAAGATAACAGCAAAAGACAACACAAGATAGCCGCAAAACACCTCACCCAGACAGCACGGCTGAGCAATTATCTCCCATAATTGCCTTGCATCCTAGCGGCTCCTTAAACAGCTCTGTCCAGCTCACTTAAATCTGCCACCGGACGGAGATCGCGCGGCAGCCCTGAACGACCCCTGTGCGGCGCGGCACGGAATGCCACTGTTATTATGCCGCCAAGTTGGCGCCGCCACTGCATGAATATATCTGATCACCTTGGCAGCGGGGCCGGCGTAACTCATCCGCCGTCTCGGCGCGGCGGCCGACCACATCTCGCCGCCAATGCACGATGCACCCGCGGTCTGCACCCGCGGCCTGCACCCGTTCGGCACCCGGTGGTCTCCACCCGTGCCCATTGTCTCGTGCTGCGACTGTGGCAACAGCACCGCTGAAGAGCGGCGCTGATTGTGGGAATCCCGTGTCGTGGCGCGGCGCCCTTCTTAGCCGGCTATCTGGCATATTTATCTCGGCGGTCTTTGTCACTGGAGGTCGGCGACTGGCCCGCCCACCAGCCGGGTGCTGAGCCAGACGGCTGAGCTGAGAGCTGCAGGGCTGAGCTGGGAGCTCGGGCGGGTCCGGAGCTCAGCTGGAGCGGCGGACGACAGCTGCAGGTGGAATGTCTGGCTGACGAACAGACCAGTCTGATGGACAGACCAGTCTGCTGCGATAGAATAGTCTGGGGGATGAACAACAGCTAGTCTGGTGGACAGACCGGTCTAATTAGGAGGGGTTTGTCGCAGCTCACTGTTCTGACCTCAGGTGGACAGACCAGTCCATCCGGGAGCTGACTCACAGCCGCTCTCACCTCCAGCAGGCTCAAACATGCCGATTCTGTCGAGCACCGAGTACCCACTGTGTGTGGTGAAGCCGGCGGTCGTCTGGGCGTGCGCCGTGCGGCGCTGGTGCGGCCTTCACGGCGCAGTTGCACAGAGCGGCGGCCAATGCGGCGCGGCGCGCCGGCGTCGGTCGGCCGCCCCCTGCAGCGGCGCCCGACTCGGGCCGCCAGACCGGTCGGCAACTGCTGATGTGTTCGTTTATGACCACCGCCCAGAGAACTCAAAGCGGTACCGCCGCGAACGGGCCGGGGCCCGCCGGAAACCGCTCAGTGGACCCCTTCAGCGGAACCCCCTCCCCCCTCCCAAAGCAGATTAGGGAGGGAGAGCGGCAGCGGATGTCACGCATGCAATGTACAGGACAACAGCACACACAAAAAACGTGCACAATGCACATTTTGATGCATCGTTACCAGTATTTGAGGGGTCCACTGGCGTGAGCGATGCGCTTTTATTGCCGAGTGATTCACTCACAGTTACGCCCATATGTCACTTCGTCACCCATATGTCACACACATGTCGCATGGTGCGTGGCTGCATGGTGTCACCTCTGGTATACATCACTTTGAATAAGTTAGAGGGCTCGCTTGATGTATAACGTTTCGCTACTTAAAATGTTAAAGGCCACATGCATTAGACTTCGAGAGGACTATTTGTGCTTGCACAATGAGGACTCGACTATCACAATGACAATCGGTGGCGCGATTGGATTACTAATTAGTCTGCTTTTGTCTGCATGAATAACCCATCAAGCGTGGTCAATTAGTAACACACCTGCGACTGTCGTCTGTATCGCAAATTCCAGACGAGGCCGCACACCAGCTTCCGTGCTTAGGGCCGCATTCTGTGAGTGATACCCGTGGAATTTGTACCCTCGGATCAGCACAGTCTGCCCTGATGCCCGGTGTCCCTCAGCACGAACAATGGATTATCACGGGATGCACATGTCGTATTTACTGTCGTGCATGCGGACATTGTTCGGCGAAGAATCCCACCATGCTTTGGTAGCTGTGATTTGCAACTTCCACCTTCTGTGGAGGAATCCGCGTAATCCGTGATCTGCTGCTACCGACTTTGCTTGTTTGTTTGTTAATCCTGGGGTTTAAATACGTTTAACAGCACGTTCATTCCGGCCACATATACCAACTTGCGTCATTGACAACAACTTCGTAAGACGTAAAAAAAGGCCAAAACGCATACAAACGATACATTATCATATGCATGTAATGTGAGCCACACCAACGCAGCATATAATTCACAAATCGCGTATTACGTGTGGCTCATAGTGCAAAGTTCCGTCCCCTCTGCGCCGCCCTCCCCCGCCCTGCCGCCAGTCTCCCTGCCCGCTCTCCCAGCTCAGCTTGTCTCTCGGAGTTCCGTCGGCTCGATAATGACGCCGTTCATGCCGCGGCGTCCGTTACTGACGTGGTTCGTCCTCCTGCAGCCCCACATCCAGCCAGCTCCGTTATGTAAACACGAGCAGACCGCCGCCGCGACCTCGCCGCCGCCGCCGCAGCAGCGTTGCTCCCGGCGCAGACGTTGCACGCTGTTTCCGCCGCGTGCCGGCTCGAACTCTGAGCTAACGGTTGGCTCGAATTATGAGCTGTCGCCGACTCGAACTCTTAGCTGTCGCCGAGTTGAACTATGAGCTGTCGCTTTTTATAACTCAGCGCTGTTGCTAACTCGAGCTCGGAGCTGTCGCTTAGTCGAACCCGAACCTAGACACAATTTCAGGGGAACGCTGATTGGGTCTTAACTCAGTTCGACTTTATTTGACTAGTTTAGTCTCACTCGAATCCTGAACAAAGCTTCAGCGGTAGCAAGAAATGGAATAGTTAGAAGAGCGATGCAAAATTCAAGACTCTGTGTCTGTATAAGTTATCACCATCCGTGCAGTGATATAGCGCTTGATCTACGAGCATTACGTTGATTACAAATTCATTCAAACACAATTCAGTCCGTAAATCCTGGCTTTACGGTCAAGCCACGAGTGAGCCGACTTGCCCCCAGACACCAGATCTGATAAACAGCGGTGTCATTGTGGAGACGGTGTCACTGCTGAGACAGTGCCCTGCCAGGCTGAGGGCAGCTCCGATGTGCGCCGCTGTTGGAGGCGATGACGCTCGTGGCTGTGCCTTGTTAGACAGTGTCAACACAATCAGATATCTGGAAATCGATGCGTTGCTCCAATAAGCACAATAAGGTTATTGATTGATGGACAAAAAAACTCACCGTCCTCTGTACTAAGTGCGGTCTTATTCATGCCTTAGTCCGCATCGTCAACTGATGTCTGTTCGACAAATCCTCAGGCTGACTGTTCTCAGGACTCAAGTTAAAAAAGTTCAAGTTCCAAACTCAATTCCCTCAGTGTGTAGCCCAACCCTATAGCCTCACTAAGCCACTGTCTTGTCCGGCTGGTGTCCTCCGCCCACTCTTATTCTGAGTGGCATGTTCACAACTCGCGGCCATCCTCTCATAACTCGCAAGCCTAACTCGTAACTCGCGAGTGGCCCGGCCCTACGACGGCTTGGCAGCACGCCACTCATCTGTTGATGGCGCCGACAGCGGTGACGGTGGCGGTGGCGACGACGTCATTCTCCAGAACACATTCATCTCTCGCATATTCAATGCGGAAGAGCCGGGTGGTTTTGAATGGCGCACCGTACCCCGCAAACCCAATGACCTCAGTTGACCCACAGGCGTCACTTGGTTTAACCCAGTCGGTGGCTGGAGCTCTACAGAGCGCGCCGGAGTGAATAGGTTGCCGGAAGTTGAGGGTGGGAGGCCAGAGTCCCGGCTCCGGCGTCTTTTGTTCGGGCTTTAATTTGCATGATGCATGTTGTGCTGCGAGCAGCCCGTGTGCAGCTCGGGGCTTTCCGAGACCAGCGGGACGACCGCTTCGGCTGCTGCGGTGGTATAGACGAAGGAACGGCAACAGGAAAACCGTTCGGGAGATTTGGCTTAAGTGCAGGTGCTGACGAAAGAAAAAAAAAACAGATAGAAGTGGAAAACAATTACGAGAAGAAGAGAACGCAAATGGAAACATTGTTTTTGCTCGTAAAATATCCCCAGCACATATAGCTTCTTATGACCTCGCGATTTGACAGGTGTAGGTAGCATACTGCAGTATGTATCCCTTCTATAAATAGATTTTTCCATTGATTTTCCTCGTATTTGCTGCATCGTCAGCTGCCATTAGCGGTCTTATGCGGTCAGCCCCACTGCCTCCTTTAGCACCCACGCCTCTGCACTCCTGTTCTGCTCGCGCGGACACACCTGTCGTTTCGTCTTTATCCCACCCTCTCTCCCTGCCTCACCTGCCGTCACCTCTGTCTCACCATTGTCTCACGGACTCTCACCACTGTCTCACCAATGTCTCACCGACACCACCGAGTGCAGACGGACGACGAAACATTAGTATGCTGGCCGATGAACGGGTAGGGAGGAGGCAACTTCTCGGCTCGCCGTCTTCTTGACACGGGCGGTAAAACTTGGGCTCAGCCGCCAATGAATGACTCGCGTCGTCATGACGAACCGCCGGCGGAGTGGCAATTCCATCGTGATGGATCATAACGCGTGACAAGAGAGACATTATTCTGGAGCGGCGCGAGATGAAGCTCCTGACAGAAACGACACCTGCGTGGGCGGACGAGGCGGTGGGTAAGACATATAGCGACATTCCGGAGGCCGTATCAACTTCGAACTGTCGGAATGCGTCGTAATGTGCCGCTGGGAACGTCCGGCCGCGGCGGTTTGACTCAGCGGCTGGCTCTGGCGACCCTGACTCACTGCAGTGGGTGTCGGGCGGCTGCCGCGGTACTGACTCTGAGCCGGTCCGCCACACCGCTGACAAAGAGCCGGCTCATGTCTCACCGGGTGACTGAGTTCGTGGTGCAGAGGTCAGCCGATCGGGGTCACTCGGGTCGGGGCAGGACAGAGGTCATACTGTCGCATGGCGGAACCAGACATATGACATTTGGCGCTACAGAACGTGCCCTAATGCAGTTTTTTTTTTTCAAACCGAGAAGTTCCTCACTTGCGACTTGACTTGACTTTCCGGTATATTTGTTCATTGAGAGCAAATATACCGAAATAAATTGCATTTAGCAAGCGAATATGGTGGAGCATGGTGCCATTTTACGCTAAGAAGCGCCATGATATGACCAAGGTAGTGACTGGAAACTTACTGGTTGACATCTCGAATTACTAGCGACACACCGGTACTCACTGCTCAGTGCTCAGTTGCTCACCTCACCTCGGGTTATGTGCGCAGTTTACCTGTCACCTGAGCCGCTACAGTGGCGACAGCGTCCGGTGACCCATGTGACCTTGCTCGGTGACTGACCTGGTGTCCGGTGACGATCAGTGGCCTGATGTGACGACATAGTGTGACACTGTGACAGGTGACACGAAGGTGTCAGGTCAACCGTACACCTATATTTGGAGAACCCTGGACGGAGTCGTATTGATTTAGGGCCACCGAAAGGCTCGATAGAGTCCCTTTTCACCATGTCAGCTGCTTTGAGTGATGACGTGAGCTGCTTTTTGTGGATGATGTCTCGTGTTGTTGCTGCAGAATACGTAATTTGGCGGCTATTCTAGTTACGCCCACTATAACATTACCACGATGGGAGGATCAATACTCCACAATGACATTAGCACAGTGTTCCCACTCCTGTGTATGACTGATCAGGTGCTCATTCTCGTTAGCATAATTAGCTAGACTAGCAAAAACAAAAAAGAAAAACTGATAATTCTTGTCGATTTGACAGTTAAACACATTGCCACTTGTCCGCTCCATTCATTTTCTGACCGCTGACACGGGTAGGGGCGACGGGTCTGGCCAAAATTACTTTAGTAATGGCTCCCTCAATGCTGAGGCGGGTCTCTCCCGTGTTGGAGCCGGGGAAAGGTGCGCTGACGTGGGCGAAGCTGGGCTGAGCGGACTGATGGTGGGTCCCTGATAGCCCAGTGGGCTGAGTGGAGCGACATGAGAAGCCCCTGATGGCCCGATGGGCTGAGCGGGCTGATGGGAGGTCTCAGATGTCCCAGCGGGCTAAGCACACCAGCGCGGCGCGTGCACCAGGAGCCATGCGCCGAGCACCGCTGGCAGCGGCGTGCACCTCAGCCGCCCCGTCATTGTGCCGGGCGTAATTGCACCGAGTGATTAACCTCAGACGAGCGCAGCCGACCGGCGGCCCAGGAGTCAACGGTCACGGGTGGAATGCAGAGCACCACCGACACCCTCAGGCCACCCCGGAGGCCGCGCGAAACCACCAAACGTGACTACCAGCTCGTGCGTTGTACGCCACAATTGCTCTCATTAGTTCCAAAACAAACTCGCCCGAGTAATGTGCTGGAATCTCATTAGCGACATCCGCCCTGGGTGCCATAAACTGTGCGTCCCGGGGCGGCCGCTCGCCGGTCGGGACAGATGGTTCTCCAGGTGTGGTCCCCATGGCCGGACACTGGGCCTCTGGCGGCCCCTCGGCGGCCGATGTCTGTGTTCTTGTGGGCGGTGCCGGCGGCCGAGCCCTGTGTTCTGGGCGGTCCGTCCTCCAGGTACGGGCGGCAGCCGATTGGTTACGTGCCTGACCATATATTTGATTGTTTTACATAATGCAGGGCTGCTGATCCACGCGGGACGGATAATGGATCTGTTCGTCGGTGCTGTGGGCGGCCTCAGGGCCCCCGGGTGGGAGGTCTTGGGTCTCCAGCGGCCGGGCGAGACGTCGGCAGTGCCCCTCCTGTGGTTCGGGGGCTGTTTGTCGGTCAGTGTGGTGAACCTACCAGATACTTCACAGGAACACACCTTATGACTTGAACGAACTCTTGCCGGTTTAAGCTGGTGCTAAGTTTAAGTGCCGAATAGTCGTAGACTGAATGGAGCGTGAAAGGAACGCCATCTTGTAAGAACATCGCTGACAGTTATTGCGCTATTCATTCAAAAGGTTATGACTTCCGAGCTTCCAAGCCCCAAAAAAGTGTAGGGCGTGCATGTTTGTCTTGAACAAAGATTCGACGCCCTTGCCGTCGGTTGTGCACTTTGCCTGATTACCCGAGACATTCAATAGCGGCCACTTTCAAGTTGAATTCCCAGGAAAACAAAAGCATTTCACTCGAACGCCTTGTGGAACGAATGGGCGCATCTGGGCTCTTGCAGACATTGGCCGTGGCTCGCCCATTTCTTTGAATCCATTTACATTAGGCAACAGCATTCGTGATGTAAAAAGGACTAATCTAGAAACTACGTTCAAAGTAAATCCATGAGGTTGATTGCTGATCCGTTCGCTCTTCGTCCGTTGGTTCTGCTGAGGACGTCTGCCAACCTTAATTAGTGATCTCATTAGGTGGTGTGGTGGTCGGGAGTGTGTCTTCCCCGCCCCGCTCTCCGCCTCTCCAGCCGGCCCTCGTCATTCTGTAAACAAAATGCACGACCCCGGCCCCGGTGGACTGCGCTCCGCGGCCAGCCGCTGCGTCCTCCACCGCCCGCAGCCGAGGCATTCAGCGACGTGCCATCGCTGGAGCGGCCTGCTCCCTCCGGGCTACATTGATGTCAGATTGATGACAGCGATCGAACTTCAGTGAGCCGTGAGTGAGGAGCTCTCAGGCGAACGATTCAGGCGGCAGCTGCTCCACACGACGGCGTATTTGTTTTCACTTTCGTTCCCCGGCGGCCGAGATGCGTCCTTCGCACGCGTCTGATGTCTTCCTCAAGTGGTACGTTTTTCTGTAGCGAGTCTGCGGGGTTTTCGGAGGTAACTTGGCCTTGTTTGCGCTATTTTGGTGGCCGGTGCGAACGGTGGTCTGTGAATTGGGGGAGTTGCGGTAGTGCGGAGGGTCCGGTGCGGAGTGGGTCGATGGCTGGAGCCGTTCGGCGGGCCGAGGAACTCCCACGGGAGTGTCTTCACTCGGAGACACCCAGAGAGGCGCACATCCACGACACACGGAGACGGGAGTCGTCGGGCCAGCTGCTGTTACCGGTCGCCGCCACTGCTCCTTTCGCTGTCGCTATGCAATATGCATAGTTATTTGTGAAGAGCCGACATATGAAAACAGGCGAGGTGGAATATGAGCGCGATGTCATTCTAAAGAGACTATAAAAAGCCTAACCTCTGGCCATTTGGGGAGTTGAGGCGCTGATAATCTAAGTCGTGATAATATGAATGAAATGATTCATGACATGGTCGGAAAGTGATAGCGGGCTGGAAAGTTCCAGTGGACAGACAGGAAATATTCTGGCGACTGGACGGTTTCCAGTAGCTACCATGGGATTCCATGGCATCTCTCGTTACGAGACAGAGTTGGTCTGCGAACTTGACGTGGTCACCCCTTCCGAGACACGATCCTATTAGACAGATCAGATACAGGCCGATCAAATATTTAGGCATATTTGTCTGTGGTGATGCCATGCTTGTTAATTGGGAGGCTGGGCTCCCTCTGCAGGGGGAGGAACAAACATTGGTGAGGACTGCAAATACAGAGATAGTGGGGTTCGGTGACTGAACAGACCTCCTTTGCTCCCCTCTTTTGATCCCATGTCCAATCAGCACATCTGGCGAATGGGTAGATTCTTTCTGAGTTTGAAAACTACCTTGGTCTGGCCTAAATCTAGCCAGGCTTAGCTGTTTGACCTTTTGGCCGTTGTCTAGTTGTTTTGAATAGACGACACGCACAACCTTCCCTGCGGTTGTGGTCACCTCGGTGTGCAGGTATTGAAACTCGTGCATCTCCGTTTACTGAGGGATTTTAACATTTTCCCACTTTGACGTTTTTTTTCTCTCTTTTTTTTTCAGATGCCATCTTGCGACTGATCCATAACGCCAACCAGTCAACTATCGACAGCTACAGCCACGAGACTGACGAGGACAGTCAAAACCAGACCAGTGACAACGTGGCGAAGCACGCGCTGCCCACGCTGTTCGGCCAGTTCATGCGCTACTTCCAGAGCGAGCTGTCCGATCCGGAGCTGGAGACGGCCGTCACAGAGTTCTTCGACGAACTGTTCGTGGTGACGTACGGACGCGGCGCGCAACTGAACGCCACCTTCGCGAGCTGCCTGCGGGAGAAGCGGCTGGACATCCGACCCTTCCGCGACGTGCCGTTCCGGATGAAGGAGAAGCTCCTGCGCACCTTCGGGCTGGCGAAATTCTACCTGCAGTCGCTGTACGGCGGTCTGGCGGTGCTCAACACCACCACCCACTTCCAGTGCACGGAGTCGTGCTACCAGGCGCTGACGAGGCTCAGCTACTGCCAGCTCTGCCGAGGCCACAGCCAGGTGCGGCCGTGCAATGAGTTCTGCTTTAACGTGATGCGCGGCTGCATGGCGCCGCTCTCCACACTCAACGAGTCGTGGCAGACGTACGTGGAGGTGTTGCGCAAGCTGGCCACGTCCCTGCAGGCCGGCAACAACGTGGAGACCTACCTGCTGAAGCTCTATGTCAATATCTCGGAGGCGATGTCACTCGTCTTCACCTACCGGGAGGAGGTCGATAGAGAGGTGAGTGGGCAGGTCGCCACGACCGCCCTCTTTCCCCGAGTGCATGTTGTACTGAATTGGCAAATCGTCAGCTAGGCACACAAATTCATATGGACTCTGCATTGGTGCTGGTAATAATGATGCTGCGTAAGAGCACGGGTAAACTGAACTCAGAAAGGATGAATTTCTACCGAAATGAAACACATTGTGCTTGACGACATCCAATCGTTTGACTAGCTAAGAAATCCTGAGAGAGATTGCAACGCGAAAATATTGGTGAGCAAACAACAGTAAAAATTGTTATGTTCGCTGAAGATTAATTCGGCAATTATTCTTCTTTTAACCATGCTCACCTCTTCTTTTCGTTCTCACTCAATCTGTGAATCTGAATATCCCGATCCACGGACATCTACCGAACCGTTTCACTAAAACGTCATGAATACGGGATGGATCGTGAAACGAGACGGCCTGTGGATATGGCAGGCAGAGCGGGCTGTCTCCCGTTCCAACTCTGTCTATTGCCCAGTACGGTACATTGTCTGCACCACTCAGCTGCCGGCGCGGCCGGCGCGCGCCATTCGTGCCACCATCGTCTCTGAGGGGCGCACTCGACGTCCATTGTTCCGTCGGCGCCGGGCCGCAGTTGGCAGGTCCAATTGAGTTGGGCGACTCAGCCCACGACGGTACCGACGGCCGCTGGTCACAATGGGCCACCGGCGCGCGGCGGCCCGTCGCTGCCGATCGCGCTATTGTGGCCGGCGGCCAGCGGGCGCAAACGGCGGAGACGACGGCCATTCACCGTCCGCTGACCCGCGCCCCTGACCTTACCGTCACGTGACCGGCTCGGCTGTGTTTGGAGAGCACTCTGACCAGGTCGGCCTTATCCCAAATCGATACGGTGTGGGCTGGCGGCTTCCCTGGGACGCCCACGGGCACATGAGGTGGGCGGAGAGCGGAGGGGATCCTTCCATTGAACGCCAGGCGTCAATGAAGTGTCGGGTCCGACACCTGGGTAGACATCGATCCTGAGGCAAATGTGTCAGCACAGGACAGTGAAAATGATTAATGGACCGATGTAGTCCAATGCTTGGTAAACCGAACAACATTCGCTGTTGATGCAACACACATCAGCAGGCCATTATAAAAGAAAGCCTGGGGTTGAATTAATGGCGACGACATTCTAGCGAAGACGCATTGGGCAGATTCGGATCACCTCCTTTTTACCTAAACCACCAATAAATCCGTTCATTGATAAACTGATCCACGTATCCCGAGTGGGACGATCTTCGGGCAGACAGCACTCAGCGCGAATGGGACGCTCTCCACTAAAACGACCGCATCAATCCGCTTCCATTCAGGCTCCAACAGTGTGTTGTGTTCGCCTGATTCAGAAGGTCGACGGCTTGCTGGGTTTGTGAGCGGGGCGAGGACGTCGTCGACCGGTCCGCGCCTTGTCCGCGAGTCTTTGTGGGACTGCTGGCACGCTTCGACTTGTTTGGAATACCGGGACTGGGCGGGGGCGGATGATGAAAGTCTCTAATGCTCTCTCTAAAACTCTCTACAGCTAATGGCTGAAGTCTTAGACACATATTCGATCGCCTTCTTGAGGATAACGTTCCAGATTATCATAAGAAGAGGCCCGTTTGATCACCACGGTAGTTACCTTATCAATTCTCGATGCGCTAATTCTCGTCCTATTCTCAAAGTGCATACCTATCCTGGCGCAGTCTTTCGGTGTACTTGAAAACACGTCTCAAAGCTTTGTACTCTTTCATATTTACGCCTCAACTCCGGATGTCTGTCGCGATGCTTACTATGTTCTCAGACCCACCAGCTAGCAACAGCATCAAAGCAGCTTCATCATAGCCCTGTTCCCCGCCGCGCCCTCGCCGCGCCTGGCTGTGGTCCCCGCTGTGATACCCCTGTTTGTGGCGACCTCCGACCCTAGCCGGTGGACCGTCGTATGTAATAACTCCATTGGGGCCCTGTCCGCCCAGCGGGGGAGGCGCTTCTCCCCTACAACCCGACTGAAACAGCGGGGTACCGGGCAGCTCCAGCTTGTGAGCCGGGCAGGCTGGCTTCGGTAGAATTCCAGCGTCAAGGGAAGGTGTAGTAGTTAGGTATAACCCATTGAAGGAACTGGCCACTTTGAATCTGCGGTTAGGTGCTTCATTGTAGAATTTCTACGATTGCCGATTGGGTACTGGATTATTCGGAAGCCTGTAAATATAAGTTGCTCGTGCATTGGCAAATCTTGAAAACGTTTGCTATGGGTTCGGCTTGAAGTCGCTGCATGTAAGAAGCAAGAGGAAATGCTCTCGCGGGCCTCTGGTCCCTCACAGAGGCGTCCTCCGTCTGATTGTTGCCACCCGGCCACGTTGTTTGTCGGTGCCGCTCGGTGAAAGCTCGCTTCGTCGAACCGAGCGCGTTGCATGCCGCCTGTGCCGGTCATCGATGCACGCGGCGCGGCGGGTCGGCAGGAATGTACCCCCCTGAGCACGGACAGGCTTCCGGCAGAGCGCGGACGACGGCTGCAGGTGCGCCCCGGGCCCGACGTCTGTCCGTCGCAGGAGACGACCCCCTCTGAGGAGCCAGAGCCGCCCGACCGGCCTCTGGCCGCCTGTCGGTCCCGTCAGCCACGCGAGACTGACGGATGACGAGGGAGCCCTTTGAACGCTGCCGGAAAGAAGCTTTGAGGGGTCTGCAGCGTTCGAGACTGTCTGTGATGTAGTGGAGATTTTGATTGAACTGATTGAGACCTCCTCAGAGATTGCAGTAATGCGCCCTGTGCCAGCTCACTGAACTACATACACCTGTTTTATCCAGCTCTGCACCCGAGAGGCGCTCCGGACCCGTCCCAGCCGACCGCTCGTATACCGTGCAGGGGCGGAACAGCGGCGTAACACGCACCTCCGTGTCTGCAATCACGCGCAGGCCCGCCCCCTGCACGCACACGGGCCCATTACTCGGTACCAGGCGATCACGTGTGGCTCATTACCCCATTTGGTTAACAGGCTCCGTAACGGGCTACCTGTGCGGCCCAGCCGGTGTCTAATCAGCTGATCAGCCGCGTCATCGAGTGCGGTTTCCGCTCCGTTACCTACAGACCGCTGCTGGGGAGCTACCATGCAAATGAGCGACGCTTTTAACCCGCGCGGGGCTGGGGTCTCCAGCCGAACGCGCGGGGCTGGGGGGGTAAATTTTACCCCCCCTGTTATCTCCCGAACTAATGGTCCGATTTGGAAAATTCAAACGCCAATCGAAAGCTCTCATCACGAACTACTAAAAACATGTACTTAATTTAAAGTTTGAGGTCAAGGTCAAGGTCAGGTCAAGGGTACAAATTGCAAGTTTCTACAGTATCGGCCTTGCACCGTAGTTGCCGAAGAATGGAGTCATGGACTGAGACTGTTCGCCCAAAACGTGTTCTTAGGCTACCAAGACAATATTCGTTGCATACAATATCATTCAGAGGTCAAGGTCAAGGTCAGGTCAGGTCAGGTCAGGTCACCAAAAAACAAAATATAGAAAAGGGCATGTGCGACACATGTTTTATGGGTCATTTTACTCATAGAATTCAATAGGCACACTCAATAAGTGATATGGACCACCTCTGGATGAATTTCAGGTCGAGGTCAGGTCAAGGTCAGGTCAAGTGAGGTCAAATTTTGAAGTTGGTTGTTAAGGCCTAGAAAGGTGTCTATCTGATGCAGTTTTTCACGGCGAATCGAATGGTGCTATTTTTGTTTCCGTACGAGGTCTAGAACTTCCAAAAAAGTCATTTTTCAAAAAATTTGTGTGTCGTGACGTCATAAAATTTTGAATAACTCCCACATTTCTGAACCGATTCTTCTAAAATTTGGTATGTAGGTGCACATAGACCACTTCTCTGACATATATTCCGGTTTTTTCGATAGACTCAAAATTTTGGATTTTATAATGATTTTCCCAAAAAAATCAGTTTTTTGAAAAAATTTAGGCCAAAATCCAAAATTTTCAAAAAACCGAGATAGCCATTTGATAGACAAAGTAAAATTACGTATAACCTTTTTTGTTACGTCTTGATTCCTTTACAAATGAAGATGTTAGCGGCGTTTGAACTTTTGCCGTTTTTGAGGCGAAAATGGCGAACATGACGTCACTAAAACGTCAATTTCTCAAAAATTTCCCGACGGATTTCGCTCAAATTTTCAGGGAACGTGTCAAATTGATGTAAGAAAAGGTACTGAAAGTTTGGCGGCGCTGCGCGCCGCCGTTTTTGAGATATCGCAAAAATTCGCGAGGGGGGGTAAAATTTACCCCCCAGCCCCGCGCGGGTTAATCAAGTGGCCAGCCCACGCCTCATCTTTTCGAAGTGCCGGCCGGATGAAGGCGGACTTTTCAAGGCGCCTGTCGTGAATCGTTAGTGGTTAGTCGTTAGTCGCTGTCGTTAATCGTTAGTCGTTAGCCGCTGTCGTTAGACGTAAGTCACTAGTCGTCAGCCGTTATGAGCTGAATCCCTAACCCGCTCTTGGTTTATCTCTCGCCCCGCCGGTAAATGACGCAGCCATGGCGCCGCGAATGGCGCCACCGCGCCGGGAGTGACGCCGCCGCGCCACTAATTGGCCGCGATAAACTCGACACCAATCAGTCAGATGTCTTTTTCTCCTTTTTTCTCCCCCCTGACATTCCTGCGCGGGCGGTGGGCGCCGAGGGCATTGCGCATGCGCGGCAGACGGTCAGGTAATTGAGGGACGAATACCGTGGCCACCCCGGACTGAGAGGGCCGGACCGCCTGTAAAGATGTCAGACTGATGAGCTCCCACCCAAGCGGGAACCCGCCGCTACCCACTGCGCAGCAGGGCTCTGACGGGTGGCCACTCTGTGCGGAATTCAACCCCGTACACTTAGAAATGAGGAGCGTTTTACAAGCAAATAGCTGAGTCGTCGACAACAGGGGATGGGTCAATTAGCAAAGCAGGTGTAACGTGATGATTGATGATTAAAATTTCCGCTGCGCCCATGACAAATTATCAGATCGTATGGGCGCTTCATTACAGGAGAATCCAGAGACGCAACCAGCTGGGGATTGGCATTGCAATTTCGACTTTTGACGATCTAAAATTTGAGCTACTGCGCTGTCGCCAAGGGCTTTGACGATCTCTGTTTGACTCAGCCGCCAGCGAACCTGGCCGACACACCGCACCGGTCGGCCGGCCGGGCCGCTCCCTCCCCAGACGGATGGTATCGGCCAGTTTTTACCGCCGCCCGCCGCCGTGGTAATGGATTACCCAAAGGTGGCCCGCCCGGCTACAGCTCAGATGAAGCCGTGGCATTTCTCATCGGCTGCGTGCCTCGGATGGTGGCTGAAATTTAAATGAGTTATTTCAACCGCACTGCGGTACGTCTATGGTGGTTTACAGTCGGAGGCTCGCTGCTGTGGTGATTCGAAGGTGGCGTAAGCGCGCGTTTTTGAGTAAACTGGAGCATTGCGGGGCTCTTGATATTTATGAAGCGGAAGTTATGTATTCTTACTGCACGCAAATGGAGCTCGGTTACTGCCGAATAAAGGCGCAATGTGTTGTTTGTCAATGGCCAAACCCTCCACTGAGGTGGCATAAACCGTACGACCACCAACTTAAACGTTTTTTCCTTATGTTGCCGTGTTATGACGTCTCGCCACTGAAGCGAGTATAGATTGTAACTGTAGTTAGACTAACTCCAGCTTGTACCCAATGCAGTGCAACGGCGTCATAACAGAGCTCCGGCGGGCCCGCAGCTACACAAAAAGTCCCTGACAGATAGCCAGGGAGCCTTATTTGCCTAACAATATTTTGTTTGCAGGCCCAGCTTTGACCAATCTGGAAATAAACTACCGTCGACTTTGCACGCTACGTACCTAACTCATGGGCCTTGTATCGCGCGGCCGATCACGGCAGCTGCAGTGGGGGCTTATGCAGTCCGCACAGACGCTGAAACCGTCCGCGACTGCGACAGAAAACTCCGTTAAGCTGCTGTCGGAAACGTGTCTGCTTCAAATAGCATCGTCTAGCGTTTCGGGCGTTTTTTCTTGTTCGGCGTCGTCGTTTTGTCCTTCTGTCCGGCAGCCGGTAGCGCAATCGTCGCCGCATCAGCAGCCAGGAGCTGGATTAGTATTAACGTCAATCATTACCGGAATACTGCTGGAGGATAATGCTGGTTCGCAATGCACAAGTGTGACGCTGGTTTACCCGGATCTTAATTTGTTATTTTAAGGTGAATGTGATTCACCTGTGTCTGAAAGTTGGTGGCATTCTTAGGGGTAGCAGATTTAGGTGTTGTTTTTGTTCGAAGAAATCATGCAATAACCTCCCGTACCCGACTTATGAAGTCAACAATGAATTAAATAGCAGGGCATTATGCTCGCATGCTCATTTAACTTTTGGCTGATTCTGAGATCATGTTGATTGTGCGGATGAAAGGACTTTCGGCGGTGAAAACTTTGACTCCAACATGGATTAGTTTCAACGTTGTTCAGAGTTCAGACTTTTATGCTTGGTGCAGTCACTTCTATTGCCAAACTTTGATGTTTGTAGTGCGTGAAAGTTTTCTGTAGGAGTCTATTAGGGATTGCATTCTGAGTAACTCCACTTTTCTTACCACCAATTTCGCGCGACTCTTAACCCTCGCCCTGGCAGGGGGGGGGGGGTCGATGCGACCCCCCCTAAGGTTTTTCGAAGATAGCGTAAAAACGGCGGCGCGCAGCGCCGCCAAATTTTGCACAGCCTATGGGGCAACCTTTTTACATATGACCTGAAAATTTCAGGTCCGGGTGACCTTGGGTCAGGTCACCAGGTCAGAAAAACCGGTACAAGGTCATGGTCAAATTTCAATTTTCTTCTTGCACCTGTCCAACTCACAGTTTTCGACTGATTTCCTTCAAACTTTCAGGATGTGCTAAGTTCACCGAGTTGTATAACATATAGTCCGGCTTTTTTGAGGTCACTGACCTGAGGTCAGTTAGAGGTCATTACGTCGTAATGTTAAGCCTATGGGAAAATACTAAATTCGGAAAATACTGGAGATATCCGCTTCGTTCTATTACTTTTGTGCTTTGAAACCACGGTACTTAACAGCAGGTCACTTGGTGCTTCTTTGTTTGGAGTACTTATCCATGGGTCAGGTCAAATGAGGTCAACTGAGGTCAAATGACGTTTTTGCCAATAACTTGGCACATAATGACGCTAGAGCTTAAAAAATGGTATCATTGTGTTCCTGGTGATCAGCCGAATCGAATGATATGCGATATGATACAATTTGGTTAACTTGAACTCAATTTATTAATTTAAGTTTACTTAAAATTTAAGAAAAACTTTAAGTACACTTAAGCAAGCTAAAAAGTATATCATTCGACGCGCCTTGACGTGCTGAGTTCACTGGTGCTTTTCTTTTTGCTCTATCTTAATTAGATCAAAAGTTATAAGTGAAAAACTTTTGACCTGTTTTTAGCGAAATTTTTACATTTATACCCCCCAAAACCCCCCTAAATATTGACCTAGAGCAACCAAATTTGCACAGGGGCGAGAACTCCAGGGGGCCCACCAACCTACCAAATTTGGTGTTTCTAGGTGCCATAGGAGCCAATCGCGAGGGGGGGGGGTCGCATCGACCCCCCCCCCCCCTGCCAGGCCGTGTTATGAAAAATGCCCTGCCAGGGCGAGGGTTAAAGTCAACAGATCAAACAGCAAAGCCAGCCTCGGCGAAACTCGGAGAGCGCACAATACCTGCTCCGTCCCCAAACTTCCGGCCCGTGTCCATTTACCGGACTAATCCATCACACGGGGGATCGTCTGTAGCCGGCTCCAATCCGGGATACGGCGGCCGACCCGCCGGGCGTGTAATAAGCCGCATTGTCGGGTCTGTCCTGCACCCCTTGGCCGCTCGGGCGCCGCGCGTCCACGCGTGACGCTGAAAACACTCCGGAATGCGGCGGGCGGGGCGATTGAGAGAGCCGGCAGCATTCCGCTGCAGGGTGTCATTAATTAATGTGTTTACTGCTCGGGAGAGAGGAAGATAGAGGGAGAGAAGGGAGCGGCGCTATCAGCTCATGGAAGGGCGTGCAGGCAGCGGTGTGACGAGAGCGGGGAGGCCACGGGGCGTGACTTGTCCAGAGGGTAAAATGTCTGGTGGCTGGAGCACAGAGAAATTGTGAGGTTAGAGAAGCGACTTCTGCTGGAAACAACGATAGGCACTGTGGTGGGTTCAGCGTGATGACCAAGGTTCTGCAATGGAACAGCCGATGAAATTTAACTTCGCTAGCTACGACAAGAAATGTGCAATATCATGCAACAACTGCGAGAGCTTTGCAGTGGAAACGTTTCATGTAGCAGCTATTTCATCATCCTTCTCCTTTATGCCTCAATGTTTGTCGTTTCGTCGGCCTTGGAAACGAATCACAGTTTCTTCACATTATCACCATGGTCCTCTTAGCAACAGACCTAAACCATCACATTCAGTATGTTGATTGGCTTCTCGCCCGGCCTCTGGGACCGCCGACAATGCTGTTCCTCCGTCCATATCGCATTGTCGGTGTCGCTCTCAAAGGTAGCCGCCCGACAACAACATGGAGTTGTTCTGGTAACGCCCTGTCGGACAGGGCCGGAATTCATCAATGATGCCTGTCGGACGGTACCGGACCCGACAGTGACCCTGTCGGACAGTCACAGACCCTGGCGACTCTTGTCGGACACTACCCGCCGGAGCCAGCCACCAGCGGTCGCGCGCCACCCATCAGCCATTCTCAGCTCACCGAGCAGTGAATTAGCATAAGTCGATTGCTCACCCCTGTGTATATTGCCGCGACTACCCGGGCCGACCGACAGTTGACTGTTCCATCGCTGCCGCCCGGCTGCACCTTTTCCGGTAGGTCTGCAATGCGGCGGGTGCCTGCCTGGGACCGGCTACACCCACCCTTCGGCCGCCCACTCCTTTCCCCATCGGTCTGACCGAGAGGGAGGTGGAGGGGGGGGGGGGAGGGGCAGCGCGTGGTCGGCCTGACGTGCCGGTCCCGGTAGTTATCACGTCATAACAGCGTGGTTTAGTACCGGCCGGCTGATATGAGCCGCCCGACCGACCGTCCGCAGTGGTGGGGCTCATGGAACACCGACGGCGGACGCTGAAACTACACGGCGGTACGGCCGCTGAACGGCAGCGGTACGGCTGGGTACCACCGTGCCCTGGGTACGCCATGCTACCCCGCCCCGCCCTCAGACAGAGGGGAGAGTGCCGGACAGAGCGGTGGGAGGAGACGAGGTGTGCGATTTCAGCGCACTCTGTGTTGTGCGTCCGTAGCGGCTGGAGGGACAGCACGGCGCAGCTGTTCGGGCGCCGGATCGGAACAGCTGCTCCGGTGGTATGTCCATTGTTCCGGACTGAACCGGTTTCGGTAGGGTCCGACCCCAGACATACCCCCAGATGATGATTGATGACTATATTTGATGTTGGAGCAGACTGCAGCTGCCTTTGACCCTGGCGGCTCCCGATGGCTATCTTTTTCAGTTCTCCAAATTCCAGTCGCATTCATAGTTACATCCCCGCAGTGAACACTGAGAGACTGGCTCTCTTTAAGGTCTCCTGGCTAAAATCCGGGCTGCTACAACCTTTACAACGAACGTCAGCTGGTTCCAGTCATCTATCGTCCACCGTCTACCGTCCACCGTCCACCGTCCACCATCCACTATCCACCGTCCACATTCCACCCCTTACCCACCCCGTCAACCAAGCTGGCACAAAGTCCGAGTGGTGCCCCAGCGCCCGGAAAGCACACTGCAACTCCCACCCGGCCATTAGCGCCGTCAGAAAACAGACACTACACCAAGCGCGCCTCTTTGATCTGTTCGGCCCGAGCTGAGCTGTGGCGGCCGACCCGGCCGACGGTGCTGGCGCAGCTCGACGGGGGGGGGGGGAGGGGGAGAAACACAGGAGGTGGGGCGAGGGAGGGCTGTCTGATGTCTGCTGTCTGCTGCGTTCTGTCTGCTGTCTGGTGTCTGATGTGTGTCTGCTGTCCTTTCGCCGTTGCTGTTCGAGTGGAAAACACGTGCTTGTCTGGCGTTTAGAAGAAACGTTGTCTCTTTCCATTGCCTTGCAGTGAATCGGCACTGTGAAAGCTCACAACAGTGCTCTCCGTGACCCCTTCATTTGAGCAATGAGGAATGAGCATATGTCATGACTGATGACGTCTGAGCATAGGCGATGCGATTTCCTGCTATCTATTCGAGTGTTGTTACTTGTTACACATGTATTACATATGCCATCTTCGCGCATAGGGAAGTTATGAACCATAAGTAAGCATTAGGCTTCTGCCGTCTTGAAGCCGCAGTCCACCTTTACCTGCGCCACCTTGTGGCTTTGCTTACCACTTTCTGTTTCATGCAGCACTGAAGAGCATTGTAATTTGTAACGCTCTTGTAGTAAATATTTGGTAAGAGCGTGTAATTTTTGTAGTTTCTGTTTCATATCGCCAAACTCCCCTTGCATAGTTTTGCGCGGACTGTAAATGCCCAACATTGCCAAGGTACCTCTGTAGTCTGTAGTTGCCGAGCTCGTACGAATCTAGCCCTGTTTAACTCATCGTCGTGCCGCTGATTATCCCTCCCAGATTCCGGCGGCAGATAATCCCTTTATTCCCTGTGCTGTGGACCCGATACAGGCCTTCAGCTATCTGTCCACACGGCGGTGTCAGCACATTGCACAGTTGCACACGTAGTGCAAGTCACGCAGGCGTGCCAGTCCGCGGACCGTGTCAGATGAGCCTCGTGGGCCGTGACACCGGCAACCAACAGCGCATTGACACACGGATGACAAGGATGACACACGCTGGTGACACCCAGGTGAATGTCGCCCAGTGGAGCTTAATGGCACCGTGACACGCACGCCTGCGCTGTGAACATTGCAGCGTGAGATTGGTGGCCTTTGGGGGCTCGCGCTATGGCCTCGTTCGGAACATTACGGGACATGCAGCGTCATTGCAATGTGCGATGTGGAGCAGGATGTACCCAGTGATGAGGTAATGAGTTATTGGGAAGTGGGCTTCGTGCGTTAATGCCTGCACTTCATCTGCTTTCAAGCAGATTGTGCGATGCTAGATATTGATTAACCTTTCTATGGATAGATAATCATATAGGTTAATCGAATTTCTTTGTCGTATATGTATGATATAGCTGCATTTGTTAATTTCATTGCATGCTGTCCTTTGTTGGTATGTGTTGGCTGACCAATTCATCAAATCGCGTTACGGGCGCGAATGTTTCACGCTGATGGAGATTTATTGCGAGTTCGTATTGGAGCCAGAGTTGATGTCAATCATGCTGATTGCGTTGTTTGTGCAGTGCATCAAGCACGCGTTTGTAGGCTTAGAATACTCAATCCCTACTCAAAGGGAGGCTAGACATAAAAAAAACAGAAGAAGGAAAATGCCTTGTCGCGGAGTTATACACAAAAAGGTTCATATCAGGACCTACAACTGAAATTAAGACAAAGACATTCGTCATTCATCATCATTTAATGACCTAGATGAAGTGTGGTTTCACTTTGAGGTACCATATACAAAATAGCAGGTTACCACCATTATGTTACAAAATAGCATCATTCTTCTCACTATTATGAAGCCGCAGTGACTTATGAAGTAAGGATCTTGGGAGCGGAGGGTAAAGACTAATATGTTTAGATTTTAAGGCGGTGAATACCATTAACAAAAATGTGATCGATCCATTTATTTGTCGTTTACTCGTTTTCACTTTTTTCAAATAAATCGATAAGTAATATTTTATAAATATTTAGTATATAAGGATATGAACTACGCTCGACACCAGCTTCTGTTATTTGCTGCAACAGTTTAACTGAATCTAGCTGTATCCATCGCTGTCGTGGTGGCGCCATTGGTACCAACTTTCCTTTGTTTCCGGCTCTCACCTGTGTCCGTTGTTGCCAACTATGTGCGGATCCCGCGCTGTTTTGCTGGCGTGTGGCCTTATGCAAATGCCAGGATCCTGCCTCAATCCGCCTATTTAAATAACCGTGGGAGTTTGCGAAAAACGAACGAAGTTTGAAGGCTCTCGCTTCTTTCAAAGAATTTGCATAACAAGCTCACGGCGAGAGAGTGACGCGTCGCTTCTCAGGCTGAGGATCGGCTCAGCTGTGAGAGATGGTTCTCAGTGTAGCTTAGGTTAGGTGAAAATTGACAAACTCAGCAAGCCATCCGCAATGCAAACATTTGAGTTAATTGCAAACAGACCTCATGACTCTTATAACTGTTTGAGATATGTGATGAATGAGAAGAATAAATTGTCATCGTTCCAGAATACCTTTGAGATCATAATGCAAATCATGTAATCATTTTCTGTTGAGAAATGCATTATATAAGCATTTATTTACGTTTTTACGATGCTACGTTTGTTGTTGGACTTCTTTGCATTTCATGAAAACTCTACCATTTGTGTTAACAAAATGAATTGATGATGTATTTTTATTAGTCAGTTCTACGCTGTGGGGTAGCCTGGTTCCTCTGTGCACTCCTCTGTAGCGTGGGTATACAAAAACAAGTCATCAAGTGAATGAGCGCAGTCTGAGTCGCCCTCGGTTGGCTTTTCCCTGACGACCTCAGGGAATTAGAGATAGGGGAGAGCACAGAAGACCCTCACCCACTTTTGGCACTGGGATAGCTGAAGCTGTCTCAGCTGGTTGCGCGAGGGCAGCGCTGAAGCTCAGATCAAAAGATAATAACGCAGAAACTCAGAGAAAAAGTGCAGCCATGACGTATTGCAGTCTGTCTGTCAAGAGCCGAAACATTCAAATGGTCGCTAATCTCTCCTATTGCTCAGAGCAGGAACAGTCAACATCATCCTGGAAGATGGGCATATCAATCAGAACCTGTAACGACAAAGGCTTTTTGACACCGGCACCGGGGCATTCTTCTGTCCACAGTTGTGTGTTGAATCACTTTCTGAGGGCATTATATCCATTTCCGTGGACATAACAACCTGCATGGAGACCACGTCCACTGGGTTTCACACCAACACCCCATATCCCCAGGGTATCTTTGTTTTGCAAATTGCCGTTGACACGAAATGCTCCGCCTTTGTAAACTCACAAAAAGAGCGGAAACAACAAGTTAAAGCGTCGGCGGTCGTTTAAGGTCGCTTAACGCCTGTTATCGCTTCTTTCTGTGTTCACCGTTTTAGACTCGGGCGTTTTGAGGTCGTCTAGCGTAGCATACGGAGCGGCACATATGCGCTGTTTCTTTAGTGAGGCTGGCTTTGTCACCACGAGCGAGTGTTAAAAACACGACACAAACACGCATTCATTCGTATTTCCTAGCTGGCTTGTGGCTATAGAGATGGAGAATAGCCATTACTTCCTGAGCTTGAGGACGTGGAAAGAATATTGTGGATACAAAGCCTATGTGCGCTTTTTGGCTAAACATACGAGTATGCGTCAACAATCCCAAAGCAGACGCAAAAGGAAGCCGGAGAGGAAAAGGAATCGACTGGCACGCTATTTGAACCCACTTACAAGTTACAACTCACTACTGCAGTCGTCAGTGGTTAAAACTCAACTCCGCACGTGCTCGCGGCATCCGATAGTTGTTACCGTTTCATTTGGGTTGGCTCGGCCCTCTCGGTGGGTCGAGCGGCGGCCACTTTTTATGCGCGTCCTTCGGCTCGCGGGCGGTGCCGACGGTGCCAAGTTTACCGCGTCGATCGTCGATGTGGGTCGGTACCGACGCATCTGTCGACGCAGGTGGCTGCTGCTTTTACTCGGGCGCCTGGCGACTGGCGGCACATTTATTCCCGCGAGACACCGCTGCTCGCCCGGAGAGAAAAAAAGACGCTTTCGTCGGCCGAGAACGGCGGCCTCTCGACAGTCGGCGCACGACCGGCGACGATCCTCTAAATGGCCGCCGGTGACACGCAATCCGTTCTCAATTAGACGCCGCTTTCTGCCGCCGAAAATGGCCGATGGGAGGAACCCCGCCGCCGGCGACCGATACATATATTTTTTTTTTGGTAGTCCTCGATGACCGATAGAGTGAGATGGGCTGCGTGATTTGGTCCTTTTATGGCGCTCTCGGTCGCCGCAAACACGTCGATTAAGTACACAAACACGGCTGGTGATTAGAGTGGCCCCCGGGAGCAGCGGACTCGATGCTGTCGGCTGGCGTCTTGGCGCCGGTTAGCCGGAAACTGGCACCGAACCGGGCCGGGTGCGCCGGCCAGCAGACATCTCAGACACCCATCTCTGTCTCTGGCGGCGGTCGGCACGGAGAGATGGGCTCAAAAGACAGACAGACACAGGCAGGTGGACACAGGAAGGCGGGCACGAGGAGGCGGGAACAGATAACGGGATTGAGAGACGATCACAAAAAGGTGGCCGCAGAAATGACATGAATAGACACGTAGAGGTCTCAGGTCGTCACGGAGAGGCGCCTCAGTGACATGTCGTGTCTCGTGCCCATCGCTCGGCGCTGTGACGGCCATCACAGAGCGGCTAGTCACGGTGTGATGAGACAGCACAGCTCGACCGACCGCAGTGCCGACCACCCGCGTGGGCCCGCCGGTGAGCGAGTGTTGATCGGTTCAGGTCAGAGGTCAGCTGCAGGCAGCGAGCTCACAAGAGGAATGTCGGGCTCATACATCCGATAAGGGATCGAATTCCATCAGCTATGCGAGCCTCAGTGAATTCGACATTGATTTGAGTCTGTTTCGTGGACGCCAAACCATTCAGACGCAAATTTCACTTGAATAACTCAATCATATTTAACGTCTGATCCAGCGCCACTCACAAGCTCTGTCGAATTTCAGCCGTGGTTCGGCAAAGCAATTCATCCCATTGCAACAGTCCCACAGCTCATTTAGACAGCTTGCGTACACCCGTCCTGACCTTGCAAATGTGTGTATCCTGTCAGCGCACATAGTGCAGTCGCCTCTCTGAATGAATGGAGCCGACGTGGACATGTGTTTTCTAACGCAGCGGTGACCACTACGATCTATTGACCAATTACGCGTCAATAGCTACACATTTTTCGCCAGCCACCGGCGAGCCATTCGTGACACTTCATCGGCTATTTATTACCGGATCAAGTTATCAAATTCGGCTCCAATTACAGTCGAACCTACGCCATTAATCTCTCGGGAACAGCCCGCCATTAGAGTACGGGAAACGTCCCGCCGCCCATGGCCCGCTGGGGACGGGAGGCAATAGCGGCGCGGCGCGCGGACGGCAAACGCGGCGCACGGACCAGTGTTCGCCACGGGCCGGGCCAGCCCAACGGGCCATGGGCCGGGCTGGGCTACGGGCTGGGCCGGGCCCCCAAATATCATTAGTTAACGGGCTACGGACGGGCCGGGCCAAGAGCTTTCTGCACTATGGGTTTTGCGACTAATGTCAATTTAAGAAAATTTGGAAACTGATGCAAACAAAACCCACTGGGAAAATACAAAAACTAAACCAAATTTAAGGAACGTGAAAGAAAACCTACTTGTTATTGAATTTTGGGAATCTTGAGAATTATCCAATATCACATCATGTCACACATAGGAGGATTTTCATAAAAATTCCGCAACCAAAAAGATCAGAGAATGTCTAGCATCATTAGTTTGTAATAAAAGTTAAAATGTAGTCATCAGAATAACTTACTTAGCACTACAACTCCAAAAACTAAGAAGCCACTCAACAATGATGGGCCACAGGGCTACATTAAGTTTAACACTTATATATGGCGATAGTGAGACAATTCCAACACAGTCTTTTTTCCTTCACCGACGGCTTTTTAACGAACAGAACCTTAAAAGGATACTCACAAAACACACTGTAAGTAACGACGAACTCTACAGAGTATTTCGCGACGAAAGCTTCTTTAAATGTCCATAAATTTGTCAAAATAAGTCACAACAAACCAGCCCCCTCTCAACAAGATTTGCAATCATGGCGGCGGCCCTATGTTTATGTGGCGGCATCTAGGTAATATACACAACAGTTTATCAAATAAATACGTTTTTAAAGTAAGTATCAAGGTGAAAAACAAAATTAAACAAATAAAAAATGAAACCTTAATCACGAAGTCTGAAAACTCGAACGAAAAACAAAACAAATACTTGATCATATATGTTTTATTATACAATTGGTCAAAATCGCTACCTGCCGCAGCTGCGACAATAAAGAAGTGTTCGCTCATTTTTGATTGATGATGATGATGCGTTAAAGTCGCAAAAGTACCCAATGACATTTCAAGTTTACCATGTTTTCTGCTTACGCTGCTAGCGATATCAATATCTTGAAAAGAGCCTAACATAAAATAGCAAGGAAAGTAGCAGATAGTTGTCCACAGAGATTTGGTTGACACGTGGGCATGAATTGAAAATAGATAAGATCAGTTTTGCTGATAAATGGATTGATTTTCTCTTTTTTTGGAAGACAGTGCTAAAGTTAGTGTCACCTATTTTGTATGCTTTCTCAGGCTTTTGATATTGCAGCATCTATGGAGTGAATTTAACAGCAAGGTCAATCCCAGACAGATTCATCAATTCCCATAAGTCAAGCTTTTTTTTCTGCTGGTAAGTGCTGGGAAGTATAGAGTATGTGGCAAATACTTCCTTCAAGTATGCATTAGAGTCACCAATTATGAATGATAATGTTCACACACATCAGCTTGCAAGATAACTTTACTCATAGAATGTAGTTAATATAATCATGTAAACTTTTTATAGGTGTGTAATCATGACCTAATTGACTGAGGTGCTTGCTGTTGCTGTTAAAATTTGTGCCATAGGTGCTTGAAATGATTATATTCATTGAAAAGAAGGGAGTCATGATTGCCATGTTAATATTCATGCAATTTGAATTGTTCTCAAAATAGTGTAATCAATCATGCTTATTATAGCAATAGACTAAGACAATAACTAGATTGCTATTTTTGCCGGGCCGGGCCGGGCTGGGCTTGGAATATTTGCCAAGAGCGGGCTACGGGCTGGGCCGGGCTCTGAACCCATGGGCCCGGGCCGGGCTGGGCTGGGGATTTTGGGGCCCGTGGCGAACACTGGCACGGACGACAAACGCGGCGCACGGACGACAAACTCGGCGCACGGACAGGTGTGAGCGGCGAACTCGGCGCTCTCTGAGACCCACAGACCGTCGGCTGGCCGTCGCCCAGCTGGCTCGCTCAGTCGGCCGGGCTCACCGCGTCAACCCTGACCCTGAGACGAAACGCGTAGACGGCCGGCCGACGCGGCGGTCGTCCAGCGGACCCGTCACAGGTTTCCGGCGCAGCCATAATTCACGCGTCCACGGGTCGGCTGTTGTGAGCTCTAATCACAGGGCTCGTTCGACCCGTGTGGGAGGGTTGGGGCGGGCAGGACCAGAGGGTCGGCAGAGAGGAACGTGGGGGACGCGGGCCGGAACAAAAACCTGGTGCTTTCCTGGTAATCACGACTCGATACTGGGCTAGAGTGGACAGCGACCGGAAAGTCGAGCAGGGGGAGGGAGAGAGGGAAGGGGAGGGGAGGGGTGATCTATAAGAGCGCATACCTGCAGTTCACCCTTCGTGTGGCGCTGGTTTTTACACCAAACCACCGGTCCATCCCACTAAGGTATGCCGAGCTGCGCTAGCTCGGCCCAGGTCACGAGGGTGAAACAAAACTCGCTGAGGTCACTTGGGTCGTGATCTCCCGGTCACGATCGGTCACGGAGCTCCTCTGTCCGTCTGCCAAGTCTCTCTATTAGAGCACGGAGCTCGGGCCGTGCTGACAATCTCAGCAAGCCTGCGTGTGCGCCGTACGCGTGCCCAAATCCACCGAGTGGTGGTCCGCCGGCGACCGTTGTGACGGATCGCACCCCAGGCTCGCATGTCAACACGGACACGGCACATGACGCATGCCTGATTCACACTGCGTGCTGGCTATAATTATGCTCTACCCACTGGGCTGCCCTATTGCATGCTGGGCACCTTTTAGCGTCGATGGGGCGCGCCCAGGCGATCGGGCTGTCTTTCCAAAGGCACGACCGACTGCTCGAAAGCCTTGATTTCTTGGTAGGCTGACTGTGCGGTCATATGACTGGATTTTGTAGAAGTTGAGCTCGTGTCGGTGCCCTCTCCCATGGGGAGACAGAGGCTCGTCGGCCTCGTTACTAACCGAGCCCGGCCGTTAGGCGTGTGTTATGAGCTCATCTCATATCCATCCGCTTTGTTATTTATCCAGCGGCGGCAGAATGGCTGCCTGGAAAGGAGCTGTCAGCGGCCCATTGAGACGCGGTCTCATATCGTGACCCCGGTGCACCGTCAGAGACTGCGAGATTTAGAGGGTGCCTGCGGTAAAACACCGGTTTTCATTGAGTTGTCACTCCGCATGGTAAATTCGTGAGTTGTGGTCCGGAAACGGACAATCACGACTCTGAATCGTGAGACATAAGCTGCAGATACGTCAGAGACGATGGAAAAGAGCGCGTCAGGAGGGAGTTTTTAGGACAACCACCGCCACAGAGGTATTGGTGGCCTGTAATGACACCTGACACTTTCCGGGAAACTTGTCTGACGTCTTGTCAGGTGTTCGAAACACGACAAATTTGCTGTGTGGCTCCCTCTCCTACAGTCGCAGCATTGACGTCACCAGCCTGATCCGCCTGACATACCTCAGCCGCGCGGTGTTGGAACACATGAGGGCCGCCAATATTGTGCTGATCGCCCCCCCCCCCCCGAGCCCCCCTCTGCGCCCCTGCCAGATCCGGCGCCGCCCCAGTTACCGCAGTTCGGCGGCGCCAACTGCCGTCTGGCATCCGTTTATTCAACTGTTACCGGATGACAGGAGGTGACGGCGGCAGCGGCAGCGGCCATTTCTTGGCTTCATGGTGGTCCGTTGCATGGAAACAGACTACAGCCGGTGCTGATTGGCATGCCGTCTGGCGCCAGGAAAGCGAAGGCCATCGCATCTCAACTGGGGTCACCCGAGCGCAGCTCAGGGCCCTCCTCTCGGCTACACTAGCGACATCTAAACTGTGTTATCAGCGCCTCTGGCGGCCGCATCCCGAAACTGTCTCGGTGGCTGGGCGGAAAACGGGTTCAGTCCGAGGCGGCTGGCCGTGACGCTTTGGCCCGGGAGACGGCATTCCTTCACGATCGGACGAGGTGGGCCGGTCGCCGTCTGGTGGGCTGCGCCATGTCTGGCCTTCAGAGCAGCCGCTGAGGGTGAGCAGTGACCCGGCTGGCGGAGAGGGAGGGGAGAGCCGCGGCCCGGGCGGGGTGGGTCTCAAGATTTCACGGAGAGTGACCTGAGTAGAGGTCAGGTTAGTATCCAGGTGCGAGGTGGAACAGATGTCCTATGGATTTTCCGATGAAGAGGATAAGATTGTGCTGCAGGGGTTCCGAGAAAGCGTGCTTAGTAAGCAGTGTTAGGGATAATTCCGAAGTTAAGCTCATTCAGGTATTAGGGCAAGGCAGACGAAGATAAACAACTGGACTGTGACTCTTCATGACTGTATATGATGTGTTTGAGTCTCTCAGACAAGTGAATGAGCTCCATTATACCTCTTGATCAGACATGGGCGCAAATATCACCAAAACAGCTATACGTTAATAGGTATAAAAAACGCGCCGTTTAATTCGATGTGCCTCGATTAAGTCGGCGAAACGTTAACGACGAAGAGACGTTTATGCCATACCTTCCGACAGTTTCAACGCTTCAAATCAATCGAATCTATTTGTCAGATGTAAGAATATCTTCATGCTCTGCATTTCTACAACCCTGTTGATCATTTCCATTCTCCCGTCTTTGTTGTTGGCTGTGCCGCTGAGCCCAGGGAACATCGGTGCCTCAAATGGGATCGGATATGTGTTCTAAATGCTCCCCAGCCTATTCTCCAAGCAGCTCTAATTTGTTTTGATAAACCAAATTAGCGTGCTTATAAAAAGGCTGACAGTAGCTGAGGTAAGATTAGTCTGCTGCTGTTGCATGTCCGAAATATATTATTCAGGATAATGAGTTTGTTTACCTGCTGGGGCGCTGTCGGAATGTTGTGACAGCGCGCTGAGCGCTCAGCTGTTCGGAGTCGACACTCACGTCTGACAGAGGAGCCTCCGGAGGGAGGCGTCTCGCCCGAGCCCCGGATGCACCGATGGCACGCCAGCTCCTGGCTTGATTCACTTTAGGAGACCATCTTTTAGCGGGCTGACGCTTTGCCAAATGGAATGGCGCATCTCATGTGAGCAGTTGACTCTTTATTTTGAGCCATCTCTCCGGCAGGGCTCTTACAGCGGCTGCACCCGTTCCCAGCTCTCTCATGGTGCACCTCTGCTCTTCCCCAGCCGCGCCTGGTTCTCACCACCTCTCTAACCCTGTCGCCAATGTGCAGCGGTGCTTCTCAGCCCTCCGTGGTTGACGTATGGGTTAGGCAGCTTGATCTCCCTGGGCGCGGCGCCGGCTCCGACGCCCCACTGTGCGGCGGCGACACTTCAAAGCTCTGTTGTGACACGCCGGTGTACGCCGCCCGCGCCGCCCGCGCCGCCCGCCTGTTTATTTATGGATCTGCCGACGCACCCAGCCCGGGTCAGGGGCGACGGTGGCGACGACGGCGCCCCGCCGCCGTCTCAGGGTCGACTGCCGGGGTCAGAGGTCAGATAGGGGTCACCGGACGGTCACAGGGCGGTCAAATGATGGTCAATGGGCGCGGGTGACCTCAGTGAGTAGAGTAGCCGGATGCTGGATCTGGACAGACACGATGGTAGATACGGATAGCGACCACCCTCTGACTGGGTAGGTCGTCTGCAATGTATTTCCGGAGTGATTACTTGGGTCGAAAACAATGGTGGGGAGGGGGAGGGATGGCAAGTGTCACCGACGGGCAATCCAACTCCCGGAGGACCCACCGAGACGGTCGGGTCACTGAGGGCGTGCTCGTGTGAGTCTAGGGTGCCGTGACCTTTGGTGATCTCTCTGAACTTCCTCACTGCCGGGTGGTAGGTCAACCTGCTTCATGTCGAAGGAGATCTGTCACTGGGCCTTGACATTTCAATCAGTGGCTCACTTTAAGTTATCTGTTGAGGAAGCTTGAGTCTCCTCCCGCTGTCTTTGTCACTGTCTCTGATTGTCTCTGGTAGCACAGGCGGCGGCCCAAGCCACTGTCTTCTCTGACCGATACCTATACGCTTCCCATTCTGTCAATCATAAACATATTCCGATGCTTTTTCTGACAGTGGGTATGCAGAACGATGAGGGAGCGTGCTGCTTATTCCATTGGTATCAGATGCCACGGTGCCATGCGTCATAAGTCGTAGCACAACATACATGTTGTGTTATGCATCGCTCATGAGCGATATATTTCATTGCGAGGTCGCTACCCATGCAACGACTACACATGATCGACCGTCGGAGGCTGCGTCTGTCAGTTGTGCAGTTGTCACGATATGCCGAAACTCTGAGACGGGAGGCTGCTGATGCAGTCTCAGCGTGCTGTGGTGCTGACGTTTCCTATCAGGGGACCAGCTTGTTTGTCGGCTTGCTGAGCTGATCAAGCTAAGTCGCCGAGACAATCATGGCACAAATGCGCAGCTGTTGCTGATATAGCCAAATGCCGATCGGAGTGCCAAAAACATATCCAGCTATCTAATGATTTTCCGTTCAAGTCTTTCCCGACCTTCCGACCAACCCAATCACTATGCAATTATTTGCCGTTGAAGTAAATTTCCGACCTCCCGGCCTCTCGACTAGACCACGGTCTGTCGAGCCGGTCTCGTCCAGCCGACTCGCGTCCTCCACCGTCAGCCGATGTCCGGGTGTCAATCGGGAGGCGCCGTCGACCTCGTGGCCGTTCGATGGGCGCATTCCGGAGGTAGCTGCAAAAACAGCTGTATATATTAGTTTCCGATGCATATCGCGGCGGCCGGCAGAGACGGCGCCGGCGCCGCGACGCATCGCGAGACGCGCCCGGCGCCAGTCGCCAGATCGGGGACGAGACGAGACTGAAATGGAGGACTGAACTGGCCGGAACAGGACGTATCGAGTTGAAGCTTTTTTAAAGAGCCTCCTGTTCAACGAAGTGCTGGGAACTTGAACTTAGCGTATTCAGTTCAATTAGGTATTGGCACCTGTGTTTGTTATTTGTTGATTGTCCTGCTCGAGCTCTATTTCTTGTTTGTGCCTCTCGCGCTAGTTTCTGTCATGCAGCGGTTCTGGCTTTGCAACCAGTCCAGTATACTCCACCGCTCTCTCCTGTGACGTCATCAGGGTCACAGCACGGCCTCGTCCCCCGCCCTGCCACGCCCACTGAGCGGTAAACCAATAAACAATGCGAGCTCGACGGTCACTGAGGAGAGGAGAGAGGTCGTGGGTGGTGGCCTCCGCCCCTCTGCAAACCCTATGTGGGCGGGGTCCATGGGGACCCACTGGGGAAAGGGGGCTATCTTAGGGTCTGGTGGGGTCCAGTAGGCGGGGCGACGGCATCAGCGTGACTGCCTGCAAGGTCTGGTCACTGATGGCAGCCGGCCGGCCTAGCACCTCTCGCCGGTCGCTATAGGTGGCTCAAAGCCGCTCAATGAGGCTATGCTGCAGACGGGCGCCGGTTATGCAGATCTGACGGGCCGCCGTTCGTGGCGGGCCGGCTGGCTACGACCCAGCCGGGCTCAGAGCTCCCCTTTGACGGTGAATTGTGCATGGTGTCGCGCCGCAGGACGACAGTACTCCTGACGTAACGGTACCGGCCGGCCAAATCTCGGCCCGCCGGAGGGTCGTTTTGTGGGCGGACGGTTGGAATTGTGTGTTGGAGTGGGGCCGCTGCCATTGCTGGGATGGCACTACACGAAACACGACATATTTTGAGGGGGCGGAGAGGGAGGGAACTCTGGCTCGTGGGTAGCTGAGTGGGCCGGATCAGAACGGGCTAATGTCAGCTTGACATTTTTATTAGAACGACGCATTCAGGAAGGCTACTGATATAATTAAGTGGACTGTGGAACATAGCGAAATAGTCTCCGGCTAATGGAATAATCGATCAAAATGTTTCAGGAGAGTCGGGGATGTTTTCCAAACAAGAAAACCTTACATCAGCTAATGTCAGACAACTTTCAACATCCAACGTTGACCCTGCCCCTTCCTCTAACACCAAACCATGACCGTGACCTGACGGTGACCCTCTCTGTTCTACAGGTGCGTCACGCGTGCGGTTCGTCGGAACCGTCGCGTCGCCGTCGACGCCGCGACGTGGACATGCAGTACCGGTCATCAGGCGACATGGGTGGCCTGCTGCCGCCGCTGCCCCGCCGAGAGCAGCTCATCGACTTCGACGCCGAGGGCGAGCCGCTTAACAAGCTGCTGCGGGCGTTCACCAGTGAGTACCTGGCGACCCTTCGGTATCGTCAATGCAGACGGAGCTGGCTTGTTGTTCTGATTTATGTCGCTTATGACGTTTACAACAGAGTCGGAACCGGATAAGACAAGGAAAGTCCTGTAAAAATGGCCATATAGTCAATCAATCTTTCTTTCTAATTTTCAGTTGTACCCTGATCGACTGTGCGCACGGAGTAGCATGGTGTCCATCTGTGGAAGTTCCCCTCTTCTCTGTTTGCCTCTGTTATCGCTCTGTCCTCTCGGCAGCCGCTTTATAGACCTCTGCTCTTTTATGGGGCTCTTGGATGACTGATCTGATATAATAGCCCGGACGGTCGGATTTAAGCAGGGTTTAGGCGGGCTCCTTTGGGCTAAGGTGACTAAGAAAGCTTCAATTATGAGCCAACGTTTACCAAGGAGCGCCCGGACTGGTGGATGAGACAAACCCCGGGAACGATGCTCGTCATTATCTACCGTGCTTACAGCCCCGCTGAAAGTAAATGCTGCGACAGTCGGCTATAGTTATCCACATTCTGTCAAACAACGAGATAAGCATTTTACCTGTTTTCTGCTGTTTACAGGCAATATTATTTTATTTGACTGCTGACTCGACCCTGACTGACCTTGGCTGACATTAACTGACCTTTTCTGGCCATGATTTGATATATCTGCTCTGATCTGACCCTTGTGTGACCCCGTGTTTTCTCAGGTGACGTGGATCAGCACAAGAACATGTTCCAGACAATGCCAGAGGACACGTGTAACGACGTGTCGACCAACAACTCGACCTTCTGCTGGAACGGAGACGAAGTCGGAGAGTGAGTGCTCCTTCAGAACCTAAAAGAATAACTAAACACAGTGACATGGATTGGTCGCCTCCCTTTCAATCCAACGATGTGATGCTCAGTTATAATCGGTTCGTCGCTTCACAACACATGGATCGCGTTTAGTGAGCTGCAATGCAAAGCCCCAAGTATTCGACCAACCGTTTCATCAATAGATAGATCCCTTTCAATGAGTTATATCGGCCCATCTCATTCTTTATCAAACCGAACATTCCAGCCAAGCATTTGAGAGCAGGCACTCTCAGAAATAAATGTGCTTTTCTGTGAACCGATGCTAATAGAATATGTGATAATGTGACGTGACACTGACAGTCAGTGGCGTGCCACGTTACCGTTGAGCGTTGCATATAAATCTTCGTTACATGTCGTTTGTATTTGATGTGTCCTAGTCAATACTGTCTTTGTAAATCCTTTACACTGACACGAGGTTCAGCGCAGACGCTGTTTTAATACGGGTAGTTCCTCGTTTAATCAGCTTAGATATCCGATACAGGATAAGCTGGTATAACCAGTGTGTATTGCTTGTCAGTTCCATATCGACACGCGATATCCGAAATGTTCGGGGTATTAGCCATACTGACACAATGGGATTAAAAGCTGGTACATACGTTCGCCACATGCTCGTCCTTTGTAGGCGTCTAAATTAGATATTAATATTGCTGCATAAGAAGTGAAGTTAAACGTTTATTCTCTGACCAACGTGACACGTCCTAAACACCCACGGCAAAATGTTTTTTTTTTACCGAAAACTTGTGGATGTTTCTATGCTGCTATGAACTGACCACGGCCAGACTTTTCTCGACGTTCATGTGTCCTATGACCGTTATGACCCGGGGTGACCCCTCTAAGTTCTAACTCAAACCCACCCCTCCGTCCACCGCCCAGCCATGACACCCCCGTCTCTTTGCCTCTCTCACAGATATGTGAAGCCGGTGGCCGGCATGGGCCTCGACTCGCAGGAGTTCAACCCCGAGGTGGTGGTGCCGCAGATCGCTGACAGCACACTCAAGGAGAAGGCCAACATGCTGGATCAGATACAACAGGTGGGTCGTCAAACGCCCGAGACTCCCCGGCTCGGTATGATCCTGCCACACATGGATTTCCGTTATTTCACTCAGCGCTTTTTACCTGCAATAACACCTTTTCATTGATGCTTCCACATGCATTTTGTTTCGAATGTAGGTAAAGGTGGCGGGTTCTAGAAACCATACTGCTTATTTTTCTTTTTTTTTTTGCATTGACATAATTTTGATAGAATGACGATCCTTCTAAACTTCATAGAAAGATAAAATAGGACGTCTGAAGTCTTTGCCTTCCAAATGCTAATCCAACAATATATTTTCCTTCGGTGATGGTCTGCTCTTAGGAAAACTTTATTGGCCCCTTCTAACGGTTCCCCCTTCCCTTCCCCCTGCGGTGCGTCTTCGATCCCGTTTCTGACACACACGGGTGAGTGAGTTCGGTGTTCGTTTCTGGGTCGGTCACCTCTAGCTGAGACTGAATGTTATTTGCATGGTTAGATTGTCGCCGTTGGCTGGCTGTCTTGTCCCGGTCGTATATATTGTGGTGAATAATTTAGGCGTTGTGCTGTGCACTTTGCACTGAGAGCGTGGCATACAAATGACCGTAAGGTCGTCAAAGCTAGACTTTGAATGTAATCGCCGTGCTATCACAGCTTTGAATTTAGAGCTTCTGGGAACAATAATATTAGGATGCAGCAGAATGATTTTCTTGCTTTTATGCGCCGCGTGTCATTGGGTGTGCAAATGGGTGTGCACCTCCATGTTGTTGATCTGAGAAGCATGACGACCTCAATTCAAATAATCGTTTTTATTAGCAATTCATTTAGGTCGTGCAATAAAACAAATGTTTTGCAACGGCATCCGAAAACGCCCTTCTAGCTCGCATACGAATACACCAATGGAGATGAACAGAATTAGATGTATCTATCTGGAAATGAGGTACAACTTACTGATAACTCCCGAAGTCCCCTGCAAAAATATATTATTTAAATGAAAAGTTAAGCGGGGTATTCAATCCCCCACGCTGGAAATGGCTGCTTTATGGATGTAAATGTTTCTTAGGATACTTGGCTTTGTTTACAAAGTAGGTACATCTACTTTGTAAACAAATTAGGTGTACCTTACCAGTGTAGAAACTAGATTTAATTATGACGTACTGACCATGAACGTCTTTATCAAATACAGAGGCGCACCGTCAACTTTGCTAAATGAGGAAAAATGCCTGCCCACGGGATATGGCCCGTGCCGTTTACCATTGCACTATGCCCATATCAATGTATACCTAAATCACTGCATCGGTCCCGTCAGTCAGTTCCATGTTAGCTCTCCATTCAGCGAGCGCCCTCGACATGCCTCCCTGGCATGCGCGACCGAAAACGTCTCATGACGCCCAGCGCACACATTCCTGGGACCAAACGGACCTTTCGCCAGCGTCGGCGGTCGCACAACTGTGCGTTTTGACCGCCAAACACCGTCTAATCTGGCCTAATGTGACGGTGCCGAGCCGCCTGGCGGGCGGCAGTGGGGGCGTAACATGCGAACCGGGCCCACTCACGGCACAGACGGCTGACTGTGGCCGGCAGTGAGCGTGCGAACCGAACCCGTGGGAGGCGAGCCTGTGCTTCGCAGAAACGGAACAGTGCATGTTTGTTGTGGGAGGCGGTGTTGAAGCTAGTTCGTGTGCGTTGGAGACTTCGTGGGGCAATATCAACGCCCATACGAGACACACAAGGATATAGTATTTATGAAAGGATTATCAACCGCAATGGCCAATAAAGTCATATATAGGGATACCACCAAGGCCAGAACAGGCCTCCATGTGGATACCGATTGTTCGGTGGTTCTATCTAATGCACATGAACAACCAGCTCGGAGTAGCAGCACATAGCATATGCATTGGATCAGATGAATGACGGCTCCTTATGATACCGGCATTGCTCCATTCCAGGCTGCCGAAGGCTGTTCTGTGGTGATTCACTGCCCAGTGGCGCACGATAAATTAGTGGTGTTGATGATATCGAGAAGTTTGTGTCGAGAATCGCAGCAATACGGGTATTATATGGCAAGCGGTTCCGAAGCTATCATGTCGAAAGTTCCGTATATTTCTGTGCTGATGGGTATGGGAATGATATCGAGTCACTGATGACATCGAGATTTATATCACTGGCAACGCCCGTCGTCCAACACAATGTGTTTCATTGCATTATATGACCAAAAATTAGATGAAAAATTGTTTCTATAAGCCGAGGGTGTTTTTAGAAGCATGCATCCATGCAACGTAGAAAGCGCGTTTCGTATTTTAGGCCGAGTGCCACGTCTGTGTTTTGGTCGTCTGGAATGTGTGACCGTTTTCGAAATGAACGATCCGTTTTGTCACCCCACGACATCCCCCTGCCCTTTCCGATCCTGCATGCCATTTCTGAGCCCGTACATATTTGTCCCATGGAAGTTGGGTCATTACATTTCTTCGGACTGGAAGTATTGCTGCTTCTATCCTGGGGACGACAGCCTCCGAAATGGTTTAGGCGATCGCCAACTTTGTCGATCAGGCAAAGTTTGCCGCGGATGTACGGATTTAGGGCCGGTAGGTGGGCTGCCGATCCAATTCTGCCGGTCATCAGACGCTGAGCCATGCATGTTTAATGGTCGGCGACACTGCCCAGAATCGGCAGACCGGCTGCAACAGCGACTCATGTTGTTGGAAGGAGAAGCAGAACTTCAGTGCATGTCATGCCGGGAGACCGCGCTCTATTTTAAAGGTTGTTAAACAAGTGCATTGAACGTTCCTTTGGGGGGAATTAAAATTCCACTACCTCGGCCTCCGCGGCGGAGGCCATGTTGTCACTGAGTTGTAGCTCGATGGTGCTAGTTTTGTCCCTTCATTTGTATGTAGCCTGCATGTTATCTGACGTCTCGCCGAGGCCACCGTGCAGCCAAATACCCTTCATTTTCCGCAAATATACGTAGATGAGGGAGCGTGCTTTTGTGATGGTTAATGGCCTGTCCTCCCTCGACCTAATGGCCGTGTTCATAAACACCGTCATTATAGTTCGTTTTTCTTAAGTTTGCCCCTCACTGTAAACGTCTCTTTGAACACAGCACGAGAATTGCTAGCTGAATTACTGAGAAAACTGGTTAGCGCACATTGTATTGTAGATGTGAATAATATTTTCAAAAATAAGTTTTGAACACCGACGATTTAGCGTTATGTTAAGCGCCGTGCAATTTATTTATTAGTTCAGACATAATTCCTGAGAAGTCGTCTATCCCTGTGGGGCTGTAGGTATTGCTAAATATGAGCTACGAGTCTGTGAAATAGTAAATAAATTTGATGAAATTGATCGTCTGTGAAATCTGGTCAAATCAGTGTGCGCCAACCAGTTTTCTCAGTAATTCAGCTAGCAATTCTCGTGCTGTGTTCAAAGAGACGTTTACAGTGAGGGGCAAACTTAAGAAAAACGAACTATACCTCTGTTTTGTATGCATACCCGGACTGGTGTTTTAGCTCGTTCCAGCCTGTACTCAGTGGCAGCTCACTGAAAGCCCGGGCCGATCCTTAACCGCAACAGCCGTGCCATCGTGGGACGGAACGAGGTGCCAAGCTGTTCGTTTGCATTGATGCTCTGCATTTCTGGATTCCAATGCGACTACCTGAACACACTACTAGGTTTTAATCCCGATCTCACATTTGAGCACGGCTGTGATTCAGATACCGAAATTAATGGAGGTTACAGCTCAAGCCTCCGTTCTGTGTGTAGGTACTGTAGGTATCCGATTCCGACCCACACCGGCGCCTACTAATAGCTCACTTCCCTCTCACTCTTCCCTCCTCCCCCACTCTCCCCACTCTGACTAACACCCCACTCTCCACCGCAGGGCTCCAACGACAAGCTGGCCACCATGCCTCCCGTGGACTCCTACGGCTGGGGTGACCCCATCTACGGCGACATGGGCAGCGGCTACGGCTCTGGAGACGGCATCTACGGCTTCACGGACGACGAGGACGGCTACCACCACAGCTACTACGACTATGACGACCTGGGCAGCGGCAGCGGCGACTACGACGACTGGTACGACTACGGCGATTGGACAGACTACGACCACGGAGTCACCAGTGAGTATGAACGACGGTCGAGGGATTGGCGGCGTAACTTCAGGCGGTTGGACCGCCAGTTAATACGTATCGGCACTGGCATGTTATCCCGTGTAAATTCAATGCCCATTAATTGCTCTCGTTTTGTCATGTCACTTCTATTGGTTCAAAGATATTCAACCATGTGCGTAATTGATCGTTGTGGTGTTCAGTTTCAACTTTTCGATCGCTGCTCTTTTATTCGTGTGCTCGCTGGCCGCATCAGTGCCAACCTCAGGCTGACCTCCTCCTCTCGCCCGTCCCCCAGTTCCCACCACCGTCTACCCCGAGGAAGATGGAGCCGACATCGACATCCCCAGCGAGACCGACGTCGTCGAGCCAGAGGTCAAGGCCGAGCCCCCGCCGGCCACCACCAAGCCGACCACCAAGGCGGCTCCGGCGCCCACCACGGCGCGGCCTGCGGGCGGCAGCGCGGCAGCTGTCACCGCCGGCTGGTCGCTGCTGGTCGCTGCCCTGCTGGCCACGCGACTATAGGGCGTGGAGCGCCGAGCCGGCTGAGAGAGAGAGCTTTCTTGCGGGTGACGGCGGTCGCAGCGCCGCCCCGCACGCCCGCCTGTGATACCGTGTCTGTGGAAAGAGCGAGAGAGCGTGTGCACACGCCGGTACGGCCGGCGTCAGAGTGCCAAACGGGCCGGGCGCGGCGCGAGCTACCGGTCGGTCAGTGCTGGACCGCGCCGCCCTCCACACAGGGCAGAGGGAGGGAGGGGAGCAGAGAGAGGGCCAGACGGACGGGAGCGGACCGGCCGGACGGCCGCCGGCGTCCGGCACATTCAGGAGCGGCGCTGTGCAGTGGGAGGAGCGGCCGCCGCCGCGACAGGACGGCAGGGCTGGACACGTGGACTGGAGGCGGGCCGAGAGCCCATCTGCGTCTTCCCGAGCGAGTGAGAGCGGAGGTGGCGCCACTGCGGCGCCCGCCAGCGGTCCTCATCTTCATAACCCGCGTGGCTGTTGACCGCCCCGATGGTGCTTTCAGGGAGTTAGACTTCTAGCTTAGTGGGGTATCATACTTTCAAGCAATAAAGTCTCGTACGACTAACCCGACGGCGCGCCCTGTCGAGGGGCGCCGCCGCCTGTGGCGCCCTCTCGCGGGGGCGCCGCTTTCAGTAGCTCCCCTCGTGGGGGCACCGCTGCCAGCAGACAGTGTTGACTCCGCTGGTACGCTTTCGGAACGACGCTGAAGTGTATCTTTCGTTTACTAGCTTGACAAGTCGATGTTATGTTAGGTGCGCTATGTTACTGCTTCTCCAGAAATTCGAGTTTGACCGGGAGTTTGTGAGCGGCCTGCCGACGGCGATCGCCATTATGTTCGTACTTGTTGACCGTTTTAGATGTGCATTCTCACTCATTGTATAACGTTTGTCGAAATGTCCGTGCTGCGTTCACTTGACCGCCGGCCGACCGCCGCGCGCGCGCGACCGTTTTAGATACAATCATGACGCGTGTGTTAGTGAGCCAAATATCATAATTGGACGTATCGGCGCGCCAAATGACGCGTGGTCGTGCCTAGTGACGACATTGTTGAGCTCGTGACGTATGCTGCTCGCCGCGATTGCCTTAGCTGCTTGTGTACGTCGGCCCCCGTGCGCTGGGGGCACTCTACGACAGCCACGTCCTCCGCGAACCCTCCACGGGACACCGGCGGGCCCCCAGGGTGGATGGCACTACTGGACGGCCCAGCACCCTTCCAATGGAGATGTCCTGACCGTCACCGCTCCCCGGGAGCTCCACAGGGTCCTGGGCGGGATATCCGCACCACTCCAACCCCCGCCATCACACACAGGCTCCCGACACCATATCTACTTCGCTGGGATGATTTCTACGCCGCCGCCGTCCTATTCCACTAACCCGAACCTTTCCCGCTCCGCCCCGCCGCGCCAGACGCCGACTCCCGTGTCCCTGACCAGTCATATCGCCGCGCCGGCCTCACGTGACGTCACCGGGCTGTGACGTCATCTGTGCGCCGTTCGGTCACATATCCGTCTGTGCCGCCGGTTCTAGCCGCCCCGTGTGAGTGATGGACTATCGCCGGGCGTGTGCTGTTTATATCGTCTGACCGCGTGAGTGAGAGAGAGTCTGTGGCTATTTAACTCCCTGTCCTTCGGCCCGTGTCTCGGAGGATCCAGGATCCGGGGATCCGGAGCGGGATGGGACCTCGAGGATCCAGTATCCAGGCTGTTACAGCAGGTGGGGATTCGAAGGCTGAGTAGAATACAGTATCCAACACGGAGTGGAGGACCCGGATCCAGTGCGGTTTAGGGATCCAGTATCCAGCGAGGATCCAGGGCGGATGGGTTCAGAAACGCGCAGTGTTGATCGGTGTATGGAAAGGATGTGATAAATACATTGTTACTTCCGCCTCTCGAAAGTTGTGGTAGCCATTAGAACTAGACTATCAGAGAGCTCAAGATCGCACTAGGAGCTTCGTTGAACTTCGCTGAATCAGCTGCTGTCAAATTCAAATCTCCAACCAGACTTGCTGTGCTCTTTCCACTCATTCCTCCACATTGCATTCCGTCGGTTTAGGAAGAAACACTCCGTGGCACACACTATTGGTAATACTTCTATTTACACACGACCTCTATATAGGTACAATATAATTTGACACATGGTCAATGTCTCTCAAATCGCTCGCGCGCTCGTGGCGCTGCTTTCTCCTCCCTCTCACTCACTCATACATCCACTCACTCTCTCACCAACTTACTCACCCACTCTCTCCTACACGCTTACTCTTTCTCGCGCGTGCCAGGCGCACAATACTCGTTCTACCCGGACACACTGGCCAACCGGCCATATCTAACCGGGACGACGCCAACATCGATGAACGCTCGACCGTCTGGGAATATAAATTACTAAAATGAATGAGAAGCTACCAGCACTATGACGAGCACGACACGCGAGTCGGTCGGCTGACCGCACGCCGGCGCGGCGACAACACAGGGGGCACAGCGAGTTAAACACTAAAATCGGGGAAATGAGAATTATCACATCTTCTCTCGCGCGGCCCGGCGGTCGGGGCGCCGGGCTCGACCGGTCGGCCGGGGCGCCGCGGGCCGAGGACTGACCCGCTGTCTGACGGCGCGGGTCCGTCGGCTGGTGACCCGCTCTGACGGGGCGCCGGTACAGGGACGAGGAAGAGGTCACGCTGGCTCACTACAGCGGCCGAGGTCGCCAGCGGAGCGCCTACTGGGCCGCGGCATGCCGAGCAGGACCGCCAGAGAGCTGAGGTGCTCCGCCGCGCGTCCACCGAACGGCGCAGCAACAATCAACAACGGGTGACGGCGGGCGGCGAGCAGAGCGCCGCCAGCGCCACCTAGGAGCCGACCAGCCCGCCGCCAGCGCCACCTACAGACGTGGCGCGCAGACCGGCTGAGATTCGGCGGCGGCCGGTCGGTAAAGCTCTGAGCACGGCGATCTGTCTAGTTGTCTGGAGCGCCGCCGTGGCGCGCTCACAGCTTCTCTTTGGAGGGTATCCAGATGCGGTTGGTGCCCTGCTCGCGGATCGTGTCCTTGATCTTCTCGTAGATGTCCTCCGGCGTGTCGCCGCTGATGATACCTGACGGAGGCGAGTGAACCCTGTGAGTAAACGCCTCCGTGCGCAGGAGACACAGTCATAGCGCAGGGTCTAGATTAGCTACAATTAAAAAACCTCAAAATATGAAGTGCTTCTCGGGCAAAAGATGTAGTGCAGCCTGAATGACACCCCTACCAAGCCCAGCCGTTCACGCCAAGGGAAAATGCCGTAAACCAGGACGTGGTTGCGTAATTTGTTTCAGAGAAGTGAAGTTTGTGACCACAAAAAAGAGAAGAGCGGAGTTGGAGAGGTAATCTCATAAAAACATGAACGCACATAATATCTTAGATAGCATAAATGCGTTTTTTATCGTAAGCCCTAGTCAGACACCCAGCTTCTGTCCCTGGCGACTCACTGGTAAAGTACTCGCTGAACTCGGCCTCCAGCTTTTGGCATTTGTCGTACATCTTCTTGGCCTGCTCCTCGGTCAGACGCTTGTTCCATTCCCTGCCGAGGTCACAGTCACAGTCACAGTCAGTCACAGGGGCTGTGACGGTCAGTCTGTCGTCACGGCAAGCACACCCACAGTCGGCGGCGGCGCCCATTCGTGAACAGTGAATAATAAAGGCCGTGTTACACTGCCGAATTTCGGCCACGATCCTATCGCCGAATCACGTCGTGAAGGCGACACGTGATTCACGACACGT